>NW_026851266.1:0-600000 GCF_030913485.1 Colletotrichum godetiae
GACGAGTGCAATGCGTTAACACTTCCGTGTTGTCTGCGAAGCAGAACTGCGAGCACGCCAAGAGGTCCCCTCTGAACGCTGATATCTGCGCATACGATGCCTGGACTGCCAAGGCACATTCGTCCCCCACCGTTCGTAGACAATGTCGTATTGTTGCCAATCAGCAGTCGCCAGAAGGATACGCCCTTATGGATGCTACTCAACCTGAGACCGGCCCCTCGAAGTCCCGTATGCATCTCTCAATAGTTCTCGGAGTAGCCGATGGCCTGATACGGCATGGTATGCCATCTTGAGGACTGAAATGGTCATATCGCCGTTCGGGCTGCCATTCCGTTTGCCCGAGGGGTCATGCGTTGGGTAGGAGGGATGCTGGCTAGGCCGAAGCGCAAGGCAGACACGCATGAAGCCTGCCATGCAGCAACCGTCATGATGCGTCCATATCAAGAGGCTCGTGCCGCAATAGGCAATCAGCGCGCGCATCATGAGAGTCGGTCCGGAGGTGACTGAGGAGCCAAATAGGGAAATGAATGAGGTCGGTCCAAGCGCTGAGTTCAAGGCAAGACTGCCTGACCAGCCTCCTTGCGTCATCAAGTTGGCGCTTGGTGAACAGGGGGTAATTTGTGACTGTGATTGGCAGCGAATCTAGGCCATTGCGCGATATGCACCCGAGGCACTGAGATATGTAAGTCTCAGGAACCCATCGCAAAGTCACCCAGCAGAAAGTGAGTCACAACAGCGCATGACGGTACTCTTCACTCTGCCTGTCATGGTAAAACAGTCAGCCTGGTCCCCATCTCCGGTTCACAACCGTCCAAACCTCCTGCACTCGAGTAAGAATAAGTTCATAGTATCGAGATACGATTTGGGGCCAAACCTAGAGCAGACGGAGCTGGAGAGGAAGGCGCCTAGGTCGTGTGGAACGTCTCGATGTGGGGTGAGAGAGGCGAGATAGCGGCGTAACTGGGCAAGGTAGCAACGTAAGAGACAGAGCCACACTGCCCTTGGGCAAGGGTACGATTCAGGAGAAGCGGGAAACCCGAGCGATGAATTGTTTGTGAAAGTAGTGAGAGGGAAGGTAGAGGGTACGAAAAGTTGACGTCGAGACGAGAGCGACGCCGTATTTAAGGGCGGCGTCAACTGGCACGGGCAGGGGTGCACGTGCAAAGCGGCGCGGGCGCCATGCCCGATTGGAACGTGCCGCCAAACCAGGAGGGGCAGGCAGCGACTTCTCGATTACGACTTATAGATATAGTTTTAAGGAAGCTATTTACGATTACGATATACTATTTATTTAATATCGTAGCTTTAACTTTTATAAATATATTTATTATAATTAACTAACCGTAATACTTTAATTACTCTTATTTAGTAAGTTTACTTTATAAAAAATTAATTAAATAGTATGAATATATCGACTGTTAATAATAATAATATTATTTAGCCCGTAAAAGTAACTATGCTAACTATTTAATAGCTATATAATATAATATTTATTTTTAAAAGTAAGAACGAGTAATTTTATATTTAATTTTTAGTATTACGACCTCTTTTTATATTTAGAGCTAAGTATTTTAAATTAGAACTTTATAACGGGTCCCCGGATACCTTTTAAGGATTTCTTACTTAAATTAGGGCCTATTTATATTATTATGAAACCTTTTTTTTTATTAAAGTAGATAAAGTTTATTATATAGCTTTATTTTTTAGGAAGGATGCCTTTACTTAGTTCGAACTTTTTATAAAAGATTATTTAGAAAATGAACGTAAATTTTAAAATAACGATATTAAAAAAATCTTTAATGATTACGAAAAGTTCGAAAAGAGATTTAAAAAGACCTTTGGTAACCTTAATAAAGAACGAATTACTAAATAAAAACTTATAACTTTTATTTAAAAGGCCTTAACTAGTAAATATATATTAGAATTTTAATAGATTATTTTTAAATTTAATTAAGGTAACGATATATTTATAATAGCCTTTTATTATAGCTTAAAAGAGGAAATTAAGGACGAACTTTCTTAATAGGACCGATTAAATAAACTTTATAAATATATCGATATAACAGTTAAGATCGATAACCGATTTTATAAATAACGTTTTAAATATAAAGGATAGAATATTTAAGGTAATCGACCTAAACTTAATATTAAACGTAAATATAGATTAATAATTATTATAAATAGATATTATAGTAGACTTATAGATCTTAATATTATTAAAAAAGAGTAACCTTATTAAAAAAAGGAATTTAAATATTATAACTACGATAAAGCCGGATATATAATTAGAGATTATTAATAACCTAAGTATATTTAATATTACCCCGTTCCGGAAAAACGAGCTAATCTTGCAATTAAAGAAGTTCCTTATATATAACTATTATAAATAGTATACTATAACGATAGCTATTTTATATATTAAGAGAGTAAGGAATAAATAGGATAGTACCTTAAAAAACTTAAAAATAAAAGTCGATTAGAATATAATACTATACCCCTACTAGTTAAGACCCTAGCAGTAGTAATAAAAAAAAAATCCTAACTAAGTCTATCTATATAATAAAATAAGAAAATAGAAATAAAAAATTTATTTATAAGGTTAAAGAATAATTTAAAGACCTATTATATAAAAATAGAATCGAAGTTATTAAGAGACTAGACCTTAATTTTAAAAAAGTTAAAAGAAAGATCGATTTCTAAATTAATAAAGAACTATAGGCTAGTTCTAATAACTTCGTCTTTAATAAAAACTTACTTTATAATTTAAACGAATTTTATAAGGTCGTATAACGATATATTTAAATAAAAATTAATTAAAGATTCTATCCTAACATTAACGATACTAGCTTTAAAAAAGATTCTAATAAACTAAAATATAGAAATATCGACCTGCTCGATAACAAATAAACCCTATAGTTTTATAGAATAGGGAAACCTAAAAAAGTATTAATAATACCCCGAATTAAGAAAGATTATTTTTTATTCGATATTAAGAATATGTTTTATAAGGAGTTATTTTAAGTAAAATACTTAGATGATAAATACTTTTAATACCTTTTATTTAAAAAGGATAATTAGTTTTATTTATAAAGACGTAATAATTAACCTATTAAGGATATTTACGTCGATAATTAATTACCGAACTGGATGCTCGTTTATTTTGATAAAACCGATAGAGCGACCTTTGGACTAGACCTAAGCTTTTTTATAAATTATTAATATAATTAGGATATAGATTAGTATAAATATAGATATGATTAATGCTAAATCTATTATATCTATAAGGTATAGGTATAGAGAAAACGATAAAAACTAGTTGAATAAAAAGACCGATTAAGGAAAAGAATAATAAAAAACTAAAAAAGTTAATTATAAAGGAATAACGAGAAGCGAATATTAAAAATAAGTTCCTATATATAACTAGATAATGTAAAAATATATATTTATTAGTTCTATTCGATATATATAGACGAAGATTATA
This sequence comes from Colletotrichum godetiae, assembly GCF_030913485.1. Lineage (NCBI taxonomy): Eukaryota > Fungi > Ascomycota > Sordariomycetes > Glomerellales > Glomerellaceae > Colletotrichum > Colletotrichum godetiae. The sequence continues at coordinate 3,482 of NW_026851266.1, forward strand.
TATTATAATCGATAGTAACGTATAAGAAAGTTATATATTATTAAGAATAATAAATAAACTCGATATATTATACGTATATAAAGATAATTTATACTGACTATAAAATATAAAAAGAGAAAAAGTTAGTTATAATAAAGGATATATCTATCGAAAGACCGTATACCTCTCGATAATTATTAATAATTATTAAAAGTAATTACGATATGATATTATAAAGATTAAAGATATCGACGTTATTTTAAAAATCTCGTAGTTACGAAAATATAATTTATAAATAAACTAGATAACTAGCTAAGTTTAATAGGGAAATTTAGTTATTAAATAACCTAAAAGAAAGAGTTTAAACGAATTTATCACGATATTTAAAAAATAAAAACAAATATAATATATAACTTTTATTAAGATAATAAAAAACTATAAGAATTTCGTACCGGGTACCGACGATTAGAAATCGTAATAATTCTAGACTATATTTAAAGAGTACCGGAAATATATAAGATTATTTATAAAACCTAAAAAAATAAGATTATTAAAATATAATAGCTAAGATATAGAAATCGAACTTAAAAAAAGAATATAACCTAGGTTCTTTTTAATATACCTTATAAATTAAGAAGAATAGGAATACTTTAATAAATATATCGACGAAAAATTTAGTAAGGGATATATTTAATTATCGAATTTTCCTATAGGAGTACCCTTATTTTTTATATTAAAAAAAAAAAGAAATTAAAACTTATTATTAATTATAAGAAACTTAATAAAATTATAAAGAAGAATTATTATTTTTTACCCCTTATTATTAAACTTAGGGACCTATTATACGGAACTAATTAATTTATTATAATAGACCTTAAAGAAGTATTTAACTAAATTTAAATTAAAGAAGGAAATAAATAGAAAACGGCGTTCCGAACTTATAGAGGACTTTTTAAATACTTCGTTATACCCTTTGGACTTATTAATATGCCGGTAACCTTTTAAATAATAGTTAATTATATATTTTGGGAGTACGTTAATATCTTTATTATTATTTATATTAACGACGTCCTTATCTTCTCTCCTAACTTTAAAATATATAAAAAGTATATCTATATAGTATTTTAAAAACTCTAGGATATTAAATTATATACTAAACCTATTAAGTACGAGTTCTATATATAAAAAGTAGATTTTCTTAGATATATTATTATGCTAAGATAAATTTATATATAAGTTTTAAAAGTGGAAGCCGTTAAGAACTAGCTTATATTATAGAACGTTAAGGACGTATAAGGATTTTTAAAATTTGTTAATTTTTATTAACGATTCCTTAAAGATTATATTAATATTATTAAACCTTTTAATAATTTAATATAAAAAGATAACCTATTTGTTTAGGACTTTAAGTATAAAGAGGCGTTTATTAAAGTTAAGAATATAGTTATCTCTAAGTTAGTAATTATAATCCTAGACCCTTAAAAACCTTTTAAAGTTAAGACCGATGCCTCGGATTTTGCTATAGGAACTATCTTAAGATAATAAAATAAATAAGGAAAACTTTACCTATATTATTTTTATTTTAAATTATTCTATAGAGTAGAGCTAAATTGGTAGATATATAATAAGGAATTAATAGCCATTATTGAAGTATTTTAAAAATAAAGGTTATAGTTATTTAAAACTAAATATAAAGTTATAGTTTATATAGACTATAAAAATTTTATAAACTTTATGACGAATAAGAACTTAAATAAGCGATAAGTTAGATAAAGCGAATTCTTATTGGAATATAACTTTTGAATTATTTATCGAAAAGGTTTAAAAAATAATAGGGCAGACGCTCTTAATAGAAGACCTAACTACGAAGTTATAATTTCTAAGGAAATATAAATTATCCTTAAATAAAAAAAGGACGGTAACTTTATACTAACTATAAAGTTTTTTATACTAACTAGAAAGATTAATACTAGCCCGACTAAAAAAATGACCCCTAAGCTTATTATAGAAATTTATAGTACGCCCGTATATAGCTATTAAAAAGTTACTAAAATATAAAAACGGATTTAATAATACTATAATAAATCCACTATATATACTAAAGTTATAGATATAATTAAGGATTATATAACCTATAAAAAAAGTAAGAATAGCCCGTATAAACCTTATAATAAGCTATAACTATTATAATTACTTATAAAAATATAGTAATCGATTATATAGAACTTTATCGTTAAATTATTAAAGTCTAAAGAACTACTTACGAATATATAATATAATAGCATCTTAATTATAATCGACTAACTTACTAAGTTCGCCCACTTTATACCCTATAAAAAATCTAGTAATATAAAAGAATTAATATATATATTCCTTAAAAATATTATTACTAACTATAGCAAACCGAAAAAGATCATCTTTAATAAAGGCTCTCTATTTACTTTAAAATTTTAAAGATCTTTAATTTCGTAACTTGGTATAGATTATAAACTATTAACCTCTTTCTACCTATAAACCGATAATCAAATAGAAAAAATCAATTAAATTTTTAAAATATATTTCTGTTATTATATAAATTACGATTAGAACAATTAGGTAATATTATTACTAATAGCCTAATTTGTATATAATAGTATAGTTAATAAAAGTATAAAAAATCTCCGTTCTATCTAAACTACGGATTCTAACTAATAATATATAAAGAAATACGATAAGGACCATAAGCTATAAAAATAATAACAAACATAACAAAACTTAAAAAAATCTAAAAAAAAGCATTTTTAAATCTCGAGTTCGTATACTAATATATAAAAAAAAACGCGGATAAATTAAAGATTAAAGGACTAACTTTAAAAAAAAAATAGCGCCTATTTTCTTTACCGTAATATTAAAATAAAACGATTAAGCGATAAATTAAATTATAAAAAACTTAGACCTTTCGAAATTATTTAAAAAGTCTCAAACGTTAATTATAAATTAAGATTCTTAAATATAATAAAATATTATCTAGTCTTTTATATTTCACTTTTTAAACTAATACCTAAAGGTTTATATATAAAAGACCATATTATTATAAAACTAAATAAACTAAAATATAAAGTTAAACGAATTATCGACTATAGGGTTAGAAATAAAATATAAGAATTCCTAATTAAATAAAAAAACTATAGATATAAAGAAAATATATAGGAACTTATTACGAATTTTTAAAACTCTTAGCAACTCTTTAAGGACTACCGGAAGACTATACTAACGGACTTAAAAACAAGAACTTATTATTAATCCCGAAAGTAAACTAGTCTATATTATTAAGAACTTATATAAACTATAACTCCTCGACTATCCTACGCTTATAAATATCTAATATAAATTCTAAAGTATTAAATTTATTTATTTTTTATATTCTATAACGAAAAGTCTTAACTTAACGCTTATATACTAACTTCTAAGTTTTTTAAATATAGGATAAACGATTAGCAGTAATAACTATTAGTAACTAAAAATAGACTAACTCCTTATAAAACTTTAATAGCTCCTTACCCGCCTTCTCCTTCTTTTTATCTTATTCTTTTTATTAAGTATTAAATTTTTAAATTATAAAAAAACGTTAAAAAATATAAAAAAATAATAATAAATAAACTTATAAGTTAAAGCCACTGATATCCCGTTATAAGACTTTTTTACCTTAATATAAATCCGATAACGAGAAAAACCTTTACTAAACCGATATAGGACCTTTATATAGAAATAACGAATATAAAGTATATCGGTAATAACTAAACGAGCTTTAATAAATTTCAAAAAAACAAAGTACTTATAATCCTTTATTTTTATTTTTCTAGACTTTATTTTAGAATTCGATTTTTTAATTTAACCTAATATTATATTAATATATTTTAATAAAATACTTAACGATTCCCTAACTTAAGAATAGACGACCTACTTATAGGCCTAAGGGACTAAACTTTTAAAAGGAGGAGTTAATATTACAACCTAATATATATAACGAGGCTAGGGTCTTGCCCTATAAAGCCTATAGCGGCTATTATACTATATATATAAAGGAACGGATTTAAAATAACTCCTTTTAAATCGGAAAAACTATAAGTAAATTACGTAATAATAAAAAGGACTGATAGATAATAAACGGTTTATAAATAGGACCGATAAGATAAAGGCGGTCTACTTTTATAAGACCGATATTATAATATCGGTCCTAACTATAAAAGAACTATTTAAATAATATATAGGACTTATATATAAGATAGACTTAAGCCGGGCTTAAAAATAGACTTTCTATAACTTCTTTAGTAATTAACTTAATATTAAATTTTATAATTACTTTTAGCTATCTTTATTAAAAACCCTTTTAATAAAACTATGATTAATTATTAAAGCCTTATTTACCTTATAACTTATAGATATAGCTTTAAGGAAGCTATCTATAACTACAATATACTATTTATTTAGTATCGTAGCTTTAACTTTTATAAATATACTTACTACGACTAGCTAGCCGTAATATCCGCTTAAGGGCCTTAAACGGATATTAAATTAAATAAGCCCTTTTTAAAATAGCTCTATTAATCTAAACGTAATAGAGAAATTATAAAATAAGTCTTAATAATAAAATAGATTAAGAGGTCTTTTTTTTATTTATTTGTTAAAAATATATCGACTTTAAGGTATAAAAAAGAAAATATTAAAAAGTATTTTAGGGAATAAGAAAAAAGAAAAAGGTAACTTCTTTATAATTCTTTATTAAATAAAGTGCGATTTATAATAACTTAAAGTTGTTTTTTAAAAATAATAAAAAAGAGGCTTATAATTATTTTTTTAATTTATTAATAAAGCTATAAGAAAAAATAATCCGATATTAAATCGCTATTGATAAGCTAAGGATTATAGCCTAAGAGGTAAAATGCCTTTATATATTCTATTTAAATTATTAAGGTAATTATAATTATATTAAAAATAAAAAGTAATCTAGTACCGAATTAATAATATAAAAAAGGTTAATACTTTTAAAACTTATTATAATTATTATTATAGCTCGACTATACTTAACGATATAAAGGTTATTATAATTAAAAAACTATAATACCGAGCGGTTACCGATAGGGGTCCGGCCGAATAAAAGCTCTATAATATACTATTTTTATAAGAAAATAAGATATATAACCTAATAATATTATAGCTTATTAAATGACGTACTAATAGGACTAAAGTTAAATATATTAAAAGTATTTATAAACGTAATTTAAGGAAATTAAATAGTAAAAATAAATAGTTTAAAAAATAAAGAAGTATAAATATACTGTTAGCGTTATTTATGCTCCTTAAAAAGTCGGTATATATTAAGGCTATTATTAAGGGGTATATTTTAATAATCTAAGGACTTGCTAAAAAAGAGGTCCTTATTAATATAAATAGCTACTTTTAGGTAAACCTAATTAATATAAAGCTAATAAAAAGACTAGGCCTCTAACTAATATATATTAAAGTCCCTTCTTTATATAAATTTAACGGTAAAAAAGTAGAAATAAGACCGGCTTTTTAATTAATATTCTTTTTATTAAACTTAAGAGGGTGCCTAAGGAAGATTTAGCGATTATTTATTAAAGCCCTATATTTAAAAAGTACGGAGGACTTACTCCTATTTTAGTACTCTATAAAATAAGAGGGTATAATAATTAATATAAAAATAAATATTTAATATTATAATTAAATCTCTATTATTAAGCCGGCTATATTTATATAAAAGATTATTAAAAATAAAAAGAAGGTATATATATTTTATATTTATAAGGCTATAGCGGATATAAAGCCTTTAATAATATCGCTCGGAAAAAAAAATAAAGGTCTAATAATAATTATCCCTTAAGAACTATAAAGTAAAGCGGCTATATTTAATAAAAGTATAATGACGAATTTATTAATTTTAAAGGGAGTAGAGTATAGGATCGACTTTTAAAAAAGAATAAAACTATTATATAGGCCGATATACCTTTTAAATAAATAATAATTTAATAAATTAAAAAGATATATTATTAAAAACTTTAAAAATAGGAGGATCGTCCTTTTGGTAAATAAAGTAAGAGCCTTAATAATATTCGTCTTTAAGAAAAATAGATCCTTTAAACTATATATAGACTATAAAAGATTAAATAAAATTATATTAAAAAATAAATATCCTTTTTTTTTAATTAATAAGTTTTTAAATAGGCTTAAAGGGGCTTAATAAATTTTAAAGGTCGATATTAGGGATGTATATTATTATATTACGATCTGATTAATAAATAAATAAAAGATAATATTTAGGACGAGATACGGTTATTTTAAATATATAATAATACTGTTCGGTTTTATAAATATACCTATATCGTTCTAGGTATGTATTTATCGAGTATTTATTAATTTATTAAATATGTATTAACGTACTTTACCAGTCAGCCGCGCATATCAGTCAGCCGCGCACTTTTTCCAACCTTTTAAACATCTTATAAGTTTATATAACCATAATATTAAAAATCAATTAGCTCTTATCGGTATCTAAATCGCTAGACGATTCTACATCTTTAGAACACATTTACGCATTATAGCCTATTTTACCATATATACCGTAATACCGTTAAGCCGACCGACCCTTTTTCAATAGACCCCCTTCTTTACCTTCTTAAGGCGCTAGACGTTTCCTTTTGCCTTTTTCTTCTAAAATAACTTAAAATTCTTCTATACTAAATGCTCCTCCAAGCTAGACGCATGTCTTTTTCGCTCTCCAGTGCTTAGCAAGCACTATATTAATATCCTAAAGTGTACACACCTAATCTATTAAAATCGTAATCGAGTGCGCCATTACCTATGCACCCTTTACTAACCGGTCGACCGCCTTAATTATTAGTATTAGAAAGCTTCCTTAATAAGCTAAGATCCGACTTTTAATAAAGTTAGACTATGAAAGCGCTTCGTGGCGGTTAGAGGACGTTTACAACTACTAGGCTAATAGTATTAAGGGGTCGGTCACAGAAGGTATAGGCGTCCGTATATACATATCGAGCTTCTCAATCACATAATTTAGGTCCTAGGGTAAAATACCAGCTCTACAGAAGGCTAATTTGATATTTTTATTTATAAAGATCTTGTTATGGGCCTTGCGGAAAGCAATAAAGAACTTAGATTTCGTAATATAGTTAACGGAATATTTAATAAATAGGTTAATTTTATCCCTATATACGCGTTTTAAAAGCGAGTAAAGCATAATGTCTAATGGCTAGAGTAAGTGAGATAAATATAGAAGTATACTAACGGTTATAATATTATTCTACTTATAATATTTATCGAATTCGGCCGATAAATGGCTCTTATACCTATCGATTATAAGTATCCGATAGACACCTTTTGCGTGAGCCCGAGTATGCTTATCAAAATACTTGATCTAGTCTAGGCCAGTTTTATTATCGGTCTATCTATTAATAGTCAGTTTAATTACCTAGTCACCTAGAAAGCCTAATTCCGTTAACCAGTTAATAAAGTAATAAGATCCTCAAACGATCACAAAAGGCGGGATACACTACCCCCTCGAATTAATACACTTAATAACTATAGCCCATTCACGGTTGTTAGGCTGGACGGATTTCGCTTTTCCACATCTATTAGCACGCATAACGACCATTAAACCGGTAATAACGCCCATCATAAAGCTAGTCTTATCAAAGTTATATAGATCCTCGTTATTAATGCCGTATTTAGCCATTATATTACCCAACAACGCAAACCACCTTACAATAACCTCTAGGTCCTCTTAAAGTGCCCTTTAATAATTATATAGACGATTAAATTTGGTCTTTAAAGTCGGCTACGAGTCGATAAACCTCTTGGCCTAATGCTTCCTAACGGGCATCCTATTCTACGTCCGCAGCAGGAGATTCGCTATATCTTCCATACTAGTAAGTCATAAAGAAAACCCTTTTAAGTCCTACTCAATAACGTATTAAAAAAGTGTTTTCTCTTCGATTAGATCAAGTTTATGTCGTTAGGGCTGGATACGGTTACGGCGTAGTCGATTATTCATTCTATCGCATAAGGTACTTTCGGGGATACTATATATCTTCGTAGCGCCTCGCCTACTTAACTTATAACCTACAGTACGTATCGATCGGATCGCCTCAATAGCAAGAATGATCTTTTCTTCTTAGGTATAAATTAATATTGCGGTTATTGAAATATTATACATTAAAGGTTTAAGTAGCTAGGAACAAAGCGCATCATAGAAAAAGTGCGCGGCTAACTGATATACGCAGCTAACTGGTAAAGTACGTTATATAGTATATATAGACAATATTTTAATTTATTTTAAGGATAAAGACTAATATATGAAGGACTTAAAGAGGGTCCTTAAAAAGCTAAAAGTATTTTATTTATATACTAAGTTAAATAAATATAGCTTTTATTAATAAAAAGTAAAATTCTTAAAATATATAATTACCTTAAAAAGAGTCTTAATAGATAAGGACCGAGTATGGTTTATTATTAAATAAGAGCCGCTATTTATATTTTAAGAAATATAGGTATTCTTAAGATTTTATAACTTTTATTATAAATTTATATTAAAATATTCGGGTATAATATCGCTAATAATAAGCCTTTTAAAGGAGAGTAAGTTAGGAAAAAAGAATAATAAGTTTATTTAGCCCGATAAAGCCTAGGCTATATTTAATAAATTAAAAAAGGCCTTTATGTTGGTAATAATATTATGCTATTAAGACCCTATTAAGGATATTAAGGTAGAGACGGACGCCTCTTAAAAGGCGATTTTAAATATCCTATCCTAACTTATAAATATTAAATAGCGCCCTATAGCCTATTTTAGCCAAAAACTTACTAAAATAAAACAAAAATAAGCTATAAAATAATAAGAACTCTTAGTTATTATAAAAAACCTAGATTATTAAGTAAGATATTTTTAAAGGACTTTAAAATAATTTATAATTCTAATAAATCACTAAATACTTAAGGGGGTTATTAATATATTAATAAGGGACTTAAGGGGGTACCTTTTATATTAAATATATAAATTATTAATATTCAATTTTAATATTTAGTATCGACCCGGATCTATAAACCTAGTTAATAGGCTATTTAGGAGATTAAATTATATAAAAAAGAAAATAAGCTATAAAGACGTACTCCTTATATTAATAAATAAATTTAGCTTAATTAGCGAACTTTTAATAAAGATATAATAAAGTATAATATCCTTTAAAAGGAAAACGGAAATCTTGAGAGTTTATATAGTTACGGTAAGGGGGGCTATAAATAAAGCCCTTATTATAAACGTCCTTATAATAATAATATAAAAATAAAAAAAGGCAAAGTCGGTAACTTAGGGTAGATAAATAGAGATTTAAAAGGAACGTATTTTAAAAAGAATTATAAAAGAACTATTTAAAGGAGAAATAGTATTTCTATAAAAACTTTTGGATATACTTAAGTTTTTTATTAAGGAACTTTAAAACCTTAATAAAAAATACCGGATTTAATTAAAAAAATATTAGGGAGCTATGGCTGAGCAGAGAAGGTATTATTAAACCGGTAAGGGTATCCTTTTCTATAAAAGATAATTAATAATCCTTAAAAAAGCGGTATTATAAAGAAAAATCCTTTATTAATATTATAATAATTTAAGGTCGGGATATATAAGGGTAAATAAAATAATAAAACTAATAATAAAGAAGTTTTATTAACCGAACCTTTTAATGGACGTACGGAATTATATAAATAATTATAATATATATTAAAATACTAGAATCCTAGAATATAAGTTATATAGATAGTTATAATTGCTACCGCTACCCGTATATTTATTTTAAAAAATCAATTTAAACTTTATTATTAAATTATTATTAAATACATAGGATAATAAAATAAAATATAATAGTATCTTAATTATCGTCTATAAAATAACGAAGTTTATTTTATTTTAGTTAATAAAAAAGGACCTTATGATAATATAATTAATTAGGTATTTATATAAATAAATCGAATATAAATTCGGAATACCCGAGGGTATTATAAATGATAAAGATAAGCTTATTATTAGCCTTTTTTAAGAAGAATTTATAAAAAAAGGGCGATCTAGTACTAAATATTTATTATATATTACTTATAAATAAATAGATAGATAGAAAGGACGTATTAAACCTTAAAAAAATACCTTTAAGTATACGTTAAAGGCTTGGTAAATTAATAAGCTATATAATTTATAAAGGTAAAGTTTATATATAATAATAGTAGATACTTTATAATAAATATATTATTAATAAAAATAATATATAGATACTACCTTAGGTATATTAAATATATACTTATAACGTTAAGAGTTTTAATTTAAGGGGTACGAGAGCGTATAGACTATATTACCGCCCTAAAAAAAAGAACGTAAGAATAATAATAAAAAACTATTAAGGCCTAAACTAAAGGATATAATAAAAGATATTAAGTAAGAGAGTATTATTAAGAATAAGTTATCGGCTTATTAATAAAGAACTTTAAATTCAAAAATAAAAAGCTAATATCTAGGTTTATTAAAGTAGTTATTATAAATAAAATAAAATTTTAGGTATATTGGGTCTATCTATTAGAATAATATTATAAAATATATAATATTTTCTTAATAGTATTAATTAAGCTTTAGAATCCGAGAGATAATAATAGTAAAAGGTCGGCCTTATTATTTAACTTACAAAATAAGCTAGATAAATAGAAAATAAAGGCGATTATTATATAGTAAAGGGATAGCGAGTAGCTATATTATTTAATAAAATAAATAGGCTAGTTAGTAAAATATAATATATAAGAACTAATAGAATACTTATAAAACGTATAAAATAAGGTTAGAAAGTTTAAAATATAATTAAAGAAATCCTATAAAAAATAGGATAATTAATTAGTAAAAGGCCGGCTATTATAAAACGGAAATAAAAGATAATTATTATTCTATTTATATAAATACTTTACTTTAAAAGCTTACGATTTTTAGGAAAGTTAAGATCCTTTTTATAGGCCTAGATAAATATATTATTAAGTATTAAAAAGTAAAAAATAACTAAGTAAAGATCAGTCAGTAGGAGCTTAGTAACGAAAAACGTAATTAAGGTAGAGGTATATTTATTATCTTAATTCTCGGCGGGAAAACGGCTATTAACCTTATTATAAATATAATAATAAGTAGAAAGGATACGTATAGAAAGATTATAGAAATTCTTAATAATATAACCGGAAACTAAATGAGTAAAAAAATAAGATTACGTCGTTATAAGGAACTAAAATAATAACTCGGTAAATAATATCATAAATAACTTAAATGTAAGTTCTATTAAGGATATCTTTAAAAAGCTCGGTTTAGTAAATAAACGGTATTTAATAAAAAAGAAAAATAAGATTAGTAAAATAAGGGGTTATCGAGATATTAATAATAAGGCTAAAAACTATAAGGGCCTCTTATATAACTTTGCTATTAATTCCGAATTATAACTTATCTTTATAATAATAATAATATTTTTATAAATTACCTTTACTAGACTTATTTCTTTTTTTTTAATTCTTACGCCTCTCTTCTCTTTTCTTATACCTCTCCTTTTTAGTCTCTTTTTATAAAAAGGAAGGACTAAAAGATAAAAAGAATAACTATTAATTAATTAATAAACTATTATAAAAAGAAAGGATAAAAATAGTAATTAAGTTAAGAATATTAGTAGAAAAAATACTTAATAACTTAATAATAAGGCTATTTAAAGGATTAAGAAAATTAATATTAGGGGGCTAAATAATAGATCGGTAAATATACTTCGGGTTATTTTAAGAGCTAGGAATATTAAGACTTGTATTAAGTATAATTAAAGAACCGTAAAAAATAAAAGACTAAAAAAAAGATTAGTAATTAACGGGCCGGGAATAAATAAATTATAAATATTCTTTAAGATAGTATATAGCCGGTCGATAATAATATTATCGGAAATTATTTATAGGAGATTAATTATTAAGAAACCTAGAATAAATAATATAGTAATTATTATACCTTAGTTAGTAGCGGGATTTTAAATAGGGGAAATAAAATAGCGACGTTTTATAGGATATTTATTATCGTTATCGATATCCTTAAGATTAGCGGTAATAGTTTTAAGTATAATAACCGACTATATAACGATAAAAACTTTAAGGACGGACTTATTACCGATAAGGTTATTATTATTATTAATAGGTTCGTTATTATTACCGATAAAATTACCGTTATTATTAATAGGTTTGTTATTATTACTAATAAGTTCGTTATTATTATTAATAGGTTTATTATTATTAGACCCCCTAGTTGCTAAGCCCTTAATAATACTATCCTCTTTATTAAATATAATAAAGCCACCTTTTTTTATTCTCTTTATTACCTTTAATATTATAATTAATTAAGGCCTTAAGGTTATATTTAACGGGGGTTAATAATAAGGCCGACCGCTTAATAGATATAAAACTAGTAAAGCCGATCGTATATTAAAGGACGGGATTATTAAGATATTTAATAATATTATAATAAAAGGTTACCTATTTGAAAAACATTTAAAAGTTAATCATTTTACCCTTTTTTAAATTAAGGACCTAGTTCGTTATATCGTTATGGAGTAATTAGTTAATAATACCGTAAAGGTAAATAAAAAGACCGTTATTATAGAAGTAAAGGGGCTCGAAACTAACTAAACGATCTATAATATTAAAAAGATTTATAATTAGACGAACCTAAAGGGAAAAATTAATAGAAAATTATATAGAGAAAGAGTGGCGAATATATAAAGATTAGAATTTAAAGATGGAGATACTTATAGATTATAGCGAATTCCTATATTTAGATCTAGTTAAGGGCGCTTTTTATACCCTTAACCTGTAAAAAATTAGCGATAAATTTATTTATATCTACTTAAATAGTATTAACGTAATTAAGGGTATTAAGAATAATTATTTAAAAATACGGAATATAATTATTATAAGTAGCGGCTTAGTAAAAAGTAATAAAGGTATTTTAGTATACTTAGGTAGCGCTATAAAGCTTAATAAGAATCTATAAATATAAATTAGTAAAAGATAACTCGGTAAACTATTATAGAACTTATAATAATATACTTCTTTTTTAAGGTCGAGTAGGTAATATAGATATTAATATGCTCGCCTATATAATAAATAAATTTGGTAATATTATAATAAGTTTAAGTAAGATAGCTTAAGTAGGGGGCGCCTCTAATAAGGCCGATAAAGCCTTTTTTTAGTAAGTATTTATAGTTAATAAGTAACGCTATTTAAAGAATATTATTTATAATAAATAAGCGGCGACTAGTTAGATAAGGGGAGTATAGTAGGAAATAAAAAAATTATTATAAAAGGGTATAGAAGTCCGTTATTAATAAAAGAAAATTTAGTATAACGATCGAGCGGTAAAAAGATAAAAAGATAAAAAAATAAAGAAATAAAAATATTAGGGTAACGGCGTTACTTAAAGGAATATATAATATTAAAGCGGTCGTTAATAACCCTTATATAACGGCGGTTAGTTATTAAATATTGGTAATAAATAATAATAAAGCGGTTATTATAATAAATTAATAATAAAAAAAAGAATATAAAAAAGTTAAGCTAATATAATAAAACCTATACCGTTAGAACCGCTAGGAATAGTATATAAAGTTATTATTTTTATTATAAATAATAAAAACTAATTTTAAAAATAAATAGATTATAAAAACTTGCTAATAACTATCGAACTTGTAATACTAGGCTTATTATTAAAATAAAGCTACTTATTACTAATAAATTATATAATAAACGGCTATTTTAAGGGCTAAAATTTAGGGAAAAGGGGGTAATTATAAAAATATTTAGTATATAGGTATTTAACTAGGTCTAGCTTAGCTATAAAGTTATAGCTAAGGCTCGATATAGTTTAGTTACGAGGCTACGGTTAAAGCTTAGTAAATCTTTAATAAAGCCTAGCTTAAAAAGAAAAGCTAATTTTTATAATAGCTTTGTAAGAATATTAAGCTTAAGTTTATATAATATACTAGACCTACCTTTTATATCTTTCTTAGTTATAGCACTTAGCTATACCTCTTATATTAAGTTAATTATATATATTAAATTATAATATTAACTTCTTTTTTTTTAAAAAAAATGTAGTCCTATAAATATATAAATAAATAATTATAATTTAAATTAAGGTCCGTTAAGTTTCGTTTTTTATTATATCTTAATATTATACTAAGTTATATTAAAAAATCCGATTATTATAAAAATCATAATTATAAAATTAAATATAATTATTAAGCTTTTAATATTCTTCTTAAATATAAAAATTATAACGTAATATTGCATTCTTTTTATTTTAATATAACTATATATATATAATAGATTTATTCTCTTTAGCGGAGGTATTCGCTAGGGTACTAATATATGTAATATATTATATAATGAGAAAACTAGGTATATTAACCTATATATTTAATTATTAATAGTTTCCGCCCGACCTTCTACTATATAAACCTACGCCTAAACGGCTAACTTTACCTACTCTAATATATATAAAACCTCTTAATATTAGCCTATATAAATAACTAAATCTAGTATAATAACTTCTTTTTTTATTAGGGTCTATAGGCTTCTTAAATAATTTCTTTTTTTATAATATAAAGAATTTTTATAAAATTAATTTTATAATAGGAGTTGATATACAGGCGTCGCAAATTAATATACGGGCATCGCTCTTACACAGGCGTCGCTGTTCGACCTTTTAATTAGTCTAAAAAAACAGTACCTCCCTACAAAGGCGGTGAGGGTGACTACACTAACATAGCTATTCCTACCATCCTCTCTAACCTAAACTCTGGTTTAAGATTTATAAAAGCTGAATTATAGTAATATAGATTTTTATAAATCTTAAATAGGTAAGGCTTCCTCTTACTATATACTTAAGATATATAGAGAGTAAATCATAGCGACGTTAGTACTATATAACCCCTAAAATGGCCTATTACCTAATTACTTCTTCCGACGTAGTTACAAAGATTCATCGTCACTATAGACTACTTCCTACTAGCTCCGTTTCCTCCAAATACTAGGCTATATTGGCCGTCTATTTATATAATTCCCCATTATCCTCCCCCTACTAAGAACGCTAGACTGGCTCCTTATTTGTTGCTAGGATAAGATTAATATCTAGCTTTAACTTAACTAACTTGTCTCTTCTATAAGCCCAGCTAATATCGACTTATTTTTACTCCTAAGTAGGCGGCCTCGCTTCTTACTATTTACGCCTTAGCTACTATAAGTAGTACGGGCTTAATTAACTAACCGGCCTTTTTCAGGTAAGGCTAGTTATAATAAAATAGGCTATACTATATTCTTTAGCCTGCCGTAAAGGGATGTAGTAATCTTAAGGTTAAGGATCCGGCGGTATAGATCTAAGGAAGACGTCTTTCAAAAACGCTACTGAGGGTATACCTCCTACTTACTAAAAGTAGGCAAATCTAATATTTTAGAATAGATCTTATAGCAGCATAGGATACCTAGCTTAATCGAAATAGTACAGTCTGGACCATAGTATCCGAGGGGGGCTAGGAATGGCCTCTTACTAGACAGCATTACCTTCTTTATAAGCCGGCCTTACGTCCTAATTAAAGCAAAACATTTTAAGGAAAGTATTGTTCGAAGTTCGCCTAGGTACTTAAAGTAAGTACCTATATACTCCCGGCCTATAAGTACCTCGTCCTCTATATAGGCCTAGCAAAAGCGTAGCTCCTAATCGCTAATCATATCCTATATAACATCGACAAGCCGATATAAATAACTAAGACCATTTAAGAGATAACCCTTAATATTATTATTACTTAACTTAGTGCCAGAGGTAACGCGAATACCAAAGTTTTAATATTTTCGGATAGAGCAACGGGCCCACTATACTCTTAAAGATAGGTATATTGTATAGAGGTATTAGAGGATTAGGTGTTGGTCGTTAAACTCTTTATAGAGCTTAGTCCAGGCTTTTTTAAAAGTGTGCTCAGTCTCAGCAAAAACAATAAACTTCTACATCATAAGGACCCCACGATACGTATAAGGGGGGGGCTTATTAATAGGCATATTAATATAGGCCTTATCCTTATTACTTAGCATAGCTATTACTTATGTTAGTAGCTAATATCCCTCGTTATTAGACCCACTACTATTACTACTATAACTATAGTCCTTAACCTACTTCTACTTAGCCTTAAATATAACGTTAAAGTTGATATAGTGGATATAGAGTTATTATTAAATATCCAGGAACTGCTCATTTAGTGCAGCCTTTATCTACTTATCGTAATCTATAATAATAATAGTAGGGTAACGGACTGAGTATTGGTCTATAAATTGGCGGATATTTGCTAAGAGAAACCGGAAACCCTCTAGTCTCTCGTTATTAATAAGGCCGAATACGGCGTTATAGACAGATCCGAGGCAGGTCTACCCAATAGCCTAGAAGAGAGGGAGCTTAAAGCGATTAGTATTATAAGTATTATCGAAGCTAATCACCTTAAGGAATTACTTCCATATTTGGAGATAGTAAGGAAAGGTCTAGATAAAGCTAACAAGGCGGTTTGGCTCGTCGTCTACCCATTTTACTATGTATAGGATATCTCGCTCATTAAATAGCTTAATTAACGCTGCAGTTAGCGAATATCTAGCTAGTTTCTCTCGGCTTATATAAGCCCTGGCGTTATAGATATCTCGCTAGGTGAATAAGGACTCTAGGAACTGCTCTTAGATAACAGCATGCATATTGCGAGCCCGAATCCCAACTTATCAGCTTGTAGTTTTAATAGCATCCTGAACTACCTCGGTAAACCTACAATATAAAGGGTACGTAGAGGCTTTAAAGCTAGGGCCATAATTATACTAATTGTGCTGGGGGTCTGGATAATAACATAATAGCTACTTATCCTCTTCTTAAACCTCGGCAATAACTTGTCATTTATAACCGCATTTACAAGACTTATATTATCGAATACCAACGCCTTTTATAGGCCTAGGCTTACCAAACCGATTATATTAGAAGGTGTATCGAATGATTCGGCCTTAAACTTTATACTTATTCCGCTTTATAATACCAAATCTATTAGCTCTTACAAAGTTATTAACTCGGTCGAAAAGAGTATTATAGATTTGCTCTAGATCGCTAAGAATCGGTAGGTTTAGAATTTAGGTTATAGGAGGAGAGGAGGATCGGTTATTTAGAGTATAGTAAAAGGCTATAGTTCGGAAAGACGCTACGTTTTAAATAGAGGATAGCCGTAGGGGTAAATAGGGTGGTAGGTTAACTTAGGGACCCTATATTTCTTACTATTAACGGACATATTCTTATTATCAGAGTAGTACCGTTATTAG
Organism: Colletotrichum godetiae; assembly: GCF_030913485.1. Taxonomy (NCBI): domain Eukaryota; kingdom Fungi; phylum Ascomycota; class Sordariomycetes; order Glomerellales; family Glomerellaceae; genus Colletotrichum; species Colletotrichum godetiae. The sequence continues at coordinate 20,915 of NW_026851266.1, forward strand.
TTATTGATTAGTCCTAATAACCTATTTAATAAGCTAAAAAGCACTATTAAACTACTCTATTATAGGATAGGAAGGTTATTAGGACTATTTGTTAAGGGGAGAGGGGTTATACTCTAGATAAAGTCGTAAGAGGGTAGTCCGCTAGGTTTTTATTATTCCTTTAGGGAAATAGCAAATAAGGTATAATATAGGCTCTATATTAAGGTAATCGTTTATAAGAGGTCGCGTGTTTTATAGTATACCGGCTAGGAGCTCGGTAATAAGGTCGCGCTACCCTTTAGGATCATTAACTCCATAAAATTAGCTAACGCTAAGGTAGCTACTTTTTAAGGAGGGAGATAATAGTAGTTAGCTAGATAATAGTAGGAGGCCATAATTAATCAATGGTCGCTCTTGTAGAGGGGGAAGTCTTTTAATAAGGGTATTATTTTAAGATTGGCCTTAGGGAACGTCTCTAACTCCAATTACAAAAGCCATTATAAGTAAATACTATAAGTCAGATTTCGAGGCTTAATAATGTAACCTAAGCGTAAAGGGAGTAAAAGAACAAAGGCTTAGGATACTTTATAGGCATCTAGCAGAATTTAACTATACTAACAAATTTTTTTTAAACTAATTAAAAGGTCGAACAGCAACGCCCGTATAAGAGCAACGCCCGTGTATTAATTTGCGACGCCCGTATATTAATTCCCTTTATAATATATAATTTTAAGGCCGATTTTAAATTATTAGATTTTAATATTAAGAACTAATATACTGGCGTTATAAATTAATATACTAGCGTCGCCTTTATACCGGCATCGCTATTTAGCTTTTTAATTAGCTTAAAAAAATATTATTAATATAGTTAAAATTTATTAAATACTTATAAAGTATTTTTACCTTTTTTATTCTTTTATTCCCTTTACCTTAAGGTTATATTATTAAACCTTTAAATTCGATTTATATTATTTATTAATAATAGCTTTTATAACTTAATATAAAAATATTTTATAAGGCTAATTATAAAGTAATATAACTATTATTAAACCTCTTCCTTTATAAAAATAATTATTAATTAATTACGGCCTTTTATTATTATTTAGTTAATTATTATTATTTCCCTTTTTAGAAAATAGTCGCCCTAGCGTTAATTAATTATATAGAATTAATAATCTTTAAAGATAGTACGACCTTATTACCGAGCTCTTAACTGGCCTATTATAAAATATATAACCTCTTATAATCGATTACTTTAATATAGAACTAATATTATATTTTATTTATTATTTTTTTTAAAAAATAATAAAAACTTAGCGGATTATTTTTTTATAATTTCTTTTTAAAGTATAGCCCCTTTTTTCCTAATAAATAGTCCTAATAGCTTTTTTATTTTATAAAAAAATAATTTAATATTATTTTTTAATTTATTATATAGGTTATTAGGAATAATTAATAACTAATAACGGCGTTCTTTTAATAATAAAAATATATTTGTTAATAGTAAAAGTTATAAGGTCCCTAAATTAACTTATAACCCTATTTATCCTTATAATAATCCTCTTTTTAAAGTAAAGTATCTTTTTAAATAATAACCTTTTATTATATTTTAAATAACCGATCCTCGTTTTTTCTTATAACTAAAATCCTTAATTTATTAATTCCTAACGATTTAAAATAAACCTATAATACCCTTTTTAATTAAATTAATATTTTTATTAAAGTTAATAAATTTAATATTATAAAGCGGAATAAATATAAAGTTTAAAATAAAATTATTTAATATACCTTTTAATATAATTAGTTTAATAAGTTTAGGCCTATATAAAGTATTAATATTTGATAATATAAGTTTTATAAATACGGTTATAAATAGTAATAATAGAGTAGCGGATTAAATATCGGTCTATAAGTTAATAGATATTTATTAAAAAAAACTAGAAACCCTTTAATCTCTTATTATTAATAAGGCTAAATATAATATTATAAATAGATTTAAAATACGTTTACCTAATAGTTTAAAAAAGAGGGAGTTTAAAACGGTTAGTATTATAAATATTATTAAAACTAATTACCTTAAGGAATCGCTTCTATATTTAAAAATAATAAAAAAAAGTCTAGATAAGGCCGATAAAATAATTTAGCTCGTTATTTATTTATTTTACTATATATAGAATATCTTATTTATTAAATAGTTTAATTAATATTATAATTAATAAATATTTAACTAGTTTTTTTCGATTTATATAAGCCCTAGCGTTATAAATATCTTATTAAATAAATAAGGACTTTAGGAATTACTCTTAAATAATAATATGTATATTATAAGCCCGAATCCTAATTTATTAGCTTATAATTCTAATAATATCCTAAATTATTTAAATAAGCTTATAATATAAAAAGTATATAAAAGCTTTAAAGTTAGGGCTATAATTATATTAATTATATTAAAGGTTTAAATAATAATATAAAAGCTACTTACCTTTTTTTTAGGCTTTAATAATAATTTACTATTATAAATTATGATAAATAGATAAAAGCTATATTAAATAAATAGTTTTTAAATGTTTAATAATAACTTTATATTTATTATATTAATTCTAACGTTATATTTAGGGCTAAATAAAAGTAAATTAAAGATTACAACTATAGTAGTAATAATAATAGGTTCAATAATAAAGGATATTAGCTATTAATATAGGTAATAGCTATATTAAATAATAAAGATAAGGCCTATATTAATATACCTATTAATAAGCGCCCCCTTTATATATATTATAAGGTCTTTATAATATAAAAGCTTATGATTTTTATTAAAATTAAATAAGCTTTTAAAAAAGCTTAGGCTAAGCTCTATTAAGAGTTTAATAACTAATATTTAATCTTTTAGTACCTTTATATAATATACCTACCTTTAAAAGTATAGTAGGCCCGCTATTTTATTTAAAAATACTAAAACTTTAATATTTACGTTACCTTTAATATTAAATTAAGTAATAATAATATTAAAAATTATCTTTTAAATAGTCTTAATTACCTATATTAGCTTATTAATATTATATAGGATATAATTAATAATTAAAAGATATATTTTAAATAAATTTATATTAAAAATAAAATATTTATAAGCTAGGAGTATATAGGTATTTACTTTAAGTATTTAAACGAACTTTAAACGATCTTTTTTTCAAAATATCTTATTTTAATTAAGAAAGAATATTAGCTAGTAAAGAAAGTAATACCGTTTAATAAAAGACTATTTCTAGCCCCCCTTAAAGATTATAGTCTAAATTATACTATTTTAATTAAACTAAGTATTTTATATTACTATAAGATCTATTTTAAAATAATAAATTTAATTATTTTTAATAAATAAGAGATATATTATTAATAGCGTCTTTAAAAGACGTCTTTTTTAGATCTATATTACCGGATCTTTAACTTTAAAATTATTATATCCTTTTATAATAGGTTAAAAAATATAGTATAGGCTATTTTATTATAATTAGTTTTATTTAAAAAAGGCCGGTTAATTAATTAAATTAATATTATTTATAATAATTAAGGTATAAATAATAAAACGTAAGGCCGTATTACTATAATAAGCTTAATATCTAACTTTAACTTAACTAACTTATCTTTTATATAAGCCTTAATAATATCGATTTATTTTTATTTTTAAATAGGCGGCCTATTACGATTTTTCTAGGGAAATTCTATTGAGATTTCCCTATAAATATAGAGAGAAATCTAGTAGTAAAACTTTTAAGATTTTACCGGGAATTCTTAGTAAAAAAGTATAAGAAGTTTTTAAGATTTCCCCGGGATTTCCCTATAAAATCTCAGGGTATATTTTAAGGATTTTACTATAAAATTACTATAAAATCTTAAAAGAGGCATCTTAATATTATTACTATTTCACTATATATAAAGCGTAATAAATAAGGAGCTAATTTAGCGTTTTTAATAAGGGAAGGATATAGGGAATTATATAAATAAACGGCTAATATAACCTAATATTTAAAAGAAACGGAGCTAATAAGAAATAGTTTATAATAATAATAAATCTTTATAACTATATTATAAAAAATAGTTAAATAATAGGTCTTTTTAGGTAATATATAGTCCTAATTCGAGATTTATAAAACTATTATATAAATAGGCTATTATATATATTTTTAAAAATATTAAATTTAAAAAAATAAGAAAAGCTATATTAATATAGCCGCCCTTATTACCTTTATAAGGAGGTACTATTTTTTTAGGCTAATTAAAAAGCCGAATAACGATGCCGCTATAAGAGCGACGCCGGTATATTTATTTATAACGCCGGTATATTAATTTCCTTAATTTATATAATAATATAGAGCCTAGCTTTATATCTTCCCGTTTTAAATTAGTTTTAAATACCGGGATATTAATAAAAATAAGGTTTATAATATCGTTTCCCTCTTTTTATTAAGCGCCGGTCTTTATATATTTTTTTTTATTAAAGGCTTTATATATATACCGGTAAATATATAATCTATCTTTTTAATACTTTTTATATCGTCGGACCGCTACGTATATCGGTCCCTTATCTTTATAAATCGATAAAGTATTTTAACGGGCTTAGGCGCTATCTATTTCTTTTATAACTACTCGTTATACCGAGCTATATTTATCTCGAATATCTCTTATTATCGCTCAGTATCGATTTAATATTAAATATCAATAATTTCGGGGGTATATAGGTCCTTTATATCTTTAATAATAATAAAGGGGGTATCTTATAATAATAGGTCCTTAGGCTATATAAGGTATTTATAATGGATATTAGGGTTAACGCTATAATATTCGAATTATTTCTTTTTAAAGATTAAGTTATAGCGCCCTATATTTAGTTAAAAAAGGGGTATTTTTAAAAGGACTTACTGGTCGATATATAAATTAATAATCTATATTATATTAATATCTTTTTTAATTATTTACTATTAAATCTAGTAATAAAGATAAAATATAATAGTTTATTAAATAGGGCTATATAAAAATCTTATAATAATAAAGTTATATAGTTATTTATAAATCCGTACTTATTAATTCATATATTAAATAAGGCTTTTAAGTAAATTCTATATTTATTAAATACTATTATAAGCTCGATTTCTAGAGGTTATTCTCTTATAAAATCTTATAGGTTTATTAAATAAATAACTAATCTTTTATTTTTTTTATATTTATCCCCTAACTAAGAGATTACTTATATTAAGGGGTTTAATTTTCTAATTTCAAGGTTTATTATTTGTTAGGGCTTATAATATTTATAATAGTTATTACGATAGACGGCTTTTTAAAGTAGTCCTAAGAAATATAGTTAGGCTTTTTATAAATAAAATAAATACTGCTATCCTTTAGTTTTTAATATAGCGTTTTAAAAATAGTTTTATAATTGATAGTTTTTTTACGGGTATTTTATTTAACGGCGGTTTTTTTTTTTTTTTAATAAAGGTAATATAAATAAGTATAATACTTTTTAACCCTTCGGCGGAGATATCCGCCGGGGCACTAATGTATATGATATATTATATGACGGGAAAACTAGGTATATTATACTATATTTCTAACTATTAATTTTTACTTGACTTTCTACTATGTAAATTCCTTTTAAATTCTAGCTCTATACTTAGACGACTAACTTTATTTATTCTAATATATATAAGACCTCTTAATACTAGCCTATATAGGTAGCTAGATCTAATACGATAGCTTCTTTTTTTATTAAGGTCTATAGACTTCTTAAATAATCTTTTCTTTTTATAATATAAAGCGTCTCTATAAGGTTAGCTTTATAAAATATAATTTTGAGGTTAGTATTAAGTTACCGGATTTTAGTATCGTACTTAGTACGGTTATTTATAACGTTCGTAGTTTTATTTAATTAAATACCGTATTTTTAAAAGGTATTATATTATTTTACTAGTATACCCTTGTAGGCTATAATGGCTAGGGCGTTAAATAGGTTAAAGATTTGATCGAGCCCGAGAGGGGTAGACGTATTTAGGGCGATAGATATTATTAAGTAAGCCTACTAAGTAACGACCGTATATTACCTAGCGGATATTATTGTTTAATAGGTTTATTTAGTGGTTATATTTATAAATAATAGAGTATCTATATTTATATATATAATATAGAATATAATAAAAATAAAAAGAATCCTTACGAGCTCTAGTATGAGTAATAAGATATTAGCTATATTAGCCCTTTTTTTAAAAGCCTCTATTTTAACGTTAAAGTTTAGAATATTTTTATAGGTGGCTTTTGACTTTTAAGGCCGACTTTAGCAGTCGACCTTTACAGTCGACCTTAACGGCCTATACCGCCGTATAAGTAACTTACCTACCTATATTATATCGTATTTTTTAGATTAAAATTACTATATTAAGTTGGGCGCGTATATAGGGTATATTACGCGTATTATATAGTTAAATTACGTACTATATTATGTGAATTCCTTTAAAAGTTGATCCCGTTAAGGTTAATCTTTTATACCTATAAAGCTGGAAAAAAACCATTATATAATACTTTTTAAAGTCCCGTTATAAATAAATAAGGGCTATATAATATTAATAAACTAGGTAACGTACTTAATATATTTTTAAAAGGTAGTATCTTTATTTAGGTATTTAAAAACGGCCTAGTTCTAGAAGTAAATAAAGAGCTTATTAATATAGGTAAGTTTAGTAAATATAGAGCGCTTTTAATAGACGTCCTTAAGAATAATAAAAAGGGTATTTAGCTTTTAACTAATATTATTTATAATAATAAAACTAATATAAATAGATTTAAACTCGTATAATAACTAGTCCGCTATAATAATTTCGTTAAAGGCTAGTATAAAATAGATAAATTTAGCCGCCGTACCGCTAATTTTATTAATAATATATTTTAAATAATAGCCGTCGGTATTAAAGTTTGCATTTTTAAGGCGCTTTATAATATACTAAAGCTAATAAGGGAACTTTAGGCCCTTATTATCGTTATTACCCGTAAAGGTAAGGACATTAAGTATTTTATTTAATTTTTAAAAAAGTTAATAAACTAAAATAAAGGTAGCCTTACGGCTACTCTAAACCCCGAATCGAATAAGGTGCTATTTTAGAGCGTAGTAGGTATTAATACCGTTATTATCGACATCAACGCTGATTTAGGAGCTATTTTTTAATTACTTAATACGCTTGTTTAATATAGTATTAATATTAAGTACTTTATTAAAAGCCTTTTTAATAGTTCGTAGCTCTTTAGCTATAATATATAAAATCTCGATATTTTTTTTAATTATTTTATAAAGGCGCTCGGTATTATTATTTAGCTAGTCGATTATACAGACTAATACCTATTCTAATTAATATTAAGTAATCTATATTTTCAATTGATTTTTAACCTATTTATATAAAATAGTACCCTTATTTCGGTTATAAAGGTCTTAAATAAGCTCGAAATTAACGCCGTAATATTTAATAATACCAAAAAGTCCCTTATTGTAAATCTAGATTAAGAATACGAGTTTATTAATAATATAATAAAAATAAATAAGGCGGTCGTTTTATAAAATAGAAAGTAAGAACTATTTTAATAGTTACTTTACAAAATCGACCTTAAAGTTAAATATAAGGAGCTTAGTGTTATTATTAATATCTATAATATTTTAATATTAATTATAAAAATAATAACTTTATTAAAAACCGTCGGTATAGAGGGATATTTATCCCCTATAGCTCTATCTTTAGGCTATAATATTTAATAAAAAGGGCGTATATATTTAAAGAATATCGATTATTTTATATAAATATTAGGTCGGCTATTGCTCGGCTTATCTTATATGTTTTTTTAATAAGGGTAATTAATTAATATAATAGGTTTAATAAATTAAAATATTATCGTTCCGTTTTTAAAAAATAATAGTTTTATAAACGATGTTAAATAGTATTACAATAAAGAATTTAAGGTAGGTTAGAACGCTATTATATTAACCTAATAAATATAACTTAATATAAAAAAGGAAAAAATAAAATAGTAAATAGATTTTAATATATTAGGCCTTTAAGCTTAGCGGTCTAGAGGTTATATAACCCTTAAAGGGTCCACTAGGTACCTAAAGTTCGGGCCCATTAAGGACCAACGTATTACGGCTAGCTAGTCGTAATAAAGTAAGTTTATAGAAGTTTAGGCTATATAGTAGTTTTTTTCTAGCTTTATAAGCGCAAAAGATCAACCTTAACGGGATTAACTTTTAAGGGAATTTATATAATATAGTACGCAATTCAACTATATAATATACATAATATGCCCTATATACGCGCCTAACTTAATATAGTGATTTTAATTTAAAAGATACGATGTAATACAGGTGGGTAGGTTATATAGCGGCGCAGGCCGTTAAGGTCGACTATAAAGGTCGACCGTTAAGGTCGGCCTTAAAGGTCAAAGGCTACTAGAGATATTCTAAATTTTAATATCGAAATAGAGGCTTCTAGAGAAAGGGCTAATATAGCTAATATCTTACGTACTAGAGCTCGTAAGGATTCTTTTTATTCTTATTATATTCTATATTATATATATAAATATAGATATATTACGACCTAACATATATAACGAGGCCAGGGTCTTGCCCTATAAGGCCTACAGCGGCTACTATATTATATATATAGAGGAACGAGTTTAAAATAACTCCTCTTAAATTAGAAGAACTATAGGTAAATTACGTAATAATAAAAAAAACCGACGGATAATAAGCGGTTTATAAATAGGACCGATAAAATAAAAGCAGTTTACCCTTATAGAACCGATATTATAATATAGGTCTTAACTATAAAAGAACTATTTAGATAATATACGGGATTTATATATAGGATAGATTTAAGCCGGGCTTAAGGATAGACTTTTTATAACTTTTTTAATAATTAACTTAATATTAAATTTTATAATTACTTTTAACTATCTTTATTAAGAACCCTTTTGATAAGACTATGATTAATTATTAAAGCCTTACTTATTTTACGATTTATAAATATAGCTTTAGGGAAGTTATTTATAACTACGATATATTATTTATTTAGTATTGTAGCCTTAATTTCTATAAATATACTTATTATAACTAGCTGGCCGTAACACTTTGATTACTCCTATTTAATAAGTTTACTAACTTTAACAGTAGTCACTCTTATACTTTTAATTATAATCGTATATATATAATAAAAACGACTTTGGCCTAGCTTATATAGGTTAAGTCTAAAAAGATAAAGTGTATTGCCATGAGGAAGTAACATATAATTAATAATTACTAAATAATCTTACTTTTCTCATTCAGTATCCACAGGCCAAACTATAAATACCTAAAATATATACCTAAGAAAAAAAGTTACTATTAAAACGCCCGATCGACGTTATAACTATAATAGGTATAGGACCTATAATATTATTATTAAAGGAGAAGACGAAATAACCATATACTTAAATATATTAAATAATAAACTAAAAGACAATTCCCTTAAAAAGTAATAGTCGTAATTATCTCTTGTGGCGTAAGTATATATACTTTTTATTTATAATACCTTATTACTGTAAGCAGTTAGATTTTAATATGCTAGAGAGTTAAAAAGATAATAAAATCTTTAGGAATCGGCTTTGGTTATAATTAGGAAGTTCGTTATTTTTCGGTATAAAGTTAACCCCTATTTAAAGGGTAGAAAGCGGTATAATAATTCTTAATATTATAATATAATTATAGTTACGTTAGTTATTAAAAAAGAAGTAGATAGGAACAAAACATTACTATTTTAAGGTATTAGCGTTAGATATTAGTGCTATATTTAGTTGTAGATAAAGGTGGATCTATTTAGAAAGGTAGGGAGGAGGGGGGTTATATTAAAAGATGCGTTGCTAGATGGTCCCGCTAGACATTAGTATTAGACATTAGTAATAAATTAGGCCGCACTTAGAAAAAACATAGGTCCTTTATATACGCCCTATATCCCGGGCTAGGACCCGCCTACTGAGCCTCTTTTATTTTCTATACTCTTTGTTAACTTTTTACTTTTACTTTTTATTTAATAGTCTAGATCTAATACCCGGTTGCTTTATAGTTTTGTCGTCTAATCTAGACTTAATCTAGATCGAGCCTATTAAAAATCTACCGTAGCCGTTTATTTATTTAAAACCTATAAGTTTAAAGTTTACCTTTAAACCCCCGCTATAACGCTTACCTAGCGATTATCTAAAATATAAGAATATTTATTTTCTAAAGGTATATAGTGGGACTCTAATATTATTGTATAATAAGCTAGCTTGACTCTTTTAATATTACTAATTCTAAGTAGAGAAAAGGAGGTTAATAAAAGTATAAGTAAGGAAGTCTTTTTTTATTTAGATTTGGGAGTTTTCTTAGTGGGCTGGGCTTCTAGCTCTACCTTATTGCTAAGATATTATTGACCTTATGTTAACGTTATTATATAGCGGTACTGTTAATGAATTTTTAATGAGGCCGAGTAACGGCTTTTATATTTTCTGTCGAATAGATATTCTTGATGAGGCCGAGTAATGGCTTTTATATTTCTTTAATTTCCGTTAAATAAATATTTTCGATAAGGCCGAGTAACGGCTTTTATATTTTCTATTGAATGAATATTCTTGACGAGGCTAAATAACGGTTTTTATATTTTCTTATTTTTTATTAAATAGACATTCTTGACGAGGCTAGGCAACGGCTTTTATATTTTCTTATTTTCTATTAAATAAATATTCTCGATAAGGCCGAATAATAGCTTCTATATTTTCCGTTAAATGAATATTCTTAACGAGGCCGAGTAACGGCTTTTATATTTCTTTTATTTTCTATTAATAACTATTCTAATAATGCTGCCGAAATACTTTTCTTTAAGCGATATGGGTAGTAAAATTCGGACTTTATAACCTCTTTATAATACCGCTTAGGAACCTATCCTTTTTAGTAATAGAGCTAATATAGAGATATAATAACGTATAATAGTATATGATAGTGCCTAAGTGCCTAGGACGGTAGATATTACCCGCTAGCTATTAAGTAATTAGTTAGTTAGGCTCTAGTAGCTTATGGATCGTTTTTATAATTAAAAATAAAATAACGTTTGCTATTTTTAATATATGGTTATACTTTTAGAGCTCTTATGTTTAGTTTCTATTTATAAGGATACCGTTTCGTCGTAATGGCTATTATTACGGATTTTTATATAATATATAAAAAGCCCTTTTAAGGTTACTCTTGTATATATATAGTATTATAATATTAATAATAGTAAGGAGCCTTTACTATAAACGATTAAGGGTATATATTGTTAGTTAGATAGTAGTTTATAAGTGTTATATTAAGCTTATATTAAGATACTCGTATAGTTATAATAAATTCTAAATTTACTATATATCTAATACTAGCCAGATTAGTATAGCTAGCCATTAGGGTATTAAAAGGGATTAAAAGTAAGGCAATATTATTAAAGGCTATATAATATAGTACGCTAGTTTATCCCTTCTTCCTTCGTAGTATTAGTAAGAGCCGGCCGTTTATGCTACATTTTATAGCTTAACGGATATATAAGTGGCTTTGAAATGCTTTTAAAAATATCTTTAGTAGTAGAAATAGTTCGGCTAGGGATTATAAATATAATAGTTAATACGAGCCTTTTAAGGTCGGGCGGGCATAATTCTTAAAGGGTGGACCTAATAGAGCTATAAAGCAAACCTAGATATTATAAGCTAGAAATTAATTTTAGTCGTAGCTATATCGTATTTATATTATATGCTTATATAGTGCGCCTAGAAATGCAAAACTAGAGCTAGGTAGCATGGCAATCCGTTATAGCTATTAGTTACTTTTATTACTTAATATAGTTTTAAATAAAAAGTATATTTAGGCTAAGCCGTAGGCTTAACTAACTAGTTAACTTTAGTACCCAGAGATATTTCCCTTATTAATACTCTTTTTTAAGTCGGTTCTAGCTTACTACCGTAAGTGTATAGTAAGTCTAGGTATAAATCTTTATATATAAAGCCTTGTATATAAACCCTCGTACTAAAATAATATTAGGGGTATAGTATTACGAGTTATAATGGGCCCATCTTCTAAAATTTAGTACGTAGGTAGTATATGTTACTATATCTTTCTTATTTTTTAATTTGGTAGCTAGGCTAGGTTATCTATTATTATCTTGTTAAAAAAGTACTTTAATAATCGCTACCCGTAATCGACAACGTCGTTTTACAGTACATATCGAAAGAAAGCTTTACTCCTATAGCCCCCACTCTATTCCTCTATCTAAGCGGTCTTAAAGGCTAGAACGATGCCTTATATCTCTCCTGTATAGCCCATCGAAGTTGTATTATTATTAACTATCAACATAATTATATACTATACTATACGGTCTATATTTAATAATAGTATATTACTATAAAAGTACTAGTAAGCCTATTACCACCTCCCATAACAAATCCCGTAGCAAACCCCCAACAAAGCTTAACTTTCGTCGGATAGTATAGCTATATAATATTACCTATTTTTAAAAACCGCACCCGGTATTTTAATTAGATAGTTATATATTATATATATTAACGTAAAATAATAAGGGAATTCTATCCTAAACTCCAGTAGCTATCTAAATAAATCCTATACCGATACGTCCAGTACTAGTATAGTAGCTTATTAAATCCTCTAATAAGACATAGTACTTAAAACTAATCTTACCCTAGCACGGCCATATCATAACATCGTACGCATATACTATTTACTATTATAACTTTCTAGCTAACGGGTATAAAATATCTTAAGCTAGTCTTTCCATACTCTATCGTTCGAATAAACCCTAATAAAGTACACTCTATACTAATAATTAAGAAAAATAGGGTAAATTAAGCTTATTTATTACTAAATTTCCCTTATAGATATATACCCTAATGTGCATTACGTAGTCGGTATCTAGCTAACTTTTTTATAGTACACGGCCTCTAATTTATAAATATATTGTATATAGCACGCGCTTAGCTAATATTAATAAAATATTTAAATATAGAGGCTTTAGTATACTCGACCCTCACTACTAGTTTATTATAAGTATATAGCTAGTAGATCTTTCTTATATAAATATAAAAGCTTAAATAAACCGTCTATATTGCTGCATAAAGGCTATGTATTAAGTTTTTAACTTACTGCGGATAAAATTTATTTAATATTCCTATGGGATATAGTAGCTATAGACCCGATATTACGAGTAAGCACTATTTTAAAAAAAACCCGTTTTTTTTTATTAGCCCGGTTTGCCAATCTTAGTAATAAATGAAATTATTAAAAGGGCTAAATAAGCTAAGGTTAAAGACGTATATAACGCTATAATGTAGATAGGCTAATATATAAAGGTTTATTAAAGCTATTACCTAACTTACTAGCCGAAAAGAAAATAAACGAGCGACTATATAGTAAGGTAGATATATCCCTTACTATTATAACTAAGATAATAATAATAATGCTCGATTTTATATACGTACTATATATTAAAAAGTACGGCTACCCTGGTAAAGATAAATATTAAATTCTTAGCCGGCGAGAGATTTAGAAGCGTTGTAAAATTAATTAATTTATAAACGACTATATTTTAGCTCTTATCTTGGACGTTTTTTCTTGCTACTCTATATATCTTCCTTAATAATTCCTTATATATTTAGTCTGGACTTAGGCCTTAGAGCTCTGGATAAAAAATTATCTCTCTATGTTTAATAGAGCCACTGTCGTCCTATACCGAGCAGGACTAATAATATAGCTACCTATTTTTATTAAAGTATCTATATATAGCTTACTATTAGGTGCCCGAAAATACTAGCTAGCCGACTTCTATATACTCTAAATATATACTCTTTTTACTATTTAGCACTTTTTATAATGGTTTTTATTTTACTTTATTTTTTTTAAGTAATTTTCGTAAGAATTATTCTTTATTGTTCGGTTATAGTTAGGGACGTTAGTACTAGTCGGGCCGAATTACTATTTTCGGGACTGTAAACTTATTAGTGCCTATTTATTATATATATATAATATGTACCTGGCCTTAAATATAAAAAAATTATATCGTTATTAGAGTTATGGCCTTATAGTGATGTCCTCGTTATTATGGATGCTGCGGCTTTTAGAAATGTATTTATAGTAGATATTAATATGCTCTATGTACTAGGCCTTAAGCCTAGGCGTATTATATTATCGAGGTTCTTATTTTAACTTAATACCGTCGTCCTTGTTTCCGATATTATATTTATCGACTAGGTGTCTATAGTTTATGGTCTATAATATATACTAAATAAGGCCGTAATAGGTACGCTATTCGACGGTTAGTATATTCGATAGGAGGTTAGAGAAGCTCGGACTACGTTGCCTATCTATTCCCGGACTAATCGGGGTAGGCGGGATTAAGTCTCCTTTATAGTAATTTAGGCTAATTTAAAAAATACTTTAATTCACGCTGTTTTTAGGCGTACGATTACTTATAGGGTATTTATATAATTAGCTTAAAGTCAATAACTATATTACTTAAATAGCTAAATAAAGGATTAACATGCTAGCTAATATTAAGAAAGAGTATATTAAATAAAATAGTATAATAAAATACTATATTCGCACTATATAAGTAAAGTATAGCGGTATAGATCTGCCTATAATAATGCTACGTTTAAAATAAGCCTTAGCCTAAAAATTATTTATCTTAGTTATATTATATATATTAATTTAAGGGAACTGTTATATATCCTTTCCTTTTTTATTAAATGTATACCCTACCGCTTTAATCTTAGCTGTTTACGGCTTGCACCCTCGTCTTTTTTGTTATTATTATCGTCCTATTACCGTTTTTTATAATAATTAAAGGTGCTAAAGTACTGCTCGAGCTTTTAACTCTGTACTAGCCGCTATATAATAAACGGTAAATTATTAATATCGTAACCCTTATCGGCGGTCTCCTATAAGTAAACGGCGAATAACTTTTATAAACTAGCTATATAAAACTTTACATCTAAATAAAAATAGCTATTTAAAAAGGTTACTAAGTATAATATAAAATTATAAGCTATTTTATAGCCGTTAATATAAAAATACGCCTTGCTGCTTATAAGCTGCCGTATTAACGCTATTAGGCTTTTAAAGCAAGTGTATAATCGGTAATATATTTACCTATAGTAGTTATATCCCCTATTAAAGAACAAGTACGGCCGTAAAGCACGTAGCTTAAAAACAAATAGCTCTACCCTTATATATAATATTAAACGTTTTAGGGTAGGGAGGCTTTTAAAGGTATACTTATCGTCTTTTTTATCGTTAAAATTAAATAAGCTATTTAATAGCGGTTTAGGGCCGTCGAACTCGATATCGAAGTAGAAGAACTTACCGGATCGACCTACCTTCTTTTATATAATGACCTATTATTAATTATTTTTATTATAGTTCTAGAATGCTCGTACTAAGTGGAAAAAAAAGTAGTTCTATTACCTGCTACTGGACGAGCTTGAGGAGGAGCTAGTACCTATTAAAGCTAGAAAGTTTAGGTATAGCGCTTTAAGGAAAAGGGCGGCCACCTCTTATAGTGCGATCGAGGATAGGTTATTAGCTACTAAGCCGCCGTCCTAAAAGGTACTAAGGCCGTTAATAAACCTAGGTATAAAATAGTTATAGTATTTTTAACGGCGTTCCGTAGTACTCGGCTATAATAATTATTTACGGCGCTTAAATATTAAATAGTAAAAAGAGAGCGAGATAGGAGGAGGAAAAAAAAATAAAAAAAAAGGCTAGTACGAACTACGGAGTAGCGGTTATATATCGGATACTATAAACCGGATTAACTATTTAGTTACTAGAAGCCACAGGCCTCTTATAAAATTATGTAGGAAAATATAAATACCTCCTATAAAGCCACGCGACCCCTATTGGCGGCTATCTTTAAGAGTTTATAATTTATATAATCCGTTAGTATCGGCTTGCGCACTTTAAATGGCCTCGATAAGGACGAAAATAAGGATAGAGATAAGGAGACTACTATAATCGCCGGCCCGCTAGCTAACTCTATTATAGTTAGTAAAGATGTAGGTGCTTACGTCTTATATAGTAGTAACCGTTATACTAACTATAACACCCATCCTATCGGCCGTTGAGTAGTCGGTAATACTTCTCTCGGAGCCGAATATATCTTGTAAAGCCTTCTCGATATATTATAACGGGTACCTACTATCAAATAGAAGTAAGGTTACAGCACGTATAACTATAGTAAAAAAAAGGACCTGCATTATCAGTCGTATAAGAGGGCCTATAATAGGAATAAATAGAACCCGGTAAGGCGTAAATACGTAGTTCGAAAGGGACTTAAAGCGCGCAATATACTTATCTACCGTCCACCTGTTAATATAAAGGGCGCCGGCGCTAATGGCACTTATCGTAATCGGTTAGTTAGGGGAGTCGCCTATATCTATACCGGTAATAACGATAGTATCCTATAATATACCTAAGCTCGTCCTAAAGACGACGTTAAAGTTTTATTATATTAGATAGCTAGGTAGCCCGATATCGTCTTTAAGCTACTTTAATACTTTAAGGGGGTACTTACCCTACGTCCTGCTACCGTCGATATATAAGATCCGTACCGACGTAGTATCCGGCTTTATATATATTTATATATTAACGTTTTATCCGTAAAGGATATACTTAGTAACTTCGATAAGCTATAGGTCGGCCGTACTTATAATGCTAAATACCTTAATATAGTTTAAATAGTGACCGTAACTGTATATAAGAAAGATTTATAAAGTATACTGTAAATAAAGATAGTATATACTATCGGACTTAAGCTAAGCCTAGTCCTCTATAAAGGCGGTAATAAGTTATCGATATAGTAATGCCGAGGCATGGCCCGTTGTTAACTATTAGAATATACGGACCATCTAGGCCTTAACTATCTTAGCGAACTAAAATAGTAGGAGGAAATTAGTGGACCCTTTTTATGTAAGGACGGCGGTACTGTATACGTTATAGTATACGTCTTTATAGAATATTTAAAAGACGTTGTATAGATTAAAGACTACGGGCCGTTAGTAAGGATTAAAAAGGATATATACCTGTAAATATACGGTGTATGTCCGGAGGGTATTAGTTTAGTATAAAGCTAGAGGCGATAATAGGTATAGCGAATCTTTTTAGGTTATTGATAGAGTCGTAGTGCGTAAGGAACCTTATAAGGTATGCTGGTAAATCTGCTGCTATTAAATTATTTAGCTGGAAGATAGTGAGGAAGTTAAAGGGCGGTATACTGGTACTATTAACGTACTTTATAATATGGTGGAGAAGGCCGGCGAGGTGGGTAGCCGAAAAGATATAATTAGTAAGTACGTGCTCGACCCGTTTTATCTTTATTATATAAGATAGCTTGTTATTAAATATATCCTAATATAAGGAATTAAGGCGGCGTTAGAGAGACTTAAATATTTTATCGGCTAGGTTAATAATATGGACGCCGTAAAATTATTTGGATATGTTAGCGTTTATTCGCTTATAGACGGATTATAATAGGCGACTTTATATAGAATCCTTTTTATTGTTATTTATAATAATTATTAATTAGGGCCGTATCGATAATATAAACGGCGTATTTAGGTTTAGCTATAATGTAAAATGCTAAGCGACGACTTTTATATTGCCGATATTGTTAGTAAAGAAATATATAGTATTAGTAAATAGGAAAAGTATATGATTATAAATATAATCGCTAGTTTTAACCGTTATAAGTAGCATTGTGGACGGTATTATGGACGGCATTATAGATAGTATAATAAATATAGTATTTCTATTATAAGAGACTGGTAATGGCCTTACTATAACTTTATAGTAGAGCGTAAATTTCTTTGGCCTCCTAAGCCGCTTATAAGGTAGGATATCGGTATTAGTAATTAATATCGGCTTTATACTAGATATATTAACCGGGGCGATAAAAAGATAGATCTTGCCGTAGCCTTAGGTCGTATTAGGCTTAATAATATTTATACCGAGTTTTTATATAATAACCCTTTTAGTCATATTTCTTATTAGTACGAGTATATTTAAGTATTAGCTATTTAGGTATAGTAGACTATCTAGTAGTTTTTAGGTACGATTTAAACTTTTAATGATGTACGTCTAGTTTTTAATAGCTACGTATAGCTAGCTAGTGTATTTATAATAGGATATATTATATATTAGATTAGGAATAGCTATACTGGGTAGACGAGGTGCGTATCTGTCTTATAGGTAGTATAGAAGGTAACTTAAAAGCTAAAATGGGCTAGGAGGATGGATTTTAAGCCCGATACCCTAAATAAATTTATAATCGTTTATGATCTAAATGCTAATACTCTAAAGCCATTTACGTCCGAATCTTTATTTAAAGTTAAGTATAGGTCTATTCGGCTTTGTAAGTAAGCTTTTTAATATATATTAAGTATGGGAAGATCGAATTGGCATATGTATTCCCTAGTATAATAGTATATATTTTATTTACTATTTATAGTTCTATTTTAGCGCCGTTTGGATAATAGCCTATCTATACTTTAGTATTATAACGTACTCCTATATAATTTGCTAAGACTAGACTTAACTATTAGATCTCTTATTATATAAACGTTTCTGACGGCGGACTAAAACCCATACCTATACTCGTTAATATAGGAGTAAATACTATCGGGATATATAATAGTAATATATTATTTACGTCTATTTAATAAAATTATTATCGGCTATAGAGGTAGTTATAGTAGGGCCAGTGAACGTAGCGCCTATTATTTAGGTTCTAAGCTTATAGCGGATTATATATATATTTTAGGCCGTTTTGCGTTGAAGTATTTGGTATTGGTATTAGATATTCGGTAGAGGTACCGCTTTCTGGCTAGCTCCTCTTGGGTAATATAAAGCCGTTAATAAATAATTAAAACCTATTTCCGTTATAATTACTTCCTGATATATTTTTTAGTAAGGCGTCGTGTAAAATGGGCGTATAAGATGGAAGAAGTAATGTGGCGTTAATCTTTTATTTAAATGACCCTTTTACTTTCTTCTTATAATTTGCTTAGCGATCCGTTTGGGGCTTATGTATTAATTAGAATTCTGTTAATCTTACCTTAGCGAGCTATTAGAGGGAGCTTTTTTGTTTTACTTGTTAAAAGGCCTATGTATTATAAATTACGATTTAGTAGGAAAAACTATACCGTCATATTATTAACGTAACTTACTAGTATACTTTATTTATATTTAGGTTCGAGCGAATATTATTTTTCTATCCTTTACCTCCTTTATTAACTCTCTAGGTATTTTATTTAAACTAGTAGTAGAGTTCGTCTAGCCCTATTGCCTTTATTTCCTTATTATAGAGTACGATATAGATAAGTTATGCGAACGTTATCTTCTATTTACCTTTATCTAACTATATATTAGTAGTTAACGATAGTTCGATAGCTATACTAGGTAGGTATAGGAAGGCTAAATCCATATTAATAATTTAATATAGTGCGCTATATTATATTAGTATAAATTGCGGCTGTAATAGCTATCTTGTATTTATATCTTTATAAGACGTATAGTAATATAGTAGTCGAGGGAGTAAAAAAGATTAGTATTTAAAAAGAATAAGGGATATGCAAATAGGGTCTATCGGATCACGTTACTTACTACTTAATAATAAACGAGCCATATATTTAGATTAAAGAGTCGAAGTAGATATTATATATAGCTATATTTGTAAGTGCTAGTGAGTTTAATAAAGCTATTTATTTAATAAGAGCTCTTATTTTACGCTCTTATTTGTAAGCTATAATTTAGTATTTTTCCTATTTACCGTCTCTTAATTGTTAGTAGTATAGCGTTTAGTGCTAAAATAAATTCCTCCCTTAAAAATTAACTATACTATTTTCGCTATACCCGTATTATAAATTAAATATTATCGGAGACCTATAATTAAGGGACTAAGAGCAATTATAGATTTTCGGCTCCGTCGGTAGTAAGATCTAAAAGAGTATCTCGCTATTAACGACTTACCCTTATATATATTAAATAAGGGAGTTTAGAGCCATCTATAATAAATAGCTAAATATAAATATCGTTATTTAGAACTTATAGAGTACGCTATAAAAAGTAGCCGATTGTTATTTCTATATTATTACCGGATTTATATTAGGAAATAAGCTATTAGGGCCTAATCGATTTTATTATTGACGGCTTTTTTTTAAAAAGAATGCCCGCCGCCGTAATAAAATAGCTAAAAACGGCTACGGCTTTAAGTATCTAGGCCGGCTAGGTATAATATAGGACGGGCTCTAACTATATTACTATAAGAATATAGCGGGCTTAGGAATTTATTAATTACCATTCATCCTATTATATAGTATATAAGGTACGATCTTAATTTTAAGTGCTTATAAGGCTAGCGTTATAATGCTTAAAGAGTATTAATAATCGCTAATAGTGGGTTATCTTTAACTTCTCTTTCTACTAATTTATAATTTATCGCTAGTTCGGTACTGAAGTTAAATTATAGTAAAGAGACCGCCTATTGAACTATATACGAGTAAGGATATAGGGCCGTAGCTCTATGTAATTAAAAAAGAGACGGGCAAAATCTAGGTATTTACTATATTAGAAAGCTATGTAAGATCTTATTACTTTTTAAACTAGTACCTAAGGGTTCGTATATAGAAGACTATATTATTATGGAACTAAATAAATTAAAATATGAAGTCGAACGAATTATTGACTATAGGGTTAGGAATAAAATACGAGAATTCCTAATTAAATAGAAAAACTATGGATATAAGGAAAATATATAGGAACTTATTACGAACCTTTAAAATTCCCGGCGATTCCTTAAGGATTATCGGAAGACTATACTAACGGACCTAAAAACGAGAACTTATTACTAATCCTGAAAATAAATTAGTCTATATTATTAGGAACTTATATAAATTATAACTCCTTAACTATCCTATATTTATAAGCATCTAATACGGACTTTAAAATATTAGATTTATTTATTTTTTATATTTTATGATAAAAAATCTCGGCTTAATATTTACGTACTAACTTTTAAGTTTTCTAAATATAGGATAAATAACTAGTAGTAGTAGCTATTAATAATTAAAGACGGGTTAACTCTTTATAAAACTTTAATAGCTCCTTACCTGCCTTCTCCTCTTTTTTATCCTATTCTCTCTATTAGATATTAAATTTTTAAATTATAAAAGAACGTTAAAAGATATAAAAAAATAATAATAAATAAACTTATAAGTTGAAGTTATTAATACCCTGTCGTAAGACTTTTTTACCTTAATATAAATCCGATAATAAGAAGAACCTTTATTAAACCGATATAGGACCTTTATACAGAAATAATAAATATAAAGTATATTAGTAATAATCGAATAAGCTTTAATAAATTTTAAAAGAATAAGGTACTTATGATCTTTTATTTTATTTTTCTAAACTTTATTTTAAAATTCGATTTTTTAATTCGACCTAATATTGTATTAGTATATTTTAATAAAATACTTAACGATTCCCTAACTTAGGAATAGACGACTTACTTATAGGCCTAAAAGACTAGACCTTTAAGAGGAGGAGCTAATATTACGACCTAATATATATAACGAGGCTAAGGTCTTGCCCTATAAGGCCTACGGCGGCTATTATATTATATATATGGAGGAACGGATTTAAGATAACTCTTTTTGGAATGGAAGAACTATAGGTAAGTTACGTAATAATAAAAAGGACCGACGGACGATAAGCGGTCTATAAATAAGACTAATAAAATAAAGGCGGTCTATTTCTATAGGACCGATATCGTAATATCGGTCCTAACTATAAAGGAACTATTTAGATAGTATATAGGACTTATATATAGGATGGACTTAAGCCGGGCTTAAGGATAGACTTTCTATAGCTTTTTTAATAATCAACTTAATATTAGATCTTATAATTATTTTTAGCTATCTTTATTGAGAACCTTTCTAATAAGACTATAATTAATTACCGAAGCCTTACTTACTTTACAACTTATAAATATAGCTTTAAAGAAGCTATCTACGACTACGATACGCTATTTATTAATATCGTAGCCTTAATTTCTGCAAATATATTTATTACGACTAGTTAGCCGTAATATAAGGTTAAGGAATAATTTAAAGACCTATTATATAAAAATAAAATCGAAATTATTAAAAGACCAGACCTTAACTTTAAAGAAATCAAAAAAAGGATCGACTTCTAAATTAATAAAGAACTATAGGCTAGTTCTAGTAGCTTCGTTTTTAATAAAGATTTACTTTATAATTTAGACGAATTTTATAAGGTCGTACGATAATATATTTAAACGGAAATCAGTTAAAGATCCTATTTTAATATTAACGATACTAGCTTTAAAGAAGATTCTAATAAACTAAAATATAAAAACATCGACCTACTCAATAACAAATAAACCCTATAATTTTATAGAATAAGGGAACTTAAAAAAGTATTAATAATACCCTAAATTAAGAAGGATTACTCTCTACTCGACATTAAGGATGTATTTTATAAGGAGTTATTTTAGGTAGAGTACCTAAATAATAAATACCTTTAGTACCTCTTACTTAAAAAAGATAATTAGTTCTACTTATAAAGATACGACAACTAACCTATTAAGGACGTCTATATCGACGACTAATTACTAAACTAGATATTTATCTACTTTAATAAAACCAATAGAGCGACCTTTAAACTAGACCTAAACTTTCCTATAAATTACCAATATAATTAGGATATAAACTAATACGAATATAAATACGACTAATACTAAATCCACTATATCTATAAAGTATAAATATAAAGAGAACGACAAGAACTAATCAAATAAAAAAACCGATTAAGGAAAAGAATAATAAAAAACTAAAAAAGCTAATCGTAAAAGAACGACGAAAGGCGAATATTAAAGATAAGTTCCTATATATAACTAAATAATATAACGATATATACCTATTAGTTCTATTCAATATATATAAACAAAGATTATACGCTATAATCGATAGCGGCATATAAGAAAATTATATATTATTAAGAATAATAAATGAACTTAATATACTATAAATATATAAAAATAACCTATACCGATTATAAAATATAAAAGGAAAAAGAATTAATTACGATAAAGGATATATCTATCAAGAGACCGTATACCTCTTAACAATTATTAATAATTATTAAAAGCAACTACGATACGACATTATAGAGATTAGAAATATCGACGTCATCTTAAGAATCTCGTAGTTACGAAAATATAACCTATAAATAGACTAGATAACTAGCTAAATTTAATAGGGAAATTTAGTTACTAAACAACTTAAAAAAAGGGTTTAAACAAATTCATCATAATACCTAAAAAACAAAAACAAATACAATATATAACTTTTATTAAGATAATAAAAAACTATAAGAATTTCGCACTAGGTACCGACAATTAAGGATCATAATAACTCTAAACTATACCTAAAGAATACCGGAAATATATAAAACTATTTATAAAACCTAAAAAAATAAAATTACTAAAACATAGTAACTAAGATATAAAAATCGAACTTAAAAAAGGAATATAACCTAGGTTCTTCCTAATATACCCTATAAATCAAGAAGAATAGGAATACCTTAATAAATATATCAATAAAAAACTCAATAAAGGATATATTTAACTATTAAATTCTCCTATAGGAGTACCCTTATTCTTTATACTAAAGAAAAAAAAAAGAAACTAAGACTTATTATTAACTATAAAAAACTTAACGAAATTATAAAAAAGAATTACTATTCTTTACCCCTTATTATTAAACTTAAAGACCTATTATACGGAGCTAGTTGGTTCACTATAATAAACCTTAAAGAAGTATTTAACTAAATTTAAATTAAAAAAAGAGACGAATAAAAAACGGCATTCTAAACTTATAAAGGACTTTTTAAATACCTCATTATACCCTTCGGACTTACTAATACGCCGGCAACCTTTTAAATAATAGTCAACTATATACTCTGGAAATACGTTAATATCTTTATTATTATTTATATCGACGACGTCCTTATCTTCTTTCCCGACCTCAAAACATATAAAAAATATATCTATATAGTATTTTAAAAACTCTAGGATACTAAACTATATACTAAACTTACTAAGTACGAGTTCTATATATAGAAGGTGGATTTCCTTAGATATACTATTATATTAAAATAAATTCATATATAAGCCTTAAAAATGGAAGCCGTTAAGGACTAGCCTATATTATAGAACATTAAGGACGTATAAAGATTCTTAAAATTTATTAATTTTTATTAACGATTCCTTAAAAACTATATTAATATTATTAGACCTCTTAATAACTTAATATAAAAGAATAACCTATTTGTTTAGGACTTTAAGTATGAAGAGGCGTTTATTAAAGTTAAAAATATAGTCGTCTTCGAGCTAGTAACTATAATCCTAGATCCCCGAAAACCTTTTAAAGTCAAGACCGACGCTTCGGACTTTACTATAAAAGCTATCCTAGGATAACGAGACGAGTAAGGAAAACTTTACTTATACTATTTCTATTCTAAATTATTTTATAAAGTAAAACTAAACTAGCAAATATATAATAAAGAATTAATAATTATTATCAAAGTATTTTAAGAATAGAGGCCATAATTATCTAGAACTAAATATAAAGTTACAGTCTATATAAACTATAAAAATTTTATAAACTTCATAATAAATAAGAACCTAAATAAGCGATAAGTTAGATAGAGCAAATTCCTATCAAAATACAACTTCCGAATTATTTATTGAAAAAATTTCAAAAATAGTAAGGCAGACGCTCTTAATAAAAGACCTAACTACAAAATTACAGTTCCCGAGGAAATATAAGTTATCCTTAAATAAATAAAAAACGGTAACCTTATACTAACTACGAAGCTTCTTATATTAACTAGAAAGATTAATACTAGCCCGACTGGAAAGATAACCCTTAAGCTTATTATAGAAATTTATAATATACCCGTATATAGCTACTAAGGAGTTATTAAAATATAGAAACGGATTCGATAATACTATAATAAATCCGCTATATATACTGAAGTTATAGACGTAATTAAAGATTATATAATCTACAAAAAAAGCAAAAATAGCCCGCATAAACCTTATAACGAACTATAATTATTATAACCACCTATAGAAACATAATAATCAATTATATAGGACTTTATCGTCAAATTACTAAAATCTAAAAAACCATTTACGAATATATAATACGATAGTATCTTAATTATAATCGACCGACTTACTAAATTCGCCTACTTTATACCCTATAAAGAATCTAATAATATAAAGGAATTAATATATATATTCCTTAAAAACGTTATTACTAACTATAATAGACCGAAAAAAATCGTCTTTAATAAAGGCTCTCTATTTATTTTAAAGTTTTAAAGATCTCTAATCTCGTAACTTAATATAGATTATAAATTATTAACCTTTTTTTACCCATAAACTAATAGTTAAATAGAAAAAATCAATTAGATTCTCGAAATATATCTCCGTTATTATATAAACTATAATTAAAACAATTAGGTAATATTATTACTAATAGCCTAATTTGTATATAATAATATAGTTAGCAAAAGTATAAAAAAATCTCTATTTTACCTAAACTACGGATTCTAATTAATAATATATAAAGAAGTACGATAAAGACTATAAGCTATAAAAGTAATAATAGACGTAGTAAAACTTAAAAAAATCTAAAAAAAAACATCTTTAAATCTCGAATTCGTACGCCAACGTATAAAGAAAAACGTAAATAGATTAAAAATTAAAAGACCAACTTTAAAAGAGGGAAATAGCGCCTATCTTCTTCGCCATAACATTAAAACAAAACGACTAAGCAACAAATTAGACTATAAAAAACTTAGACCTTTCGAAATTATTTAAAAAGTCTCAAACGTCAATTACAAATTAAGACTCCTAAACATAATAAAGTGTTATCTAATCTTTTATATTTCACTTCTCAAACCAGCACTAAAAGGTTTATATATAAAAGACCATATTATTATAGAACTAAACGAACTAAAATACGAAATCGAACAAATTATCGACTATAGGGTTAGGAATAAAACACGAGAATTCCTAATTAAATAAAAAAACTACGAATATAAAAAAAATATATAAGAACCTATTACGAACCTCCAAAACTCTCGGTAACTTCTTAAAAAATACTAAAATCAAAATCAAAACTAAAACTCCTAACTATTACGGCATCCTAATCGATTATACTAAAAGCACTACTAAATTATACCTCCCGTACTAATAAGGACTCGTTAGAAAAAACCACCTCCTTAGAAAGACTAAGAATCACCCTACCCTTTTTAAAAACTATCTTCTTTACCTTCTATAAATAATCTAACTTCGATAAAAATTCGTCTATTTTAACCTATACCCAATATAAAGCTTCTACCTATTTTTAAAAAAGAGATTCTTCTATCTCCTCTTTACGTTCTAAATAATTAGCCTCGGTTAAAAAACGATCTATTATACTCGCATTAATAAAATAAAAATACTACTACTTAAAAAAAACTCACGATCACAAATCGTACTAACCGACGTATTATAAAAACGATTATAATAAGTATATTCGTAATACTTCGATTTTCCCTTAAATATTTTACACTTCCGACCTACTAAGCAATAAAACGAGTAAAATATTATAATTTCAAAACTACGCTCTTTTATTTCAAAAACTAGTTTAAGGCAACGATAAGTTAAAGAACTAATAGACATTTTAATAAAAACATTTCCTAAGAAGCCCGAAATAACTAAATAAAGGACTCTATCGATTTATTTATAGGTCTATAGGACTAGACCTTTAAAAAAGAGACCTAATATTACGACTTAATATACATAACCAAGACTAGGGCCTACCCTATAAACTTACGGCAGCTACGGTATACTATATATATATAAGACTAAGGAATATAGGAATTACCCTATAGAACAAAAAAATTATAAAATAAGTTACGTATAAATAAAAAAAATAATTAAACAATAAAGTAATTACTATAATTACCCTAAATAAGTAATCACTTATATCCACCCTTAATTACTAATAAATAAAATAAAGTATTATAAAGGATATATTCAGGAACGAGACTTATATATAAGATAGACTTAAGCCGGGCTCAAAAACAGACTTTCCATAGCTTCTTTAATAATCAACTTAATATCAAATCTTATAATCACTTTCAGCTATCTTTACTAAGAACCCTTCTAATAAGACTATAATTAATCACCGAAGCCTTACTTACCTTACGACTTATAGATATAGCTTTAGGGAAGCTATCTATAACTACGATACACTATTTACTTAATATCGTAGCCTTAACTTCTACAAACATACTCACTACGACTAGCTAGCCATAACAAATACAGAATATCTATTCGGCCCGATAATAGCTAGGTTAATAAGATCCGGATTAAAAACGTACCTACTAAAACTATTAATTACATTAAATAAAAGCTCTTTAATATAAAAGCCTATATTAAATAAAAGATACTATAAAAGGAGATTCTAGACTTTACTATTCTAAATAATGGATTAAAGTATATTTTTATAATAAAAAAAGTCCGTAATAATATTAATAAGCAGTTCGTCAACTTAATAATCCAACCGCTATATAAATAGGGGCCCGTTAAAGGTAATAAGCTAGGGGATAATTAGGGGCTCGGTTACTTACGTACGACTATTTCTAATTAACACTTTTACCCTTTTTACTAATTTAATAAAAAAAGCTTAAAACCGACGAGAAAGCTAAAATAATTATTAAATTATATTAATTATAGGTCCGGCCTCAACGGCGAGCTCTTATTGATTAGATCGATTAAAATATTAACCTATGCTAAAAATAGGTAGCGGCCGTATTTAACTACTTTAGGTAGTATTATGATTCTACTAGAGCGCTAGTAGGGCTGGCACGGGCTAGCGCAAGTTCGAGTTGCTCGAGTTTCTACGGTATCTCCCGTTCGATCCCTCGCTTCCATGCCTGTCGACATCCACACCATCCCATGTCTCTATCTAGGTCGGCCTTCTCATAATCTCTCCGCACAAAGCATATTAACAAGCAAGACACTGGATTGACCAACCCTGCTGTCGGAGGCACGGACGAGTCTGGATGATTGGTAGACATGAGTGTCATTAGCCACAATCCCCCAAAACAATCTAGCCAGCACGGATGAGGGGTCCAATCAAGTGGACCAGAAGACGTTGGAGTGACGCAGCAGTGCAGCACTGCATTGCCAGGCACGCAAGTGTGGCTCACCCGCTTGGAATGTTGGAGCTCGGAGGCGCAACCGAATGGCCGGCATCTGGAGTAACCCATGTGATGATGATGATGATGATGATGATGGATGCCCTTGGCCGAGAACCAGTTATTGGCGATTCGAGTATGCAGTCCGGATACCTAGCCATGGCCTCTTTTACATGCCACTTGGGATGGTGGTTAACAGAAGCTGGATGGGCGTGCCCAAGAGCATCTTTCGTCTAGTAGGCAGGTGTTAAGTAACAAAAGTATCTTTCAATCAATACTGATAGTAATTTGGCTCGGCAGCATGCTTTTCTAAGTCAAAAGTTAGCTCAAGGGGAAACACCAAACAGAAATCATGAATATGTTGAGGTGCAGCACGTTGAAAGGCACGATGACATAATTATGCAGGTGCAATTTCTGCTGCGCTGGTTGGCCGAAGCTTCATCATCCACAACCTTCGGCTGTCACGTGCCGAACGTCTACAAGAAGATTAGTTTGGGATGGTGTCTGCCTTACCTAATGATGATGGACCCACTTCGATATTCGGGACGGACGAAACAAAACTCCGGACCCTGAGATCCACTCCGCGGCAGCCGGACCCCTGCTCAGACCGCTGAATGGACGCTGCGAACTCAACCCGCGCAGGAGCCAACGTGCCACAGTCCAGAACAACCGGGAAAGAACAGGGCTTCGCAGCACTTTCAATGTTCGGTGCCTCAACCATCCCGTCTTAGCGCAAGGGGACCTCGATTGATTTCTACCCATCTCGAAACTGCGTTTACAACTACGCACCCTACACGTCTTGGTGCGGCTTGTTTGACTTGACGATTTTTATGATACCCACCCCAGCTTCTACTTCTCTCTGCAGTGTCTCTCGACGTCTGGAGCTGGAGTAGCATCCGTTTTTGTCACTTTGAGCATTGCGAAGCAGCCCGCGCTCCCCCGCAATCTGTTCACTCAGATAATCTTCTAGGCACACAGTTTCGACCAAGACCTCACGTTGGACTTCTCGATTCCGTCGCCATCATCGTCCATTATTCCACCCCGAATACCCACACATACACACACACTGTCGATCCGTTCTCGCTGTGCCCGGCCTTGCTTCGAAAGGCACTCATGCGTTCCTAAAGAGCATATACTTCTGCAAAGGGCTCTAGTCCCCGCCAAACCACGACGACTGAAACAATATGGACGACCCCGCGATGGAGCCGCTGGCAGCCGCCGATGCCATCGCGCACCCTCACCGACGCTTCTCGGCTTCGAGGCCTGCTTCCGTCTCCCACGATGCTGCTAAGGCACGATCCCAAGCGAACGATGTCGGCGCGCTCGACCCCGACACATGCCGCATTTGCAGAGGCGAGGCGACCGCCGAGGAACCGCTCTTCTACCCATGCAAATGCAGTGGCAGTATCAAATACGTTCACCAAGACTGCTTGATGGAGTGGCTGTCACACTCCCAGAAGAAGCACTGCGAGCTGTGCAAGACACCCTTCCGCTTTACCAAGCTCTACTCGCCCAAGATGCCAAAGACTCTCCCGGCTCACGTCTTTGTCGGCCACATGGCCAAATACCTCTTCAGAAACGTCCTTGTATGGCTGCGAGCCGCACTGGTCATCAGCGTATGGCTCTGCTGGCTGCCCTACCTCATGCGCTCAGTTTGGGCGTTTCTGTTCTGGGTCAGCGACGAGGGTCTGGGTAGCGGCGCTCTGTGGAACAGCTCAAACGCAACAGTTAGCCGGGGTGTCTCGGTGGCATTCTCTGTTGCCAATTCCAACGTCTGCCCTGCTTCGCCTCTGCTCGAACCAACCACGACGCCGGCGAATTTGGGAGGAATGCTCAAGGATATTATTCAAGGCCAGGAACTGCCCTTTAGCCGGTCATTCCACGGCGTCAATATTACCACCAACGACTCGATGACGGCAGCTCTCATGAGGATGTTGCTAGGGTCCATCACTTCCTCTGGTTCTGCCAACTCTAGCTCAGTACTCTCTCCGAGCGACCCCGTTCTCGATCGCCATCCTTCTTTGTTGAGCGGCGTGTCTTGGTTGCGCAACATGACCCGGTACCCGGTCGTAAACCGGACCATCATCGGCGTGCTAGAAGGCCAAATCATCACGATACTAGTCATCATCTCGTTCATTCTTGTCATCCTGGTTCGCGACTACGTTGTTCAGCAGCAACCCGAAATCAACATGCGAGCCGCCTTTGCCGCCAACGACAACGCACAAGCCCAGCCGCAGCCTGAACCGCACCATCAACATGAGGAGCATTTCCACGACCATGATCATGAGCACGAGCATGCGCACACCCATGATGGTCCTGGCATGGTTGATGAGTACGGTGCGGCAAATTTGAGAGGGCCAAGTGACAGCGAGGATGATGACGATGAATCATTTACTGGCGGCCGACGCGGAATCCAGGATGATCTACCTCACATGGCTTGGGACGAACGAGAACCAATGTCCGAGCTTGCAGCTCCACTGTTGCCGGCAGGTTTACCGACGAGGAGACTCGGCAGTTTTGGGCCCCGCGCCCAAGGAGGACCCGACGCCGACTTTGACTTCAACACACCTCCCGAAGGCGGGTCCAACAAGGACTCGCAGACCCCTGTAGCAACTGTTCACGAATACCTCCGTATATACCGACAGGCCAATGGTGACCCCGAGAAGATCCTCAGAATCATTGAGGAGGAGAAGTTGGATGAGCCACTTGGCTATTGGGCAAGGATCACCAAATCGATGATGGAAAAGAATCGAGATTCGGGTGCTTCCCAGTCGAAAAAGAGCCAGCCTGGACCTGAAGGACCTTCCGCCTCTGGAGATTCTCAAGCTTCGTCTCCATTCTCGGTTCAACTGCCCGCCCCTTCAACACCACAGTTCTCATGGCCGCCGCAACCACTTGGTGAGAGTAGTATTAATGGGACAGGAAAGGGCAAGGAGAAGGAAACGCCGACAGATTTCGGCTTCGAAACAGGTCTGGGAGACGAACGCGCAAGCCCTTCAAGATCGACTCCCTTCCAGAGTCCTCTTCGGCCTCGCTCCGTTTCCGATGGCCCTCAGATGAACAACACTATCAACCCTCTTGCGAACAATAGCTGGTCATTCTCCGGCCTGAATACTGCACCGCAAGCCGAACCTCAGGCGCAGGAGCCAATGCAATCATTTGGTTTCGATCCTCAGGGACAAGAATTCGGTCTTCCCCCAGCCCGATTCACACCACCGCGAAGCAATACCCCAGATTTCGGTTCAGATGCGGATCACGATTTTGAGACTGTTGAGCCGATTCACGAGGATGGGCTCTTTGGCTTCAACGAGCCAGAGATGCAACTGCCTGATCTGATAATCGGGCCAGCTCAAGCCAATGACATCCCCGAGGAGCCGCTCGAGGACATCAACGGCTTGCCTCAGGATGCCGAGGATGGTAGAATAGCCCAGCGGCCGCCTCTCCAGCGGGGAGTTATGGATCGCGTTGCCGACTTCATGTGGGGCGACATTGAGGTGCGAGAGCTAGACATTGGCGGTCGAGACGACGATGCCGCTCATGAACATGATCATGATCATGACAGCGACGACGACGACTTTGATGATGATCTGGATGATGACGAGCAAGACGCTGTTGAGCAAGACCGTGAGGTCGTTGAAGCTGCCGTCGCCGCCGGGCTTGATCCTGAAGCGATCGATGATGCCGAAGATTTCGAGGGCATCATGGAACTGATCGGCATGCGTGGACCCATTGCTGGTCTCTTTCAAAATGCAATCTTCTGCGTTGTGCTTGTCTCCGTCACGATCTTCGTGTGCGTTTTCATTCCTTACAACCTGGGACGTGTCAGCGTCTGGGCTGCCATGAATCCGATGCGCCTTGTGCGAATGCTCTTTAGCGCGACAAAGTTCATCCAAGACGTTGCGGTTGGCATCATGAGCGGACTGACCAGTCTAACCTTGTGCTTCATTTACACAACAGGACGCATGATGGGCTTCCCAGCCAAGAATGGGGTTGGCTTGCTCATGAAGAAGACGTTCGACATCTTCATGAGTGCTTCAAGCAGAGTCCTCGAGAGTCTGACCAGCGAATTGCCCATTATTTCGACCACCGAGATGCAGAACTTTTCCGCCATCAGCCATGAGGCACTGCTCGACTTCAAATCCTATCTCTCGGGATCTTTTGCTGCTGTGGGAGACATACTTGGCGCCGTCTTCGATCGCGACCTGATAGCCAACACCACGTATGCAGCGTCACTCTTAGCGAACGCAACCATATACACATGGAACGCCGTTCGCGATGTTCCCATTAGCATCCTCAACCCTGGATCATGGGTCATCAGCTTCAGTGTGCCGGAGCCCTCGACGGTCGTTAACCCTGCACTATCGTATTGGTCAGGGACGGATCGATTCTGGGCAATTCTCTGCGGTTACTTCACCTTTTCAGCAATCAGCGCGCTCTACCTGAAGCGGGGATCGCCCTTCTCGACGGGGCAGACGGGCCAAGAATGGGAAGCTTCCTTAATCGACTTGCTAAACCAAGCTAGCGGCGTTATGAAGGTCATTCTTATCATCAGCATCGAGATGCTCATTTTCCCACTGTACTGTGGTCTCCTCTTGGACGCGGCTCTACTACCTCTCTTCGAAGCAACCACTTTGAAATCGCGGGTCGCCTTCACCGTCAATTTTCCGCTCACCTCCATCTTTGTACATTGGTTCGTGGGAACGGGGTACATGTTCCACTTTGCCCTCTTTGTTTCCATGTGCCGAAAGATAATGCGGAAAGGTGTCCTCTGTAAGTTGGTGTTGTTTCTGTCACTGGTTATTCTTACTAACAAACATCTACAGATTTCATTCGCGATCCAGACGACCCCGAGTTCCACCCCGTTCGCGATGTACTTGAACGCAACGTTGTGACGCAACTGCGCAAGATTCTATTCTCTGCCTTTGTATACGGAGCACTGGTCATCATTTGTCTCGGAGGTGTGGTGTGGGGTCTGGCCCTGTCTCTTCCCAGCGTTCTGCCGATTCACTACTCTTCCAATGAGCCTGTCTTGGAGTTCCCCGTCGACCTCTTGTTCTACAACTTTGCTATGCCTCTAGCAGTCAAGTTCTTCAAGCCTAGCGATGGCTTGCATGCCATGTACACTTGGTGGTTCCGCAAGTGTGCCAGAGGCCTTCGGTTGACTTGGTTCCTCTTTGGCGAACGCCGCATTGATGAAGAGGGCATTCTGGCGCTGCGCCCTGGCTCGGACCAACTTGCCCTCCCTTGGTGGAGGCGAGCCCTTCTCGAGGTTAACAAAGAAAACAAGGTGATACCCAAGACGTGGGAGGATACGTTTGAAGGTGGCACCGCGAAGCCATCTTCTGCCATCGCATCCGACCAGATGGTCATCCTCACCCTGAAGAAAGCACGCCTTGTCGAATCTGGACAGCTCCTAGAAGAGGGCCAGTTTGTTCGGACCCCTGCCTCGGACCAGGTCAAAATCCCCAAGGGACGACGCGTGTTCATGCCGGTTTCTGAGGGCAACTCTCGACTGGACGGCAAAGACGACGCGCTCGATGGCGACCTTTACTCGACGGACCAGTACCAGCTGGTGTACATTCCGCCGCACTTCCGTGCTAGGGTCTTCTTGTTCATTATGTTCATTTGGATCTTTGCCGCAGTCACAGGCGTCAGCTTCACAATCATGCCACTAGTATTCGGTCGCAAGATGTTCAAGGTCCTCATCCCAGCCCACATTCGCACCAACGACATTTACGCTTTCAGCATCGGTATCTACATTCTGGGCTCCGCAGCATACTTCCTCTTCCATGCCCGTTCCATTTTTTACAAGATGAAGACGTGGGCATTTACAAATCTACAGTCTGTGTGGCAGAGCGATGCTCCCATGCGAGTTGCCCTCATGGGCATTCATACTGCCAGGCTTGCTTACGCGTACACGATTCTCCTGGTCGTTTTCCCTCTCATCCTTACGGCCCTCATGGAATTGTACTGCCTCATTCCTCTCCACACTTACATGTATCCACCGACGCCTTACATCGTCGGGACCAACAATGGTGGTCAGTTCAAAGACGGTATCGCGGTGTCGAACCAGCACACGGCGAGGGTCATACAATCCTGGACCCTGGGCTTGCTCTACGTCAAGCTCGGGGCTCGGGCCATCACCAGCCTGTACGAGGGCACTCGCATGGCGCAAGCCGTCCGCGCCGTCCTCCGCCGTGGATGGCTCCAGCCCGACGTTCTCGTATTGACGAGGGCTTTTGTTGTTCCTGGTCTGCTCATTGGTGGTTTGGCGATATTCGGGCCGCCTTATGCCGTTGGCTGGATGGAGTCACGCGGCATGCTCGGTGTACCTGCACCTGCACCACACGAACTCAAGATGGTTTATCGTCTTTCTTATCCCGCTGGTGCGTTCAGCGCACTGGCAGCAATGGCACTATGGAGTATCGTCGGCGTCTTTAACAATTGGAAAGCGCGTATTAGAGACGAGGCCTACCTTATCGGGGAGAGGCTTCACAACTTTGGCGTCGGCGCCGCGGGTGCTGCGGGCGCGCGGGGGCCGTGGCGGATTCGGGGACGAGCGTAGAGTACCTGATTAAAGGACTATTCTGGTTTCTTTGTCATGATTGCCCATAGACAGAGGCAGGTTTACTGGCGAACGGATTCGCTTCGTGTAGTTTATACATCAGACAGGCCGTACGCCTCTTACATAGTACGGTTTTTATTCTTACTACACTCATGAAGGTTTATGTCGACTGGAGAATTCGTGTAAGCAGTGATTGGGTAGCAAACTTCAGGTAAGTCTCTCGGCAGTGCACCGCATCGTCGTCATATGGGCACATGCCACCTTTGCTCTTGAGCCATCGACTTGGAATTGAGGCTTTACGGGTCTTCAGCGCCAGTCTCGTTGCACTCGATTACATGCGGTCCAAGTCCAGTGCTTATTTCATCAATTTAGCTGTAGCCAGATGCCAGGCCGTCAGGATGACCTCGTCACATAGAGAGTGCTGCGACTAATGTACACTCCAACTTCCTCCACACCAAGCATCATCGCCCATAATCACCAAAGCCTTCTCAAAAGAACTCTAGAAGAACATGGCAGCACCGCCGACAGCAGCAGTAAGCGACACCAAAAGACCAGCCATGGCGCCAGCAGAGAAGACGGTATCACCCAGGGCACCGGGCGCGGCGTTGGCGGTGCTCGACGCCGAGGCGGACGGGGTCGAGGTTCCCGAGGATCCGGAGGATGGGGTGTCGCCGCTTGAGGAGCCGCTAGCGCTGAGGAGGGCTGTGAGGGTGGAGTCTGAGGTGAAATCGACGGTGACTGTTGCGTTTTTGCAGTCTGAGCGGGTTGGAGCTGTGCCGGAGACGAAGTTTACTGCGGCGCACTGCGGGGTGTTTGTTAGTGACGCTCTTTGGTAGGTAGGAAGATACTCATGGATATAGAACTCACAGTATACAAAAGCCCGTCGGGCGAGTGCGCAACAACACTGACAACGCCCCTCTTGCCCGTCCAGTTCCCCGGCGCCACAACTTTCGGCTCGCAAAAGTTGCCCAGGCCAGTCTGCATGACGATGGGGAACAGCTGTGTCCAGCCGCTCGCGGCGGTGGTGTCGAGCGTGGCGCGGAAGAGCCAGTTTGTTTGGGGGTGGCCGTTTTCCATGCCGATTGCGTCGCCTTCGACGTAGAAGTCTGTTGTGGCCGAGGAGGAGGAAGCGGTATAGCCGCCGCAGGGGGCGGTTGCTTCGTTGTCGTCTGAGTCGCCTAGGGGTTTGGGGAGGGTGAGGGAGAAGTGGGCTGTTGCTGTTGAGGCGAGGAGGAGGAGGGGAGTTAGGAGACGGGTCATTTTTGCGGTTTTGAGGGGAAGGAGTGTTGTGGGCGAGGTTGGTGATGTTTGCAGTTTGGTGGGAGGTGTTATGTGTGTATGCTGGTGGTTGAAGGCTTTGGTATTGAGGCGCACAGCGCGGAGGGAGGACAGATATTAGGATTGGGTTTGATTAAGATGGTAAAAGGCTAGACTTGGAGACAGATGAAGGGGAACACGGGCTGTTTATGAACGAGGCGGCGGCGCGTGGGATGGAATTGGTCAATGGGCGGGAGGAGAATGACCCGAGCAACGGGGTTCCCTTTCCTCTCACTCTTCTGTAGCGATAGCCTTGTTGCGCCGTTTGTCTCGAAGGAGCTTAGATTGGGTAACAGCAAAGCTCCTGGCGAGCTTTCGGTTTTATTTGGCAAGGGTAGTATGGATATCTCTTAGCTGGGCCGGAAGGAATTGTTGCGTTAGATACATGGCATCCATGGGGCGGAGAGAGACGCAAGGTCTTGCCGAATCTCTCTCACCGTTACACGAGAGCGAGCGAGCCTCTGTTCTGAATCTTGAGGTAAGATACATAGGAAAAGGGCTTGAGAGATCCTGAAAGGGTGAACGAGAACCTCGGATTCAGTGGACTAGGATGCCTAGATCCGGCAATCGGCACAAGGCGAGGTGGAATTGAGTTGAGTCCTGCAGTAAGAAAGAGGAAGGTGACTTATTGGGGGCATTGGGCCCGGTGGCAGGAGGAAGCCTTGGAAGCAAAGATAAAACTTGCTCACTTTGGCTGTTATTGCCGAACTGATTAGCTCCAAGCTTCACTTTTTACCACGTTGGATGGTTGCATGTTTTCCCCTCTCTATATGCATGAAAGAACCAAAGGTTCCCACCTAGGTGGACTCTCCGCGCCGGGACTGTCGGGACGAGTCTTGGCTTTCATGTTCAGTGAGTGGAGATGACTGATGAGGCTCTTGAAAGTCCTCGAGGCGCTTATACAGTTTCCTCGTGTCTTTTCGCAGCGGCCAGCCTCTACGGTGACAATGAACTGTCGTCGCGATGCCAACAAGCGATATCAAAAGGCGGCGGCGCGCGGGGACGGGTGGCTTGATGCTTAGACGGTTAGACCCATGAATGGGAGGGATGTAGTTAACCTTAGATAGACTAGCCCCGCGATGCGCGCAGGGACTTTCTGGCTGCGTGACTGGGATTGTGACCAATCATGAGGCCGTTTGGGAATGTCACTGAGAAGTTTTGAGCAAATTGTGGCGTTTGCGCAGATGGGATTGGGGGGGACTACCCCTGTTTGAGAGTTCGTCAACTCAGACTCTCTCTCTCTCTCTCGCTCACTCATCGACAAGGGGCCGGGGGGATATCTGGGGAGAAGGGCACGAGGGGGTTCACGGGGGGTTTTGGGATGGATCTTCTGTCGTGAGCATGTTTCTAAGCTGGGCGGTAGATCGTAGGAGAGATTCGGCTGGTTTGAGGAATTGTCTTTGGTACTGATTCCTTGTGATGCTTTGAGGATTAAACAAGCTTGTTTCTCAATCTCGGGTGAAGAAGAGGACACAGATCAGAGGATGACGAGCATGAGCGATAGGTACCCGAGTTGAGACTTGAAAGTTTGAAGTGTGTGTAAGTCATGACCCGCGGAAAATCAAACAAACCTAAGAGCCCACACCTCTCTCCATCTGATGGATAAGACCTTAGTAAACATGCCGCGAAAAACTAAAGCAGAGAGAAATTCCCCCCAAGAGAGTCAAACAGAGAAAACTCTCGATGAGGAGGGTGTAAAGTGAAAGTGCAGCCGAGACTCCCGTCGTCGAGGAACGTGTCAAGGCATTTCGTACCGCGACTTGGGTCATTGACCGTCAGTCCAGCCCGGTGGATCATCCGTCAGCCATCCTCTGCTTGAAGCATCCCGTCTGCCCCATGGCCTAGGTTGTCATGCCGTGACCATGCCAAACTTGTTCGGATGCATGCTGGACCGTGGTGCGCTAACGTCTGCTCTCTAAACCAGCGCATTTCGTGCCGCCGATCCGGCTGCCCATTGTTACGTGTACCCTATTATCTCTTGTATTCGTCTCTTAGCCAGTAGGCTGTCTTGCTTACGCTGCCCAGAGTCTTTGCCTCTTGAACTTGCTCAATACACCTCATTCCTTCGACCGATTTACCAATCTTCAAACGTCGTCTAGTCGAGGCGTCTGAAGTGTTGGGCGCGAGGATCTATTTTCTTGTGTTTCGATCATTGAAAAAAACAGCGGTTCTTTGGGAGTTCATGCCCATGCAAATGGTTTTGTGAGATGGTTTCACGAATTTGCGCTATCTCATGACATCGGCGCGCTGCTGGCCTCTTCTCTCGACATCTCACGGCGGAGTTCTTCATTTCATCAACTCGAACTAAGCGGTCTTGAACGGGTTCAATAGATGATCATCGGCGGAGCTAGAGACTACCAATACTACGAAACAAAATTTCCAGCGAAGGACATCGCAGCCTACGACTATCGCACAACTCTATAAACCTCATCATCTTCAGTCGTGATGAGCCATAATCATGGAGGCGGAAGCATGGGAGGGGGAATGGCCATGGGAACAGCACTATTCCAGGAGACAAATGTACAGCTCGCTCAGTCTTTCTGGTACATTATCGCAGGCGTGGTCGGGTTTCTGGGCATCATCCGTGGTATCAACTACCTAGAGGGCTGGAGAAGGTGATCTTCACCACTGCGTCTACCTTTTCCCCTCTAATGCTGACATCCTCATACAGACTCAGACGATGTCGCACCGAGTCCGTTCAATTCCCGACGAAACCCTCAAATTTCATAACACAAGTATGGGCTACATCAACAGCGCTTGTCCGCGAAGCAGGGCACCCTCAACTCTACATCCCCATCAAGGGTCTGCGATGGACGACACCACCGTCGCTAGGTCGCGTACTTGTGCTACTGGCCTACTGGGCCGTCATCGTCTACATGATGGTCAACGATGCCGTCATCAAGGACGCCTACTTCTGGGAACGCATAGGGTTCCGCAACGCCTGGGTGACTGTCATGCAGATGCCCCTCCTCTATCTTCTAGCGATGAAGGTCAACGTGGTAGGCTTCATAATCGGCGCCTCGCATGAACGACTAAGCTGGCTTCATCGGTGGGTCGCCAGAACAATGTTCGTGACGGCAACCGTCCACGGCTTCCATTTCTGGTCGGAATGGGTGCGAGCAGACTTTGTCGAGACGCAGCTGAGAATTCTACCCGTCATCAAGTACGGCCTCGGAGCCTGGGGAATTCTTATCTGGACGTTCCTCACCGGCATGAGACCCCTCCGCAGCATGGCGTACGAGCTGTTCCTCCTCCAACACATCCTATCGGCGGTACTCTTCATCTGGCTGGTCTACGTTCACATCCCGGTCTATGCGAAGCAGTACCTCTGGTTCTCCGTCGCCATCATCTGCTTCGACCGCCTCGCCCGCTGGGCGTTCCTTGCGTGGCAGAATACGAGGCTTCGACCTAATAGCTCGACGTGTAAGGGGATGAAGCGGGTGGGTCACGAAATACAGGTCCGGACGGCGGGCTCGTCGACGACGGTGTTGACGATCAAGGATGTTCATTTCTCATGGAAGGCTGGGCAGCACTTGTATCTTTGGCTACCGCGTATTGGGCCGTTGGAGGCGCATCCGTATACTATTGCGTGCGCGCACCAGCTGCCGGAGACGTGTACTTGCAACAGTATCCAACTTGTCGTCAGGAAGCACGGCGGTTTCTCCAAGCGAGTGCACAACTATGCGGAGAAAATTCAGGCATCTGGGAAGAAGGAAACACTTACGGGCTTCGTGTTGGGGCCGTTTGGTGCACCGCCGAGGTGGGATATTTACGATACCATGGTTCTCATCTCGGCTTCTACGGGCACGTCCTTCACACTGCCCATTTTGGAGAGTATTGTTCAGAGCCGCAGAAAGACATGTATTGCGAGGATTGAGTTTATCCTCATGGCGTGCCAGGGCGAAGAGATCGAATTCTATATGCAGCGGCTGCGGGAGTCGATGGAAAGGGCTCAGCAGAACGGCATCGAGCTGCAGGTGCACATCGCCATTACGCGGTCGGGCAAAGCCAAGGAAGGCGAGGCGACGACAGTTCTCTACTCAGATCGAGAGGGGAGCTCTAGTTCTAGTTCTAGTTCGTCTGCGAAACACAGGAGGATCGTCTCGGATGACTCCGTGGATGGTGGTGGCGGTGGAGGGTGTTGCCAGGAAAAGGGGCTGGACTTGGAAAAGGGCGATGAGATGCCGCTTACACCCAGGATCCGGAGCGGGTCGGTGATGAGCATGGTGAAGGAGTACTACTCTCGTCCTGATCTGGAGGCTCTGATTCGGGAACCCGTCGAAGCTGCGGGCGGTGAGACGTCGATCGTTGTTTGTGGTGGGCAGTCGTTGACGAGTTCGGTCAGGAATTGCGTGGCCTCGCTATCGGATGATAGGGCGGTTCACAAGGGGACGGGTGCACAGGGAATTCATCTTTTCGTCGAGGAGTACTCGTTTTAGATTATATCCACGTAAGGAATAATTCATGCAAGCCGTTAGAATTTGACGTGTACTCAGATTGCATGTGAACTCCTGCAGGAATTGACTTGAGAGGAACGTGTTGGATGAATATATCTACCCTGTTATTATGGGTGATGATTATGAGTCGAGAAGGACGGTTTCATAAGGCTCAATTAGTACATGTATTACCAACTTCATCAGCAGTATGTATAAATAGTTTTATCAACAGAGAGCTTACGCGGTGAACAACGCGAATGATTTTTCTCCTCCAATAATCACGGTCAACGCAACCTACGATGTCTAGTGTGAGACAGGATGAAAACGATAGAAATTTAGTATATATAGCCATTAGAGGCACTCATTCTTCGTCATTGTATGTGAGAGATTCATGGACTGATGATGAGTTTTGTGTGAAATGGTAGAGGTGAGCTCTCACCGAGATCCCAGTGGGATTGCCCCTCCATATGCAACTCACCGAGAACAATTACCCCTCCACTCGGTGAGTCTCGGTAAGGCCCCACACTGCCTCCCAGCCAACCACAGGGACGAATGGCTCAGTGACTCAGGGTGGTCGTCGGTCCGCAATTTTTTCTCTGCGGGTGACAAACATCGGCCTCCAGCCCTCAGCCCAGCGACCCCTCCCCCTCCTTGCCTTTTTTCTTTCCTCGTCCCCCTGCAGCCCAGTCCCCGTCGTCGAGTCTCTTAATGACTAGCGTCGCGCGCTTCCTCTTCTCTTCTTCTTCTTCTGCACTTCGTTCAACCCACGTTTATCCTACAAGCCTTCGACGAGGAGCTTCTTCTGCCGCTTCAGCCTTCGTCCACCATCCGACTCGACGACGACCTCCAACGGCCACCACGCGACTCTTCTCCTCGACGACTCCGAACCGGTCGACCCTCGCTAGACCTCCACCCGCCCCCACCATCACACTCGCGACAATGGCCGACCAGATCACGGCGCAGCTCGAGAAGCTCTCCGTGAGCAAGCTCGAGTCCTACCCCGGCTGCTACCCTGAAGTCAACCCCATCGACGTCTACCGCTCCCACATCACCTCGCTGCTGCAGCCTGTTACTGGCGTCGAGAGCACCATCATCTACAACGCCCTTCAGTGGACCCAGAGCTTGGATAAGGGCGACTTGGTGCTGGCTGTCCCTGCTCTTCGCATCAAGGGCAAGAAGCCTGCTGATCTCACTGCTGAGTGGCTTGACAAGGTCAGTCATGATTCAAGATCATTGGGCCAATATATGCCCCTGGAGCAATGCGCGCTGGCTCTCTCGCAGCAGGACGCTTGAACATTAGACTAACACGCCTTGGCTACAGATCCCTGAGTCTCCCTTGATCGAGAAGCCCGTTTCATTCCAGAATGGCACTTTCCTCCAGTTTTGGTTCAAGCCCGGCCCCCTTTCCCAGATCCTGATTCCCCAGGTCAGATCCCGCGGCATCGACTTTGGCAAGAACCCCAACAACGGCCTCAAGAGCGCCAAAGATCCTTCAAAGGGCAAGAAGAAGATCATTGTCGAGTTCTCCTCCCCAAACATTGCGAAGCCTTTCCACGCCGGTCACTTGCGGAGCACCATTATTGGTGGCTTCATCGCCAACCTCTACGACGGTGCCGGTTGGGATGTGACCCGTATCAACTACCTTGGTGACTGGGGAAAGCAGTACGGTCTTTTGGCTCTGGGCTTCGAGAGGTTTGGTAGCGAGGAGGCGCTTGCCGCTGATCCCATCAACCACCTGTACGAGGTCTACGTCAAGATCAACAGGGATATGGCCGACGAGAAGGATCAGATCACCGCCAAGGAGCAGGCCGGCGAGGACGTCACCGCGCTCAAGGACAACAGCCTCGACGAGCAGGCTCGCAAGTACTTCAAGGCCATGGTCGCCGGAGACGACAAGGCCGTGGCTCAATGGAGGCGATTCCGTGATCTCAGCATTAAGCGTTACAAGGAGACCTACGCCCGTCTCAACATTCACTTTGACGAGTACTCAGGCGAGAGTCAGGTCTCCGAGGCGGATATGGAGGCTGCTGCTAAGAAGCTCGAGGACATGAAGATTTCCGAAGAGTCGGAAGGCGCCGTCATCATTGACTTCACCAAGCACGTTCCCGGAAAGCCGGGCAAGAGTCTGGAGCGCCCTATTATTCGCAAGAAGGACGGCACAGCTCTGTACCTGACCCGTGATATCAGCGAGCTTCTCCACCGTGAAAAGAAGTACAACTTTGACCACATGATTTACGTCGTCGCTTCCCAGCAAGATCTCCACTTGAAGCAGCTCTTCAAGATTATCGAGCTCATGGGCCACGGCGAGACGGCCAACAAATGCCAGCACATCAACTTTGGTATGGTTCTGGGAATGAGCACCCGTAAGGGTACTGTCAAGTTCTTGGATGACATTCTGCGCGACGTCGGAGACAAGATGCACGAGGTGATGAAGAGGAACGAGGCCAAGTACTCCCAGGTCGCCGAACCGGAGGCCACAGCCGACATTCTTGGCATCAGCAGTGTCATGGTCCAGGATATGAGTGGAAAGAGGTATATCGTCCGGACTTTTCCTTCCAGGCGCTTTCGGATGCACTGACACATTGGCCCAGGATCAACAACTACAAGTTCGACATGGACACCATGACCTCGTTCGAGGGTGACACCGGACCGTATCTCCAGTACGCCCACGCTCGGCTGTGCTCCATCTTCCGCAAGGCTGGAGTCGCTGAGGAGGAGATAGCAAAGGCCGACCTTGGCTTGTTGACGGAGAAGCATGCTATCGAGCTGATCCGCGTCATTAGCCAGTACCCCGACGTTGTCCAGAACACTCTCAAGACCTTGGAGCCCACTACTGTGCTTACGTATCTTTTCCGCCTCACGCACGTCGTCAGCAGCAGTTACGACGTGTTGCGTATTGTTGGAAGCGAAGCAGAGCTCCAGAAGGCCCGCTTGGCGCTGTACATGGCCGCCAGGACCGTGCTCTTCAACGGCATGCGTCTCTTGGGACTGTCCCCGGTCGAGAGGTGAGTTCTCTTCATGCGCTGTCGCGCTCCGCCGCCTAACATGTGAAACTTGTTGCTGACCACCCCACCAGAATGTAAATTGGCATCATGACGGAATCATTACTGCGGTAGACGAGAGTGGAGGAAAATGTGATCGTATCAAGATGACTTGAATAACCAAAAGACAGTGGAGGATTATGAGCGGAGTGACCTCCTGCCACCACAAGAGTGTTCGTACTAATGACGAACTCGGGCATAGGAGAGCTGCTACTGCGTAACAGGCCGGCACAACGGCTACTAGCCATCAGCCACAATGTGGTAGCATTCCATGATGGCCGACGGTGCGAACCGGTGTGGCGTCGCACGACAAAGAGACGTTTTCGATCAAAGAAGCTATCGACCGTTTCGGTGTACTCAAAGTCCCCGTGGCCGTCTGTGGTCGTTGTCGTTATCGTCGGACAGACAGCATGAGCCACACAGGATTCGCGTGCAACAGCCCTTCAGCGCTGAGTAATTGAAGAGACAATTTTTTTTTTACCATTTACTACCCCAGATTGGAGGCAAAGGAGTCATTCATCTGCAGTGAAATTTGATGTGCAGGTGGCGGCGGCAATCAATCCTAGTAGGGCTGCTATCTGCTATCTGCAGAAGCAGAAGCAGCAGCAATAGCAACAGCAGCAGGCTGGAGGCAAAGCAGAGCACGGTACATGTCGAGAGGTCGCGCGACGAGGGTGTTTCGTATGAAGCAGAAGATTGGCCCGCCTACTCTCAGGTGAGAAAAAGTCTGACCCATGATGACTGTCAAAGCAGACTGTGCAGCGCGAGCTGTGAGCCACGGTGCCACGACACTCGCAACAGGTGGCCCTCTCCCCTGACGCTCTCCCTTCAAGGAGTCAAGAGGCGTTCGACTTGTCTAGGAACCAACATGTGGCTTT
Source organism: Colletotrichum godetiae (assembly GCF_030913485.1). NCBI lineage: Eukaryota > Fungi > Ascomycota > Sordariomycetes > Glomerellales > Glomerellaceae > Colletotrichum > Colletotrichum godetiae. The sequence goes on from NW_026851266.1 coordinate 65,539, forward strand.
TGTCTGACGCTCGGTGACTGGCGTGGGGGAGTTCCATTCCTGGGCGCCAACCAAGTGATCTTCCCGCTCGGATCCCGCTAGGGCGTACTAATCCCTGCCAACACCGAATCTTGCATATGCTCGAAACACTAGAGTTGCGATGGCTCTCGACGGCTCTGACTGGCTCTGACTGGTTCTCACTGCCTGTCGCTGGCTCTCACTCGATCTGCGGATGGCTGTTGGCTACCAATTTCCGGCCGCATAGCTTCCGCGACGCCGTGGCTTGCAGTTGATCGACATCCACAACCTACACATTGAGAGTCGATGACTACGTGAAGTCGTTCTGTTGACGTCTTCTGTTCAAGTGCCGGAGGGAACTCAATAACAACATTGATGATTTATCCCTACTTTCTGTTGGGCGTTGTGAGTTGTCTAAGAGTCCAAGGCCGAGACTGACATTTGCCTAGGCTCCGGAACACAATAGCAACGGTGCATCCGGCGTGGGGCACCATGCGGATCGGCCTCAGCATCAAGGCGGAGGGTTGACATTTTTGTCCTCGTCTTCCTCCCTCTCAAGCTTCCGCTCTGAACGGAACAACGCGCAAACGAAGGATGCGAAAGCGTCGTGTAGCGGCCAACGGGTGTGCCTGGCCTAGCCCTAGAATGGTTCCAGAGGGAATGTGACAGCAGCTCCTTCTGACAATTTTAGGCAATAGAGCAGTGCGATTTCGTCTGCTCGTATGCTATCATTCGTTTTAGCTGCAAAGCTAGCGTACTGCCCGGTGAAGTGGCTCGGTGTCTGTGCCGAGACCGGACGGGCCCCGACCTCCGGTAGCCCACCGCAACAGCTCTACCTGACGCCGGTGCCTGGGCGCCTGGTTCAGACGCCCAGTCGACGAGGGTAAAGTGGGACGAGGATGATCCTGTCCACCTCCGCTGGCACTACGGACTTGGACATGGAACAGCTTGGTAGTCACGGTAGCGTGTTTACTCCTTGCTGCGGTGAGATGTCGACTCGGCCAATCTTCTGGCCCCTGTGTTTGGAGTTCTCGCGGATGCAACGCGCATCCCACAGTCACCTCATATTCTAACCGTCTCCTTGGGCCCTAAGCTGCCATGGTCAACCCTGCTGCAGACCACGAGCCTGCATACCCTCCCACGCAAGATGCAAGGACGGGCATCGGTATTTGCTAGCACTCCGTGAGCTCCAAGTGGGGAGCTCTCGGGGATTTGCCTTTGCCCCTCCCTCGTCTCTTGAGGCGAACCGAGTGTCTGATCTCTGATGTATCTTTCAGGAAGCTCAGTGCCCAGATGTCAGAACTCAACGAACCGCTTGTCTGGGAAGGGAAGGGAGCAAAGCGAAGAAGCAGCAGCAACACCAAGCAAGCAAGCACAACGGCGGCGGCCGACATGCAAGCGCGGCACAAGTAGGCAACTACTTGTGCTATGTTGGGAAGGATTATCCACCATCATCGGGGTCCAAGACTCTGGGCGTCCGTTGTTGGACTATGGATGGCGGAATGGACGGCGAGGTGGACTGACAAGTTTGCCGCCGCCCGCTGTGCGCCGATCCATGATAGTCACAATAGGGTGGTATTGGAATTTTTGCCGTGGCGCTTGGGGAATCCGGCGAGTGTCCATACACGGTTCAGTCATGTTTCCAGACAAAGGGACCGTTGACCGTTCCCCGTCGGTCCGCTTGGGCGTTCCATGACCGGATGGCTGAACGTGGTCTTCACTCTTCTTAATAACAGCCGAGAGACACACCGTCCTCGAGACCCGTCATCGTGGTTCTCGTCGTTTCTGCTTTCCTGCATCAGCAGGATTTATTCTTCACTCTCTTTTGTTCTTCACCCTATCGACCTTGAAATCGGTTCCCTTTTTTCCCTTCTTCATACCACTGTAAACAACACTTTAGTTGTATTCACTAATATCACTTGGCCTTGTCACGATGGCCGTAGGCGTGGCAATCCTCGGCTTTATTCTCTTCTGCGCATGGCGCCTTTACTCAGCCATCCAGTTGAAGAAGAGGATCCCAGCGGGAGCGAAGCCTCTCCCTGGGCCAAAGGGTAAGCTATTGTGTCATTTCGACGATGGTATACAGACAATGCTGACCCTAGTATAGGTCTTCCCTTTATTGGTCGCGTTCACGATGTGCCAGCAGAGGCGGCATGGATGAAGTTCCATGAATGGGGCAAGCAGTATGGCCCAATCTACGGGCAAGAGATGTTCGGTTCCTACCACGTCTGGATTTCTTCTGAGCAAGTTGCTCACGACCTCCTTGGCCGCCGTAACGTCATCTACTCGGATCGGCCTATGATCCCTAACCTTCCGGACAATCGCACCAGCGGTGACTACCTCGCCCTCCTCGGCCGAACAGGTTAGTGTACGAAGTTCTCACCTCACTTCGCTCTTCACTAACAACACCGTTAGAAACATGGAAGCGCCAGCGAAAGCTTTGCCACCACCTCATGAACCAAAGCGACAAGCAGGAGCTACACGCATACCCGAGCCGCGAGCGCGATCGTTTCTTGTGGCTCCTATACCAGAAGCCCGCCGAGTACCGCGAGTACATCGAGCAGTTCACCAGCCGCACCGTCAGCCGTCTCTCTTGGGGTACTGCCCACCCGGCTAGAGTTTTGCGCAAGACCACCTTCGGCCTTCTCGAGACCATCTCCCCCGCCGGTGCTCTTCCCAACGTCATCTCCTTCCTCATGCATGTTCCCGCTGCTCTGTCGCCGTGGAAGAAGAAGGAGGCGGAGCGTCACGACATCGAGTCAAAGCAGTTCACGAGCAACGTCAACTTTGTCCAGGATCAGGTCGAAAAGGGTACCGCCGCGCCGAGCTTCATCAGCACTTTCATCAACGAGGGCCTCGGAAACGAGAAGGGCAAATGGGGCGACCTTGCGGAGGCTCAGAACGTTGTTGGTCTGATGGCCATCGCTGGCGCCTTGACCATTGGTAGTCCCATCCAGAGTTTTCTCCTCGCCATGCTGCACTACCCTGAATGGCAGGCTCGCTTGCAACAGGAGATCGACGAGAACTGCGAAGGCAGATGCCCTCAATGGTCGGATCGCGAGAAGTTGCCTTTGTTGAGAGCTGTCGTCAAGGAAGTTATTCGGTGGAGACCCCCTGTCCCTACTGGTAAGCTATGCGCCATCTTAGTCGAGGCTTTATTTTTGAGTTCAGATCCACTGACGTGACGTGCAGGCATTCCCCACGCTGTTGAAAAGGATGATGTTTACAACGGCTACTTTATCCCTGCTGGTGCCACGATCCATGCTCTTGAGTGGTGAGTAGCTTGACACTAGGACCATGTGTTCCCTCACTAACGCCGCCTAGGGGCATCACCCGCGACGAGTCCGTCTACCCCGATGCCGAGACCTTCAACCCCGGGCGCTGGGTGCAGCCTGAGTATCCTACCTATAAGGAGCCTCTCTCCAGATTCCCCAACCTCGACGGCTTCAGTCAATTCGGTTTCGGTCGCAGAACGTGCCAGGGTGTCCCAATCGTCGATCAGGATCTCTTCCTGTCCATGGGAGGCATGGCCTGGGCTTTCAATATCCGCAAGAAGTTTAACGCCGACGGCACTGAAGTCCCCGTCCACTGGAATGATTACACCCCTCTCCTAATCGCCAAGCCCGCTTTCTTCGACTTTGACGTCACTGCGCGTACGCCCGAGAAGGCCGACTTGATGAAGGCCATGTTCGACGCCGCCAAGGAAGAGGAAGAGAACGAGGAGCTGATGATGAAGATGGGTATGCCCGATATCGACACTCGCGAGAAGAAGAGGGCTGCCATGTCTGTTAAGCCGCCTTCCGTCACGTTGAATCTCCGCCAGAGGAAGGAGGATGGTGAGCGCGAGAAGCAGTACCGCGAACACGAGCGCGACATCCCCGGTTGCCCTGGCCGATGGGCGACTGAGAGCGACGTGGACTCGGGTAACGAGAAGGGATACGTTGATGGAGAGGATAGCGCCAGCTGTTCTGGACGCTCGTCGCCGACGATGCTTTCATAGGATCGCTGGTGCCGTGGATGTGGAGGTGATAACACGTTAATGAGGATGGACGGCTAAGAATGTTTAATGACATGGGGGATAAGATACCGGTGAGATCATGGACGGCGCTGATGGATCATTCGGATTATATCAGGGATTCCCTTTGTTACGGGCTTATTTTTTCATATGGAAAGATGCCGATGCTACTGAAGGAGCTGGTGATCTGGGGGTCTAGAATGTGACACGGACTGGATATACCTTCTACGATGTATGAATATAGAAATTTACACTTATACCACAATCATTCAACACATCTGAAAGCTCTCTCAAAAACCCTCGTGTATCTAGCCGCCCCGCATCCCACAAAACATCATCACCTCCTGTAGCGCCGCACGCCACCGATCTGAGTGGATCACAATATCTTCACAAAAACTAGAAAACATACAACACTAGGTATTCGCTGGTCGTCACCGACCCAACTACTAATCCGGCCCTCATTGGCTTATCTATGGGAGAGCGGACGGGATCCCGAGTTTTCCAATGGGTATGGTCGTGTGTGACAGATGAAGCTGTCGTCAGAGGTCATGTCGGAAATCAGAATCGAAGTCGCGATACTGTCTTTCTGCGCGCGAGGATCTCCAACCTCATTGATAGAACACTCACAAAATCAAAACGGCGTCTGGGGCTTCTCGAAACGGTGGAAAAATTCCAAACGGAGCGGTGGTGGTTCCGTTGAGATCAGACCGTGACAGATACCCGTCTGTTCAAGTTTCGGCGACCTGCCGCTGGGTGTCACAGACTCACAGTTCTTAAGCATGACTAAGCGGCGAACGGCATCCAGTGGATGGGAATTTGAATTACTGTGACTTTCTCAGGAGGAGACAAAGGAGCTGAGCTGGAGCTTAGCTGAGCTTGAGCTGGAGAGGAGCTGGGAGCTCGAAGGGGGCGAATGGCAAAGCTCCCAGACATGCCAAGCCCTACGCACAGAAATCACGTTCCGACGACCGCTACGGCCATCTCTGCTTATCTTTCATTCTCAACGCGATGGACGAATGAGGATTTGAGTACGTTTCGTCCTGGAAACGATGCGATTCGTCAGGATTCGAGAGAGAGGTTCTGGGCTCTTTGGGGTTCCCGCGCCGGACGGCGAACGGGTGGTGGCCAAGGGAGATGAGATGTGTCAGAGAAGGGACGAGAGCCGAGATCCATGACGGCCTGAAAGTCTTGGGTCAGAGATGGGATGATCTGAGAATGGGATTTGGGTCCTTTCAAACCCGTGAGGGAGAATACACTCCCAAAGTAGTACGAACTATCACCAAAGCACACATGGTAGAGAGGGAGTAGACGGGATGAACTCTGAGCTAATCGGGAATCGAAGCGGGTCGGGGGTTTTCAACTCTCCATGATGGTTTGATACTGTCACCGAATTTGATTCGCCGCCAATTACTTATTCGATCTCGGAGTGATCCCTTCTTTTTTGAGTTGAAAGGTAATCATTGTCAAATCGCCGAGGGGTTCTGGTTCCGCCCCGAGCTCCCGCAATTATGCTCAGAAGCTTTCTCTTTTATCCTAGACCTTGGTCTTTAGACGAGATTGACGGCTTTGGTGTCTAGATTTCAGGAACATTAACGTTTGTTTCGAGAGTGGCAAAGAGGATGCCCCCCCTCATCCTCAGCGGTTTGTTCAGTCATTTGAGGAGCTTAATGTTGGGTTGAACTAAACGGTTTCATGCACAACTGACCCTGATACTATTCCCCGCTCGGTATAACTGTCCGCCAGCTCCGCGAAGCTTTCATGTCATGTTTACCTTTTCTTACTTCCAACGGGCGGTTGTGGTTTCGTGCTTCTCCCGAGTTGGACCCCCGCTGCAAGGTCGAATGCTATATAGAGATTGAACTTCTGAACCTCTGAATCTTTACCCTTTTGACGTGCTTTTGGGAACTCCGGGTCGGGCTTTCTGATAGGCTCGACACGGGTTGCCTGAATGGCTGATTATCTGCAGGGATTGAGAACAGAAATCGTGTGGCTCTTGTCAAGGGATGATCAGATTACTCTGAGGCACATCCAGAGGAACAAACCGGGCAGGCTTTTCATTGCTCGGACTCATGAGGCAGGTGCCCTCCCGACTCTTCCCGGCTCTGTGACTCTGGGTGATCCAGTTGCTGGTCACTGCTCTCAGCGGGTGTCGTGGATAGAGGTCTCTGTGATCTTTGCCGGATCTGCGAAAAAGCCCGTCCGTCGAGTTAAGCTTGGGGCGGGGTATTCAAAGGTTGTGTGGTTGAATCGAGATTGAGATACTTTACATATTTACTGTTCACTCACGGAGCTCTCGGAAGTTGTAATCATGTGGAAGGCAAGAATGCAGGCAAGACCAGCAAAACAACATGTGACTATGAGCCGAACCAGGTTCTAGCTTTACGGTCAGACATTACTGATAGAGCAATTGCTTCGGATACTGAGATTTGGTTATGCCTTTGCTTTGGAAGCACACTAGCAACTGAATGCTAAAGGCCTAGGCTTAAGAGCGTGCAGAATGAGCGATGTTGGACCAGTCCGGTACAAGAACCTGTAAGAAGATCTTGTCTTTGAGAGGACCACATTGAGGGTCAAAGATACTACAGTAAGTTTACCAACGTGTCTGCAACTAGACTTATTACAACATTCTTACTCGACGTAATGCTCTCTAGTTCTCTCCTCCGCAGCTATCAAGCAATCACTGGTCAAAGCCGTGTCTCTGGGGATAAGCTTTACCTTAAAATCCTTGGGGATCGCCACCAAAGCCGTCTTGAACTGGTTATACTCAACATAGTCCGTATTCGGGGGTAGTTCTTCGCTCGCAACAATCTTGTACGACGATAGTAATCGTACCAAAGCTGTGTATAACAGACGTTGTGCGATGTATTGCCCCGAGCAGCCGCGAGAGCCGAGTCCGAAGCTGAGGTGACCGACGCCTGAGACCTCCTTTTCCGTAGGGGGATCAACAGTCTCGAGCCATCTCTCGGGATTGAAATGTCCAGCATCGTCACCAAAATGCCCGACGTCTAGTTCAATATTAGTTTAGGCTCTGAGAACTCCAACTACCGGGGCAGGCAAAAAACGCACCATGATTCCCGGCTTGTGCATTGATCAAGATCATTGTCTTTGGGGGGATGATGGCCCCGTTCCAGTTGACTTCGGTCACAGTCTTTCGAGGAAGACTCATAGAACTGACTGTGTAGTATCTTCCAGCTTCCCTGATGATCGCGTTGATGTATGGAATCTTCTCTTCCACATAGCAAGAAGCCCACGCTTCGCGCACATCTCGGTAGTAACGCTTGATATCCTCGTAGGCCCGGTCTTGCCAAGATTGCCCCGCCTTTGTGGCAAGGGATCCGATGGTCGAAGTGAGGGTCCCAGGTATCGTCTCGAATCCTCCGGATACAAGTGACAGGCAGATAGAGGAAACTTCGACCCCGCTAAGTTTAGTTTCCTCGTTCTTCAAGATGGCTGCTGAGATGCAAGGCTTATCGGTGCCGCGCTTGATTTGCTCACGGACTTTATCAAGAAGCAGATTCAAATATGCGTCACGGCGTTCCCTAAGATCCTTGGAACGGCGGCTCTTCTCATTGTTTGGGGAGTAACGCATAATGGGAACGTAGTCTTGAGTGTTCTCGGAAGCACTGCGCAAAAGCGAAATCGCCGACCCGACATGCAGGATCTCGCGCAGGAGATCATCGTAAACAGCGTCCATGCGGATGCCGTAGCAGAGCGTCAGCGTTGTATTCAATGCATATCGCTGGATATACGGCCGCACGCTGATTTCCACCTCACCATTGCGACTGTCCTTGTGCAAGTCTCTGAGGATGCAGTAGCTCTCAAGGTCAAACATGGGGTAATAGCTACGAAGAGCGGGTCTCCCGAGCGCCGTGCCTGCGGCCTTGCGTTTTCGGCGGCAGGAGTCATCCCAAGGTGACGATCCGATCGTGAAGCCCTGCGTACTGCTGATGAGGCCGTGAAAGGTGTACAGTTTCGGTCGGTCGATGACTGCATTCTGGTGGCCGATGAGCAGTCGGCGAATGTCCTCATAGGAGTTGAAGACCACGGCTCTGGTGTTTCCCAACTTTATTTGAAAGGTGGATGGGTTCCCTTCCCGCCACCAATTCTCGCAAGTGGTCGCGTGGTCTTCGCCGAGCTTGAGAAGATGTCCAAAGATTGGGACCGCGCCTGGCATTTGCGGTAGTCCTTTTATGTGAGGGATGTCAGTGCCGAAGGCAACCTGTGGAGTTAGTATTCGTGCACGTGTCGTAGAGCTAGCATAGGTGACAAGCTGGCAGGTCTGGCGTAGAGACTCACATTGTAGGTGACGTAGGAGGCCAGTAAAGTTATAGTCGTTACAAGGATAGGTATGAGAGAGAAAAGATCCTGAACAAGGTCTGCGTTCTCAAATAATCGGGATGAGCCAGTCACATTGAGTAAGGCAGACATCATGAGTCGATCTTATCTAGCTTGTCGTTGAATATCAAATTAGGAGCAAGATAGTTACATCTGCAACAAAGGAACAATAATAGAACACTGCCAACAGTACTTATATGAGTTTGAGCTAAGGCGGCTAGCAAGTTCACAAAAGTTCAATTGGCGGAAAGTTCCCATATATCTATCTTAGCCTCAATTGCGACCATGTCGGTCGGGGGTCGAATAACGATGTGGCGATTAATCATCGGTTGACCCGACCCCTCAGCCTGGAGGCTTATCATCCGTGTCGGACAGGCCGCCCACCAATCAATTATCACTGCTGGTAACTTAGACATCATCCATACCTATAAAATTGACTGAAAAAGATTGCAATAAATAGTAAGTAGCTGGTTTCTTGGCTGATCAGCTCACGCCTTGCCAACTTCTATCATTTCCTTGTATCTAATAGATATCTGTTCAACCATCCGGCGTATCTTACCAGCCACAGGGAACTTGACGCTAAGCTTGTCAAATAGCTCAATAGTCAAGTCAAGGTCGGTCACTGCTCTCTTGTCCTTCAAAACAGAGGCTAGGTTATCTGGCTGGACAGTTGTGGCGTATATCAGGCACAAAGTTGCGGTGAATATTGAGAGAAGGTTGAGCCAATTGTAGGCAAGGCACTGTTGTCGGTGCATGTTGGATACTTGCCGAATAGACATGGAAGCAGCTTCCGCTAGCATTTTTACACGGCTTTGTGTCAGAGTCGGGAACAATGGAGATGGTCGATATAACATGGCAAGGTGAAGGTAGTAGTTGAAGTCATACCAGCTGCTGTTGAGGTGTGGTACTGCCGCGTCGGTGTTTGGAAGGGGGAAGGGCATATTACGACGCCAGTCGAGAAGTCTCTGGTGAAGTGACCCTGCTACTTCTTCGCGCTGTTCAACACTCAGGCTGGCAGATTTTCGGTGCGAATAGACTGAAGTCGTAATATCGCTGGCAACCCGCCGCAGTTCCAGAATGTGGAGGGGGACGGCCATCGCAGATGACTTGAATGAGTTCCCGAGCGGGTTGCTTTCCGCCCCAACGCTGTTGTCGTGCACCGCTGTGAAGGGCTGTTAACACGAGTCAGTTGATATACTAAACAGGGAACTCAGCAAGTTCCAAAAGTGCCTATGCCTTACCGTCACGTCAACATCATCGTCATTGATGGCAAATGGACGGCCGAGAGCTATTGAGACCACGCTGTTGGATACGGTTAGAAAGACAGAACAAGCAGAATTGGAGGTTTTAAAGGCTCACCGATCCATCATATAGACGGAAAAGAAGAGCCTCTTCCGCTTCTCAGACACGTCGGCTGGTAGGCCTTCGTAGGTTGAGGAGGCATGCATGCCCAATCCAATCGCCATACGTGCGCCGAGACCAACCAAAGTCCATGTATCTTTTATCAAGAAATCAGCAAGAATTTTGAGGAATATCCATATCATCACGTACTTGGCCCAAGTTGGTTGAAAAAAGAATAAGACACTTGCAAAAGCACAACTTCCAACGCGGCCTGCATCTGTGAGTCAGCGTTTACCTCCTTCACGAACTCATTTGCGCAGAAACTCGTACCATATATCCATAATTAAGAGCACCTTCAAAGTGTTCAAGTGCTTTGTTATAGTACATCGTTGATTCTGACTCATCTGAAAGTGTGACTGAGCATTGCGCTGTTGATCCGATGGCAAGAACCATCCATATGCGGAACTGACATAGGGATGACTGGGCTAAGGCACACAGAGGATCCGCTCGAACGTGATCTAGTATCTTATCAAATTCCTCACGATGGATAAGTGGGTACAACGTATGGGAGTGAGCGAAGTAGAACCTTATGAGCTGGTCAACATGACTGCTTTCAAGCGAAACTGTTTGCTCTGGGAGGGAGGTGGGCTCGGCTGGCGCAGTTGGGGAGAATCCATCAAGCATCGAAGGATAGCACATGAAGGGGTCCCGGAATCCACCGAACAGTGATGAATCCGAAAGGTCCGAAGTCGAGAAAAAGTTTAACTGCGGCCACATGTCATCTTCGGTCTCAAGATTGGTGAAGCTGAAGTCAGCCTTGTCGGGATTCAGACGCCGGAGGACGGTTTGTGTCAACTTGGCGAAAGAGAGGCCAGACGAAGATCCAAGATGACGATCAGCCGTTGCTTCAAAGGAGAGGATCTTGAGCTCTTCGACGAAGGAAGGAGAGGACTGCAAGAGTGGCAGCTGGTCAGGCGAGGGCTCGTAAGGTATGCTCGTGCCGTTTGCGTTGGCATCTTCATGACCTGTGGTCATCTGCATGTCACTTGAATCCAGGTTTAAGAGTCGCGTTTCTGAGTCTGGCACCCTTCCTCTTGGAGGCCGTAGTGATTCAAGTTCCTTCTCGAGGGAATGGACTTTCGCCTCGAGACTGCGCACATATCTGCTCAACATACACAGATTAGAAACTATCAATTATTTCGATTGAGAATTCGAAATAATGCACTTACATGACGGGATAAGATGCCACCACGCGGTCATCATCGAGGAAGCTGCACGAGACTTGAGCCCCGCTGCAGCTTCTGCATTGGGGCAGACTGCGATCACATCTCTTCTTCCGTCGGTGACATCGCTTGCACGATGTTTTAGCTTGAGCTAGCAAAAATTCCGGCGCCATCGTCGATGAATGTGAGCAAGGTGGTTTGTGAGTTGGAAGACGATCGGATGTTCCGACGGCAGTTCGTGGTGGATCACGGCACTACCCCGCCCTCGTCTGATAACAGAAGAGGTTGCCTGTCGGCCGAACCGACGCGCAGCTTGCCAACCTGATAAGCAATCTGCCATCTATAGCAGAAAACGAATTCACAGAACAAGGTTCAACGTGCCCCAGAACTAGCAGGAATTCCTTCTAGAATCAGAAACATGGCCTCACTCGATGTCACGCGACTCTTCTCGGTCAAAGGCTACGTCGCGGTGGTAACAGGGGGTAGTAGCGGGTTGGGCCTGATGATATCCAAGGTATTACCCCATCTCCTGTGGCCTTGGTCTCCCAAGGCAAAAAGGCTGAATGGATTGTGATTGAGCATATTCCGATCTAATCATTTTAGGGTCTCGTCACAAATGGTGCCAAGGTGTATGTGGTTGCTCTACGAAGTGACCCGATCGAAGAAGTCGTCAAAGAGCTCAACGAATTAGGCAAGGCTTCTGGAGGAAGTGCAGTAGGGTAATACCGAGGTTATGGCTTTGAACGAGGCGATTACTGACACCACTAGTATGTCATGCAATCTGTCGATGACTTATGACATCCCGAAGCTCGCGAGAGATATTGAAGAGCAAGAAGGCTGCCTTGACTTGCTCGTATCGAACGCTGGGATTCGACGGGACCCATTCGAACCCTGCGACGTCCTGACTACTGACGTCCTCGAACTGCAAAATTCGATGGCGTCTTTGAGTCAAAGGGACTGGGAAGATACATTTAGTGTCAACGTCACAGCTCACTATTACCTGGCTGTCGCATTTCTACCATTATTACAAAGAGCTACGAAACCAGACGAGGACGGCCGGCCAGGTAGTCGTGAAGGACGTGGGGCCGTGATTATCACGAGCTCATGCGCCAGCATGCACAACCTCACGAACGTCGACTTGACAAGCTATGCCGCGAGTAAAGCCGCCACAGATCACCTAGTGAGGCTTCTGGCCGCCAAGTTCAGAGAATTTTACATCAGAGTTGTGGGGTTGAATCCCGGATGTAAGTGGCCGCACGATAGACGGTGTTCATCGTGTCCAACTTCATCGTTAGCTAGATGGTGTCTTGCTTCATATTGACTTTTTGTTCAGTTTTCCCCAGCCGCATGAATCCTATTGGAAAAGAAGGCAATGTGTTCAGTGCCTTGTTCGACAAAGTTCCTGCCAAAAGAGCTGGCCAAGAGGAAGACATCGCAGGCGCGGTGATCTATCTTGCAAGCAGAGCCGGGGTAAGCCTCATGTCTTCTCGTTCCTGTGGTCATGTCCCAAACGCAAAAGTTTCTCGCGATCATTACGTTACTTCCTAGCTGACCCGCAAAAAGTCGTATGTTAACGGTATCAACTTATGCATCGATGGTGGCCGCATCCTTGTGGCGAACGGACAGGAATGAGGTGCCGATCACGATAGATACATGGACAAAACCTTTCGCCATCATTTCGCACCAATGGTATACCCTCAATTGTGTAATGTTTTTCCCACGAGATATTCATGTTCTTCCACCTTAAACGCCGGTAACGCAATAGATGTACATGCCATTACATGAGCGATTCTAACCAAACAGCTTGTCTAGAACTCTTTCAAAGACGTTCCTGGTTATGCCCGTTAAATTCATTTGGCGACCGGCCGATAAGAGCGTCAACTTACTTAGCAGGAGTGGGCACGAAAGTCCTCTCGTACTCGTCAATCTCATCCTTGTTGCGGTACAGGTCGACCTCTTCCGGCTTGAAGATCTTGGTCTTTTTGAGGAACTTCCAGCCTAGGTACAACACTGGGAAAATACCGACCATCGTGTATCTTGTGTTCCGTTAGTATACGATTGAGGCAAGCTGAAGACTAGAACCGGCTTACGAGAACAGGAAATCGGGGATGCTCCAGTATCCATCCAAAGGCAGGAACACGGTGTACCCTCCAACAAACGTCATAATGAAGGTGCCGATGAGACCATACCAGGCAGCATACGGCTGGAACCAAGCCTTGTACGGAAGTGTATCGCGACTGATGCCCTGAGCCTTAAGCGCACGATAGAAACCCAGATACGCCGTGCACATGCAGGAGAAATTGATGAGCTGCGAGGCGGTGACCAAGCTCACAAACCAGTTCAGTACAACAGCCGTGTTGGCGCTAAGTTGCAGGAAGCTCAGAAGACCGATGAGCAAGACAGCAATGACACAGTAGACCGGCACACCCTTCTTTGTGCACTTCTTGAAGAAAGCAGGCGCCTTGCCCTCAAGCGCTAATCCGTATAGCGATCGCGATGCACAATAGACGTACGAGTTTCCGGCGGAGAAAGCTGCCGTGAGGACCATGGCGTTGACGATGTGCGGCAGGCCACTGATCTTCAGGCGGTTCATGGCGACGACGTACGGCGAGGCTGAGGCGCCGGGTTCGCCGTCCTTGAAGGCACGGGTGAGCTCCTCGTCGTTGTATGGGACGAGGATGCCAACGCAGAGGGAGCCGAGGACGAAGAAGGCGGTCAGGCGGTAGAACACGGCGTTGAAGGCGCGAGGCATGACCTTGCGTGGGTTCTCAGCTTCACCGGCGGCCATGGCGACGTAATCGGGTCCTGCGATGGTGAAGGAGGCTTGGATCAGGCATTGAAGGAAGCCGAGGAAGCGTCCGAGGGAGCCACTGTAGTAAAGCTCTGTGAATGCGCCTGGTTCATACCAGTATCTAGATGAATCAAATCAGTTAGATCAAAGTGCATCGCTGGAGAGAAGCGAGGGGTGGAAGGTTACCGGAAGCCAAATCTGTCTCCAAGCGGGTTTCCTAAAGATATGATTAGTGTCCTATTTCAAACTATCGAGCGATACTAGATATAAATAGCGTACCTCCTAACATGACAATGAACGTAAAGATAATGAGTCCCACGATGAGCAAGAACTTGCCAAGCGCGGCCCAGAACTCGGTCTCGCCATACCACTGCACCGCCATGACATTGATGATACCGTATAGGACAAGAATGATGGCAATGATGCCTCCAGCTGGTACAACGTCGCTCCAAAAGTGGATGATGAGATTGCAGGCGACGACCTCAAAGGGGACGAGAGCAGCTTCAAAAACGAAAAAGTTCCAGCCGGCAGCGAAGCCAAAGGCCTCATCAACGTAGCGACCGGCAAAGCGGATAAACGGACTCGAGATCGGGAGGTAGGTGACCATCTCAGCCATGCTCAGAGTCACGGCCAAGATGAAAGTGCACCAGATCGTAAAGGCGAGAAATAAGCTGGCGGGGCCGCCATTGAGCAGACCTCTTCCGATTTGGACCTATGATTGTGTCAGTACCCGAAGTTGAGATGTGAATTCCGATCGACTCGCGCTTCAAAATAACGTACGTAAAGAGCGGTTCCTATAACCATGTGAGCTGGATTAGTCTCTCTGACGTAGATCTAAGGTCGAAAAACGAACCAATTGTTCCGCCAATGCCAATCAGTTGGATGTGTCGCGACTTGAGCTTGCGGTGAGTGTGGTCTCCCTTGTCGCCAGAATCGAGCGAGGACCGAAATCCGCCGTCCAAGGGCTCACCATATGGTTCCCCGACGCCCTTCTCATCGGGAAAACGGCCACGTTCGGAGTAGCCGCCTCCGTAGTCCGGAAGGCCATCGCGGTGCCCCGCGCGCTCGATGCCGGTGGATGACATGGTCGGTCGGTCGGGAGAAGGGGGAGATGTGGGGGATCAGGCCCGGTTTAGTGGGGGATCTCGGCGCGGCCTCGTCTCGAATCGAGTCGGCGCAGTGGTCGAAGAAGAGGGGCACTCAACGGTCCAGGAGTGTGCTCGTGGCGAGTTGAGCGAGGATGATGGTCTCGATAATTGTAGCCTTGGAGAAGTCACGATTATGCGAGCCTCAGATTACCAAAGGGCTTTGAGCAGAAGACAAAAGAATTGGATTTTGAATTCCATGAGGGGTTGACTCTGGACACAAGCACCGGTTGATGTCTCGGGGTCTGATGTGATTATGCTCCTTGCTTCAAAATATGTTAGGAAAAGCCGCACGTAGGAGAAGAGGAAGAAGAGCGAGAAGAGACCGAAAGAAGTCTATCGCGCGACCAACGCTGCGACCGCAGATCCTTTTCAGCAATTCCCAAAGATCAGGGACCGCAGCAATTACAGCGTCGCAGCGGACAGAGAGGCGGGAACAGTGGGGTGAGGGGTGAAGGACTGAAGAGGGAGGTCTGCAAGAGAGTGGATGTCTCTGTGCGAACCATGCCCAACGCGGGATGGGCCCGAAGAGGTATGAGGGAGCAGTGAGGAGGAGGCGGCGACGGAGGATGGGGGAAGATGGGGGCGGTCCAGCTTGTTTCTTCTGGGGATGATTCCCTCTCTTTTCCTATCCTCGGAGTTTGTGCCGTACGTCTTCTTGCATCTCTACTCTGGTCTAGAGACTGTGGACGGTGTACTGCGTACCTAGCTGTCTGCAGCAATGATAGTACTTGGTACTTGTACTGTCTTATTGACTCGATTTTCTCACTGGTTTCTCTGATTAGACTCTGCGCGAAATGTTTCCAAGTCCCGGCAAGTTGACGGTCCCTGAACGCGAATCTGCAGCGCGTGAAAAGACTGGCCAGAGCTCGAGAGTCGACAAGGTTTATCCACAAACATTTGCGAGAGGGGTACGGAGTACCTTGGGGACCGTATCTATCAGGACAAGATGCTTGATGACGCGGTAGAGAAGATAGTGAGCCTTATCAATTAGAGTGCCATGATACGACGCATGTTGTGCGACGGTCACTTTGCCTGTGCCGTTGGTTGGTGCTTTCACGTCTGATCGCCCAGATAATTACAGACAGAGAAGCAGAATAAGAGATCCCGGTGACGGACTGCCCACCATGTTGGGTCAGCTGCAGCTGTCTGGTCCTCTGCAGGATGCACATCGCTGTCAGTGACATACCGATAGCTCTCGGTCTATCTGAACCGGGCCCTTTTGCATGCCATTGACAGTCGTTCGAGACCATTCGTCGGCGCGTCCCAACAGCTTGGCATCGGTGTGTCCGGTCCATGTTCCATCCCACGCGGCCCAGCTGCGTGGCTTGCGCTGCGTACAGAGAGGCAGGACACTGTACTCCGTAACTATACGACCATTGGATGGGAAGAACGAGGCATTTTCACCCGAGTGACAATATAACATTTCGCCCGACGATTGGCTGCCCATTGCGTGCTTCGTGTGGGTGAAGGTGCCGTTCCAGCTGCCGTTCGCCGCATGGATGGCAGGTCCGGTTTATTTGAACCACATACCTGGTCCTGGGCTCTGACGAAATGTGATTGAGCAATGTTGCGATGGACCCCTTGAGCCAAGGCAGAGCGAAGCTTTTAGGGATAGCCGACAAGCAATGAGGCTGCCGGGGGACAAGAACTGCCTCATCGTGGGATGGCTAGGCGCATTGGCGACTTGGCTTTGGGGGCAAGGATGCTTCATTTGCTGCTCACATCACCCCAAGCATCCCGCGGCGGATGGACATATCTGCTCTTTGATTGCGCAGGTGGCTGGTTGAGTCCTCTGCTGCGCATCCTTGACCAACAACCCCCGAAGAACAGGAATCCCATTCACATTCCCCAATCGCGTTACCGTAAGTTTTTGATTGTGCCTCTTGGCATCTTGGCAGAAACATGAAGCCAATTGGTTTGCCAAATTGCCGTTGAGGGCCGGTTAAGATACCTTGGCAGACCAGAGTTCTACGTCACGTTATCAAGCAATGATAACTCGTCAACTGCTCTAAAGCGTCTCCCATTGGGCGGCGAAAGATGGATGAGCCCATTGTCCATAGTATCGACGGCGTAGTGTCTCCGCGCCGCCTCAAAAGTCTTGGCCTCATAGAAGGTAACGTATCCACGAATTTGAGGTGGTCATGGTGAGATTTACGGTATTATTGGTCCAAATCCGAATCATCAAATGGAGCAAGCCACCATCGACCCCATGGAATTGAGTTTGACAGCTATTGAAATGAGAGCTTGTTGACTCGGGCCGTCTTCCTATCCATCTCGACCTCGGCCGGGTCGCGGTCACAATGTCCATACATAACCTCGGAACGAAATCACAATTCGTTACCATTTGTCAACTCACACCGGCTCGCTCGTCCAGCCATTGAGTTCCTATGGTACATGATTACTGCAGAAGCAGATGTGGGCATGCAGCGTCGTCTGGCGCAGGAACCGCACGCCACGCCGCGAACCTTTAGGTTTTTGGTGGCGCCTCAGGGCCTAGAGCCGCTGCATTGTCCTTGAAGCTAGGTAAAACCCCTCGCTAGGAGCTGCAGTTCCGCGGGGCAATTCCTCCATGTTCCACCATCGGTACCACTGATGAAATTTCGAGATCCGTTTTCACATGCTCACCTGTCTCGACCCTCTCCACAACACGAAAACAAATCTGAGAACAAATGTCTCTGAACATCGCTTGAGAGAGTGTTACTTCTTGATGTACTTCGTAAGGAATTGTGGTTTTCTGGGGCGAAATGTAGTTGACCACTGTCAGTCAGAACAACGCTAATAACGAGTCAACGACCTAGCTTATCAGGTCTCCTAACTCTACCTTTTCATCAGGAACGACCAAATCATTACGCCTGGTGTTCAATGTCTAAATTACAGCAAGTTATCATCGGAAACTTGAAGTCTCAATGAGCGACGAATCGAGCGCAGCCTTGCGACACCAGAAAAGTTCCCCGGCCACCCCCCACTCCACTCTTTCCGGTATAGCGCGACGCACGAGAGTCAATCCCATCAACAGGCACCAATCCCTTCGGTCTATTAGTCTAGTTGGTTAGGACGTCGGATTCTGATTCTCAGAACCTTCCGTAGGCCCAGGTTCGAATCCTGGATGGACCTCATTGTCTTTTGCCTCGTCGACAAAGTCTGGCCAGGTCTCATTTTTGCCATTGTCAACTAGTCCCACGCCGTTCTCGTGATCTTGCCCAGCTTTAGACACGTCCCGACAAGCTGTTCACCATCTAGCGACCTTCTCATCAGACCAGTACTCTCCACTCTTGCCACCAATATCCGCAATCGCCAGATGCACAGGTGTCTGCGCGCCCTCATCAGGCGTCTTCGTGCCGCCGCCTCGTGTCATGTCCGTGACCACGTACCCAGGATGGCACGAGTTAACGAGCAACTTACTCCCCTTATCCTGCAACTCCTTGGCGATGGCCTTGGTCATGCCAATTTCGCCGGCTTTAGAGACCGCGTACGCCGCGCTGGGCCAACCTTGCTTCTCGTGCGTGCCCTTCTCGACCGCGGCGGTGAAGTCTTCCATGAGCTTGGTGACGTCCGACACTGATTGTGCGTCGAGGAAGCGCTTCTTGATTTCTGGCGAGTACTTGCTTAGGGACCCTGATACTGATGCGACGTTAACGATGCGTCCGTCTGGCTTCATGACCGGGATCCAGGCGCGTGTCGCTTCAAGTGTGCCGTAGTAGTTGCACGCTAGGGTATTCTTCACCACGTTTGAGTCTTGTGCCCAGAGAGTCAGCCTCAGGATTTATCCAATGCATCATCACGAGACCACGCTTACCAAATCCCTGCATGGCAATACCAGCGTTGTTGATGATAAAGTCAACGCCATCGGGATGCTCCTTCTTCAGGAACGAGGCGAGATTCGAAATGCTGGATGAATCTGAGATGTCGAGCTGATGGTACTTGATGTCCGCCGCACCACCGTGAGTAGACAGCGCCTTGGCCTGCTTGAGATCCGCGTCGCCCTGGACCTTGCTGAGCGCCTCCTCGCCGCGAGACTTGTCGCGCGCAGTCAGATAGATGAGCAGCGAACCATTGTTCAGGTGAGAATTAGGGTATTGCAGCGCGAGCTGTCGGACTGGTGTGAAGGCAAGAAGTCAGTCGAGGTGGCGCGATTCTGGGGTGGGATGAAGACTTACCAACTGCATATCCGATGCCCTTGTTGGCGCCGGTAACTACACCGACTCGTGAGTATGTCATGGCTTTTACTGTGAGAGACTTCTTGATACAGCGTTTGGATAATATAGGTAAAGAGCAGAATGTTCGCTCACGCAAGCTGATCACATTTGCACAAACTGTCTACCGGTACTGATCCATGACATCACTAAAGTCAACGTTCGGTCGCACATTAGTCATCGCGTAGCGCACTGAAGTTCTGTCCTCTTCTAGGTTTCAGCCGGCGTCACCCACTGGATGTACAGGCATGGCTGGGCCCGACTCCGAAGCCAAACAGCCCGGCCGGGACACGGGGAAGTGGAGCGAAGTCAGTCCGATCCGGTCCGGCCTGGGGTGCAAGTACGGGGTACATCGCAACGCTGGCTACCCTCTTCTTAGACAACCTTTACCACTTCACCGCCGACTCGAAGAAGTACTCCACGTCGAATCAAGGAGTCCAAGTTTGTGGCGTACAGCCGAGATTGAGGCATTCACCAGCCAAGACACCGAAATCTGCAGTCGGATGTGCAGCCTAATTCCGTGAGTAGCTATGATGTGCTTGTTGCAGCATGTGAAGTTGCATCGCGTGCAGCTTGCATTAGGAAGGGGACATACGATTGGTACGTTGGGGCACAGCATGCAGGGAGACAGAGAGCCCATCGTTTCGCCTTAGGATGGCTTTTGGGGAGGCAAGCCTCACTTTTCGTGCCGCCGTTGGCCTCCTACAGCATGGACTGCTGTGTAAAAACCCACGTGCGGGGTTCGTTGTCCAAGGCAATTTCGAACTTATTGAGAGTCAGCTGGTTTCGAGGGTCTTAAAGTGTTACTCCTAGTACGTCTTCTCCGTATGCGGATAGAAGGCGTGTTACATGGCCACTTCACCCTCTGAGATACTGTCTTCAACTACTTTCAACAGTTTTTTTGACATGGCCGAAGTTCTTGGTATAGTTGCCAGCGTCTCAGCACTTATACAACTTGTGGAATATGGCAAAAAGTTCGCAAAGGCCTTGTACCTGTTCTCAGAACAGAGTGGCTCTCAACGGAAAGAAGTTCAGCGATATGCCTTCCAAGCACAGGACTTCTCAGATTGTATCAATATTACACAATTCGCTCTCGAACAACATTTCGACAAGTACACCGAGTCTCCTGTACTTCGGCACATCCTATCCCAAGGGATACTCCGGCGTCTACTAAACTGGTCAGAATTGATAGAATGGCGACTTAGGAAGGCAACCAAACATGTCCGGACACGTCTTAGCGGTGGAAATGCCGTATTGAATTTCTTCAAATGGTGGTATCAGAAGGATTGTATCCTGGATCTATTTCCAGAAATGGAATGTGTAAAAACTAGTCTCCTGCTGCTTATGTCGACCACGCAACTCGAGGTTCTCAGCATGGAGCGCAACGATTCACACTCCGACAGCGAAAAGGTGAAGTCGATTGAGGGGCACATGTACGTTTCCTAAAGGATGGAATCTTCTCCTGAAACCACTTCTCCTGTCGTGAGCTTACTCAAAGCCAGCAAGCGCATGAAAAGGACCATCAGAGATCACCTTAAGTCAATGGAAAGGTTGAAAGACCTAATGGAAAGAGTCAATCGACCCATGCCAACGGATCCTTTCGCACATTGGACGCAGTCCACTAGCTCACTCTACGAAAGTCTGTACCCCTTGGGAAGAAGTATGGTGAAGAATGGGAGTGTCCCAAAGCCAAAATCCGTCTCGATTACGTCGTCAAAATCATCTACTAGGACTAAGGAGGTAAAGTCTTGCGTCCAAATTACCTTGTCTAGGAGGCTACTGACATGACCGAAGACCTACCAGTCATCATCATCAGACAAATCCATGCCGTCAGTATCTTCAGCTCCTACACGTCGAGCAGACTCCACAGCTGAGGCATGCTTTTATGATCAAGAAGCCCTGTACAAAGAGGAGCGCCGCTTTCAACGTGAGAGAATTTCAAGTGATGGGTCAAGATCGGCTAAGACTACGCCATTAGTGCCATCAGTACCGTCAGCCCCTACACGTGGTGTTGGCCATGAAAGCAGTGCAAGTTTGAAAATTCAGGAAGCTAGATCCGTGAACGAATCTCATTCTAAGCGCCACCGATCTGAGGTCCTGCCTAAGAGAATAGTGGAAGTGAACACTGCAAATTTTGAAAAATCGATTGTTCACTCACAGTTATTGGACAATGGTCAACCCTCTGGCAAACTTATGACTGGTGTCGTCAATACCACTCTCGAAGTCAACATAATCTCAATTATCGAAGCCAAAAGACTTGAATTGGACGTGATCTCCTGCGAAGAAGACAAGGAGATTAGTTTCAAATTTGACCAAGGCAAGAGTCAGCGATGCATCGGCATGGTGTCTGTCGGTATTCGCGACAAGGGCATTTCACAACCGCACGCGACATGCAGAATGTACGTTCTAGCGGACTGCCATCCTCGGCTTGTGTTTGGTAGAGAATTCTATGGGAATGACGGAATATCGAAGCAATAAGAATGAATTTTTACCTGAAGAAAACCGATTTGATTACCGAGTAAATTGTCACTGAACTTGTTTTACTTTCTTCGAGTGTATAGCATATCAACAATGTATTACTTTACATCACTGCAAATACCAATGGTAAGACTTGCCTATTTTGCTGCTGGGGATAGGTAACACAAGATGGTGAAATGGCAAGGGCTAAGTTAGACCTTACATGTCGGCACATTCGGCCTTGACTAAGCACCTAAGTCAGGAAAATGGCTTCAGTGAAAATGTCTCTGTTTCCAGTCGCATCGCATGAAACCACCAACTACTTAGAAACTTGTAATTTGACACAAAACCTCGATAGTTAGTCAATCACTCTTATGGGAATCGAGGCCACCCAACCGATATGATAAAGGGATTTGTTCACTGCAGCAACTAATACTGACAGGGTCGGCCCGGAAACCTGTCCAGGCCCCGCAAGACTAGTCGCACCCAGGCAGCCAGGCTTGCTTTTGCGCAGTGCA
The DNA here is from genome assembly GCF_030913485.1 of Colletotrichum godetiae. Taxonomy (NCBI): domain Eukaryota; kingdom Fungi; phylum Ascomycota; class Sordariomycetes; order Glomerellales; family Glomerellaceae; genus Colletotrichum; species Colletotrichum godetiae. Next base: position 87,557 of record NW_026851266.1, read on the forward strand.
ACTCTCCTATCATCTCCTATCAGCATCACAGCCCCCAAGAAGATGCAGCCAACCATTGGCAAACCTGCGCCCCACCGCAATCTGGCAACGCGAACCGGCATTTCGGGGCGGGGCAGAGTTGCACACAGCACGTCAGCTTATCAGCTGAGATGTGAGGCTTTAAAAGCTGGAGATAGGGCACGCCGACTATGTGGCTATGTGTGTCTGGGCAATTTTCTATGTTATCAGCCGGCCTCCCGACTGTTTTGTCTGTCTGAAGCTTGCCAGGTTAAGCGTGGTGACAGGAAACTGCAATGTACAAGGCTCAGTTCTGGGTTGCCATTGTGGCGGGATTTGAAGCCTCCTTGGCCAGCTGCAAGTTAAGTGCCAGCCAAAATTGGCCTGTAAACTCCTCAACGGCGGCGCCTTCGGTATTCCCGCTGCTTGAAGATGTGGGATCTGCAGACCTGTTCCCCATGCCGCTTTGTGGAACATTCAGGTTGGAAGAAGCGACAATTGATGAGATGCAAGCAGCATTGACTGCGGGCACACTTACTTCTCAGCAACTAGTCGGATGTTATATCCAACGAACCTACCAGACGCAGGAGTACATTCAGTGAGTGGCCCAGCTTGCAACCGTAATTGGATTTCAAACAAACGCTTTACTTTGTCAGTGGACGTACGCTAATACGTAAGACAGCTCTATCCTGCAGATCAACCCAGATGTCTTCCAGGTAGCTGCGAAGATGGACTTGGAACGCAGAGCTGGGAAAATCCGAGGACCGCTTCACGGCATACCTTTCACCGTCAAGGACAACATCGCTACCAAGGACAACATGGAGACGACAGCTGGCAGTTTCGCCCTCTTGGGCAGCATCGTGCCTCGCGACGCACACGTCGTCAAGCGTCTTCGTGAAGCCGGCGCCATCTTGTTTGGCAAGGCCGCTTTGAGCGAATGGGCTGATATGCGCAGCAACAATTACTCTGAGGGCTTCTCGGCTCGAGGCGGTCAGTGCCGAAGCCCGTATAACTTCACCCTCAACCCGGGCGGGAGCAGTACGGGAAGCGCTGTCGGGGTCGCGGCGAATGCCATTGCTTTCTCGCTAGGCACGGAGACGGATGGTAGTGTCATCAACCCCGCTGAACGCAACGCCATTGTTGGATTCAAGCCTACGGTTGGCCTGACTTCTAGGGCCGGGTACGTTCATGGTTTATGGAATTTGCTGTTCAAAAGATTTACTAATTCGAGGTAAGGGTCATTCCTGAGAGCGAGCATCAAGACTCTGTCGGAACCTTCGGTCGCACGGTTAGAGATGCTGTGTACGCGTTCGATGCAATCTACGGCATTGATGACCGGGACAATTACACACTGGCTCAGGAAGACAAGACGCCTGAGGGGGGTTACACCCAGTTCTTGTCCAAGAAAGAGATCCTGAAAGGCGCCACCTTCGGACTTCCCTGGAACAGTTTCTGGGCCCTGGCAGACGACGAACAGAGGGAGTCTTTGGAACAGTTACTCAAGCTTCTCACATCAGCCGGAGCAACTATTATCAACAATACTGAAATAACCGACTATGAGACGATTGTCAGCCCGGACGGTTGGGACTGGGACTATGGCACTACAAGAGGCTACGCCAATGAATCAGAATACACCGTTGTTAAAGTTGACTTTTACAACAACATCAACACATATCTCTCCGAACTAGAAAATACCAACATAAAGACTTTCGAAGACATCGTTGCATTCAACTACGATAATGACGGAACCGAGGGCGGCCACCCGTGGCCACTCGGCACAGCTGCGTTCTATTCTGGGCAAGACGGCTTTTTGGCGTCTCTCGACTCAAAGGGTATCAAGGATGAGGTATATCTTCAGGCTGTCGAGTTCTCCCAGCAATCAACACGGAATGGTATTAATGATGCTCTAACGTCGTCCAATGGGACAAAGTTAGCTGGTCTTCTTGTTCCTCCAGACGTTGGCCAGACCTACCAGATTGCAGCCCAGGCCGGGTATCCGATGATTACACTCCCGGCCGGTGTTCGTTCTAGCACTGGAATGGGTTTCGGTCTTGCCATCATGCAAACTGCTTACGGCGAAGCAGAGTTGATCAAGTGGGGAAGTGCGATTGAGGATTTGCAATTGACGACGGAGGGGAACCCATACAAGAGGACTTTACCTACCTGGTATGAGTACCTCACACGGAATGTTCCAGTCTTCTGAGAGCAGAAGACTTCGGAGCGCGCAAGCTACTGACCGCTATTGCTATCAAAACTTTTTGTAGATAATTGTACGCATCACTGTTGCCTGAGTAAAGTACTTACAAAATGATCCGTTCCCCGACCGAAATTGGGCATCGTCTCCGGAGCCGGGTCGGGCCCGGAAAGGCATCGACCGAGAAAAACTACCTATTGATGATACATATTGAGTCTCCGACCAAGCTGGGCATTAAATTTGGGGACTGTTCTACTTGAATGAGGAAATCCACTTCTGCTCCGCCTACTTCTGGGGTATGGCTTGCCGTGTGGGATAAGATCATGGGCTGACATCCTCCGTTACCTGCCGACAAGCTGTATGATGTATGAATCCATGATGGCTCGTTCCGCTGCGGAAAAGCTAAATTTGCCCTCAAGCCAATATTAAATAAAACGATATTCCATGACACCAGGTTATCCCAGACCGGCTTCGGAGTCCGCATGTTCCGCGGCTCCCAGCAGGTACTGTGCAAGCCCGAGTCGTTCATCCCAGGCCACTAGCTTGGCGACCCACGTTTTCTACTCAATGACAAAAGTGACGTGCCACAAGTGATTGAGTTTACTGGCGGACAACGAAAATAAACGGATATACGGTAGGTAGGACCCAACTTCATGCAGGTCGATAGTATGTCATGGTTTCTGTCAGCTTTTTCGATTGTTAGTAAAGCGCGGGCTTTAATGTCGGCTATGAGACCACCTAGCCTACAGCGACTGGCCAATGGCTTAACAGAGCAAGACCGTTCTGTAGTGAGAATGTGGCCTGGAACCGCGTCTACATGGCCATTTGAGACATCGTTGTGATAGGAAGGTAAAGATAGGATGCCCCCTTCCGCTGGCAATTTGTGCGGTCAACACCCTAGTACTCATAGTTTGAAGTACCTAATCATTCGTCAATACATGGAGCGGCCCAGGATCTCGGACTCTGTGTGGACAGCACCGCCTGCCACATCCGGAACTCTATCGTCTGACTCTTGGGAAGTTGGGATGGTGTGTTAACCGAAGTCTAACCCCTGCCAAGTATGTGCCCGTTTTCCGACGATCATCTTGGCTCCGAGCAACTCAAATTTTATGTAAAGCGCACATTGAGCTCGCTACCGGCTATGAGGATAGCCAAGACCCAGGTCTTTATGGCTCTATGCTACCTACCTGTTCTGGTCACAAGGTCGCGTGCCAAGCTTGTCAGCAGCGGCCATAGCGGACGTAAGGCTGTGTCGGAAGGGATCGCACTTTGTTATTTTTGACGAAGGTTTACCTACTCGCCGAAGATTAACCTCTTTCGCGTGAGGTAATTCTCGGAGAAATAAGCTCGGACAGCAGCGGGATAGGAGTCGCGATGACTAAAAAGTCAATTTTATTGACATGGCTCCGCCGCCAAGACGTATCCGACAACGAAGACGGATCTGATAAGATGGGCCGGCGGGACTCCCGCGCGCTTGATATATTTCACAACGCCAGCGGGGCGACTACAAGGCAGCGAACAGAGAACTTGGCTCGGTTAGGCGTCTGCAAGTGGAGAGCGTAACGCAAGCAGAGTTTATGAAGCAGAAAAAGGAAGTTGGGGAGAAAAGAGGCCCCTCGGGACTCGGGTGTCGGGATATTCCCACTTATTCCCTTCCTTTAGGTTATAATCTACCTTAAACAGCCTTGTCATGTGGTGATCAATCACTGCATCAAGGCGGCGCGGATCATGGCTCTAACACCCTCCGATGGTCAAATTAGGCTAAGATCCCGTTAGCACTTGCAGTGCCGTCGCACATAAAGTTGCACAAAGCCAACAACATATGGCTCGCTACTGGATCGTGACCTCCGCAACTCCGTCAACTCAACTCTGTACGCTGCCCTGTTGGTTGTCCAACAGCACCGCCGCACAACTTGGCATCTTGGCAACTGATCCATCTAACGGGCCCATCCCCGAGCCCCCCCCCCCCCCCCCCCCCCCCCCTGCATATGTTGACCTTCCGAATCAGAAGTCTAATATGACATGCATTTGTGAGATATACAGTAAGCACATTAACGGCTTAGAAATGCTTCCGGATGAGTGCCAAGTGCTTTACCCCGGAGAGGGGGAGACTTGTGTATAAGTAAAATGATTTACCGTGTCTCGCAGCTGAAGCTTGGAGGCATCTCTCAGCAGCTTTCACTCTCTTTTACATAATCTGCTACTTGGCAGAAACGCTCTTTTGTTACCATGCCGTTCTTTCAACAATCCAAGCCACAGTGGCTTGGAATCGTATCCGCGGTCCTCCTGGGAGCAAGCTGTGTTACTGACGCCTACGTGATTCCCCGCCAAATCAACTCATCTCAGTTGCTGAAGAGCTACGATTATGTCATTGTTGGCGGTGGAACTGCAGGTCTGACTGTGGCAGACCGTCTGACGGAGGACCCCGAAACCAAAGTCTTGGTTCTCGAGGCTGCAGACTGGGGCAACATGACTGAAAACCTCAAGGTTTCCTTCCTGACTCGGACTTCCGCTTTCACAGACCTACTTTGGCCCGGTCTGCAGTCTGTACCGCAGCCTGGCCTGAATGGAAGAGTCGGCAACGTCTTCATTGCCAAACAGGTCGGAGGTGGTGCGTCAGTAAACGCCATGATGAACATGCGTGGCTCGGCCGAGGACTACGACCGTTGGGCTAGCCTCTTCGGATCCGAGGCTCAGCAGGGAACTGCCGACTGGAGCTGGGATGGCATCTTGCCGTTCTTCAAGAAGGTGAGGGCGGTGACCTGATGTAACAACATGAGTTACCACCGCGACGCCAAGCTGACCATCACTCCAACAGGGCCTTCACTTCACTGAGCCACCTCCTGAGTTGACCGACAACTTTGACAGCGTCAAGTATGACGCCTCTTTCTGGGGAGACTCGTCGGAGATCTACGCGGGATGGCCCCGGTTCTACTACCCGGGTGTCAAGCCCCTTGTCGAAGCCTTCAAGGAGATCGACGGAGTAGAGTTCCCGGCCGACAGCGGTGCCGGAAAGCCCGGTGTCTTCTGGTTCCCCACGCTCATGGATCCCCGAACCGTCACCCGCTCCTATGCTGGCACGGGTCACTACCTCAACGTTAACGCCACTCGTCCGAACTATCACCTTTTGCTCAACACTCAGGCCCGCAAGTTGATCCTTGACGACCAGCTCTCCGTCACAGGAGTTGAGTTCCCATCGGGAAACAACAGCTTCGTCACTGTTACTGCAAAGAAGGAGGTCCTCCTTGCTGCCGGTGCTGTTCACACTCCCCAGCTCTTGCAGCTCAGCGGTATCGGTCCCAAGAGCCTTCTCGAGGCTGGTGGCATTGATATCCTCGTCGACCTCCCTGGTGTCGGCCAGAACTTCCAAGACCACAGCAGTCTCTCTTCCATGAACATTACCCGTAAGTGGCAAGGGATTTTATAGGCGTGGAGCAATAGGCTGTAGTCGACGCGAAGAAACTAACCCGCATATAGTCTCCAAGCTCACTGACATCCACCCCAACCCAACCGACCTGGTCGAAGGGAATGACTTCAAGACTTGGGCCGACGAAGTGTGGGCAGCCAACAAGACCGGTTAGTGATTCTCTAACATCAGATCTAACTCACTCATATCTGTCTTAACTTGACTGACTCATCATCGTTCGCCCGGAACAGGCCCCTATTCTATTGCATTGACAAACTTGGCCGGCTGGCTCCCGTTCACCGCTGTGTCTGAACGGGCTGAGGAGCTCGCCACCAAGTTAGAGCAACAGGACTTTGCTAGCCTGCTGCCGACCGACACCGAAACCACAGTTGTCGCTGGTTTTGAAGCGCAGATGAAGATCCTGGCTGCACAGATGCGTTCCAAGGACACAGCATTCACTCGCATGCAGTTGATCGCGAACCAGGGTTCTCAGGGCCCCGTGGCAATGCAGTCCTTCAGCCGTGGCACCATCAACATTAATACGACTGACCCGTGGAACACTGAGCCCGTTATCGACTACCGCTCCTTGTCCAACCCTCTCGAGGCCGATTTCTTCGTCGAATCAATCAAGTTCCTCCGCCGTTACAACTTCAACACCTCTTTAGCTACCGAGTTCGCCCCTGTCGAGTACGCTCCCGGTCCTGAGGTCACCTCGGACGAGGACCTCAAGGCCTACATTGCCGGTGCCATGTCGCCGACTGACTACCACCCCGTGGGAACTGCATCTATGATGCCCCTGAATCTGGGGGGTGTTGTCGATCAGACTTTGCGGGTGTACGGAGTGAAAAGCTTGAGAGTCGTTGACGCCAGTGTTATGCCCATGGTTCCTAGCGCCAATACATGCCAGCCTACCTACGCTTTGGCCGAAAAGGTGAGTCAATACCTCGTAGTACGCTACTCCTTTTATTTCCTCGTTTCGCTGACAGACTGGTACAAATCTAGGCCGCCGAAATCATCAAGCAAGGCATCTAGACTGATAGTATATCTTCTCATGTGAGGTACTTGGTCACAGCACCTCTCGTTATTGTGTGAAGACTTCATGAATAGAGAAAACTTATGAGGATGAATCCGTGTATCCACCTGTATGACTACATGTAGTGCATGCTCACATAATTCAGATGTAATCGTTCTGATCCTCCGTGGCTCGCTCGTTGCAATGCTCTTAATCCCTTGCGCAAGGCCATCCATCTTTATGTTTCAGCATATTTAATCGTATCTTGACCCGGAAAAGCTTAGACGATGATGGCCGAGGTGAGAAATCGCCGGCAATCTTGTAGTTCTGATTTTACTTCATGCTATTTAAAACATTGTGTTGATAGCCGGTCTCCTAATTTGGCGCTAGGGGGATTTCATGGGTCTTTTGTTCATCTAAAAACACGCACACTGTGCTTCATTCGCATGTTCATATGTTGTTTGACTACCTTATGCTATGTAGAGAGCTCGGCAGCCATCATCAAAATGTAGAGCCTGCTCATGCGGGCAATAAATCAGTTTCTCCGTCGAAATTGACAACACTGCATGGCAGACAACCTAGTCCGCGAGTAAGCTCAGGCTTCAACCCAGTCGCCTCTATTCGAAGTTGGTCTGAGAGTCGGGTTGACTGTCAGCCTAGGATCTACGCTACAGCCACAGCGTAGCCAAACAGGGATTAATATCGCCTGTATCACCTTACTGGTAGTCCGTTTCCGTTAGGCAACAAAATTTGTTGTGCGATATTGGCATTGCTGATTCAACCCCGCCACGATACCGTTCATCTCGCCCGATGCTGCGGGCCGCCAATGCGTGGATCTCCAACCGTCTAAGACACCATGACGGCCGAGTTTCACTCATTTCCCATGGCACAAGGCGCGGCATTCGTATGTGGAGCGTCAGCAATTGGCCTGCAGCTTCGCCTCGTCCGAGTTTCCCTAGCTAGGTAATACTAAGTATCATTTCGCGGGTTCGTTGCTTATGAGCTGTGCGCTGTGAGCCAGAAGGATCACGCTAAAATCTTATGGGAACATGAATTATGGCTCCATGTTTTGGGATCTTGTCTGCCTGCTAAGAGGTAACGAAATCTCCTTCAAGAATGAAATAATAGCTACGATTCCGCAGATATGGCGAGTTTTGAGCTACGGGCGTGAAGACTCGACAAAAAGTTGAGCAAAGACTCTCATTGTCGTGCAAAATGAGCCGCAAGACGTTTGGCCTCGACGCCTCGGATTTACCACAGGACCCATACTATCCCCAAACAGACCCTACAGGCCCCAGTTTCCTTGATACAGAAGGATGCCTCTGTGCTTTACAGGTAACACCCGCTGGCGGAGCCCCGGAACCCGCTTGGCAGTGCATCGGAGACCAGAGTCAGGGAAGCATCTACACGATCAAGACCGGCAGATGGTTCGACACACTCAATGGGGTCGGTAATGCCAATGGATCCATCAATGATGCTTCAAATCCGCCAGATACCGAAAAACCCCAAAGGTGGCTTTCTGGAGCATTGCGAGACTCTCCAGGTAACGACGGACTGAGTGTTTACGACAGCGCCTGCACCGGCAAGAATAACACCAGATTCTCGACCTCGTTTTACGAAGCTGTTGCACAGATCAACGCAGGCCAGCAGCCATATAGCGCCGCACCGTGTTACAGACAAGGGGCAGTTCCGATAGAGATTCAGACCGTGGAGAGCTGGCAGGCTGATGGGTGCAGCCCGGGCTTTCTATGTGAGTATAAGTCTCAGAACTTACATGTCCCCGTGCGTCTGGAGGACAAAATTTGCTAATATCCGCGTAGGTGAGAACAATACTGTCAACTCAATACCCCAATACTGCCCGCCGTTAGACGGATGTCAAATGGCGAGGTTAGCATCAATCACCTGCAACTTTGACGGCAAGAACGCTGGCATGGGGCCTTTTGAGCCCGTAGTCTGTCAAGCTGGGAACTACTGCCCCGAAGAGAATAACGGCAAAGTTTCCATCGTCTGTCCGGCTGGCTCATATTGTCAGCCTGGAGCTGCAACTCCGACGCCATGCTCGGTTGGCAGTCGCTGCCCGGAAGGCTCTTCCTACGAGCTATTCCTCATACCTCTGGGTGTCTTGATCTTTGTCGATCTTTTGATGATCGCCGGCATGATTATCTACCAATTCCGAAAACGCGTTCGTGAACATCAATCAAACAAGAATCGGAGGCCGACCTTGAAGCGTGGCATGAGCAGCATGAAGGCACAGATCACTGGGTATAGGGCACTTTCAGAAGACATCGATCGTGAGATGCTTCCGATGAGTGTAACTTGCATCCCCAACCGAACCGACTCATACGGAGGAGGTTTCCAGGCCGCACTTGAGCTCGGGTCAGAGTACTCCATCAACGTCCGGCCTACGAGTGAGATGCTCAACCCTCAGCTGATGGCATTCGTCTCCTCGATGCGGCGCGCGACGGACGCGACCAACTTTGGTCTCTCCTTCAGCTACTCGGACCTCAGTTTTCAACCCAAGAAAAGCTTCAAGATGATTCTTCAAAATGTTACCGGATCCATCGATCGGGGAACTTTGACAGCTGTCATGGGCGGTTCCGGCGCCGGCAAATCGACCTTTGTCAACGTTCTCATGGGCAAGACCAAGAACACGGGGGGCACGGTGGCTGTCAACAGTAGTCCGGACAAGTTGAAACGATACAAGAAGGTCATTGGTTACGTGCCTCAAGACGACGTCGTGTTGCCGGAGCTCACAGTCTACGAAAACATTATTCACAGTGCCAAGATCCGCCTCCCCCAGACTTGGTCCACAGCTGACATTGAGTCTCATGTCGAGTCTGTCATTGACTGTTTGGAGCTCTCGCACGTACGCAATTCCTTGGTGGGCTCAGTGGCTGCACCTGTCATTAGTGGCGGGCAGCGAAAACGTGTGAGCATCGGTATGGAACTGGCAGCTGCCCCGATGGCAATCTTCTTGGATGAGCCGACCAGTGGTCTTGATGCTACCGCGGCTTCGTCTTTGATGCGTACTTTGAAGGCAGTTGCACGGCTAGGAATCACTGTCATTGTCATCATCCACCAACCCCGTACCGAGATCTTTGAGAGTTTTGATAATCTCATTCTCCTTGGAAACGGCCAGACCATCTACGAAGGCCCTCAATCTGAGGTGCACGACTACTTTGAGGGACTCGGCTTCGGGTTCCCAGAGCACAGCAATCATGGCGACGTGGTCACCGATATCATCACTGGAAACGGCCGCGACTACAAGCAAATTGGGGAGATCTCGAAAGACTCACTGATTTCGAAGTGGTCAGACCACCGCTTGGCTCTCGCACACAAAGAACGACACGCATCCTCCATCATGAATAACAACGGCATATACGCCGCCATCAAGCATCGTGGTGCGCCGCTGTATAGGCAAACATGGCTTTGCCTCCGTCGAGCAATGCTTCAGCAGTACCGCACTAAAGCAGCTTTCTGGGCTGAGATGGGCCTCGCGGCGCTCGCCGGATTTCTCCTTGGCCTGGCCGAACATTCGAAGAAGGGCATCTTGTTTACGGGCACATTTAAAGAGCCTTACTCGATATTGTCAACTGCTGTGGACTTCAAGTCCGCCCCTGAACTGGCTCTCCTGGTATCCATCGCCGTGGGTCTGGTGTCTGGTGCACCTGGTGTCAAGACGTTTTCAGAGGAACTGCTCGTGCATCGGAGGGAAGCTGAAGCTGGCCATAATAGGCTGGCTTACTTTCTCGCAAAGGTCGTCTCAGTTCTCCCTCGTATGCTTTGTGGTTGCCTACATTTCACGACTTTCTTATTCATCCTTACGGTACCCGTGATCAACTGGGGGCTTGCTTTCCTGACCAACTTCTTCTACTTTTACTGCATCTATGGATTGGCGAGTATCGTCAGCATGCTCGTCAGGCGAGAAGACGCTCCTCTGTTTGCGACGATGATCAGCCTTATCGTTGCGATCCTATCGGGAGCTGCCCCTCCGCTGGCCAAGGTCAAGGAATGGCACTTGGAGTGGCTTTGGCGCGCTTCGCCCGGTGTCTGGCTTGCAGAAATATACTTTGGTCAACTGGTCTCACCCTTTGGCTTTTTGTATGATGTCGACTCTGCTGCAGCGGCGACCGGCTTTCACTTGAATTGGTTATGGCGCAACATGGGAGTTTTGGTTGGAATTGGAACTATCTATAGATTGGTTGCATACCTTGCTATGATTTTCGGGCAGAGTCGGCGTAGATAGACTGCCCCATGGACCCATTCGATGCGGGAGTACGGAGGTGGAGGATCTCGTTCATCATCATCGACCACCGCTACTTCCATGTCTGTCTGGATATCCTGAATGGAAAAGTAAGCTCGGAATATACGAAATGGAATTATTCTTACCTCGATACGCGTGGTAATTCCCGTCCATAAACCAATAATACCTAACAGAGAGTGTGTAATCGATAGGATCGAGGAGTGGTACGTTGGCGTTACGGGGGGAACTAAATCACTCCCCCACAAGCTTCAGCCCAGAATCCAAGTGCCGATGCCCTCGTCTCCTAAAAAGTCTGAAGGAAATGTCCCCAGTGATAGCACAGGTTATATCGTAATATACTGAAGCCCTCAATACCTGGCTGAGATACACGTTGGTAGTCGTTCTTATGAGAATCTCCAATGTCCTGAGGCAAATTGCAGGGTAGCTTCGCACAAGGTCAAGTGGCATCTTGATGGCGAGTTGCAAAGGAACCTGCCTATGAGTGACAAGAACTGGAAGACCGAGGAGTGTCATAGTCATCCGAGGTAAAGTCAAATTGGCAAACGGACTTCGGGCGAGATTGTTTATCTCTAGGAGTCAAGCTGGTACCAAAATCTCGCTCGATCCGCCGGAGCGCGTAGGTGGCATAGTCAGTTGCGTTGATGGTCGGAAAGTCACCTCTACTGTTGAGATACGGTTGAAGCGTAGAATACCTCGCCTCCGAAGATGAGCTCTCACATTGTATGCTACGCTTATCTTCAAGCTGGGGACATTGGGATTGAGCGACGGCGGCAACACATGAAGCTGTTGCGTTCCTCCATCGTTTGGCCTGTGCGAAAATGACAGGCGGAACCCAAAAGAGTGCTGACCACTCCTGAATATCGGAGGGCCTTCAATAAGTCTCAGGGATCGATCAAAAAGCAAGTTAAGAGAAAGTCGAACCTTGGAGGTAGAGATTCATCGAAGAAACGGACACTGAATGCTTCACCTTGAGGTTTGCTTTACCAAGAATTTCCTCGCCTTGGCAATACCACGGTCGCTCGATGGGCGCGTCAATGCTCAAGCTGAGTTTCATATTATTTAGTGGAAAGATGCGTGGGAAACCAGAGTGAGTTTAGACCTTGATCTGATGTCGATTGAACTAGAGGAAGACAAAATGTTATTTGGCTGAAAAGGCCTCCGGGACAAATGATGCACCGAATACTGTAGGTAAAGATCAATTACTCTCCCGGCTTGGGCTGCCTCAAATGACATTGATTACAGAGGTACTCAAATCGACCTCTGGTGCAACATGTCCTTAATGTGCTGGCTACCAGTAACCCATGGTGATCATGATGGGACATGGCGAGTGATATGGTTCTAGTTGCTGTAGTGGAAACTCATGTGGCACGCACCCTATCAGTCCATATTATGGTGCTTATCATCACAATAGTATCCCTGCAGAGATTCTTCTTTCAATAGCACAGCACACGGCATTAGACTGCTGGTATATCTAAGTCAACGGAGGGAAACAGTGTGGGAGGTGAGTGAGTCTATAGAACGAGGGAGCATCGGGACCAAGGGACGAGCTGGCCTAATTATCTGCCTGGGCAGAATTTAATCTCGAACGTTGCCGAAAATCTCCGCACTAACATTGTCGGGCTAATGCCTGATGGAGCATTGGCTGCCAGTAGCCCGGTGAGTGCCGGATCATTGGACGGCGATGGCGCGGGAATCCAGGCGAGGGCCATATCGACCATCATCATAGCGGAGTGTACTTCGAAGTACACGAGGAAAGACTCCTTTGAGATGTGTAACTTCGCGTCCACAGTCTGTAGTCGTTGAATTGATTGAAAGCAAAGAATTCAGAACGACAAGGCGTAGTTGCCAGCACTCTCTTCTTCGGTTTCCTGACCTCCGATGGGTAAACCAATCTCATTTATGCCAAGAACCAATATACATACCAATCATACCCAGTGAGCATCATAAAAGTACGAAAGACAGTGGCAGCAGACTTTTCAGGGCATGACCTCGGTGCTGTCTACTTGACGTATCGAAGCGAGACCGGCCGGCCAAGAGCCAATTTTCCGGTCTCTCTCTAATCCCACAACGTGCCCCCATCAGATCAAGTAGCCCCAGACCAGGGGCGGGACCTCGGGGCTCTTGTCCTTTCTTTATTCAAGGAGGCCCTCATATAACCATGACTATACTTGGTCCCGTTGTGACCGATGTCCAACCTAGCATCCAGAGGTCCCATCTCTAACCCACTGCTACTTCTTTTGCGCACCTACCCTTTTCTCTCAACCGATATCAGTCGCTTTGGCAATTATCTCAACATCATGTCAGGCGAACCAGATTCCAGTACTTCTAGCCAACTTCGGTTACAGAGGGAGAAGACAAACACGTCGTACACCTACGATGACCAAAGAGGCTGGAGGCGCTGGAGGATCTTCCGTCCAGGCCGTGGGATTTACCACGACATCAAGAGACGCTTTCCATACTACTGGAGCGACATAGTTGACGGGTGGACGTACCGTATAGTGGCCAGCACCATTCGAATGTATTTTGTCAAGTATGCACATGGTACTGCAGTCCAAATCGCCCCCTTATGCTGACAGTCGAACGACTTTAGTCTCCTCCCTGCGATAGCCTACACTCTCGACATGTATCGACGAACAGGACAATTCTTCGGCATCAACGAAACTCTCTTCTCATCTGCGCTCGCTGCCGTAGTCTTCAGCATCCTCAGCGCCCAGCCCCTTACGATCGTTGGCGTCACCGGTTTGATCTCGCTTTTCAACTTCACAATCTACGATATCATCAAGATCTACGACGTTTCCATCTACCCACAGTTCATGGCTTGGACGGGTATTTGGGCAGCGATTTTCCACTGGCTTGTCGCCGTATTCAACGCGTGCGACTATATGCGATACGTCACCGACTTCTCGAGTGAGGCTTTTGGTTTATACGTTGGCATCATCTACATCAGTTTGTAAAGTCGACTCAACAATCGCAAAACATACTGCTGACACACATATAGTCAAGGGCGTGGAAGAGTTGGTCAACGAGTTTGATGCCGAAGGCAGCGCGGCTGGTTACTTGGCTTGTATGATTGCCATTTTATACTTCGGCACCGTTTATACGCTAGAAAAGCTGGGCCTTAGCACTCTTTGGAAGTCTGGCTACCGAGGAATCCTCGCCGATTATGCCTACGTGGTAAGATTCTGGCCTTGCCGCGGATGATTAGTGACAGATACTGACTGTGCTCGTAGTTTGCCACCATCTTTTGGGTGGGTTTCTCGCACATCCCTGGCACTCTCAAAGGAACGCACATCATGAGGGTTCCTGTCGTCGACGCCTTCCAACCTACGCAACCTAGGAACTGGTTGATCGACTTCTGGACTCTTGATGCAAAGTGGGTTTTGGTTGCTATGCCATTTGGGTTTCTGGTGATGCTACTCTTCTATTACGACCATGTAAGTCCTGTGCCTGACTTCTAGACCACCCACAGAAAAGATTGCTAAATATTCCTTTAGAATGTCAGCAGTATCACCGCACAAGCACGTCGGTATCCCCTGAAGAAACCGGGAGGTTTCCACTGGGACTTCTTCTTGATTGGTTGCACGACGTTCATCTCAGGCATCTTGGGTCTGCCGATGCCCAATGGCCTCGTCCCTCAGGCCCCAGTTCACACGGATTCATTGACAGTCTACGAGACGAAGCTCAAAATTATACCGACTTTCGAAGGAGAAGACACAGAAATCAGGCGACCTATAGTCGTTGCTACACAGGTAGTAGAGCAGAGGATTTCCCATTTGTTGATGGGCCTTGCTCTAATAGGCACCATGACGGGTCCCCTTCTGGTGGTGCTACATACTATGCCAGCTGCTGTCTTTGCTGGTGTTTTCTTTGTCGTTGGTGTAAGTGACCAATTCAGTTCTTGTCATTAGTACCTTATGGAATGAGTGGCTGACTACTATGTTCCAGTGGGGATCAATCGAATCGAACAGCATCCTTCGAAAGTTCCTCTTTCTCCAAGCAGAGGAACGCTTCATACAACGAGACGAAATACTCCTCCAAGTTCGCCGCCTGAAAATTTGGTTGTACATAGCTCTACAGTCCCTAGGTGTTGCAGCTTGCGTTGCCGTCTCCCACACGCTGGGTGCCATTGGTTTCCCAGTCCTGATCATCCTGCTTATTCCAATGAGAGCCATGTTGGTACCCATATGGTTTTCTCAGAAAGAACTTGAAATACTGGATGACTTCACGGCGACGAACAAGATGGTACTGGCAAGTTTGGGGGGCGAGCCTGGACTACCTGGAGGCCCTCGGGAGGAAAGTCGGGGACTCGAGAGGAGAGCTAGCGAGAGCAAGCAAGGAGTTGCTAGACAAAGGGCTGGAAGTCTGCATTAATAGATCACAGAGGTGTATAGATAGGAGATAAGTTAGGTAGGTCATGGTAAGTCCTGGTGACCGCCGCGCCAGATAATACCTGACCTATGCTTGGTCGAAAGATTACAGTATAGCGGTTTGCTATTTAGGACTACTAAGCAGCGAGAATCTCGATCATCTTCTTGAATTCAGGCACTTCATCAGCCCAGTACTTCAGAAGGTTCGCCACATCCTCAACACTATCTTTCCAGTCGTGTGGAAGCTTGTCATGTAGGCCTCCGTACGCTGCAGCAATCAACACAAGCGCGCTTCGTGTGCAAGACTGCAGCATCAACCATGTACCATGATGCCGATGGAAGAACCCCGACTTATTGATCTTGATTCTCCGCACACAGAAGTCAAGACCTCGCGAGGCCAGCATATGGGAGTCTCTGTCATCTCCAAGCTGCCCATGCACAGCGGCGTATATGAAAGGCCAGTACATCAGCTCCAAGCAGTCTATCAAATGGCCACTGAGGATGAATCTTAACTGTCCGTTCTCGTTAAAGTCGAAAGCAACGTCGCTGGCATCGTCTATCGCCGGTCGTAGGCTCGGTGGAAGGGACCTGGCCCTACGCAGCAGAGACACCGTGTTAGTTCCGCACGAGGCATTAACGAGCAGGGTACACATGCATACCAACTGTGAGCTTGTCGTTCGAATTCCAGGGTTGTTGCCACTTTATCCGCAACGTTGCCAGTATTCCGGTCATCCAAGCATGTCGCCGATAGTATGCGGTTGTTTAATCGTCTAAGTGCTATTTCGGCTAGGTAGAAATACCAAGCAGGCTCTCCTTGGGACTGTATGGACTCGGGAGGATCGGGGAAGAGATCTGGATAGCGTAGATCCCATGCACTCGTCTTGATGATTCCTAACTCCAACCGCACCTCACTATTTGATTGTCAGTACACGCACTAGAGCTTGAGGACTAAAGTAAAAACAGGAGTGGTGGGAGTCACAGTTCGGACTTGAAGCATGCCCAATGGATGGTCTGTTGCAAGCGAGTAGCTCCAGGGCTGGCGTCGCGACAAGGTAGTTGGAACGTATGGCAGCTCGACAAAGCCCGCGTGAACATCTTCCAGGCATCGACCGGTCGCATCGTAGTCATCAGATACACGCCAGCTAGGAAGAAGCACTGAGCTTCTGCGATGCCACTACTGGACAGCAGCAAACCCATTCGCCTTTGCGCCGCAACAAAGAACGCCTCAGCTCGGCCGAAATGTTCGTTTTGTCGAACGGACAGAGAGGTCTGTGCCACGCCGTTGTCATGCTCTACGGTCGTGCCTAGCGCCAAGACGAGGAGCTATAATTTGTCAGACATCGGTTGCAGGTATCGTAAACAGAGGTTACCAAAGGTAAAGGGTGGCTTACGACCAAACATGACCCAGCATCCCAACCGAACCCGTTGAGAGAGGTACTCTTGACGTGTTCTTCAATCGTCGCGATATCCAAGACTGGGTTGAATATGTGGTAGATGGACAAGAAAATGCCGAGTAGTCTGGAGGCGTCCTGAACATCCACGTCTGATACGAGGAGAGGGCGGGACACCACGTCGATCCCTGGGGAGATGGCCGCGGGCGATTCGTTGGATGGACTGTTTACGTCGACGGTTTTCCAGACTGGCCAATTAAGTATCACATCGCGGTTGACGTAACGAACCTCAAATGAGTTGATCCAGTCGATATCGGTCGGTGGGAAAGGCGACGAAGCAAGCGACGAAGCAAAGTCGAAGCTCGGCTGAGGAGCAGCAGGTAGCGGGCGGCTACCTTTTACTACACTTTCCAACTCGTCCAGCCTCCGTAGTATGGCAAGACTGGCTGCATCGAAACTGGGCTCATGATTTTGTTGGATCAGAAGAAGCGCGACAAAGACGAAGAAAAAGGAAGAAATTGCCAATTGTTGACCGCAAGCAAGGACGGGGAGAGTATCAGAGGGGCAAAAAAGAGCACACACCTAGCCTTTTCGAATTCATGGTAGACGCACTCTATCCCCAGCTTCTTGCAAGAATTGCAGGCTGGCTTCTCGTTGTCACATTTAGTCCGTCGCTGACGACATGTCAAACAGGCCTGGGCAGCTCGTTTCCGAGGATACGCAGGTCTTTTGCGAGAACTGGCACGGGTTTCTGCGTTTGCATTGGACATGGTCAACAACGATGGGTACAGGTTCGCGGAGTGTAGGGTCAGAATGAATGAGCAGCAAAAAGGACCGCTGCAGGAGTCACCAGGCATTTGCTACGGGCCCAAGCGTTTGGATCGTTGCGCGGAAAGCCGGACCTAGTCAACCTTTCGGAGGATCGACACCCCGCGGTGGAAGATTACTCAGCATCGTCGAAGGTCTGGAGTCAAGGAGCCTACGGAACTAGAGCCGAAATATTACTGGAGAACACAGGAGTCAATGATACGAGAACTTGGGATGGGTGTTTAAAAACGGCCATGCACAGGGTGCGTGTAAGCCGCATTGAGTAGACGCTTGATGATTCCGAGTTGGTGATCATTTTCTGTCATTTTTTCCTTTGCGAGTTGCGAGAACTACCTTACTCAACGAGAAACTTCCAAAACGATTAACTGCCGCAACCATGACTATCTCCTATATTCCAGGAAAGTCAGCTGTCTTTGATGTAGAAAATGTCTTGGAGAAATTGACTGTTCAAGAAAAAATTGACTTACTTGCTGGTATGATTCCGCGGCGTCAAAGCCTACTTTCAAGAATCTTGCTGATTATACTTGCAGGTATCGACTTCTGGCACACCAAGAGTGTTCCCCGTCTTGGAGTTCCTTCCATCAGACTATCTGATGGCCCAAATGGAGTCCGAGGCACAAGATTCTTCAATGGTGTGCCGGCAGCTTGCTTCCCCTGCGGCACTGGTCTCGCAGCAACTTGGGATGCCGGTCTGCTCCAAGAAGCCGGAAAGCTGATGGGTCTCGAGGCGAGAGCCAAGGGGGCGCACATCCTCCTAGGGCCTACGGTCAATATGCAAAGAAGTCCCCTAGGAGGTAGAGGATTTGAGTCGTTCTCGGAAGATCCAGTTCTTGCAGGTCAAAGTGCCGCTGCGGTTGTTACCGGCATTCAGAGCACAGGAGTTCAGGCTGCTATCAAGCATTTTGTGGGAAATGACCAAGAGCATGAGCGAATGGCTGTTGATTCTCGTATCACGGACCGTGCTCTTCGGGAAATCTACCTGCTTCCCTTCCAGATCGCTGTCCGAGATGCCAACCCTGCGTCATTCATGACCGCCTACAACAAGGTTAATGGGCTCCATGTGAGTGAAGACATTGGAATGCTCCAGAGCATTTTGCGCGACCAGTGGAAATGGCAAGGCCTGGTCATGAGCGATTGGTGAGTCTTCGATATCCGTCCCTATGCGAGTGACTTTCAGCTGATTCGATTGCCAAAGGTACGGAACATACTCCACCATCGAAGCTATCGAGGCTGGTCTTGACTTGGAGATGCCTGGACCCACGCGCTGGCGCGGCCAGTTGGTGAAGCACGCACTGGCATCCAGAAAACTCCTCCCAGAGACCGTCGATGAACGCGTCCGCGCAGTCCTCAAAGCCGTTCGTCGTGCGGCATTGACGGGAATCTCTGAAGGTGCAGAGGAGAGAAGCCGAGATCTTCCTGAAACCTCAGCCCTCCTCCGAAAGATTGCGGGAGACTCAATCGTACTACTAAAGAACGAGAACGCTACCCTACCTTTCAACAAAGAAAAGACTGTGAGTCCATCATCCGCTTGCACTGGATGATTTCCCAGTTTCTAATCGCCGTAAGGTTCTCGTAATCGGACCAAACGCCAAAGCAGCGGTCTACTGTGGTGGAGGATCAGCTACTTTGAGGCCATATTACGCAGTAACGCCATTCGATGCTATTTTCGAGCAAGCAAGCGATGTTGTTTACTCAGTTGGGTGCTACGCTCACAAGATGCTACCGATTCTCGGCCCTCGGTTGAAAACTGCAAATGGCCAGGTCGGAGTTACCTTCAGGGCTTACACCGCACCGGAAACAGAAACTCACCGTCAACCAGTCGACACGCTGCATCTCGTTGACACGAACATGTACTTTGCCGACTACTATCACTCCGAGATAACGGAAGATCTGTGGTGGGGAGAGATCGAGGCCTCGTTCACCGCCGAAGAGACGGGCGATTTCCAGTTCGGTCTGACTGTCCACGGAACTGCCAATCTTTACATCGACGGGGAACTCGTGATCGATAACGAAACCACTCAAAGAGGCGGTGGAAGCTTCTTCAATGTCGGAACCGTAGAAGAAACCGGGATCAAGGCGTTGGTAACCGGACAGACATACAATGTCACGGTCAAATTCGCCAGCGGCGCGGCATCCAAGGTAAAGGACGCTGACGGCGTGGTTTCATTTGGCGGTGGCGGTGTTCGTATTGGCGGTGTTGAAGTTCGTGACGCGGATCAGGAGATTCGCCGCGCAGCAGAGCTGGCAAAGTCGGTGGACCAAGTCGTCGTATGCGTCGGACTCAATGCGGACTTTGAGCAAGAAGGCCATGACCGTCCTCACATGGACTTGCCTGGAAGAACAGATGACTTGGTTTCTGCTATCGCTGCTGCCAACCCGTCCACTACAGTCGTAGTTCAGTCCGGGACGCCTGTGACAATGCCTTGGGCTGGTTCCGTATCGGCAATTATCCAAGCATGGTATGGTGGAAACGAGACGGGCAATTCCATCGCAGATGTGTTATTTGGAAACGTCAACCCATCGGGCAAGCTGCCCTTGTCATTCCCAGTCAGGGTTGAGGACAACCCGGCTTTCCTTAACTACCGGTCGGACCAGGGACGAGTGCTTTACGGCGAAGACGTCTTTGTTGGATACCGCTACTACGAAGCAGTCAAGAGACCTGTTCTCTACCCTTTTGGGTGGGGGCTATCCTACACGACCTTCAAGATTGACGGTCTTCAGGTGTCTCACAGAGTCACCGACGGTGATGAGAAGATTTTGGTGATCGTGAAGTTGAACAACACAGGCACGGTCGATGGTTCCGAAGTTGTGCAGGTCTACGTCGCGCCCCAACACCCCTCCATTACACGTCCTGGAAAGGAGCTCAAGGGGTTCTCAAAGACGGATGTCAAGGCGGGACAGTCCGCTGAGGTGGAAATTGTCTTGAGCAAGAAATATGCTCTAAGCTTCTGGGATGAACCGCGCAAACAGTGGGCGGTGGAGGCCGGAAAATACAACATCCTTGTTGGCACCAGCAGCAGTGAGACGCCTCTTGCGGCTACAGTGGAGGTTGAGAAGACCAGCTGGTGGTCAGGCATTTGAACGTCAAAGGCTTCCGATAGAGTAGAATGCCAAGAATAGACTCGGTTCCGAATCAGTTGAGATGTGGCTTTGTGAACTCACATGAGAATACAGCTGCGTCAGGGATTGTTATGAGATGTGTTTCTCTTCCATGTTTGGGGTGAGAAAAGTACTCGCTCGAGAACGCACCGAGCTGGTGGATGGCTCGGTGTTTTCAGGCCCCCACCCTTCTGTAAATAACTGAATTTGGCGGCTTAAATAAGTGCATAATACCCCCCAACTTCCTCTTATCAATTCATCTCGATAGAGGAGCACATCTATCTTCGACCTTCAACTACCCTCAAAGATATCAACGACAAGAGTCACTGCACACAAGTTCAATAACATGGATCCCGAATTGCTAGACACACCCTGGATTTGGCATCCGGAGTGGCAAGACCATGGCGCAAATACTGCTGGTGGCATCGTCCACTTTCGCAAGAGTCTGAACCTTGAAGAAGTTCCACAGGGGCCGTCGAGAATTCAGATTACGGCGGACACGAGATACAAGCTTTTCATCAACGGTCAAGACGTCTTTTCAGGCCCTGTCAAAGGGGATGAACATCTCTGGTTCTATGACGAGATCGACATACAACCATTTTTGAAGGCTGGGGTGAATCAAATCTCGGTCAGGGTCCTGCGCTTCTTTCATGCCACGCAGTACGCGACGAGTTTCCCACGACTACCCATTCCTGGACTTTTCATACGACCCCTGGTGTCAAATGATGTGGTTTCTTTGCTTGTTCGCAGTGACAGTTTGTGGGAAGCCGCCATAGACCGTGCCACGGTGCTTCGCATTGACCAGAAAGAAGACGACTTCCTCCACATTTACGAAGACGTGGACGCAGTGAAAGCATTGGAGCTCGATTGGGTTGCAGCAAAACAATTGGAATTACCGGCATCGCATGGCATCACTCCGCCGTGGGTCTTAGCTCCGCGACTGATACCAAAGCCGACGACCACTTCTCGTTCACTTGCAGCTGTCCATAAGGTCAGAAGCGGCATAGAACAGGCTTCGTGGGAGAGCTTCTTGAAGAACGGTCCGAGTACGCTCTGGCTGCCTGCGGGCACACATCACCACATCGAAGTTGAGGCAGACAACCACTTGACGGCGATGCTCGCATTCCGCTTTAGACGACCCGAAACTTCGGGATCAATTTTACGAATTCGGTACTCTGAGGCGTATGAAGACGAACCAGAGTATGTGCCTTACATTCGCCGCAAAGGCGACAGGAGAGACACGACCAAAGCTTTGTTTGGGCCAGAAGACAGGTATATCTTTGCTGGCTCCTCAGGAGCTCAAGCCAGCACCGACATCGCCTACAGTCTAGATGCAGCAAAGTTTGAGATCTTTTCGCCTTTTCATTTCCGAACTTTACGCTTCATGTCTATCGACATCCAGGTAGATTCGGAAAGCGATCTAGAGTTCCTTGGGATTACCATCGATCAGATTCATTATCCTCTAGACATCAAGAGCGAGTTCACCCTCTCCTTGGCTGATGAGCACCAGTCAACATACCAACGCCTCTGGGACAACAGCGTACGCACGCTTACAAATTGCATGCACGACTGCTACAATGACTGTCCCTTCTACGAACAGCTTCAATATGCTATGGACGTACGCAGTTCCTGTCTTTTCACTTACGCCGTGTCAGGCGATGATCGAATGGCTCGGCAGGCAATTGTTCAGCTTCACAACTCGTATCGTCCAAGCATTGGGCTAATCGCTAGTCGCAGCCCTGCCCATGTCTTTCAAGTGATTCCTCACTTCTCGCTATTCTGGATCTGCACGGTAGCTGATCACTTCACCCATTACGGCGACGAGAAATTCACTCGCAAATTTCTCGCAGTGTGTGATGGTATCCTTGCGTCCTTTGCACAGCGCTTGGATACAGAGACCGGTCTCATATCCAGTGGCTCTCGGTTCATCAGGACACATTGGGACTTTGTCGACTGGACAACTGAGTGGACACCTATGGGTATACCGCCGGCAGCCCAGAGGACGGGTATTCAGACATTCACCAACTTTCTTTACGCTTACACGCTCAAGGCCATCGCCAAGACTGTCAGGAATCTCGGTCGACCTGCTCTAGCGCAGGAGTACGAGTCACAAGCAGACGAGATCGTTTCGGCCACCCAAAAGCACTGCCGTGTGGGGCCAGTCTTTACAGATGGATTGGCGGTCAAAGCCGACCACTCCTTGGACTTCAGTCAACACAATCAAATCTGGGCTGTTCTCTGTGGCGCGACTAGTGGTGAGGAGGCGAGACAACTCCTCACACAATGCTTCGATGATACCCCGAGCACGTCAAAACTCCCCACTGCACCGGGTCATCTCGTCAAATTCACCAAGGCTTCTACGGCGATGTCGTTCTACGCTCTCCGGGCTTTGTCCGAAGTAGGCGGAGACCTCTACGACAAAGCTTTCCACTCCTTCTGGGATCCCTGGCGGCATCAGCTGGGACAGAATCTGACAACTTGGTGCGAGGATGAGGTGACGCTAAGATCAGACTGCCATGCGTGGAGCTCGGTGCCTCTCTACGAGTTCACGGCCGAGGTTGCCGGTATCAAACCTCTCGAGCCCGGATGGGGAGCCATCTCTTGCGCTCCTCGGTTCACCCTCTTCAGCGAGTTTGACGCCAAGGTAGCGCTTGGTGGAAAGCTAGCACCTGGCATTGCTCGCATCAGATGGTCCCGAGAGGTCGGTACTGATGAAATGAGCTTGTCGATTGCTCTGCAGGATATCCCAGTCGAAGATCCGATTCGAATAAGCGTGAAGCTTCCAAGTGGTGTTGAGGAACATCTTGGCCAGGATTTTACGTTCAACTTTCTCCTAGAGTAGAGTAGCGTACAGAGTACTAAAGTACACTAAAGAAAACAAGCATCTTCCCAAATACCCCTTGGCTGTGAGTCGGCTCATGAAATCGTGACCGAGGTTGCTCTACGGCATGGGCACCTTGCCCGCTGCGTGTTTTTGCACAGAATTCAAGGGGGGAAATGATCCTACATGATTCAGAGAATCGCTGAGCTAGAGTCAGAATCGAGTAGAGTCGGAGTTTAGCGTGGGGTCGAACCAAGTTAGCGGGTCAAAATGAGATGAATCCATTGTCCCGGCTTTCCGCGTGAGCTCCACCAGTTCCACGTTCCGCGTATTCTCTGAGCCTCAACTCCGGCTTTCCGCGGCCGAGTCTACCCTTTCGATTGGGATCCAGCCCAAGATTTTGGCTTTGAGCTGGAGGTAAAATGATTTCGAGACTAAGCAAAGGTCTGGGTCACCTACCGGGTCACGATATCTTGACAGCCTGGATCCCGAACGCCCCCAGTCCCCCCCGCGAATCACCCCATACCCCGGATCCCAAGGACACATGCAGGGGCGCTAAATCAGGCGTGTCTGAAAGCAACGCCTCATCGTTGTTCAACGATTTCTTTAGTATCACGCAACGATTCGTCCTTTGCTTCCATGACTGCCGGTCAACTTTTCTATAAGACTCTGTTCAAGTGCTGACCTTGTCTTATCCTCTATTCAGCATATCTCTAGGACCTTTCGCAGCTTTCGCCGCCTTGAACAGATACCTAGCGGCCTACATCTATCACAAACCCGTCCATAACCCATCAAAACAGACATGGGGCCCGGCAGCAATGTTGAGGGTCCTTTCGTGACCGCCATGCCAGAGGGTACGGTAGATCCGAAGAAATGGTGGAGGTCTAAGAATCTTCGCACTCTGAATTTGCTTCTAGCATTTCCAATGCTGTCCATTTTCACCCAAGGGTAAGAATGCATAGCTGTCCCCCCTCGATGGTTCTCCAGACTTACAAAAGATGTCTAGTTTTGACGGCTCGATGATGAACGGCCTTCAGTCAGTCGAGAACTGGCGGAACTACTTTGGAGAACCCAAAGGATCGACTCTGGGTCTCTTCAACGCTGCCTATCCTATCGGAGGTCTCTGCGCCATCCCGTTTCTCTCAATTGTCAGCGATACTTTTGGTCGTAAGATTGGTCTGGCATGCGGCGCAACACTATGCATCATTGGCTCTGTGGTCCAAGCCTCAGCCCAAAACCTCGTCATGTTCGTCATCGCTCGCGGCATCCTCGGTTGTGGCACTGTTTTTCTTGGAGCTTCAGGTGCCCCATTGATCACAGAGATTGCACACCCCGCCCACAGAGCTACCGCAACCGCTTTGTTCAACACCTCATATTCTCTTGGTGCCATCGTAGCGGCATGGACAACCTTTGCGAGCTTCCGTATTGACTCGACATGGTCGTGGCGTATCCCATCAGCAATCCAGGGGCTGCCATCCATCATCCAGCTCTTGGGTCTATATTTTGTTCCAGAGAGTCCGCGTTGGCTCGCCTCCAAGGATCGCAACGAAGAGTCGCTAGCCTTCTTATCCAAGTACCACGCCGAAGGCAACGAGCATGATCCTCTTGTCCAGTTCGAGTACGAAGAGATCCAGAGCACTCTGGCATACGAACGGACGACCGATCGAGGCAGCTGGATTCAGAATTACCTTGAGCTGATCAGGACCCCCGGAAACCGCAAGCGTCTGTTCATTATCCTCTGGACGTCTTGCATAGCTCAGATGAGTGGCAATGCCTTTGTCTCGTACTACTTGAGCAGTATTCTATCTTCAGTCGGACTGAAGTCTTCCATGGAACAGACCCTCATCAACGCCACCCAGCAGATCCTTTCTTGGCTTTCGGCTCTTTACTTCGCAACGTTGCCGGGCAAGCTCGGTCGCAAAACACTGTTTCTCAGCTCCTTATCCGCTATTTTCATCTGCTTGATTTGTATTACAGCTGGTAGTGCAGTGTTTGCAAATGACGAGTCGAACAAGGCTGCCGGTGGATCAGTTGTGGCGTTCCTCTACTTATTTTCTCCTGCTTACAACTTGGGTCTCAACGGCAACTTGGGGTTGTACATCACCGAGATTCTTCCTTACAGCCTCCGCATGCGTGGTACAGCCTGTTTCCAGCTGTTCTCCACATGCTTCTCCCTTATTTCAACCTATGTTGTTCCCATTGGGCTTGACAAAATGGCATGGAAGTTTTACACCATCTTCATTCCTTGGGTTCTTGTTGAGATCGTTGTCTTGTGGTTTGTTTACCCCGAGACCAAAGGCCCTTCCTTGGAAGAAATTGCTCTCATCTTTGATGGACCTGCTATGGATGCTACAACTACCATTGGAAAGGACGGTGTTAAACATGTCGAGATTGGCTTTGCGGACGGAACGGAGAAAGTCTAAGTGGTCTCGCCGAACTAGGTCGGTTTGTAGAATGTTGTAGTTCGTGTGATCATCAAATGGGAGGCAGATCAAGAGGTTTGGTCCTATACATAGTCTACCTTTAATAGAGAAACATCTCGACAAAACAAAAAAAACGAATGATTTTCCTCTGACTACAAGTCGAAAACTTTGGTTGAGAGTTTCAAAGATAGTAATTTACAGTTATGAAGATTTATTCAAAAATGAATATTCCCTAAATCCTCTTGGCTTTTCTGCGCCCATGCTCTCTGGAGATCTCATTGCATTAGTCCCACACAGCCAGAATTGGAGGTCATGATCACTAATCCCATAGATGGTGAGGAATTCCTCCGCGTCTCGGATGTATCACTAATCTTTGTGTCACTAAAATGGGCAGAATTGAGATTGGTAGACGAAAAATGGAAATATTTCTTGATTCAGTCTTAATTGACGTCCCATTAAACTTCCCATGGTCTCGTGGGACAGGATCTAAGCGAGAAGATCATCGAACTTTGATAGAGTAGTTGCTATCCTCATACGATAGTAAATGTTTATGGGGGACTCTAAGCAGATTTTGTAGGTGTTTGGTTACTGGAACTGAGTATGAAATCAAAGCAGCACGGGATAATCTGACCTAGCCCATGATGTTCTCAACCCTTCTGACTCCACCCAGCTTGAATAACTTCTTTGACAGTTCGCGCCTTGATCTCTGGGAACAACTGAATGAGAGTCGTTTTAGGCTGGAGATGATACAGTCCTTCCTCAAACCAGATACCAAAAGTGGCGAAAAGTGCCTGAAGTTGATCTTTTGGCATCACGCTGTACAGGGACGGATGAGAAGGCAACTCCGTAATCTTGCCAGACTTTAGGAAGTCGAGTTTGTCATGGGTGACCTCGAACTTGACGCCTAAAGATGTGGTTGTGTGAGAAAATGTTTGACAAGCGCGTCCAAGCAATGTGCGTCACTCACCTTTGACTTCTTCGGCTATTCGGAGGAACTCATTCCACGTCACATTTTCGCCGATAACATAACTCTCCTTCTCCCATTTGGGGAGCTCCAAACTTGCTGCCACAAATTCTGCAACATCCAAGGTGTGTGTAAAAGTGACGGGAGTATCGCCTTGCCCAGGAACGGCGGCCCTGTTGTGCTCGATGTCGACGACGATGATGTTCTGGATCTGGTATGTATTTACACGAGGGTATCCCCAGAAGTCCAGAAAGTAGCCGACATAATACAGAGTGTATTCCAGAGACGAATTCTCTAGGGCCTCCACTGCATCGAGCTTCGACTGGCCGATAGTCATCTGCCTTTCGGTTACTTGGCTAGAAGACGCTTCTTGTCAGATGTTTTGTTCTCGGTTCCCAAATTTCTCTTGTATCCATGTTCACGAGCATGCCAGGCTTTACAACTCACTCTCTGGAATAGGGAATTCCCCAGACGCTCGGGATGAAACGCCTCGTATGAACGCAGGCCTCGGCAGCGCGTATCATATTTACCTGAGGAGAACCATCTGAGGTCACGAACAAGGTCGAAATCACGGTGTCGACTTGATTGTCGTCAAAGACCTTTGTCAACGCCAGGATGCTG
Organism: Colletotrichum godetiae; assembly: GCF_030913485.1. Classification (NCBI taxonomy): domain Eukaryota; kingdom Fungi; phylum Ascomycota; class Sordariomycetes; order Glomerellales; family Glomerellaceae; genus Colletotrichum; species Colletotrichum godetiae. Next base: position 114,944 of record NW_026851266.1, read on the forward strand.
CTGTAGTCGACTGGAATAACCTCGATTCCTGTTTCATTTTGCAGGGTCGGATTGGGCTATCAACGATCAGCATCTCCCATAGCCAACCTGGCCAGTCAAAAGCACAAGCTTACAGATCTACTGAGTATCTTGACGCGGTAACCGCCCTTGCGATTGATAGCCTCAGCAATAGCCCGGCCGATTCCACGAGTCCCTCCTGCGACTATAATGGTAGTCATGTTGATTGTGATCTCCCGACAGTATGTACGAACGTTGAAGGAGGAATGTCAACTTAGTACCTTAAGCTTAGAGGTGAAATCTTGGGTTGGATCAGTCCAGCTGTGGGTGCTCGGCACTTTTGTACACCGCTCCAAGGCAAGCATCGGGGGGCTATCCATCCGACGGGCAGACCATGAATCCGAAACCCATGTTCATCCTTCTGTTGACTCACGAGGGACGTTGACAAAGGTAGCGGGTGCTGCGCTCGATCTAATCAAGAGGCCAGCCCCGGACAGATTTCGGCCGAACGCTCCATGTCCTTTTTAGAACACCACATCTGATTCCAACACTCTGGTTTCAGATTATGTAATCACGCTTATTCCCTTAGCTCGGAAAGTTGTCTGTATCAGTAATTCGACTTCATTCAATCTCGGACCATGCATTTTCAACACAGATTGTCATGGGGAAAGTCTCGCAAGGGCCAGTGCCTTACTTCCTTTTTATAACATTTGCTACAGTCTACTGCGAGGAGGGAATTCACCGAGACTCACGTTTCTAGGCAGTTGTAATAATAAGAGCGGAAAGGATGTATTAAAATAACACTAACCAAAGGGCAACGCGTTGACTCGAACCCTCAACTTCAAGAAATGCGCTTAACGTTTGCCTAGCACATCACTTAGCACCAAGCCGCCAGGCTCACTCCCCATCGACAAACAGTTGTTCTTGCTGAAATCGACAGCATGGCTAATGATGTTGATGAATCGCCGAGCCCCGTCCTCGGCAAAGAATATCTCCTCACTCATGATGCAGCGCTTAATGAAGTCTTGAGCGCGGCCAAACATCTCCGTTTCATATTCTTTGACGGCCTTCTCAAGCTCAGAAGGGTCTTTTCCATACTCGTTGGACTTACTCTCAGCCAGCTTGAGGGCGTCGTACATGGCCATGTTAACTCCTTCGCCCACAAATGGCGTCGATACATGCGCGGCGTCGCCCAGAAGGGTAACTCCTGGAACACGAGTCCATTTAACGGAGGACATGGGCATGCGGTAAAGAGGCCAGGGTCGGAAAGGACCTTCAGCGTCAGAAATAAAGCTTCGTAACTCAGGGGCAAAATCCGCGAAGAATTGTGAAGAGGAGAGAAGCTTTTGTCGTGTAGCTTCGGTATCAGCTATGTCAAGGATTGTTCTTGTCAGGTTCTCAGGTGCCACCAAGCCCACATAGACTCAGGATGACCGATCAGATACCTGTTGCACTGAGACCGTTCGTCCATGGCCCAAAGCCATCATATTGCCGGGTGCCGACAGTTCTAGCGCGGCGGAGTAACTCGGGTTGCCATGCGAAAGTCGACCCTCGATGAACATCTTCCCAGAATATTCAGGTTTCGCCATAGTAAGCTGAGAAATATTAGGAGTTATCATGAAAGTGATGTAGCATGACCAGGGCTTACTCACCAATGGCCTAACCTTGCTCCACGCGCCGTCAGCTCCGACAATGAGCTGGAATCCAGATGCAGAAGCGCCATTTTTGAACTTGACGATCCAGTCCGAGCCTGACCCCTTGTCGATTGCTTGAACACTATGACCCAATCGCACTTTATGGGATGGAATTGAATCAAGGAGGAGTTGGCGCAGCTGGCAACGATCAATCTCCGGAGCGTCATGATCCCGCCCGAACTCTGCTTTCAAGGTGCACGTTGGGTCCTGAACGACGAATTTGGTAGCATCCCACCGCGCGAGCTTGCTGAACACCTCAAGGAGGCCTGCGCTTCTCAGAGCCTGCTGGCCGGAAGGGCCATGAGGGTCGAGAGTTCCGCCCTGGTACATCGGCGTGGGAGCTGAGTCGATGTCTTTCTCAAACACCACGCAGTCGATATTGTTCGTCTCCAGCAAGCGTGCGAAGGTCAGGCCGCAGGGCCCAGCGCCAATGATTCCGATGGAGGCTACGTTGTGGGCCATATTTCCTGTCTTCCGTAGTAATTGTGTTCGGTGGTGTGATGCTTTGGTTTTTGAAGTCGAGGTCAATAGTGTTGGCAACGGAAGGATAGTGAAGGATGAAATCGATATGGCGTAGTTGATATTGTCGAATTAGATTGTGTAGGATCGGAGTCTGAGTTAAAATCGAATAGCTTGTCTGCTTTGAATGTGATAGAAGACAAGTTGAGAAGAAATTGAGAGGCAAAGGGACATTTTCTCTCATTGGATAGCATTCCGTCGTGTTGAGTGCCACACGGTTGGCATCCATGTTCAAGGCTGAAATGAGCTATTGCGCAGTTCACTTGGTCGGATCTTCAACGTGCTCACGGAAATCGTGAATTCTCCGGCTTAGATGCGACAACAGTAGGCGGTGTTTAAGACTGCAGATGTGGTTGGATGGTTTCAGAGGTCTCCTGGAGGTTTGTTGCCGTGCAATATTGAGCATGGAGAATAATGTCCGAGATCCTATTGTTTGACTGGCTTCTGTCGGAATGTCAGCATCCTTACCGGAGGAACGCTCATCGTCGGCGTTCATCCAGTCCCCGCCATTTCTGTCGGACCTTTTGTCTACACACCCAAGCTTGATCAGAAGTTTGCCGGCATCGGGCAACTGAGTGCATCCGTAACTTCGACATACCCTCGAATTCTTTCCATTTGCAGGGGATTGCATATCAACAAGTAATACTTCATCATCAAGGCCGATTGCGATGAGCCCAGGTAGCTATCCAGGGCAAAGCACCCCGCTGGCCCGTTTCGCGGTAAGCTTTCAGGATGATCATCAGTTCAAGTTCTCACTTACCTCAATATTCTTGACTGACATACTGGATATACTCCCGTGCGATTATTGCCGACAGAAGAAATTCAGGTAATTTCATCACGGCTGCACCGGTGCTATCAATGAATGCATCTTTGCAAATGGGAAATGGAAATTCCGGCGGGAGACTAACGTGTCAAAGATGCTCCAGGGAGCTGCCAAAATGCAGTGCCTGCATTCCATGGCCTGGACTTGCAATTATTCTCGCGACCGTCTAAAATCTGTACCGACTCATAGTCAGCCCAGTTCAGTGTCAGTCCAAGGGCAGCCACCAACTCAGGACCATGAATCGATGCCACAGCTCGCAAGTACATGAGAGCACTCCACGGTGGTATCTCGACTTTGCAGCATAGAACGCACACTTGAGCGCTTGACCGCGTTAGTAGAAAATGCTGTTGTGCAGTGCTCATCCGAGAAGGAGCCGAGAAACGGTGCTCAGGTTCTTTCTCGGGCGCATCAGTCTGAGTAAAATCGATGATCGGGCCCCCAGGTTATTTGTTGGCGCCTCTCATTCTTTCTCTTTCGTGAGAGAGGCTACTGAAAACGTTCGGACAACATCTGGAAATCCCAGTCGTTCGTCTCAGCAAGAGACGGACGCTCAGTCTGAGCTTCAGTTTCTATCGACGTCCCTAACTACCGCAGCAGTCGAGCCCGTGCATAACACGCATGCGGCAGGATTCTATATACCTTCCAGAGCAACAGGCTACAAGCTTATTGGAAGTAAGTTGGTTGATGCTCGATTACACGACTGCAACAAAGTGCATGCTGATAAACTCTGGCAATTCTAGCCTTTCTTGAACACGCGCCAAAGGGTGAGCCATTCTTCATTACACCTTCAGAGGAGCTCCTGAGGCAAACAGTCTTCAGTCCAGGGAAATTCTCTCACAACGCTTGGCTGGTCTATTTCAACTACACCATGTTAGCTCAAATCTCTACAGAGCAGCGAGATGATGGAAAGCTGGAGGCTGCGAGATTTCGGCAGAATGTGCGGATCACCGTGAACGATAGCCGCATATTCTTGGAACCGCGACAGGTCAATGTTCAAGCACTAGCCTTACTAGCTGTTCATGGCGAGGATTACGCCTCTCCAAATTTGTCGTGGATGTTAGTTGGCCATACTTGTCGCCAGGTGGAGGCTCTCGGCTTACATGTGCCAATGTACACCGATATCGAGTCCTATCAGCGGAGTCTTTCGATGTTCTGGCTCCTCTTTGTCTTGGATAAGTCTTGTGCTCTCGCGTTTGGTCGATCCCCGTTTCTTCCGATGAGTCTCTACCGAGATGTTCCACTGCCCGACTTCAGCCATCTGCTCAAGTTCCAACCTCCACATCTCGATCTGGAGTTCAGCAGTGCACCACCGTCTGCAGTCCATCTAAATTCGGAGCACACTTCTTCATTAAGGGCATTGAGCTAGCCAAGATAATGGGCACAGTCGTCGACATGCTGGCCCTAGGTTCATCAAAAATCTCTCGAGACACCATCAGGCTGCAGCTCGAAAAATGGTCCCATCAAACGAAAGAAGTATGTCAATGGGAAGGAAGACCTTCCTTTAGCCTCATATCATGAATTAACCTTAGCTTACGATGTTCAAAATGCAGATTTTAAACAAAACAATTGAGGCAGAAAGGCGACTCCTTGAGCCGGCCCAGCTGAAGGAAATGTTGTTGGGCCTCAATAGTCTAAGATTCCAGTACCTTCACATCATGATTATCCTTCTCAAAGAGGAAAAATCTTCCAACAATCACTGTCTGGAGTGCGCAAGAGAGGCTCTATTCATACTGCCGTCCATTGTCCCCAATTGGTCTTCCGTTTACAACGGGGTTGTTTGGTAGGCCTTGTTGGTTTGAGGCAACTCGGTTGTTTCAACAGATCCCGACCTCCCATTCAAGAGTTCTTCTGACTAACATCGCAGGCACTTATCGTACTATCCCTTCATCCCATTCTTTGTCGTCTTCGAGAATCTAGTTCACACCTCCACGTCCCAAACCTCAGCGACACTCGATCAACACATCGGTCTCCTTGCCACAACTGTTTCATACTTTTCGAGCATGGGAGGACAGATGCAGCTTCTCGCTGTTCTTTGTACTCGTCTAGAGAATGTTGCGTTTGTCTTCCTGGAGCTAGCTCGGAGATATATACGACAGCGCCATGCAACCGTCAACAACACCCTAGACACCTCATGGCCCCCAATGACTACTCAAGCCGACAAGAATCTTCCCGAAGTAGATTCTACAGAGGAAAGCTTCTTCGGACTCTCTCAAGGCACCCTTGATGAGATCTCTTTGGACGATTGGCTGGATGTTGAAAACTTCCTCAACTGGCTGCCTGCTGACGTTTTCGCATCTCGGCCACCCTTGGGACTTGAAGAGCGGCGAGATCCTGAGTCTGCCAGCGAAACTCCCGAGACTTTGTCCACGGCTGACCTTCGAGGTCGCAAAAGACCATTTAATGCGACTTTCGACTGGTTTTCTTGGGATACATATTATGCCAGCATGCTTCCGACATAGTCAATGAGGAACCCTTCGTAAGTACCAGGTCTTATCTTACATGTAATACCCTGCATATTGACACGTGTTTATCAAACTTTCAAAGTACTTGGGGAAATCATGACGCACGTTAAATCATGAAATATGTAATGGTCTACCAAGATTGGCATGTAACCGGGCGGTCTTGCACTACACGTGTTTCACTAGTTCAAAAAAGACCATCTGTACTACAAGAACTCCATCGAATCCAACTGCCAGGCTATGCCTCAGAATGCCCTAGATTTGACCGTCGAAGGCCCCCTCAAGGCTCGAGCACGCCCTTTTCCAGCACAAAAGTCAGCCTTCGGTGGCGTGATGTACTCTATCTCCCGGTTTCGTTTGAAATGTACACTTCTATACCGTAGTAACTCTGCGAACGTTCTAGGCTCCTGGTCTCTATTTTCGTTTTTCTTTATGTCCCATAAGGTTCTTGGTGCCTTGGTCGAGGTTATCTCTGCAGTATGGGTGACTTTTTGTATAGTCGATGTGGTTAAGATTGTGTACAATATAAGCTTCGAGAAGCTAGTCTTCCTTGACCTAGTTCGAGGCGTTATTGGGAGAGTCTAGAACGTTATCTAGGACGCGAATTGCCTATTCTGGACCGCAGAGACGAGCCCAGTCTATGATATTGCGCTGGCCCCAGCTTGGAACGTTGTTGAGGCTAGAATCCTAAAAGGCCTAGATGTTATTTTCTGAAGTGACTGGCGAGGGTCTCATCAGAGACTTGAGAATCTCCTTGTTGTAGCGAAGGTCGAGAAACTCGACATGGCGAATCTTCGATTGGAACTCTAGCGGATTCTGGAATCTTGGTGAAGCCATTGCGAAGTATTAATGAGAGGACATGGGAGGTTCCGATAGTAGCCCAAGACGACAAGAAATGATCGATATTTTGCCTTCTTAAGTATTCGCACTGCTATTGGTTTGGAATGCGGCTGTGTTACACGTAGCAAAGACTGGAACAAGTAGCGCTTACACTGACGAGGGTACATCGATAGATATCCATTGTTCGTCACCTTTGGCGTTCGACGAAAATCAATGAACCAATTGTATGCACATTATCAGATTGTAGCGCTGACAACGGCAAGATGCAGGACGTGGTCAAGTCTGACCGGCAGGAAACGTGGATCTATGTGCGAAACAACTGGAGATGGGAGCGGAAATGTTTCATTGATTGGCAGGACAATGTTAGAGTAAACGATCAGGTTATCGGCTCAGAAATCGATTGACAGCTGGGTCTACTCAATTTATGTGTTGGGTGTGCGACGAAGGGGCGTGCTGCATCAATTCACGACATACGCAGCATGCTTGGTTGGTATCTGAGAACATATCGGTCGAACCGCTGACGTTGACAAATAGGTTGGTAAGAGGTATTCGACGTGATCCTGTCTGTGAATATCAAGTCTTCAGGTCCTCATGGTAAGTTGTCAATCTAGAGTTGTGTTTATAAGGTTGACAATTCTGGGTGCATTTCTTCTGAGATTCCAGTGCCCCCACTTCGATGGTATCCGGTGAGGCGACAATAAACTCCATAACTCGACAAAACCTAGGGTTAGGACAGATGATACGATGTGCAGACCGCAACGATCTTCAAATTCCGATTTCACTGCTTCCTGAGACAAACATGCATAATAGGAGTTTCCATGATAGCCTAGTTCCCTGAAATGTGTATGCTTCGTCGTCGTTCGCGAAGTAGGGAACGTTGCCGTTGTGGAACTTACATTCTCGTACTCTCGCAATACCGCTCTCATCGACCAGCCACATCAATCAAGAGGGGGTCCGATGTCAGCCTTGACCATTCCGTAAATCCTAAAACAGCCGAGCAGTGAGTGGCTGAGGTAACACTCAGCTGACTTATCCGTACGTGTCCTAGACCGGTCCCTTAGACACTTCCCAAGTCATATGAATGTTCCCGTGAACCCCGGATTCCGATAGATCAGAGCACGGTAGGTACAGTAAGATGATTCACTTTTGATTGGAGGAAGCGCGACTGCGCCACTGATACGAATGCATTAGACCTGCTATACATGGGTCAGGTAAGCACAGGGCTGAGCGATCTTCAATAAAGATGAGAAATTTTTTGGATAAATATTAAGGTTCTGGAGATTTTTGGGTGGCTTCAGTCAAGCCATTCGTTCGTTCTGCTTTTAGCTAGGCTAACTAAGGTGCCAATCAACTATTTTTCTCCGTGATAGGCTGATGTGCTCCAGCAGATTTCAATCCCTGCCCTCTCTCCGTGTAATACCTAAGTAGTGGATGAGGGAACATCACTACTGCAATCCGCATGGCCCTCGCCCCTCTCTAATTCTCCAATTTGGTGTGAACCAAGGGACAGACTCTTGGTGCGATTTTCACTTCACCGGATCCAGGAATGAAGGCGGAAACCTTGGCTTTCGATAGACACAACGTCGCCCGGCTACTGTAGCGCTGCCGTTGTGAAGACAGCCCTCACAGAATTCCCGTGTCACATACCATAGCTAACGCTCATGCAATCGTCCTAAGGCGGTAATATAGGCAAAGTAGGTAGTGTGGCTTCCCACAAGATCTTGCGTGTGCAACGTATCGCATATTTTGAGACATTGCGGCCGCTCAAGGGAGGATAATAGTTGAAGTAGGTAGGTATGCCGCCCCAGATGACGCCTGGCTGCAATTTCGGGCGCAGGGTCCAGTCAAATTTTTTTTTTAATTTTTTTTTTTGAGAAATCAGGTAGCCCGAGCTAAAATCGGCCCCGTTTCTAGAGTGCCGCAACCTTAAAGACAAATCTCGTAATGACTTCTCAAGTGTCGGCGGTTAGCGGCGCGGCATGGAAATGACTTCATACAAAGATCTGCGAATGACGGTGAATGGTACGAGGGGCACAGTCCTACAGTCTGACACCCTGTCAGCCCAACAGGCCCAAAGCTCTCCACCATAGGCAGCGACTTATGCTAGGCCCGCGCGAGATCGGGGACTTTGGTGTGCTGGTCGTCAAGAATAGGTGGGAAACCCGTAAAAGACGCAGAGAGTGCCAAGGATCTACGAGCTGATCCGGGGCTATGCCCCTTGGGGACGCACCAACAGGCGCTTGCTGTCAGCCGAGATCCCTGGCAATCAGGATTCTCCTTGCTCTTGGCCCCATGAAACAGGCAACACAGGGCGATTTCAGCCACTTGAGTGTCTTTGGGGGCGCTGCTGGGCGCGTTGGACCATCTTAAGGTTACTTCGAAGGCCTATAGACTCTAATTAGGGCTGTGCCAACAAGGGCCTAGGCGACCAAGTCGAAAGGGGCTGTGGCGCGCCGGTCCAACGTAACTAAGACATTCCAACTGTAAGCGAGACGAAAGTGCGGCGCTGCTGATCCAAGGGGTTTGATCCTTCGAGTGCGCGTGGTCATCGTCAAATTTTACTTAAGACGTAAAGCTCTCTCACAGTATTGGGGGAAGTCAATTGTCTTTGCTGTCAACAAGTACCTCACGTCTCGGAATTGAACACTTGGCTCGCCAATAAGTTTACAAGAATACCTGCGAAACAAAACCAGACACTTACACCACAATAACTGCGACCACCGGCAAAATGACTCAAGCATACATCATCGGCGATAGCTCGCCGTTCCTCAAGCGCGTTTTGATCCCCTTTTGGGTTATTCGAATCGCTGTCATGGTTCTCGAGATCGTCCTCTACGCCGGTTCCATCGCCGTTGTCGCTTCGAACAAGGATGCTTTGAACGACTATGGCGACGACAGCAGAACAGCAAGCTGGCTGATTGGTGTCCTCGCTGTTATCATGGTTATCATTCTTATCTGCCTCATTCTCGACATTGTCTGCATCGTCAAGCGCTCTCGACGCACGCTCAGCCCCAAGTTCTTCCTGATCACAAACGTCATTCAAACTCTGGTCTGGGTCATTCTGTTCATTCTGACAATCATCGGAGCTGGCGGCGCAATCACCATCGTCATCGCGATCATTATTCTGTAAGTGCCTCTCAACGAACTGGCCTCTGCTCCCATTGTGCGCCAAACTGACTCTTGACTTTTCCTTAGCGCCTCTTTCGTCGGCCTCCTCATTTACGCCAGCGTCATCTACCACAAGTTCCGCAAGGGCACATTGCCCCGCGGAAACTACGCTCCCGCCAACCCTACCACTGGTTATACTGGAGGCTACGCTTCTAACCAGCCTAACAAGACCTACGATCCGAATGCTCCCCGTTACGAGATGGATCAGAGATACGCATAAGAGATAGAATAGTGGTGTTTCAGTACGGCGTTGGCCTAGAAAAGGCAATCACGACTCGTCACGGCAACGAGATGGCTGACTACCTCATTCATGGGCCCGGCTGTCGTTCTGTTCTTTTTCTTTCATTCAGTAATGAGTAGGATGATCGCGATTCGGACCAAGATACCAGGCGTAAAGAATTGATTTTTGTTGGTTAAACAATATTCCAGTCACCGACTCCTTGGCTCAGTAGAGACTAGCACGCCCGTGCGATGATGCCTTTGTGAACGAAGTTCCATGAAGTTATAAAATTATAGTTAAATGTGCCTATTCACCAAGAATCAAGGGCTCGATCTCGCGCATGAATACCTGAATTTCTCATTACCCGATTACTTAAAAGAGAATTGACACCGCTATCGTAACCCTCCTTCTCTTGCCTAGGCTGGATTTTAACCCCATCTTGGAGTAGTCAGGATGCTCGACGCTACTCAACATGAACGTACCCATCCGTTTCTTCCATTTCAATCTTGAGAGTTCCGAACCCGGCCGGCTCCGATTATTGAGCTGGCGACGGAGATCTACTTCGGAATTCTCGGGCTCCGGAACCCCTTCCAGCATTTTCCTGATCACAACCAATTTTTCATCTTACATAGGTCTAATCAAATGTTCAGAAAATTGACTAATTCCAGCTTAGACATGTCGCAATGTCAGTCACTGTGCCCTATAATCAGACTGAATTGAGCTTCAGCCAGGAAGAGCCGGGCGACACATCGCAGCCGCCTAAGGGATGACGAAGGCGACGGCGAAGATAAGCCAATAAAGTTCCGATTCAAAGACATCAATCTTCAGTGCTTGAGAAGTCCTAGTATCTGTCCCTCTACCTAATGTATCCATTGCAGATAATTGGACGCGACAGTTAGATGTCCACTTTCACATAAACCTTTCGACTCTGCCTAGGCTTCAACGGCTCTTGTTCTTCACTACATTAGTTGCAGCATTCTTCTAAAGCTTCGAGGCCATGAAGCGGTAGTAAGCTAAGCAGTTCCAGTCCGCAGAATACTGGCCACCAGATAATGTAATCCATTCCTCGCCTACAACAAATTAGCATTTGCATATCATCATCGTAAAAAAAAGGCCTTACCGTTTCTCACGACCCTCTCAAGATCGCCCTTGGACGACGTCGTAGTTCCACCATAGTCGATACTATAAACAGGGAAGAAATTAGTACACCTACGTTTTTCCATCTAGCAAGAGACATTTTAAAGGAAATCTCACCGCTGCATTCTCTTTACTTCGTCCCAGTCATGTCTGGTCTGAGTCCATGTGTTGGGATTGTCTACCAGACGCCTGACATGAAGATAGCTAGCCTTGAACTTCTTCTGAAATATGGCAGTCTTTCCAATAATTAGACCGGTATGAAGGCAGCCCGTCTGATCAATGGTGTACTGCTGTGAAGGAGTCATGCCCTTTTGGCCTGGGTAGGCCTTGTTGCAAGACATGAAATAATAGTACGTGTTGTGCTTCAGGGTGCCGACAACTTTCTCAGCCTCTATCCATGCCGCACTAGAATCACGGGAAAGGATGCCGTCGGCGTCGAATGCATTGCTTCCCGTAGTAGCCACGTCGCCTGGGGCGCGTACTGCGAGCGCTGTGTCGAGCTTGGGGAGAGCAAGGCCGGAAGCGACGGCGCAATAAGTGAGGAGTTGTAGAAGCCTCATTATGGGTGTTTAAGATAATATTGAGGATGCGCTGAAGATCTGGTTGATAAAGAGACCGATCAGTGAAGCTTCGAGCCATTTATATGTCAGCTCCTTCCATTTCTCAAGATCTGATTCTATTGGCAAGATGACTGACTCTTTAATCTCAACGTATCTACGATCGGCCATCCCGTGGACGAGTATCCCATTCATCAGGCAGTTTTCAGCGTCAAAAACCTAGATAGATTCCAGCGTAGCTAGAGAAGGCTTGCAGTCAATCTCCGGGTTGAAGGGAGGTTCTTCGACAATCAATTCTGTTGATGACCAATGCACGATGATGTGGTTCTAGTTAGTGTTCATTTCCTAATTGAAGCGAGAGATCCCACGAAATGGAGCCACCGGTGGGATCTTGACTAAACTTTGGCAACACCTCATAGAAGTCATTGCCACAGAGTAACTCGAGTCACAATCCAAGCTTCGAACAAGGAACCCGAGGAAACAGAGTCGCATCAGCCCTCCAAGAACCTTTTAGGTGAAAATCAGAGATTTGACCCGAAAGTTCCGAATACTTCGGACCTGAAGGCCGCAGCTTGGCGGAACAAATGAACTCCGCCGGACCTTGAGCAAACGGACAAGGATCCAACCAACGAGAAATTCGCCGAGAATACGTATATCTTCACAACCTTGAGGTCTGAGTTTAATTGCACATAAAGTATTGCCAGTCAATGCCGGCTTAACACGGCAATACCGAAGTGGCAAGCACACCTTTCCTTCCCGAGTTCTTGAGTAGTGAGCCCCACTCACGGATTGAACATTATTAGCGAGACCGACCTTCTTTCCCAAGTACCTAAACTGCAGTTCCCAAGTTTCCAATACAAACTGAACGCCTTTTTAACCAGTGGAAAGTTGGGTTTGTTAGTGTAGGTTTCACCTGGTGAGTTACACAAATAAAGCTTGTTCTGGACATGCAATGGCTATAGCACGTAGAGCTTGGAGATTTATCCACACATACAGCTAGCATTTGCATGTATTATTGAATTACTTGGCAGTTTCCTGGCATTCTATTGAATAGCAGAGCCTCCACGTCACATTACTGCCAGAGACCTACAGGATACATGTACTATTAAGGGGTATCCTAAATAGGCACCCTGTCACACTGCAACTGGATCATGTGAGTCCGTTACACAGCATATAGAGTTGCTTCTGGGTCGACTTCACTGCATCAACAGGAAATAAAAATCCCCGAGGCTGGGACCAAGAACATTATAAGTATTTTGTTTATCCACACACTTCTCTATTAAGCTTTCCTTATTGTGTACCCTGAATCGGCCAAGATTAGATGCCAGCGAGTAAAAGTATCGCCTTGTTCTGATCAGTAGTCAAGGGACACCTTGTTATGTCTAGATACATTCGCGACAGAACCTGAGACGTTCCTACTGTGTCTCTATGCTCCCGTTTAGACCCCTTATAGGGTTGGGTAACAGTATCCTGTCCTTCAACTGTAATCACCCTGTATTGAGTACATTTAGGTAAGTAACTATAATGCCTAGGAAACGCAACGTATGATAATCCGAGGCCTTCGATATATGGTTTCAGGGGCTCACCAAGGCAAGGATGGATATAATCACCTTCCCTTGACGTGATTCTTGGCGTAGCCTCCGAAGCTTTCGGCATACGCCGCAACCCCAGCTACACATCCGTGGCAGCGTCGACTTTCAAGCGAAATCCGAGTCGTAGTTTGTCATTTGGCAAGGCCAAACTTGAGGAAGTTGGCGTTCCCCTGAAATTTCCCTGAGCTTACAAGTTACGATCTACTGAGTTATAGTTCACGGTCTTCTCCGTTGTAAATGTGGCTGATATTGACCCATACTTCTGACAGTTAGCCTGTTAAGCTTGCAAAGAGACACAATTCCATGAGAATATTCTATTTCAACGCCTGACCTTCCTATTCTGAGGGTTACGGAGGAAGCGGCTGGCTATAACCTATAAGGCTGCTGATGTCTACTTCGACCCTCTCGGTTACCAGCAGAATTTCCCAGCACACATCACCCTCAACTCATTCTTTGCAGGTACAAGCATTTCACCTCAAGGTTTGTTCATCTTTCAGACTCAAAATGTCACCTCCAGCCTCTATTCTGCTTTTTCTCGTGTCTTCGCTAGGATTTGTCAGCGCAACACCTTCTCAAACACACTGGAAGCGCGATGGAGATGTGGCGGTAAACGCCAAATGGACTGCTCACGACAAAGTCGTTCCCGTTGCGGAAGCCCCTGGCTATGATCTCGACGGCGAGGTCCAGATGACTTTCAAGCCCCTGATCCATTCTTGGCACGGATGTGTTCCATACGCAGCGGTGGACGCTGATGGTGCTGCCGGGTAAGTGAAACTGAAGCAACCTTTGATTCTGCATATCCTAGAAAGCTAGGCAAACTGATCAACCTGTATATGTACTGATGGTGATTGGATAATAGCGCTGGCTTGAAGCCGACAGGAAAGAGCGGCGGCGACTGCCGCGACTTGGGCCAGATCGGACAGACTTACACGCGAATCGGACAATCCCACAACCGGACGGGCATCATATACAGCTACTACCTCCCTAAGGTCCAGGGCAACGATGAGCAGCACAAGCATCACTGGATCACAGCAGTTGTCTGGCTGGCTGTCGATAAGTGTCCTGATGATATCGCCAACTTCTCGCCCCGTGGTGTCGCATACTCGACGAATCCCCAAGGCGCTTTCGACACCACACACACCTCCAATACCCTGTTCGTCAGTTGGGAGAATTCAGCGATGGCAACACGCCCTATTCTAGCTTATGACGGCGGAGTTCCTCTTTTGCCTTCTGCTAATGGTCCCGAAGGAGCCTTGAGCCCTCCTCTCGTCGCTTGGGAACGCCTTCCGGCGGCGGCGAAACAACAACTCGACGGCATCAAATATGAGCACACCAGAGTCCCCTTCAGCGATGCAAACGTCCAGGGGACTCTCGACTCTGCCTACAGCGATATTTTCTTTACTGGCGTTGGTCCAGATGGTACAGATTGTGGTGATGATACACCTTCGCAGGATGAGATTGATCCCGATTTCGGAGAGCCGGCCCCTTCATCGACTGCGGTGCCTGAGCCCGAGCCCGAAGCAACCGGTCTTTCTAGGTGAAGAGTGGGCCAGTCAGGATGCTAAGATAGAATCCAAGTCGTAAGCCATATTGAAGGCAGAAGAGTGTACCAGACTACGATTTCTATATTGTGGCTACTTAATCGATACTGCCCGTAAAATGGTATTTCTAGGGTTTCGTTATCATCCATGATGCGGTTTCTTCAAAGTGCCCGTCTGATTCACAGCCTGGACTTGGGGATGGAGCTCGAGACATTGTGGCCGAATGTGGATTTCGCATGTGTGATGTCAATTCTTGCGATAAATCACTATGTGAAAAGGACCCATGGAAATAGACAGATGTCAGCAGGAAATAATTGTACCTTCTTTCAGGGAATTCCTCGGAGTTCCATTGTCTATTCAATTCGCTTGTTCAGAACTTAGTGTGAATAACGATGGCCACAATTCTCAAAGAGTCTCTCATTACATGTATGATACCCTGTCGGAGCTCAGTGGGTACCCCGCCATTGGGACCCTTCATCCGATCACCCGCTGTCGGGGGAGCTGTGACCGACATGGTTCCCTTCCGCGAATCATCGTCATCTCATCCCGCTGCAGGGATGCCCCTCTAGCGATATCCAACGATGCTGCATCTGCAGAATGATTGGAGCTATCAGCACATGATCGTGAGGTGGGGTTGACGGTGGTCGACGATCAGTGTATCGTAGAGATTTAATGTTTGACGGCTTACTGAAAAGTGAAATCGTGAGCATTCTTCACATCTACTAGTTACGATGGCTTCTCCAGTCGAGTTTGACGAGTCCATCAAAGGCGCTCTGCCATCCGACTTCACCTGGGGCTTCGCTACGGCTGCTGCCCAGGTCGAAGGCGCATGGAACAAGGACGGTAAAGGCGAGTCCATCTGGGACAAGTTTGCGCATACTCCAGGAAAAGTGAAAGATGGCAGCACAGGCGACGATGCCGTGCGCTCTTACGACCTCTACAAGACAGATGTTGCCCTCATGAAGAGATACGGCGTCAGCGGCTACCGATTCTCTCTCTCATGGTCACGAATCATTCCCCTCGGCGGGAAGAATGACCCCGTTAATGAAGACGGCATCGCATACTACAACCGCCTCATCGATGAGTTGCTCGCGAACGGCATTGCGCCCTACGTCACGCTCTTCCACTGGGACACCCCGCAAGCTCTCGAGGATCGATACGGCGGCATGCTAGACAAGGAGGAATACACGCCCGACTTCGTCCGCTATGCTCGGGTATGCTTCGAGCGCTTCGGTGACCGAGTCAAAGACTGGATCACCTACAACGAACCCGGCGTCTACACCCTCGCGGGCTACGCTGCCGGGGTCCACGCCCCAGCCCGGTCCAGCTTCCGCGAGCTCAATGAGGAGGGCGACTCGTCCACCGAGCCCTTCATCGTTGCGCACACCGAGCTCATTTCTCATGCCTACGTGGCCGACATGTACAAGAAAGAGTTCAAGCCGACGCAAAAAGGCAAGATTATGATCACGCTGCACGGGAATTGGTCCGAGCCTTGGGACGCGTCGGACCCGCTCGACGTCGAAGCCGCGCAGCGGGCCCAGGAGTTCGAGATCGCGTGGTTCGCCGACCCGCTGTATAAGACGGGCGACTACCCGGAGTCCATGCGCGCGCAGCTCGGCGACAGGTTGCCGAGATTTACACCCGAGGAGAGCAAACTCGTGCTGGGCAGCTCCGAGGTCTACGGTATGAACTCGTACTCTGCCTTCTACGTCAAGCACCGCGACGGTCCGGCCGACATCAACGACCACAAGGGCAACATTGAGCAGTTTGACGAGAACAAGGAGGGTGTGCCGCGCGGGCCAATGAGTGATACCTACTGGTTGCGCACGACGCCGTGGGGATGGGCCAAGTTGCTACGGTGGATCTGGAATCGGTACCATGTGCCCATCTACATCACGGAGAACGGGACAACGGCGCAGGGCGAGCATGACTGGAAGCCCAAAGGACCGGATGATATTCTCGAAGACCCTTTTCGAATTGATTTCTTTAAAAGCTACCTAACAGAGGTGGCCAAGGCTTCGCAAGAGGGCGTTGTCATCAAGTCTTACTTCGGATGGACGTTTACCGATAACTGGGAATGGGCGGCAGGTTTCTCGGACAGATTCGGCGCAACGTGGATCGACTTTGAGAGTCCTGAAAAGACACGCTACCCGAAGAGGTCAGCACTTTTCCTTGGAGATTTCTTCAAGCATCTGATTAGCAAAGACTGAAAGGGAAAATTACTCATGTAGATACTTACGCAGATAGAATGCATCAAAATTGGTCACAACCAGCCAGCAAACTAAGACAGAGTCCACGAGACCTCCGCGGCCTGATTCCATGGACCTTTCGCAATGGGTTTACTTCAAAAAGAACCTCTCGCGTTGAATTGGCAAAAGATCTGCCTCGAGGGCGAATCGAACGCCCGATCTTCTCATTACGCAGACAATACGAGTGAGACGCTTTACCACTGAGCCACCAAGGCTAAACAGATCCATGTTATTTCCGGAAGACTGAGGCTTCATCTCTTCGTCGCGGCCGTTGGCTTTCTACCTGAGAATCAGCCATCTCAAATACCTCACCTAAATACGCAACAATACTGACAGATCTTTCACGAGCCAACAGGTATTACATCAGTTTTTTTATCCAGACTGAGGGGACCAGGTTCGTCGGAAGGAACTAGTATGCCCCGGGTCGCTCGGGTCCCGCATGCGCTCTTGTCGGGGATCATTCCGGATTTCGGGAAATCCGGCATCTGTATCCAAACTGTGGTAAGCAGCAACAGCGATACATCATAGAGCCAGCTCTTCCAAGTCAACTTGCTGGAATTGTTGATATGTGGACCAACTCGGAGAACTGACAGTCTTAATTGTCCTTCAGGCTTGCCTCAGTCTTCTATATTGACATACCTCGGCATCTACTACCTAATCACCTACTAGCGAAGAACAGAAAGGAGTGTTTTCGCGAGCTGGAGGAGAGAAAGGATACACTCTTCCGAATGCTTGGCTCGAACTCGAGACCTCCAGATAAAACAGGAAGATTCTACTATCAAGTACTCAACATATTTGGAAATATCTCGAGGGCAGTTCCATCACGTGATGACAATAACAATCACCAAAAGTTTTATGAAGAAAGATGCCAAACAACAAGCTGTTCATGGCATTATATAGGACAGTGAGCCAGCATATATTGTTCATATTTGTGCTGCAAATCTACTGCTCGGCCATCGACTCTACTTGTAGACAACACCACTTCGTTGAGCAAGTATTTAACCCCCCACACGGCGCGACCTCGGATTTTCCGACGAGATCCTAGAGGAGAAAACAACACGACCCCGACATAGCTACCCCGGAATCCCCGCAATCTCCACGCCAGCAACTTGACGTGCTCAATGACCCAAATCGGGGCATTTTGAGCATTTCTCAGATTGATTTCTTCGATGTTTCCCAAGATGGGAAGTGTAAACACGGGCCGCGGTAGTGGGATTGTCCATCCCGGGGCGGAGCGCATTGAATCTTCTTAAGCGAGGAGACCTTGAAGAGCGTCATTCAATCTCTTGAAAAGGGACGTGTCGCCTCCAGTCATGGCTTGAGTCGATCTTTTGTTGAAGGTGATCAGTCATTATCCAAAGGCTCACCTTGCAAGATTAGGACCAACATGGCACCACTCTGGCATTATTGGCTTCTGGGGCTGCCTGTCCTGTTCTGGGCTCACTTTGTAGCATCGCCCGTCAGCGCAGAATCGATAAGATGTGATGCAAGCTTGCTGAACACTAGCAACAGCTCCAATGGACTCAACAATGTTACTAAGCCCAGGATTTTCATCTTCTCCGACATACTCAACGAGCCAGATGATTCCATGTCACTCATCCGCCTGCTCTTGTACTCGAATCAGTTGGATATTCGCGGGCTTTGCGCAACCACATCGACATTCTTGAGGAACGAGACGCACCCGGAAGAGATGACTAAAATACTGCAGGTGTACGGCACGGTGGTGGGCAATCTCAATCGCCACGTCTCACAGGATTCCCAGTACAGCAGCTCGGATGTCTTCCTGCCATTGGTGTCCTCTGGGCCCAAGGTAAGTCTCCGAATCTACGAGTGATTTCTCTTAGGCTCAATAGACCTCGTCTGATTAATTGATTGCGCATGCAGGTTTATGGGATGGAAGCTCTGAGTACGACTCTCAGCCAAGGAGCGAAGAACATGATCGAGAAACTCGAAGAATCTTCGGAACCTCTACACGTCAGTCTCTGGGGCGGCGCAGGCACGTTGGCACAAGCCCTCCAGCACATCGAGATGAACCAGTCATCAGAGAATGCTGCACTTCTACGGTCGCGGCTTCGGGTCTACGCTATCTCGGACCAAGATAACGTCGGCTCTTGGATCCAAGCTCGATGGCCAGATATTTTCTACATCACAAGCATTAATGGTTTCAACGAATTTGAGGGTGCAACCTGGGTCGGAATCAATACGGACGACAATGGGTTCGCAAACACCACCAAGATCAAGAACGCATGGGCCGACGCGAACATTCGAGTTGGGCCTTTCGGGACTATATATCCTCAGATTTTGTACGGGATGGAGGGTGACTCTCCTAGCTTCCTGTGGCTCATCTCGAATGGCCTCTCGGTACCAGATATGCCAAACCTTGGAGGCTGGGGAGGTCGTTACAGCAGGGTCTCCGAAGTGGATGGTTTCAACTGGTATGGCAACGCACCAGACAGCGTATCACTTCCCAGCGGAGGCCAATACCGTAGCAGCCAGGCAACGATTTGGCGTTGGAGAGATGCCATGCAAGACGATTTTGCCGCCCGCATGCAGTGGACGCTGAACAACAGCGTGAGTGCAGTGGCACACCCGCCTCTCCTAAGCATCAATGGCTCGACAGGCACCGAGGTTGTGAGATTCGACCTCGGCCTCAATGGGTCAATCATACTCGATGCGATCAGCACTTGCGATGCCGACCACTCTGGAGACACGAGTCAACTCGACTTTGAGTGGTTTGGATACCCGCCCCCTCAGGGATACGGCGTTCAACCTTCTCTGACAATTCAACCACTCTCGTCACCACTCGGGACGAATGGCATTCTCCCTCTGAATGAGGCTGGCTTTGCAAATGTCACACTTGGACCAATAGTCACCATCTCGCCGCCAACTGAGGCCGGCTCTGCATCGGATGGGGAGGAGTGGCATGTCGTCCTACAGGTCCGCACGAAGAAGGGGCCGTACGCGATCCGCCGGTACAAGAGAGTTATCATCACAACGCGTGCATAGTGGTAACTATAGTGATACTAATTCACGATGAATAATGTATTGTGCTCAGATAGACGGGTGGACTCTTTCTGTCAACGTTGAGTAACTCTACATGTGATACCATTGTCCACATCGTGGCCAACTTCGACATTGCAGAATCCTATTGGCTAGTGTTTTAAGGCCAATTGCCCAGTCTGCTCGCAACTTCATCGTACTGCGATTTCGTTTGGCTTCAATGTAGAAATCGAGCCCGATGACAAAGCGGGCAACAAAATACCTACTCATCTTTACCCCAGCTCTTTGTTGGAGATCCTGATAACTGCAATCAAGGGGCGATCAATCTTCCCCACAACCTCTACGTGACCCATGTCTCAGTCGGAAAAGTTGGTTCAAGACCAGTGCAGCAAGCGGAGGAAACCTTGTCCTGTGCGTTGTGCCACCTGGAGATAAACGCGGATATGATATCAGGAAAGAAATACCGGCCCTCGAGTATTGGCGAGATGGCTTGTGAGTCACCCAATCGATTTACTCCTATTTCTTAAAGCTAATCGTCCAAATGCAGAGCGGTGTCTCTCCAAACTCGACATCATCAGACCTCGAACTCGTCCGTTGAAAGGCCGCTGCATGTTTTGGACCATCCGCTAAGCCAATCCCACCATCATGTTACCTCCTGAGGAAAAGAAGCCACTTGGACTGCAACCACCGCAACCACCAATACCCAGCCCTGAAGAAAATCCTCCATTCAATCACCCCAATTCGCAACATACTTCGATCGTCGAGGAAAATGAAGAGGAGTTCACATATCCGGATGGAGGCACCACCGCCTGGCTGCAAGTCCTAGCCTCCCACTTGATCAATCAAATCGCCTGGGGCTACCCCTCTTCCTACGGCGTCTACCAACTCTATTACACCACCACCCTCAACCTCCCCTCATCGCAGGCATCCTGGATAGGCTCGATCCAGATCTTCCTCACCTTTGGCATCTGCGCGCTGTCAGGTCGCCTTGCTGACGCAGGATACACCCGCCACGCAGTCATCGTCGGCTTATTCATGGCAGTAATGGGGACATTCTTGACCAGTTTCTGTCGCATTTACTGGCAAATCTTCCTTGCCCAAGGTCTATGCACCGGACTTGGGATGGGCATCATGTTCATGCCGGGCATTACCATCGTCCGCTCGTACTTCAAGAGACGGAAGACGTTGGCGCTTTCCATAGTCACCACCGGGACAGGCCTCGGCTCCGTTACGTTTCCCATTTTGCTGAATTATACGATGCCTCATGTTGGGTTCGCGTGGGCTGTTAGGTGCCAGGCGTTGATGATGCTGGTTCTTGGTGTTATTGCGATTGCGCTGATGAGGCCGCGCCTTGTGCCTAGGAAGCAAGGTCCTTTGATTGAGTGGGCTGCGTTCAGGGAACGGTCGTACACGTGTTTCGCCATTGGAAGCTTCTTTGTGTTCCTGTCTCTCTACTTCAGTCTATTCTATGTGAGTCGTGGACAATCTGGTTCTGGGAGTTACCAACTAACAAGTCGTTAGATGAATGTCTTTGCGCGTGAGGTCATCGGGTTGTCCTTCACTGAATCCGTCTCTCTGCTGCTGATTCTAAACTCATCGGGAATACCCAGTCGCGTTCTCTCCGGGTTCATAGCTGGGCACTGTCTGGGTTCGATCAATGTGTTCATCATCAGCAACGTGGTTGTGAGCGGCATGTACTTTGCATGGATCGGAGTCCACACCAGTCTGGGCCTGTACGTCCTGAGCGTATTCTTCGGCATCGCAAACGGCTTTGTGCAAGGCGTTTTCACGCCAGCCCTGGCAAGTTTGACTGTAGACCCTACGAAGATGGGAGCACGCTTTGGTATGGTTGCGACGATCGTGGGCGTAGCTTCCTTGGCAGGGCCTCCTATCGCTGGCGCGATTCTCGACGTGTCAGGTGGGAAGTACATGTGGGCGCAAGTCTGGGCGGCCGTAGTGACGTTGTTGGGCGTAGGAAGTCTTGTCGCTGCTAGAGTAGCGGCCGTTGGGAATGTGCTGAGAGCGAAGGTGTGAGTGATCTTGAGTGAACATCAGCGTAAAAGTACTTCTAGACTTGCATCATCCACCCTTGGGGGTCTTGACGATTCTCAAGCACTAAACTATGTCGTGGAAGAGATTGTTGAGGCAGAGGCGGGGTTTGATCCTCTTAGATGCCGACAAAGGAACATCAAGGGCGAAAATGAACTTGACATAGCATAATACAGTAGCACCATGGAAGAGGCGTTTTGGTTTATGAAGATATCAGGCATTATTCCAGTCCTATAAACTTATTTACAAGAAGAAATGTCGCATAGACATGTAATACTATCGTGGCACATTTTCCACACCCTCCTAGTGTCTAGCAGAGACGGTCGCGTTCGCGGCACCGTAGACAATGCGGAAAGGCTCAGTCTCAGTGGTATCATACTCCTCAAGCTTCGTTGCGTCACCAAAGACACGCAGAGACTTGATGGCAAACTTGTACTTGCCAGCAGGGGCATAGGTGCCGTCCTCGAGCTGGCCGTCAAAGTTGACAGCGAAGACACCGCGAGAGACGTACAGGTAAGGGAAGGAGCGGGGCTGGCCAAGGGTCTTGATGCCCCAGACCTCGTGAGTGATGTTAGGGGGGCAGGTGGTCAAGGGAACCAAATCGGCGCGGACAAAGGAAGAGCCGAAGGCCATGTTGACGGCGAGGGCGGGAAGGACGGCCTCGGTCTCGTTGGCGGTGCCCGGGGGAGGGAGAGTGTAGGTGTAGTTGCTGGGGACGGGCTCGTAGACCTCGTCCTTTGCGCTGGTGGAGGTGGTCATCAGGGCCTGGTCGAGGGTGACGTGGCTGTGGAGGCTGCCGGCGATGCCCTGGTAGGGGAGGGAAAGGCTGGTGCCGTCGGAGCCGTTGAGGGCGATGAAGCCGGACCAGACGGGAAGGCGGCCGGCATCAAGGGTAGGAGGGGTGGGGGTGACCAGGACGGTAACCTCACCGCCGGCAGGGACGGTGACCTTCTCCTCGCTGAAGGCAAGGGTGGCGTACTCGGCGGACAGCTCGTTGGGGAAGAGGGCGGGGAAGAGATCTCCAGCGGCCTCGAAGGTGTAGGCAGTGGCGGCACCAACGTTGCTCAGGTCGTAGGACACGGACTCGGCGCCAGTGTTCTTGATGGTGAAGTTGAGCTCGGGGATGAAGTTGTCAGTGTCGTTGAAGGAAAGGCTGGAGTGGCTGAGAATGACAGTGGAGTAGGCGGCATCAAAAGCCTGGACAAGACCACCACCCTGCTGAGGGACAGGAGCAAGAAGCTCATCGGGACCGGTTCCGTAGTTGAACTTGACGGGGTTGGCGTGGGCAGAGAGGAGGTTCTCAATGGTGGCAGGGTCCAGGGTCTTGCGTACATCAGCAATCAGAGCAACGATACCAGCGGTCTGGGGGCAAGACATGGAGGTACCAGAGAGGACGGCGTAGCTACCCAGGGCTCTAGGGTAGGTGGACAGGACGTTACCACCAACGGCACCGAACTGGGGCTTCTGGAGACCGTCCCAGTTGGGACCCCAAGAGCTGAAGCTGGAAATGGAACCTCCGGTGGCGGTGTTGTTGGAGTTGATGAGGATCTGCTCAGCCTCCTTGGGGTCAGTCATGTGAAGGACGACCTCGGATCCAGCAGCGAGGGCGGTGAGCCAGACGGCGGCCTGGGCAGGGGTGGTCATTCCAATAGCTTCGAGACCCTCAACAGCAGCAGAGACGGAGCCAGCACCGGCGGCGTTGTTGTAAAGCATGACGTACTTGGCACCAGCGTTGACGGCGTTCTGGGCCTTGGTAACGAAAGTGCAAGTACCTCTGCGGACGAGCACGATCTTACCGCTGAGGTCGGGGGTGTCGGCAGGGTAAGCATCGCAGCCGAGGGCAGCGGTGGAGGTCGAGTCGGTGCTGGTGGCCCAGAGGGGGAGGTCGACGCCAGCCCAGTTCTGGGGTTCACCGGGAGTGTAGGAGAAGTTCTGAGACTCGCCGCCGGCAATGGTGAAGGAGTTCTCAATGAGAACGGCCGGGGTGATGACATTGTCAAAGGAGGCGATGGCGGTGACGTGCTTACCGCTGGCGGCGGTAGAGGCAAAGAAGATACCCTGGTCACCAGAGTTACCGGCAGAGACTGTGCAGGGGACACCAGCCTCAACGATTCTTGAGACGGTGGCGGCCCAGGGCTCGTCAGTCCAGCCAGAGGGACCACCGATGGAAGCGGTGATGATGTCGCTGCCCTCCTCGTAGGCGCGGTTGTATGCGGCAATGAGGATGTCGTTGCTGACCTGGCCCTCGCATCCGAAGACCTTGTAAGCACCGAGGGTCACTCCGGGAGCAGTACCGGTGAATCCAAAGGGGTTGCTCTGAGCGGCAATGATACCAGCAACGTGGGTTCCGTGACCACCGCAATCCATGGGATCATTATCGGGGAAGTGCTCGTTGAAGCCATCGTAGGCGTCACCGACGAAGTCGGTTCCGTAGCTGACGAGACAGTCGGCGCCGAAGCAGCCACCGAGGGCGGGGTGAAGGTAGTCGATACCCGTGTCAATGACGGCGACCTTGATACCCTTGCCAGAAACGCCTTTGGCGTGAAGCTGATCGACCTGGGTCATGACGTGGGTCGAGAAGGTATCCTCGCCCTCCTGACGCTTCTTGAGGTCGATGTAGTCGCGGCCCTGCTGGCCAGTCCAAACAACCTCAGGCTTGGGGATGCTGTAGGTCCTCACAGGCCAAATGTTCTTGACCGAAGCGAGCTGGCCGAGCTTGGCGGCCTTCTGATCGGCAGTGTCGAGGTTCTTGAACTGGATAGAAGCGCCCTTGAAAAGAGAGTAGGTGAGATTCAAACGAGTGATGGCATCGGTCTCGGCCTCTGCGTAGAACTCGGAGGCATCCTGTAGAAAAAGGTAGGTCAGCAACTTTACTTCAACACGGCATAGGCCAGTGCTGCTGTGGGAGCTATTGACATACCTGACCATCCTCCAACTCGACGATGAAGGCACCGGCAACGGTCCTGGGTGACGGAGCCTTGGCTTGGACGGCGGAAGCCGCCGCAAGGAGCGGCAGCAAGAGACTGCTTCTGACCATTGTGTTTGGCTGACGGGTGACTTGCAGGGGACCGGAGCTGGCGAGAAAGAAGCCATCTCATGAGCGCGGCAGGCCGGGGGTCCAGCTTTATAAGTGCCATGAATGTGTCCTTCATACGGGGAGGAGGGGAATTGTTCGCTCGGCCCAACTCTCAAGGCGAGCCCCCCGTCTTGCGGGGGTCCAGGTCGGCGAGATTGGGCCTGTCGTTGTCGTCATGAAAGGAACTGAGAGCACCATTTCGGGCCAGCACGCTTGCTCGCGCAGGCAGGTGGAGAGATACATCGCGCGGAAGGCATGCGCAGTGGGAATATGCGAGCATACAAGGACGCGGTGACAGTGCGGCACGCGATAGTCCTCGGGAGCCAGGGGTGAAGGTCGAGGGGTGGGATGGGATGGGATGGGATCATGGGTCAGGGGAAAGCAGCACGCTGCACAAGCGAACGGGACCAGGGAAATAAGAAATTGCACGCCGCTTGTTGCCTCGAGCTTCAAAGACCAATCTGCAGCTCATTCACCGCGTGGGCCAGTGATGGCCTGTAGGGAAAAGGAGCGTCTCGACCGAACGTCGATCGACATATGAAAAGCTGCTTTTCGAGCTGCCTTGTTGAGGCTTCGTAGTGGGAGGGAGCTTAGCCGGGGTTGATTAATTGAACAATGTCATTGGAGAGCTTTTTTGAACAGTCAATTTGCTCAGATGGCCTTCCTATCTGGGTAAGGGCCTCCGCATGTCGTTGGGTGAGGGACCGCGAGAATTGATGGAGGGGAGGCCCTGACCAACCGTGGTGGCCATGGATCATGAACATGGACATGGTCAGGGGTGGCTTGGTTAGGGGCACTTTTAATTTACCAGCATCCCCCCCGTTTGGTGGCGAGACAGCCCTCCTCTGGCTCGCTTCTAATAGACTCAGCGTTGGAGCTATCGCGAAAGGGTGATTGGCAGAGGGCGGGAGATCGGATTTGACTTCTTCGAGATCTCGGGGCGAAGGTTACCAGCAACGGCGCCACAACGCTTTTTGTGTGTGAATCAGGTTGTGCGCTGGCCGTTGGCCGTCCGCAAGACTGAAGACTAAGAGACTCGGGATGCTGATTCTGGTCTGGTGGCACATCGAGGGCCCCGTGTTTGCAGGCGGCAAAAGGACATTGGGTGGCTCGTGTGGCATTGGTGACGGCTCCATATTGCTATTGTTGCTGCAAATGCTGTACATCTAATGAGGCCGGCAACAAAAGATAGGAGGACATGTTGCTCGATGTCAGTGGCTCGTACAGAGATTGCTGGACGAGGGTCCCCTCCCATCAGGATTCAGCAAGACAACATTCGCAACGTTATCAAGACATTACACTTGCCGCTCTGCGATAAAGATGCCAACATGATACATTGAACATGATACGGGAGTTGCAACTCCCACATTCCCTCAGAGACACGCTGCCATCCGTCTTGCGTGCATCGCCGACTTCCCCAGACCATGGAGCCAAGAGGCCAAGAAGTCAAGGCACTCCTACTGCCGTGGTAGCAGTGCATCTCAGGCTCGTTGTTTTGTTGGTGTGTTCCTGAATTCGCACTCGTGCAATGTGGAGCGCCGGGCGCGCGATGTGCTCAGGCACGCGTGCGGTACCACGGCAGCATCCACGCGGGGACGGGCATCCCGGCTGCATGGTGGGTTCTGAGGCGATTGCGTTGGATGTTGTTCCAGGCACGTTAGTGTCGGCTTCTGGAGTTCTGTCCTCAGCTGCTCCCCTTCGGCATACGGGTTCTGCTCAGTTGAAAAAAAGATAGCGTCCATTGGCCGGAGGTGAATCCGTAATGAGGGAAAAGGAGCTTGAAAGGCTAAACGACTCAAATTGAGTATGTTCCTTTTGGGCAGGAGACTCAGAGACTCTGCTGGGTAGAGGACCTTTTGCTAGTCATTATCGCCAACTCGTTTCGCCCACACGCGATATCCCCGCATGTATACAGGGCAGAGCCAAAAGTGGCGGACAACAAAGTGTCTGAATGGGCGAGGGCGTACGGATGCAGGTGAGGACGCGAGAGTTAGGCTCTCCCGAAATCACTACCTAACAAGGCCTGACACCTGTCGTCCCATCATCCATGGCTTCTCGTCCTTCTGGGACTCCATCCGATTCACCTGCCGAAAAGTCGATAACGCGGTGACCAGGCCCCGGCCCTAGACCGGACGCAAAGGTTCGCGGGATGCGGGCGGCTGTGCGACGCTGCATGTTCGCTGCTGCGCCGTATGGCTAGCAGGGCAAATTCGCAGACGGCAGAAGGATCTTCGCGGCCTGGTCTCAGTTCAAAAGCGCAAGATATCGCTTTAGGTTTGTCATTACGTATCGGACTGTCTCCGCAGGAAACTATACTCGAGTCCCTCCGAGTTCTCTGCATCTCTGGGGACACAATATGGTACAGTTGGGAACATTGATATGCCCTGAAGTGAAAGCCTGAAGACTCAAAACCACATAATGAACCGCGGCCCTGTGTTGATACGCCCGGACCAGCGCCGACAGAACGACGGTTCCTTTCGCCTATAGCCCAAAGGAGTTGGGTCCCGGCTGGGCTACTAAGGCGATCTGGGAAGCTCGGGAAGAGGCCGCGGGGATCTCCCCCACCTAAAGTAATCTGCTCTCGTTAAGCTTTGGAGTCTTCGTATTCTGGGCGAGGGACTGGGTCCAGCTGAAAATGAGAGAACTTTTGATATGCGCTTCTTCTCAGCGTTCGACCGTTCGGCTGACGGAGAACCTGGAAACGGCGAAGCATTGCACGATTCAGTTACATTTTTTTTTGGTATTTGCTGCAAATCAACGAAGAGGTTACAGCGAGATGGGCAACTAGAGAGGCTCATCAGACAATTGACCCCGCTTGCTTGAACCTAAAAATTGCGAATAAATGATTACTGACTCTCGTCCTGCCAGGGATGACCTGGACACATATCCTCCAGGCGGCCTGCACTGTTGTAGGGGTCTCTAATGTAAATAGAACATTGGCAAACACAAAGGCGTTTAACCTTACTATGGCGCCGAACTCTGTTCATGGTTGATTCAACAACATACATCGTCATGCAGCGGACTACACGTAGTATCCAATGGGTTTTGTGCTCTTCAGAAAGACCTGAAGACGTTCTTATTGAGCCGACTAACTTCCGCATTCAATCACAGTTTGGCGTAGATAGAGTCGCATCCTCAGTTCACCGAGATAAGTCTGGAAGATATGGAAATACTCCGTACACATAGCAGCCTCCGCGAATCCGACTTCGATTTCCGATTACTCATAATCGTAAAACTACCTAGTCGTGTGCAACTCACATGCGGCGATTTATAAGTATCATATCATGATACAAAAAAGATGTTGATACTGTGCGACTCTCATCAAACATCGAATCAGCCATGTAAGAGCCGGCACTAAGGTAGGTAGTTGAGCAAACAACTCTTCTACACCGCAACGGGAGACAGTCACGGCTCTTGGCCAACATAGTTGTCTTCAGATGCACGCCAATGCTGTCGCCCGACCATCATCCCAATTGTTTGGTCGCAATAAGGTTGTACCTTACAGATCGTCGGATGCGACCGTCGCAGTCCGCCCCGGGAAGAGAGGGGGCAGGGTCGACGGGCGGCTGGGCGGTGACCGGGCTCCATGGACCATAGCAAGAGTCGCCCTGTCTTCTTGGCCTAACGGCGAGGGCGGAAGATCGAGGCAGTCTCCACTAGTACGAAAAGAAGTAAGTGGGCAAGATAAGTAAGTATCCGTAGCACACCGTGATTGACTAACATTGCTTATTGTTGTATCATCTATGTACACTGTACGCTGGACGATGCCGGTTACCCATCTGCGGTCTGATGCTAGACAAGCCCTCGGGAGTTCCAGACGCATACCAGTCTATCATGCAAGAAGCTCCCTCGCAACCTCGTAGGTGTTGATGAAGTCTATACCCTCCTTCCTCCACGTGTCATCCTCCACAAAGCTCTTGGATGCGTTCAACACCAAGTTCTTGGGAGCGCTCAAGTCATACTTGGGCCAATACGGCAACAGCGATGTGCCATTCGTAAATGTCCCATTACTACCAGCTTTCGGGTTCGGATCTGTCTCGTAAACGAACCGCACATAGGCCTCCCCGATGGCGCGGGCGAAGCGCACGTGGCTATCATACTGCGGCGACGGCCCGAGCAGGCCAGAAATGTTCTGGAAGCTGTAGGCAACATTGTCAAAGTGCCGCACACCTTCAATCTGCTTGCGGTTCCAGAGCAGCTGGTCGAAGCGGTAGCTGTACACGGGCTGCGAGACGGCGTAGAGCTCGCACATCTTTCGGCGGCCCGAGATCATGACGAGGTCGCCGCCGATGGAGGCGCCCCGTCGCCACTGCAGGCCGTACTCCGGGTACACGGAGCAGTTTGTGATGGAGAGCGGCGGTTGTGTGCAGGGGTCGTTGGGGTATAGCTCAAAGAGTTTCCGGATCGTAGGCGGGGAGAGAGCGTAAGAGCGCCACCAGGTGAAGCCGTTGAAGAGGTCCGTTTCGGTGTTTGGTTTCGGGCTGTTGGGGTTAAAGTTGATGCCCTCGTCGCTGTTGGCGCCTGTTAAGAGAGGCACCTTGTTGAACTTGCCCTCGCGGATCAGTTGGCTCGGGTACCCCGTCAGGAAGTCCCCGTCAATCATCGGGTTCCACACTTGACTGGGGTTTCCTGCAAAGAGTTGTGTCTGGCTGAGGCCGCGAAGGCAAGCCAACTGGTCTTTGGCGGTCCAACAGCCGACGCTGCGCGTAAGGTTCTCGACAGGTGCGTTGTAGTAAGCCAAGTCCTGCACCTGGGCGCCCGTGGGCCCACCGCTCTCGAGGATTGCGGCGCGGTAGAGACCGTCGTCCCGGCCGTCGTAGCTAAACATGTGGTAGGCGATGCTCTGGGCCCCGGCACTCTCGCCCCAGATCGTCACCCGGTCTGGGTCTCCACCAAAGGCCGCGATGTTCTCCTGTATCCACCGGAGCGCCAACCTCTGGTCAAGCAGACCCGCGTTGGCGGAGCCTTCGGCAAGAATCTGGGGTGTTTGGAGGAAGCCGTACATGTTCAGACGGTAGTTCATGGCGACGCTGATGATGGGCTGGCCCATGTCCTGACTGACTTTGACAATGCCCGAGAGGTTGTATTGAGGGTCGGCCTGCGTTGTATACAGGTCAGTCCTAATATTTGATGTTCCAAGGTAGATATCGTCTTACAATGGACCCAGTGTATAAACCACCCCCAAAGACCCAAACGAGAACCGGTAGCGGCTTCTCGGGCTTTCCAGCAGGACGAACCACATTGAGGGTCAAGCAGTCCTCAGACATGTTGAAAGTCCCTCTAAACTGCATACAACTGTAGCCTTGTTCCGTGGCATCTTTCGTCCCTTCGAAGGAAGTGTTGAGGCTTTGAGGCCACTTGTACCGGAGCTGTCCGACTGGAGGTTGCGCAAAAGGGACACCGAGAAAGGCATCTTGGTCCCATTCAGCAAGATGCCGGCCTTGATAAGTGCCATTGAGGACCTGGGCTGTAGGGTCTTGAGCTGCCACGGCCTGGAGGAAGCAAGCCGCAGCTGCGGAAAACAAAAAGGACAACCGAGCCATGAGAACAAGAAGGAGGATCAAGCTGCTGCTCTTTTCTGGTGCTCCTTCCCTCTCTTTTCCACTCGGCGTCCCCTTTCCTCTATGTACCACGTTTTATACGCCCTTCCAGCGTAGCATCGAAGCTCGCTGTCCCCCTGATGCGTTCATCGTGTTCCTCACGTTCATTGCCATACCGCTTGGAAAAGTGTTGCCGGCCGAAACCCTGACACGCCTGATTGGAGGAATTTGACAAAAACCGCAAGAGAACCTCGTCGCCTCTAATCTCTAGTGTCGGACTTAGCAGCTTTTACGACCTGGGGTAAATCATTGGAGAAGAATGCGGGGAGATGCGGGGAGAACGCTATTGACGGCCCTTGGTCCTGGGGTAAGCTGGACAGGGTGATCTCGAACTGGGAGAATTTGCCGGGGTGATTTGGCGGATGTAGGTAAGAGATGCGGCATGGCTGGCAGATTGGAGATGCAGAGATAATTTTCCCGCCGTCTAGAGTGGCCTGTACTAGCGGGGACATCTGCATGTGAAGCAGGAGAGCTGAGGGTGATG
Source organism: Colletotrichum godetiae (assembly GCF_030913485.1). NCBI lineage: Eukaryota > Fungi > Ascomycota > Sordariomycetes > Glomerellales > Glomerellaceae > Colletotrichum > Colletotrichum godetiae. Next base: position 145,949 of record NW_026851266.1, read on the forward strand.
ATGTAGCCCATGGTGGTTGAAGGTGCTGTCGCATTAGCCCCTTCAAATTTCCAGTCCCTGTGATCCATGTTAGCCGTTTTGTGACTCTAATGAGATGGCCAGAATTTTTTCCTTTTTTTTTCTTTGTTTGGCTTACGCACTTATTACATCAGGTTGCTTGTTGACTGGAAAGGTGTGAAGCTCAAGTGAGTGACATGTGAGAGGCATGTGAGTGAGTGTGCTTGATGAGAGTGAATCTCACTTGTTTCTTACCGAGCCACTCATCTCACTCTGCCACCGTGTAGACTCTTTCACACTGTACCCTCCACACGGTATCCGGCTAAATCCCGGCTGCTCACCAGTTCCTTGTTGACGTCAACAGCCGTGAGCTTAGAAATTCTGAATTGAAGCTTCCCACCCAAAACTCTCCGATTTATTTTAGGATCTCGATTCGACAGCGACAGCGACAGCGACAGCGACAGCAAAAGCTCTCAGCGACTCTATTTGAAGCTATCGCCAACATCCTTTAGTTACAAATTGAATCCTTAATACGTCAAACAAAACCTGGTCAACATGTTTTGCAGAGCGTGCCGTCGCGCAATTGCGCTCCCCAAGCCCGCTTTGAATGCCCTCATTACCAAAGCTCCCCTCTCAAGTCTCTCGATCGCAGCAAGAAGCTACACTCTTCGATCTACTCCTACCAACCCACTAGTCAAGAGATCTGTCCTCGCGATCCGGTCATCACCTCATATCAACCTCCGATCGAGCTCCAAGCGCTCCTACTCCTCCGCGACCGAGACCCCGATAGCCCTCGAGAAGCCCGACCACCTTGACGATGCCGAGTCAACGATATGGGATAAGCTGACCGCCGAGTTCGCGCCTTCGGAGCTCATTGTACAAGACGTTTCGGGCGGATGCGGTTCCATGTACGCCATCGACATCACCTCGGCTAAGTTCAAGGGCGCCAATATGCTGAAGCAGCAGCGCATGGTCAATGCCGTCTTGGGCGATATGATGAAGCAGTGGCATGGTGTCCAGCTGCGCACCAAGGCGCCTCAATAAGGATATAAAGAAACGACCGGGCCGATCGTGGCGACGAAGACGACTGTACTATAGAAGAAAGTGTACCAATAACGGTCGACACTCGACCGAGCAATCCCAACACGCGGACGGCGAAGGCTGGAGCACCTAAAGAAAGATGAGGAAGGCCGTTCCGTCAAGTTACGGACGGAAGTTGTATGCTATTGTGCTTTTAATCCAGACAACCACATGTTCACTTCTCACATCTCCACTTCTCATCAATCGATCTATCGCGATCCATCCATGTGTTTCCCCGGTGCAGACTTCCAGGTCACCGCGGCCTTCACAAAAGTTCAACCGAACTCGTCTTTGCCTCAAGCTGTTCCTCAACCACCACAGACTTTGTCGCAATGCTTGCTGCCATTATGCTTATCCTGCGTTGTCACCTTGTTACTTCCCCTTCTCCAGCCAATAATATCTCCTCTATTACTCCTCCATCTCGTGTCTGTGGGCCTGGTATGGGTCGTCGACAAAGTCTAGCTATCAGTAAGGAGTACAGCCTTGGCATCAAGTTAAAGATATTTGAATAGCAGCAGCTTACCAAGACACCAAGACCTTGCTCTTTTGCCCATTCCGAATTCTATCAGAGTCCGGCGGCGATCCATCATGGCACATCCGTTGTAACCACAAAAGCGCAAGTGCTTACGCCGACATATCCGTACTCCCTGCCTGTACTCCGTACGTTACACAAGACAGAGTCGAGGAACCCACATAAGCTGCCTCCCCTCTAAACGTTTCCTCCCAAAACGTCCAATCACCATCATTAACATTTCAATTCTCTAATTGCCGATCTCCCATTCACGTCTTGCCCAAGTTCGACAGGTAACTCGCCATTGGATATCACTGAGCATCGATAGACTAGATTTCTGCAATAAAATGGTGCAAAATGCTGGGCAGTGCGACTTTTCCAGATAGGTTGTCCGATTCGAGGTCGATTCACGATCAGCATTTGGGACTTCTGGTAACAATGGCCAAGTCCCACCAAGCCTGCTGATGCGCGAACCCCGGTGACACTGTCATCCTCAAGACGTCTTTGGAACCCCGAACGATGTAACGAGAAGCGGGGTTGCAACGTTCGACACGTTGATATGGCAGGGGGTCACGTCAATTCCATACTAGTACACGGGGCAAGCCTGAAAAGTAGAAGATGACCACTGCCGGTATTGAAATAGAGGGTTGCCGCCGAACAGAAGATTGTCGATTGAAGTCGAACTCAACTCAAGTCTGCCTTCATCGAACAACTGAGCGACGAGCCTACGAGACATGGCTCTATCGGATTTCACATCGTACTTGAATGGCGGCTTATCGCTGCTCTATCTTAGCTTTGCTTTCATCGTCTACTATGTCATCTCATCCGTCATAGCCTACGGCCGTCTTCGCGATTTCCCCGGCCCTTTCGTCGGACGATTCTCCTACCTATGGCTCTTATCAAATGCACGCTCCGGTCGACCAGCCGAGCACTTTACCAAACTCAATAGAAAGCACGGCTCTCTAGTCCGCATCGGCCCCAATGACCTCGTCACCGACGACCCGGACATCCTCCGCCGCATGAATGCCGCACGCTCAACTTACGGCCGATCAAGCTGGTACGACACCACGAAGCTGAACCCCCACAAGGACAGCATGTTCAGCCTGCGCGACGCGGGCGCACACGACAAGCTCAAAGCCAAGACCGCGGCCGGGTACGCCGGCAAGGAGAACCTCGCGCTCGAAGACGACATCAACTCCCAGGTTGCTAATTTCGTGGACCTCATCCAGAGGAAGTATGTCACTACCAACGACGAGGTCAGGCCGATGGATCTGGGTAGGACAGCGCAGTACTTTACCTTGGATGTTATCACCAGAGTTGCGTACGGCAAAGAGTTTGGATACTTGATTACTGATTCGGATGTCCATGACTACATCAGCACGACGGAAGCGGCTATACCGATTCTGCAGCTCTGCAGTGAGGTGCCGTGGCTTGCCAGCGTTATGTTTTCCAAGCCCGTCCTGGGCGCGGTTGGTCCAAAACATACTGATAAGAGCGGGTTGGGAAAGTTGATGGGGTAGGTTTTGCTTCCTCTATACACTGAGTAGCACAATGATTCGATGCTGACCGGAACGTAGAGTCGCCAAGGAGGTTGTAGGACAACGTTTCGGCGCGGATGCAAAGGAGCGACCGGATATGCTGGTATGTCGACCTTTTCACCTTTCATTTGGAGCAGAGCTGAGAATGAACAGGGTGCCTTTATTCGGCACGGCGTCAGCCAGAGTGAATGTGAAACCGAAGTTCTCTTCCAGATTGTTGCTGGATCAGACACGACCGCAACAGCAATCCGGACAACTCTCCTCAATCTGATGACATCTCCCCTCGCATATTGCACTCTACGAAGTGAAATTGCTACAGCTATCACTCAAGGCCACATCTCTTCGCCCATTACCAGTGAGGAGAGTAAAACGTTGCCATACCTCCAGGTCAGCTCCTCAGTTACAGAACCACATTTCGTATGGAGACTTTGCTGATCAACCGTAGGCCATAATCTATGAGGGTCTCCGAATGTGTGCTCCCTTCACGGGTCTTTGCGCTAAGGAAACACCTGCCGGAGGAGATACCATTGACGGACGTTTCATCCCCGGGGGGACGCGCATCGCCCAGAATGTCTGGGGCACGCTGCGCCGCGTCGATGTCTTTGGTAAAGACGCGGACCTCTTCCGGCCTGAGCGGTGGATCGAGGCGGACGAGGCGACGAAGGATAAGATGCAGAAGACTACTGAGTTCGCTTTTGGATATGGGCGATGGGGTTGTGCGGGTAAAAATGTTGCGTTCCTGGAGTTGAACAAGGTGTTTTTTGAAGTGAGTGTCTACTTCCCTCTTTCCCGAATCCTCTTTCCCGAATTTGAAAGTGCTGCGGCGGTGTAAAGAGTCGAGATGCTGACATGTACAAATTCCCATAGTTGCTTCGCAATTTTGACTTTCAGATCTTGGATCCTGCGAAGCCTTGGCATAGCGTGAATCACAACATGTTCATGCAAGATAACTTCTGGGTCAAAGTTACTGCGCACAAGAACTAGGAAGATCGGGGCAAGGAAAACGCAGCTAGATCGCAAAGCGTCCTTTCCATAGATCGTCCTTAACCTAGCTGCTTATCTTCGCGCAGCTTCCAGTGGTATCGTTCATGATGATTTGGATCTTAGCTGTCGCGCTATAGTAAGTAATATGTGAAGTGGTCAGTATAACAATGGTGACTCAAAGTGCCTACAAAGTATGTAGTACTCGGAGCATGGCCATGCCCACCTCCGGACATGCGACTCGCTGCTAAGATATGACTCGGTACCGCAGCGGCTCATGATTGGTTCAGTCAACTTTTGCAAGATTCGGCCCTCTGCAGCATGTCGGGCTGTCGGCAGAGATGCCTAATGAGAGAGGGGCACAGCAACAAGTTGCAAGAAATCTTACGTCTGCAACCAACCATCCCAGCTCATTCGGGAATCACATAGCAACAATCAAATCACGATCAACGCAGTTGAAGTGAGGAGAATAATGCATGTGGTTTGCAATGGCCGAACACCAGCTGGTTGGCAGCCTGGAGTCCCTCCAATATGAACCGCTAGACCCGGAAAAGAAGGAGTTCCGCCTCATCGAAATAGAGCCTTTGGGAATAAAAGAACCAGGTGCTACTCCGCCATCCGTTCGCTGTCGTCTGAAGCAAGCCAGACTTGATGAGCAGCAATGCTACACGGCAGTTTCATACACATGGGGAGATGCCAGCATCACAAAAGGCATCCTGGTAGATGGTCAGTGGGTTCAAGTTACCACGAATCTGGAAGCGGCGTTGAGACACTTGGCTGCTGGGCGAATTGATGAGAACCTCGGCTCAACCTTTTGGGTCGACGCTCTGTGCATCAATCAACGGGACGAAGCAGAAAGAAACCAACAGGTGTCTTATGTGAGAGAAATCTACCAAAACGCCGCAAAAACTGTTATTTGGCTAGGCTCTGCAAGCGTGGACAGCGATCTTGCGATGAACACCCTTCTCGACTTGGACAAGTTGGCAGATTCGGGAGTGTTTGCTGTCATGTCATGGTCCGAGTTCCCATTCGCCAAGATAGCTGTCAATATGATGGTGGACAAGGTCCAGACCATACTCAGAGAGATAACAGGAGAGCTTTGTCGCAAAAATTCTGCGAGATTGAAAGCTATTGGCTCCTTGTTTGAACGTTCCTGGTTCAGGCGCGTCTGGGTGATCCAGGAACGCGTGCTATCGAAGGACTGCTTGGTCTGTTGCGGTGATACTTGGATGTCCTGGGATGCATTCTACGACGGGTTCTGGGTGCTTTGTGGTGTACGCGACTACTTGAACATTGTCGGCTCGGGTACTGGGAGGCGGGACAGCTCCGCGCTGGTGGCTTTTCTCGCGGCGGCTCTAGACAGGGTAACGCCCGTTGCTTTCACTCGACCAGACTCTTCACTACTCACCCTTTTCTCCTTGCTCAGGAGGACGTCCAATGAAGCCCAGCTCCAGGCTTCTGATCAGCGAGACTACGTCTTCTCGCTTCTAGGCTTGATCAGCCCTGATTCGAGCCCGTCAATCCCAGTCCAGTACAACAAAGATTGGCAAAGGATTCGCACGGAAGTTGCCAAAGCCTGTCTGATCTACTATGGCCCAAGAATACTATCATTCGCCGGGCCCGGGGGCGTACACAATGCCGCCGCATCGTTCATTCGCAAACCTTCATGGGCACCCGACTGGTCTTCGAAATACCTGGCTCAGCCGCTGAACGCTCCATCCCTGTTCATGGTACGAGGCAAAAACAGAGAAAAGGCATACACGGCCTCCGGATCACTCTCTCAGTCTCTTTCGGCCGCATTCTTGGAAGAGAATCGGTTCGTGATCCCATTATCGTTGAAGGCCATTAGAGTCGGCAAAATCGTGAAGCAAGGAATGCCATTTGGAAGGTTCAAAGGATTGAAATCGGATGTCGCAGATGGCATCCGAGCATCGTTACTAGACCTGTGGCTGGACGATCTTGATGCCATCTTAGCAGGTACCCCTACTGTGTACAATACCGACCGAGCTCTGCGAGAGGCCTTGTGGAGAACTCCAATCGCCGATCGAGAGTTTGCATACAACTGGGAGACGGAACGGGCATCCGCGGAAATGTTTCTGTCTTACCAAGCTTTGCGACAGAGAAAGGTTTACGAGGGCCTGAAGTACGTGAACGTTGCGATCGCCAAACTCGTGGGCAGACAGCCCTTTGTAACTGACGGAGGGTATATCGGACTAGCGCCACTGGCATCGTCCGTAGACGATAAGGTTCGGATAATCCTTGGTGCAGACGCACCGTTCATCATCTCATCCAGCTCCTTGGCTAAATGCTCTCGGATCATTGGCGAGGCCTACGTTCATGGCATTATGGATGGCGAGCTTTTGAAGGGAACGACTGAGGTACAGACGCTCAACCTCACGTAGATCGTAGCTTTTATATCACTGGGGCCATATTTCATCTTCAACGGTCTCATTCAATCGTGTATTATCGTGTAGTTATACATGAGCAAGTCGTCAAATCGTGAGTCCATCAATGCGCCACCTGCAAGCCGCGAAGAGAGATGCTAGCTCTCACAGTTGCACCAGATCCAACATCAAAGCTCTCCTCCTTGACCAAGCCAGGCGCCTGAAGAACATCCTGGAAAGGAATCTCGACAGCCCCAGTCTCATCAGCCTTGTTGAGCAAAGAGATTTTGAAGTTGGCAGGGTTGGCAAGCAAGTCCGCTGTCACTGGGATTCTGAAAGCCTGGTCGAAAGATGGGTTGAAGATGTCCGTTCCCGGAGTGTAGGTCTTAGTTGCGGTGCGGAATTCTTTTGCGCCCCATGTTACCTTGATGCTGGGGTTCAGCTCGTCGCGCTGGCCCTGCAAGCCGAGGGCGCTGGCGATGAGCACGGTGGCGAGGCCGACGATTTGATGCTCGTTCTCGCTTTGTGTGGTTGTGATGGCTTCAGCGTTGTCGACAAAGTTGTAGAACTTGGCGTGAACGACAATCTTGGCGTCGGTAGGTTCGTCCTTGTGGGTGAGGGCTAACTCTTGGGAGCCTCCATTGAGCAGAATGTCTTTGACGGTTGTAGTCGCGATACCGATGTCATCATCGCCGCCAAGGTCATCGTCTTGTACATCAATAAAGATGCGCTGGTCGTAGTCTGCAACGAGGAAGTCGTGAGTCTCGTTCCACTCCGGGTCGTGATCGTTCTTCTTGACGGAGGTGCGCCACTCCTCCTCGGCACCGACGTTCACCTTCGCATAACAGTCGGGAACATCCTTGACGATCTTGGCCAACAGCCTCTTGGCACCACTCTTCTTGGGGCCGCTGATGCCAATTGCTCTCTCAATGGTAAGGCGAAGGGCCCCCAGGTGAGGCAAGTACGTTCGGAAGTAGTCGTTGTTGCTGTCGAGCTTCACGAGGTAACGGTTGGGGAGCACAGCCATGGACGCGATGATGTCAAGAATGACCTTGCGCACGGCCTTGTCAACCAAAGCCCAGTCTGCGATGTTCGCAGCATTGGTGAAATCGAGCTTGAGCTCTGGCGGGTTGATGAAGGCGACTTGTGCGGCTCCAATCTTGTTCATATGTTAGTACATACACCGACTTGGAAGATATTATGTGAGGTGACGGACCAGGGGGATGATATTTGTGAGTGGTGCAAGCAAGATCGAAAGTCTGCCTTTCAGATGAACGTGTTCGATGCCCTGTTGTTGTTCATTTTAGCCATGCGCGAGTCAAGCGACAGTCTTCACGCCAGGGTCTTACCAGCTTGGGAACCATCTTTCCATCGAGCTCAATGTCACTCTTTCCCTCCCAAATGACATCCATGTCAAGTTTGATACCACCATTATCGACCTTGTGGACGTCCACTTCTGATACCCGCATGGGAATGGTTCCGAGGTCCAACTTGACAAACTTGAGACTGGCGAGGGGGCCAGGAAGCATTGTAGCGAACATGGGCTCGACGATCTCCTTCACCATCCTGCAGCCAGCAACGTTGATGTTCGGCCATAACTGCTCGATGATGTCGTTAAGGAACCCTGATGAGATGTTAGACGCCAATTGCCAAACAACTAGGTGCTTCAGCTACTGGAAGAGGCGTTTGGCCTACCTGCAGATTCGGTGCCTCCAGAGGCAGTCAATTTGTCTACGATTCCTGCCATTGCGAATTAAGAATGCTGAATATGTGAGAAGAACAATGCAGACGTGAGCGAAGTCGTTCTCGGCGTTGGAAGACGAGGTGCCTCAAGGGACAATGATGATATATCAATGAGTTACTGCGAGAGTGGGTCAACTAGTTTAGAGGGTGGATCAGTCAGGGGAAAGTCAAGAACACTCCAGCTGAAGCCCGACATCACAAGGGAGACTGATGGTGAGCGCTTTTGATGCCCAGACTACGCGGTGGCTTGTTATTCGTGTTCCTTGGCAGTGGGCATGGAAAGTGGGTTGACGTCACTTGTTAGACTGCGGAGATCACTGGATGTCATACAAGCTTGCTTGGCATGGTTTGTCCTCCAGCTCTACCATTGGGCCTGTATCCCTGCCCGCGCGGGGTTCTGCACTCAGCCGCTGACACACCGCTTGTCGACCCCAGTTCCAGGGAGAACTTGCTTCACTGTCTTGATCAATGAAAGCTGTCTTGGATATTGCAGGATCCTCTTGAGCACCAGTCGTGGAGAGACGGGACGTGGCTGGTGCTGCGCATCGGTGGCGTTGTGGCATGATACGTGGACACGCTAACAGCGCTTGAGACATGCAACGGGACCAATGTACAGGTAAACGAACCGTTACAAGCTAATAATAGGGTATGATGTCCAAGACTTTGGTCTAGTCCATGCGATAAACAAGAATTTCGTCGATTATGGAGGCTCCTGTTTCGCCAGTGGCCTCTTCGCCTGCATTGAATGACTTGGACAACCATCCAAAGAAGTCGTCGTCTCCTCCCAACAGTCTACAGCTCATGCTTTCTTACAGAAGACGAGACGCGTAGGGCGGAAAAGAAGCTCCGCACGTCACTCATCCACAGATCGGGCTGGCTGACAGCTGGGAAGTGTCCGCCATTTTGATGTCGCTCGAAATACACCAAGTTGACGGACCTTTCAACCCAACTTCTTGGCTGTAAAAAGTCAGTTTAAGTGTTTAGATACACGTGTCCCATGAGAGGACTCACCGCGAAGCCAAAATTTCCAACGTCGGGGAACGGGCCATCGCCCATACTCCACTGAGAGACCCCCGTAGGCACGTCTGTGTGGGGAAATTGCGACTAATATGGGTGTCAGTAATTTCGACACTCACAAAAACCACGTTTAAAAGGGTATCACAAACCTGAAAACCCAAGTAAGCTCGAATCCCCGCGTATGGTCCAGGTATGGCCATCATCATTGCATCAGTGATGAGCTCCTCTTTGGTGTATGGGTAGCCATTGGAAGTGGCATAGTTGACATCCCAGAACCAGCCAAGCAGACCAACAGGGCTATCAGCTAGAGCTTGAGATATCGTCAGGGGCTTCTGGCTATGAACGACAGAATATGCCCAATGCGAGCTGAACCATTTGTCGACAGCGGCCATATATAGTGTTTCCTCCTCGGTGGTCTTATTCTGCGCCAGTCGGGCCTGGTCCTCAGTCGTTGCTTCGGCGATGAAGAAGTCGCACATGTGGCCAAGAATACTGTCGCGAACGTCGATAGTCATCCATCTTCCGGTGACCCATCCTAGGTCGGTAGTAACGATGCCATACTTTTCGTAACCGAGTTGGTGCATCAGGGCGTCAAAGGCCGATCCAATTTCTCGCAAACCCAGCCCAGGGTGTTGTGGCTCTGGGCTGAATCCGAATCCAGGTAAATCCGGTGCTACGATGTGGAATGGCTGTCCGGAATTCTCTGACAGAGGCTTGATGACTTTGGACCACTCAAGATTTGTTGATGGCCATCCGTGAAGCAGTAGCAGTGGTGTGGCGTTTGTGCTGGTTGAAACATGATGGATAAAGTGTAGCGGTACGGGATACGGATACTTCTCGCCTCCCGAAACAGTCGTTGCATAGTGATCGAAGTCGTTGTTTAGCTTTTCCTGAACGTTGTTCCAGTCGTATTGATTGACCCAATATTCCGCGACATCGGTCAGGTTTCTAGTGGGAGGCCCTTCGATATCCCAGGTAGAAGACAGCCCATAGGTAGGGCGGTAGCTGCGAACCTTTTGGATGGTGTTGTTCAAGAAGGATTCATCAACCTTGATGGTGAAGCGTTGAGGTGTTGAATTGGAAGGGAAATCGAAATTAAGGAGAGAACGATCATACGGCTGAGCGCTGACAGCCGTGGCTGCGAGCAACAGAAGACGTTGAAGAAGCATGGCGGTGTTGCGTTTACAGTTGTCCTGAATCAATGGATGAAAGACAAGGAATTGATCTGTGTAAGAAGAGCTGCCCAAGACTTCACCATTATATCCGCCTATTATAGATTTCACTTCATGTACGCCCTTGACAATACATTACCTAGCCATCTAGCTAGTATTTCTCCCCCTGCCTCCGTGGAGCTGGGTCGATTACAAATGTTGAAATGAATGAATATTGCTTCGAAGGTTTAATCTACCGTGGAGACACTGATTCAAAACTTAGAAATCAGGCTTCCTTGTAAATCCTTTAATCAAGATGTAGTGAGATACTACTTCAAGGCAATGTGCCATGTTGCATTCGGTCATGAAAGATACCCGGCTCGGTCCCGTTAAGGTTTCGGTGGAGCCCCGCTTCGCGCTCCGATGACCCCCGATGAATCGCGGGTCTAGGGCCCCGGAGCTGTTCCACATCTAAACGGCCCTCGATCAGGCCGATTTCATAGGAGACAACCAACAGAATAATCACTAAATTCTGTCCTAAGGTTGCCAATAGTCCGTATCAACAGAAGCTGTTCTAGATGTTCGTAAATAGCATCAAAAAGCAACCGGAATGCATGTCAGTAACAATCAATTCTAGACGATGTCAAACGAGTATACTCCATATTACATGTCAGTAGAAGAGGACTGAGGTCTTATTGAATCTAATATCTCACGTCGCTTTGGCCTACATTCAGTCTTCATAGCGCGCAGCAGCACGGAGCAATCAAGTCATGCCCATGGCGATAGTATTATTAGATCATACATTTACACTGCGCTTGAGGCCATACTTGCCGCCTAGTACGCTTGGTCCTTTGGCTGAGATTGATTGACTCAATCATTGACCTCATTGAAGACACTGAGATCTCGGTATCGGGATTGAGAGATGACTAAACGATCGGTCAGGCTTGTCAATATCTCTACGTATGAAGGCCCCGCAGCTTTGGTCAAGTGCTTCCGCGACATCGCGACTCGATTTATGCCGATTAGTCATCGGCTAACAGTTTATGAAGTATCGTCGACTTCGTGATGATGAGTTATAGTGTAGAAGCTCGAAACGAACACCAAACTACAAAAACGACGTTCTCGTCCGTACTTTACCATCACAAACATCCACAGTAAACCTTCCTGTTGATCCTCACCTTTGAACACATCGTCGTCGTTCGCGAATTTTTGCAACATCGAAGGCATCTTCGAATCCGAGACTTAAAATGAACTACTCTTTGGCCAACATTTTCAGCTTTGCTCTTCTGGGAAGCGCCGCGGCAGCTCCTGGACTCGTTGGACAGCCCCACCTCCCCAAGATCGTATACCCTTCCAACGTTGGATGTGGCGATGTAAACGTTTTCTACACGTGAGCTAGCCTGAAAATAATCTGAACACCACGAAGAATGACTGACTGCTGATAGAGGACTTCCTGCATATCACCCCTACGTGATTGCCCAGAATGCGGATGCAGTCGTGATCGACAAGCAACTTCGCAACGACACTGCCGCCTTGGTGAAGGCCGGTTTTAATGTTCGCAGTAAGTCTTCTTTGCATCCAGCTCATCTCAAGAGCCAAGTACTAAAAATGTACGATACAGTCCTGTTCCAAGGTCCGGACCAGCCAGTGACTAGAATCGGCGAGCGCTTGAACGGCACCGACTGGGGTGTGACTGGCGTAGGCCGGGGCCAAAGGGGCGCAACCATTCTGGACGTCGTCACCCGCTTCGAAGGTATGTACCAATGGTTCTACTTCCAGAGCATGGGAAGAGGATGTCGTTCTGACGCGAAGAAACCTAGATAACCTTCATCAATGCCGCGAGAATGCGCCGTTGACGCCAACTGTCTTCAACTGGGGCCCGACCACCTTGGCTGAGTCTGTGATTCGACATGTGCCTCTGAACGAGGATTGCGCCACGAAGCCTGGAAAGCTGATTGTAAGCATCACCCAAAGAATATCAGACCGGTCGCCATGAGACGCTGACATTGAACTCCCAAGGCTTACGAAGAAGTATGCCCTCCTGAGCGTTGTGAGAAGGTGACTGTGGTCACCTCTGGCAGCTTGGATGAGCTTCTGGCTGGCACTGACGGATGAAAATGACCATCGAACGAGTGTGCTCTTGTCTATACTTGTGCTGTGAAGGATTATTCAACATAATCCTTGCAGCGGTGTCTTAGCCTGTATGTAGAAATGCCTATTTTCTCTTCTATCTAATCTTTGGAAAAAGTCATTGTCATTGTCGACCGATACCATGCGAAGGGTAAAAATATTCTTCCTTGTTTTATGAACATGCGGTCTTGTATATAACCACTGTATCCGGAGACATTTTATCAGTAGCCTACATTCATTAGTTGGCCGCAATGTCATTTTCAAATGCTGTCCAAACACTCCCAAGCCTCTGTTTCTTTGCGGTCTTCGTAGCGAATCGCTCGAGACTGGAGAGGCGAGTTTGATGTGATATCTGAGGGGTCTTCGGGTCTATCCTGCATGCCAAGATTAAAACATCAAAAATAGTGTACTCATCCGGCTTCACGATCTGGGCTGCGACGTGCGGGCGCTGGAGAGCTATGACTAAATCATCATCGGGACCATCGTCGTGTGGAACTTTGTGCAATGTCCCCCTAAACAACGAGTCGCAGCATGGGCACCCAACAGAAGTTAACGAATTACCCCAGGATTAAACCACAGAAGGATTTGAACTTCGCAGACCTTCCGAAGAGGCTAGAGTCAACCTCACAGTAAATTGTCGGAGGCCTCTGTCAGAAAATCGCTCTCATCAAACGCGTCCCCCACAGGCTATGTGCCGCATATCAAAATCCCTCATACTGCCTACCTCATCGTATTCTACACGTGACTATGATGGACCAGGCATAGAAGATTTTTATGTTGGGTATATGTAGAGAACGATTTTGAAATTCAAAGCGAGATTCAAAGAAGTAACAATTACTCAATTACGTGTCTTCGCGCCGCCACAACATACCATTCAAGTGCTGGTACGCTTTTTATGAACCACTCCCCTCATTTTGAGGTCGATAGTAAGCATATGACGGTATTCTTTCCTTTGGTGATATAGTTCGTCTCATATTTATGCTTGGTTGGGGAAAATGTCCTTGCACGCGTTGGACATGCACCCTCGGATGCCCGGAGGCGACAGACATCTGACCTTTTCCGAAGCTGCCGGTTCTGAGGCTAGTCCAATCTCACGCGATCCTTCGCCCTCTGAAAACAGGAATCTTCTACAACATGCCGAGTCACCGCAGGCCAAGAAAGCCATTCGAAACAAAATGTTTTCTTCGTGGCTCAATTGCCTTCTCATCTTTGTACCCATCGGCGTTTGGGCGTTCTGGTTCGACAAAGCCCCTCTGGCCATATTCATCACTAATGCCATAGCGGTGGTGCCGCTGTCCTCCCTGCTCACTGGAGCCACCGAGATGATTGCTTCAGATGCTGGCGACACAGTTGGAGCTTTGCTGAACATTACCATGGGAAACCTCGTGGAGCTAATCTTATTGTAAGCCTTACCGTTGCTTGGCTGAAGTTCATGGCTATAGACGCCAATAATACTGACAATTATTCTAGCATGTAAGCGCAATATCCCCATATCTCATCAAACTGTTTGCATGATGCTGATGTAGTTAGAATCGCCCTCAAACACAATCAGATACAAGTCGTTCAAGCGTCAATACTTGGCTCAATGCTCGTCAACTTATTGCCAGTTCTTGGCACCGCCCTATGCGTCTGCGGAATATCGCGACAGGAGCCAGCCTTGAATACTTCAGAGACCCAACTCCTGGGCTGCCTTCTCTTTGTTTCAGTTTTTGTTCTTCTGATACCAGTAAGTGGAAGCCACTTATTTCATACTAAGGTAGTCTGAGCATCATACTCATGACATCTAGGCAGCCTTCAGCCATACGTTTCAAGCACGTGATGGAGCGAACGAAGCCATGTTGACAATGAGCAGAGCTTCATCATTCGTGGTTCTATTCATATACATATTCTACTTCGTCCATGAACTGAGAGAACAACACATCTCTGCGGCAAAACAGCTAGACACAACGGATCTAGAAGATGGTGGTGCGATAGTACCATGTAACCCTGCATTCTCGCCTCGCACCACTCGGCCTGGGAATTTAGATGGGAGGATGACAACTGGCACCAACGAAGTTAATGACGGCAGAGATACCTTCATAGAGCTCGGAAATATTGAGCTCTATTCAAGTTCCGCATCTTCGCATGAGGATAGCGATGAAGAACGTGGAAGAAAAGAGGATAAGGTCGAACAAGGGGGAAGCCGTGAGAGCTCATGCGAGATTTCAGAGGCACTAAGTCGTCAGTCACTTTGTCATTCGATTGCGGATCCTAGCCGACTCGGCCGGGTCCGAGATGCTTCTGAGACCAGGATTGGCGGTCACCGAAGGTCCTGCTCAAATAGATTACGCATCTTCCAGACCAGCCGTTCGAAAGTCGCAACGATTCACGATAAGAGCTCCCGGCGGTCTTTGGGAGAGAAAGCGATTTCTGTCATTGCATTAATCATAAGCTCGGCCTTGATGTCAATGTGTACCGAGTTTCTTGTCGGAACTATTGACGATATAACACATCAAGGCCATCTGTCAGAGTCTTTCATTGGCCTGATCATTCTGCCAGTTATTGGCAACGTGGCAGAATACGTCACTGTCGTAACAATGGCGTCAAAAGAGAAGCTAGATCTTGCCATCGCGGTTGCAGCTGGTTCAGCCATACAGATCGCGCTTTGCGCAGCGCCCTTGACCATTTTTGCAGGCTGGATCATGCACCGAGATGCCTCTTTCGACTTCAGCTTATTCGAAGCGGCTGCCCTTTTAGGCGCAGCCACACTATCAACACGGCTTCTCTTAAGCGATGGAAGGGGCAATTTGAAGATGCCGGGTATCAAAGGAACACTCATGTGTGCTTGCTATGCATTGATCGGGTACGTATGAGACTTGAATCCCGTACAGTCTTAGAAGGGACCATGCTAATTACCTATAGAGTTGGCTCTTTTCTTTTACCGGACATCGAGTCATAGCGATTTCACGGCTCGAAGCCCTGAGACTCTCATCTTCCAGGATGTCATATCAGACCGTCTACTACTCCTAGCATAAACAAAATCGACGTTGTAATAAGACTCAAACCCCAGATACAATTGTTCGAAAGACATATAGATACTTCACTGCAGGTATCAGTCTTACTCTTTGGTCTATTAAACACTACATGTACTGATATATTACGTGGTGGCCATGTGTTACGCCCTTCCCACGCGGAAACATGCTTGCTCTACGTGACCGCAAAATCATTACCCATCTTTACAAGTAGACGTAGCAATACGGTCCGGCAAGAGTGCTCATTGTGTCACGAATCTTGATAGGAGGACCAGCAGCGTATCCATACTCGAGAACATCGTCAAGAGTCGTGTTAGCACTAGGAGGCGAGTTCAAAAATGTGTTGGTTCCCATAACAGCATCATCAGCGAACTGGCGAGCGTTGGGTGACAGCATTTGCCACATCCACCAGACGCGATCAATTTGCGCATGATGCAGGTAGAAAGCGGGATCACCAGGAGAAACAAAGAAGTCTCTTCCAGGGTCACCCCCAAGAGTCTGAAATGTGTTAGAGTTGTGGCACGATAAACACTGGATAGTAGTAATGGAGTGACTCACGAAATGACCACCTCCGTGGATGCCCATGCCCATGGTACCTGACTCTGGATCTCCCTGCATCTCAACTTGGAACTTGTCGACGTTTTGAGGAACCAAAATGTTGTGTAGGATGGCAGAAGCGTTGGAATACCTCCGGTTGATAGCAGTAGTCAGGTCACGCTTCAGGCAACGGGGGTTGTAGGCAAAGAACCCGTCCGGGTTCGTCTCACTACCTCCACCAGGAAGTGAGAGTGCCAGAGGGCCGAGGTTCACGGACATATTCTTGAAAGGACCGGAGGTAATGCATCCACCTCCCGTTCCAGTCGGAAGACGAGCCGCTTCCGATCCGTCAGGGTTGGTGAGGATGATATCTTCCTGATCAGGGATGAACACTCCATTGCCAGACATTGATGTCTCACTACCGTCGAAGATCGGAGAACTATCAACACCAGTGACGGCGGTCTTTGCCCAGTCCCAGTACTTCCATACAGATTAGTCGATGGCAACCATGGTATTACGCGCAGACAACTTACGGGTTGAGTGCCCTTGTAACCACATTCTTCCCTGAGTGCCTCCTCGTACAACCAAGTGAAACGTCTGTGCCAGGACAAGAACGTGCCGGTGTAGTGGATGGTGAAAGTCTGATTGATGTGTGTGGCGACAAAGTCATCGAACCGAGTCTTGGCACCGGGAACAATGTCAGAAGGGGTCAGCGCGGGCTTTGACTGAAGGCATTGCACGGCTTTGATGTAGTCAAGCTTTTCTTGCTTCTGCAACGACCCCCTAGATCTATGTCAGTTGCAAATCGAACCACATGGTGAACATGAACAGGACGGGGCTAACCATTCCTTGCGGATTTTGATATTTCCCAAAGAGCAGGAACTTCCACGCTTCTGAATTTCACCGCTCTGGATCATCTCCTCTGATTTCTGGTAGGCAGCTTGAGCGAGAGCCGCGAGCTGATCGACGTTCTCAGCAGCGGCAGTTGCCCCGTCATCGGTCTGAGGAAGTGGGTTTCCGAGGACAGCTGAAGCCGCCTGGAGGGCGAAGACACCGAGGGAAAGAGCGTGCATGATGATGTCGGCAGGGTGGGACAAGGGAACAAGGCCGCAAGAATAAGTGGCCCGGAGCTAGAGTCCTGGCTGAGTGAGGGAGAAGATTTCTGCAGGACAAGCGCCCGCCGTGTGGCAGATATATAACCCTTCCTCCGACTCACATCCGGTCGGAAAAGACCGCTTCTCAAGAGTGGCCAAGATAAGAAGTCGACCGGTTCCCTGCCACTTCGTTGTTGGTGCTCTATTCATACGTGATATCCAAGGATGCTTTGGTGGATCATGTCGCGTAAAAAAGTCCAATTTGCATCGCCACCAGCCCAACCCAAGTATATCTCAGAAGTAAGATTCCTGCAAAATATCTCTCAGCCGTGATCAACGTGTTGGTCTAAGATGTAATTGGTTCCACTCTACCAGGAAGGAAACCCGTCGGCCTTTTGGCAAATCTTGGCTTCCAAGGCCGGGACAGCGGGAAAGACGGCGGATTACCCGACTTCATCATGCAGGTCGAAGCCGGGGTTGTGGAATCGGCCCACGGTCCGGGCCAGTTGGTGTGTTGGTATTAAATTCCCATGTAAGACTCTTTACCTGATGCAGCGTCGAACCCGATGCCGTGCAGATTTATCCAACGGCTCCAGCAATGAAAGCTGAAGGCATGCTCCGACCCCAGAATAGGCGGAGAAGGGCTGTGAGTCGAAAAGATACTGACTTTATGCATATTCTAGTCTCAACGACCAAATCGCAGCCAGGGGCACCATCATCCCATCCTGCAGAGGGTCAAACCCCTAGTTATTAATCCCGGTATCACAACATTTTGCTACATCTCGCCAATTTGAAAGCCACCAACCAACGGAAGAAAAGGGTGCGTTGCAGACGCTCCGATGCACAACCGACATGACTGGAAACTCGGGCGAAGGATTTTTGTTGGTACTTCCTATCGCAAGATCCATCGGTACCATAGACCTTACCGGAAAGGAAGCTCCAGCGAAGAGATGGGCCGATGAGTATTTGCAAGTACTTGCAGCTTCAGTTGAATGCGCCGGAGTCTGGAATTAATTTCGAGGCTGGAGGCGAAGTGCCAAGGTGGCGCTGAGGCCCGGTGTCATCCCAACGGCGAGAATCCGATGAACAGGCTTGTGTCTTCCATCAGTCGATGATGCGTTGCCGCATACCTGAAGACACGGCGTGCCTTGGATGGCCAATTTTATCAATGCCCCTCTCCCTCTAAACAAACCTGGGTGTTGACATCTTTCTCAGTCGTCCAATGCCACATTTCAAACAATCCACTTGCTCAGAGAATGGAGTTTGTCTCGAACCCGGGGGAGAATGAGGGACCCACGGTGTTGGTAGCAACACTAACAGTCACCTGCGTGGCATTGATTGTCGTAGCAGCTCGCCTTTGGGTGCGCCTTGGCATGATTCATAGCTTTGGATTCGATGTAAGTTTGCACATTTGGGGTGGCTTGATGTCTGGCCTTGGTCCTGTGACGCTGACAGTAAGTTGAAAGGACGGGTTCATGACATCCGCGATGGCCATCGCAGTTGCAGGTCAAGGTGTCCTGATCGTGCAGGTTCTTCACGGAGTTGGCCGCCATGTAGGAGACATAGACTTCATGAACGATTATCCGATAGCGATGAAGATGGCTTTCGTTTCTCAACCCCTTTTCCTTGCCGCCATCTGTTTGGTCAAGCTTGCCGTTGGGTCATCTCTACATCGAATCGCTTCCAAAAGGCTGTACAAGAACCTCATCACTGGTGTCATGGCCTTCATGACTGCTTACACAATCGCCTGCGTTTTCGTCAGTAGCTACCCCGTACCATCAAGATGTTATTGAGAACTTACGTCCTAACAACAAGTGTTTGTCACAGACCATCATCTTTCAATGCACCGATGTAAGAGCATTCTGGGACTTTAACGTCAAAGCAACCTGCTGGGATGTCAATACCATCAAGGGCCTATCCTACGCGAACTCCTCGATGAACATACTCACCGACCTTCTGTTCGGAATAGCTATTCCCGCGCCTATGCTCTGGAGCCTCAACGTCCCGCGAAGAGTTCGAATATCCCTTATGATGGTGCTCGGTCTGGGCGTGTTTGCATGCGCAGCAGCTTGCGCCAAAGTCTATTACATCGTCACGAGCTATGGAAGGGCCTTCGATCCAACCTGGGATTCGCGAGATATCCAGACGTGGACCGTAATCGAAGCCAATGTCGGAATCATAGCTGGAAGTCTGCCAACTCTACGACCTCTATTCAAGGACTTCCTGGGCAGCATCTACGGGAAGGGATCAAAAGCGCCAACAGGAGGAGTATACTATGGCCGTGGCACGCTGCGCAGTGGAAGTAATTGGCAGACCCTGTCAAACACTCAGTGGCCGACCAAGCCGGGCGAAGACAGCGGCGAGAAGATTCCCAGGAACCCCAGAGATCGGGCAGGGAATGACTACGAGTTGGAGACATACGCCGCTCGGCCTGTTGGAACAACCACCGTCGCGGCTAGGACCGGGGGCGATGACAGTGATATGAGTGAGG
This sequence comes from Colletotrichum godetiae, assembly GCF_030913485.1. Classification (NCBI taxonomy): domain Eukaryota; kingdom Fungi; phylum Ascomycota; class Sordariomycetes; order Glomerellales; family Glomerellaceae; genus Colletotrichum; species Colletotrichum godetiae. The sequence continues at coordinate 165,614 of NW_026851266.1, forward strand.
ACAAGGATGAGTTGCGGGACAGCTTGAGCGATGGGCGGGGGATCAAGAAGACCACAGTGACAACTGTCATGTACACCAGCTCTCCATAGTTGTGAACGTTGAGCCGGTTTGTCCGGATTCTTCTAATTGTCTCGTCCATCATTTGGGACCTCAGCGCGATGATGTACCAGTTTGTTTGCCTCTTTCACAAAAATAGTCGGCTTACCTTTGTCGTGCTTTGCTAAGATATGTCTCTCTCGCCACTGGGAGACATGGCTCTTCGTGCGGCACGATGCTCCTGAATGCAACCTCATGCCGGCTAATGGGTACAGAGAGAATTCTTCACTTCTTTCGCTTCTGCAAGTTTTTACCCATTCGGAAAGGTGGTCCGAGAACAAGAATCCCCATTGGTTGAGAAATAAATGCTGTGTGGTCCGGTAAGAAAATTGATGAAGGATCGCACCCGGTATGAAGATGCGCCAATGTGGCAAGGTCGGAAGTAATCCTTGCCCGGAGTTGTTAACGAAGTTTGTTGGACAAAGGCACATCAACTCTTCGGGACTCGCACTGCGGATGTGACTGATACATGAAGGCTCGGATTCTATCCACTTTCAGAACCCTGGTCCTCTTCTGGGTCCCGAGCTCCGTCTCGTTGTTAACCTGTGCTGGGAGCTTTGTCCGTACTTCTCATTCCGTACAGGACGAGAGACCCCTGATGATATGCGATCACAATATCTGAAGCGTTGCATCCGATCGTGATGGGCCTGGCAACTCGCAAGGACCACACCTAATTTCATCCCCTGCATCGTCCAACTTGACAGCCTCCAATAATCATGTTCACAATTTGACTCTCTGTAAGGTAAGGTAAGTCACGGTCGCTCACGAACCCACTTAGCCACCCCCTTCTCCGTGACAGACGACAGCCTACGCAACATCCGCTCGTAGCGACGGCATTGTTGACCGGCATCGGCTCACTCCCCCCCTCCATGAATATCTGCCTGTGGAAGTCGTACAGCTTCACGGCCGGGATCGCTCTCACAAGTCCGGCGTCCTCCAAGCCCAGCCCGGCCGCACTACCCTTTAGACGCTGTAGCCAGAACCTTGACGATACGACATCGATTTTTGTCACGAGCTATGGCACGCAGCAATGGGCATATGAAGTGAGTTAAAGTGGCTTGAAGTAACCCGTCTAGAAGAGCACTTGAGAGCAGTCTATATACTAAGAGAATGTGATATCCACGTGAGAAAGCACGTGGAAAGGTGCTTGACAAGTGCTGATACCATTCCTGTTTCGTGACAATTTTGCTGCTTGACCGCTTTTCATCGCCGATTATATGGCAGGCAAAATCTCAAGTCACGATACCACCCTTGGGTTCCGCACATGGAAGAACCTCGCACCAGCACTTCTATTCTTGACACTGATCTCGTCAAAAGCCAGCTAGAACTGCTTCACCCAGGATGTCCGAAGGCAACCAGTCGACCACCGAGAAGACGGGACCGAGATCGTCGGGAAGGCAGCCCAGATAGACCGAGCTCGCGACCAGGCTAGGGAGCCATTCATGACGATTCTAGATAGCGGCATCTCCCGACACATCTGCAGCACAGGCGACCTGGCTCAGCTGGGTGGCGGTGGCCAGCATACCGAGATGACGTGCTGCTATGCCGCAGAGATGTCCTGCCACGAACTGGCTGCGCGTATTCATTTTGTATCCGTCCGGGGCGGCCGCAACCGCGTTCTTTAGTCGCGCCTCCGCAACTAGGTGCTGGTCACGGGGCGCGCTTACGATGGCACCCATAGTGCATAGATGAGATGAAGACCGTACGTATAGGATGGCGGGGCACGGCTAGTGCGAATATGTCCGCGATATCGGTTAGCTTGGGCCGGAATGTCTATAGGTTTAGGTCCGAGCTAACCAAATGTTTACATACGCCCTCTTCAAATTACACACGAGATAGAAAATATAATCAGCTTTAGGCTTAAAGTCCGCGGGAGGTAATCTCCATATGCTACGACTGATGCTGGTGCTCCGAGGTGAGGTCTTTACGAGATCTTGACATTCGCAGATCGATGTCTAAGGTACTTGGGGTAAAGTAGTAAGAACTGCTTCGACTGACTTCCACTGTAGAGTGATCCCCGGCTTTCTAAACCTGAAAACTCTCACCACGACATCGAAGCTCACCAATCACACCCCGTGCAAAGAAGCTTGTTTCGTATCGTACAATATCCAATCCACACCAAGGATCAAGCGCAGAGCGTCGGGGAAATATAATCTGGCCATGACCATCCCAGATCTCGGTGAACCTCCAGTCCATCTTTGAAGGAATTAGCTCTTGGATGGCAGGCGATGTTCCTGCACACGGCTGTGGGATACTGCGAAGATTAAGGGTCCATTTTTCTGATGTTGGCAAACTAGGAATTTGACGGTCGGGTATGAATTCGCATTCAAAGACCGTTCGCCCTGCTGGCCTCTGCGCGTTGGCTTGAACGAGTCGTGTGCCATTTTTCGTTTCAATGTCGGCCTCGCCAAAGACTTTAGGAAAGCCGTACTGTTCGCGTCCAGCGAATATGGCTGCTTCGTTGTCAAGAATCAAGATGAGACTGTACATGAACTTTTCATTCTTGTACGTCACCTCGACTTGATGGACAAATTCCTTGTATGAACCCACGGGACTCATTCCATAATCGAGAACTGAGGTTGACATGAGCGGCTCATCCTCGAGTTCTAGCACGCTAGGGACGAGATGGCGAACTCGAGACGCGGCAACACGGTAGGTGAAGCACAGCATCGTATCGATTGCAAAACTGTATGGATCTGGCGGTTTCGGGTACGGGGGTGAAAAAATGGGAACAGAGTCCGCTTTCAAAGACAGCGTCCCAACAGGCATTTCGCGAGCGACTTTGTGTATTATCAACTTGAGAAATATCGGAGTTTTCCTTGATGTTGCAATTATTTACGTCAAAACCAGCAGGCTATAACGCAATGTCGCCAGCTTCTTAATTTTTGACGCCGGTGTGCCTCACGAATTTAAACGATCTTGTATTTCCCCTCGGTGTCCTTGGCATGCCCGGGAATGCCGCCTCTAACCCCATTGGCGCTGCCTATCGAAGCTTGCCGTGATGCTTAGTCGCTGCTCTGGAGTCAAACTTCAAGTTCCATGGATAGTGAGAGCTCAGAGGTAGGGCCAAGTGGGAATCGCCCGAACCACGTGGAATTAGTGGGCATTATCCGACATGACTGTGCCTCGGTCGCGGCGTCAGGAAGTCCGCGAAACGCCGTTGGTAGCCATAGTTGCCCCGGCCGAGCTCTCGGTGTCATTTTCGGGACCCGAGTCCGCTGGTTCAATATTCACTCCTCGCTGTAAGACGACAGCCGTTGGCTCGACCGCAGCTTAGATTCGGCTGGCGTCGCATCTTATGTTGCATGATTTGTCACACGTGCCACCCCCGGAGAGTAAACGTCACTCCGGCGGGATTCGGTGTGGTATTTAAAATGCGGGGTGAAGATCCGCCTCATAAGCATAAAATCTCGGCATAGGTCGACCTCCACCTGATATTGAATGTTTGACGCGCCAACTTGGACTCGAGCCTGGACGACAAGTTTATCAAAATGCAAGCATTTCAGTTTGTGGAGCAAGGCGGCGGCCTACAACTTCAAAATCTACCGATTCCTCAACCCGGCCCGGGCTGGGTTCAGCTACAAGTCAAAGCAGCTGGACTATGTCATTCAGACTGCCACATATTGAAAGGCATCGATGGGGTTATCCAGCGACCTATTACTCTCGGCCACGAAGTTTCCGGAATAATAACAGCTCTCGGTCCCGATGTGCATGGGTTCAAAACCGGCGATCGCGTTACTGTCGGTCTTTTCTCTTACCCAATCAAACTTCGAGACTGGACAATGGCTATTGGTCTTGGATTTGACGGTGGCTATGGAGAATATGTGCTGGCACCAGCAGCAAGATTAGTCAACATCCCGAACGGCCTCCCATTTTCTCAAGCTGCGGTGGCGACCGATGCCATGGCGACATCCTATCACGCTGTGGTGATCGAAGCCGCTGCAAAACCGGGCATGACGATTGGTGTCATTGGTATCGGTGGACTTGGGATGTCTGGTCTCGGTTTTGGAGTCCTGAAGGGGGCCAAAGTGTACGGCATCGACATATCCGAGTCAAAGTTCAAAGAAGCAAAGAGGTTGGGTGCCAGTGGATGCTTCAAGAGCCTCGACGACGCTACGGATATTGAATTTGATGCCATTGTTGATTTTGCCGGTACAGGGGAGACAACCAAACAAGCCATTGAGAAAGTGAACGAAGGGGGCAAAGTCGTGGTTGTGGGACTTGCAGCTTCCAAGATCACCATCCCTAGCTACGCTTTGATTGGTCGTAGTGTTAGTTTGATAGGGTCATTTGGAGCGAGCGAAAAGGACTTGAGAGATGTTTTTGAGCTATTGGCTAACAAGTTAATCGAGCCTGAACTGAAAGAGATTCCCTTCGCAGAGATTCCGGCGGGACTTGATGCCTTAGACAGAGGAGAGACTCAAGGAAGGCTTTGGTCAGATCCAAGCAAGGCGAAGACTGGCTCAAGTAAACTGTAATGATATTTGTGGTCTGAGATTATTATCGCGGCTCTAAGGCATATGAGATCAATGCAAACGTGCAGCCTGGATATTGATCATGGATTATATGTATATTCACTCAATTCTTATGTAGACCCAACGGCATTGATATAAGGAACAATCTTACTGACATCAAGTGACAGGCTTGTCAATGGTTTCCCATCTCACTCGCTCAAGAAAACGAGACATTTCATCTCAATACTTGCCCTCTCTGTGTCGTTCACATATCTCGAATCCTTAAAAGAGCTATGAAACACAGCCATCTTCGACTCGAACTTCTCTAATCCGGCACTATCCCATTGAAGGAACAAGACTGGCTCATCTGGCTGTTGATGATGCAGGAACACCCAATCATGCTCCTTGCTGTACGAAGCGGTATCCAACCAGAAGTCTTGGGCATCTTTCCCAAAGACCTTGAATTTGCCCTCAGGCCGCGAGAAGATTTGTGCATGTCGTTCTTCGGGTTTGATGCTTCTGGGCACTAGAAAAGCAATCGGGTCACGCTTGATGACTTTGAGTGGCCTCCATACGTTAACTAGGAGAACCCGGCCCTTGGGAGGCAGAGATTTCGGTAGAGGGTCCATATTCGCTATAGTGTTCTCCAAGAGTTCCAGTCCGCTTTGAACGGTCAAGTCGCCGTGGATAGAGTAGACTGGTGTAGTATCCTTCCTGATTCCGCTTGAGTCGGAGTGACGAATTCGCTGAACAGTTGTGTATACTCTCTTGGAGTTGAAACTGTTTCCCAAACACAATCAGCCATTTCATCGACCGATCACGAAAGGGCAGAGAACATGACTGAAGCAAAAGTCCTCACTGTCTCTTCAGTAACTCTTCCGTTTCTCTCAGCATCACTTCCCGAACCTCAGCCTCATTGGACCAGTCTTTGATATCAACTCCATGCTTCAGAAACTCCAGGCCATCATTCTCTGTGTTGAACTGAAACATATTAGGGCGGATATCGCGAACAAATACTTCGCGCTTATCTCTGTAGTTGTCTGCATCGGAGTAGAGGTTGACTGGAGTGTCGAGGAACTCCGGCGTTGGCGGTGGCTTTCTGTACACGAACTCTGTCCGGACTCCAGGAATTGTAAGTGTTGGAGACATCTCGCGGGACGATGGAATTGTAAGGGGGCTGTGTTGCATATAGTGACACTCAGTTGTGACACCAGCCTTGCGAAATTGAGAATAAGTCCGCCTTTCTATATGTGCGTCAAGGATTCCTTCCACGGATTTTCTTTTCTGCAGTCATCCAACGATCTATATTTAGGGCTGTACAATAATCATACCTTCTTCAAGCTTGATGCTGACGGATGTAGTCACGCGCTATGATGATAGCCGCTGACCACAGCAGTCATGCCGGAGAGTGCAATTCAAGGTAGTACGGATGGAACGCTGCATGCCTGTGGGATTCAATGTGTGAATGATTCGTTTTCACGAGCATAATCACCGCTTAAGCATCGGAAACACTTCCAAGATCGTCTTTCAATGGTCGCAAAGGGAAGATCGGCGAGGGCGTATCCCTCCCGTCAAGTTCCAAGAGGGCCAAGGTGTCGTGCCGGTTGCCTACACAGACGAGAGGTAACTTGGCCAACACATCAATGTCTTTTCCAAATCTTTGATTTGAGAAAACTTGCATAGTAAGTTTGATACCTGAGCCGCGGCTTGGATGTGAGGAAGAAACATCGGATATGTTCATCCGCCTTCGACATATCACTATACACACGATAGCCTGAGTTGGGGTTTTTCGAACGCAATTATAACTGAATTAACTTCGGAATTTTTCAAGCCACTAAACGACAGGGCAATAACTACCCACATACACATAAACTGACTCACGTCTCATCAACGTTCACTCTATCTCATCATCGTCGCCATGGAAAAACCTGAGGATAGCAGCAGCGACCAAGTCGCCATCATGCTCCCAATGCGCTGTCTCCGCTGCCTGATCCGCATGTTCCATGTCCTGAATGCCACCACTATCAACCCTCATCTGGATTTGTCTCTTCACCATGTCCTCATCAAACGCCAAATGCGCCTGCGAAGTGAATAGCCGACCCTTGATGTAAACGCCCTGCACTTTGGTGTGCTCACTGTGACCCCACACATCCACCTTGTTGCGCGGCTTCAATAGACCCTTGGAGCTCTCGGTGGTAGGCGGTGCGACGACTTGGTCTTGGTGCATTTGGTGGAGGTGCACATGATCATCTTCCGTCTTGAAAAGTTGCTTGCCCACCGACGAAAGATCGATTCGGCAGTGGCCTAGTTCCCAGTCTTCCGAGGGCGCTGGTGCGACTTCGGCGCCGAGCATCCGGTTGAGAAGCTGGTGGCCGAAGCACACGCCGCTCAAGTGGAGATCCGGCCGGCGCTCCCAAAGTTCTGTCGTCCGGAGTCAGTGCTGCTGGTTGCGGGTGTCTGTGGCTTGGGTGGTGACCAACCTTGCAGAACTGCGAGGAGCTTGAGAATCCAGGGATTGTCTCCGTGTGCGTCATACATGCTTCCGGTGATTAAGACGCCTTGATAGCTGTCGAAATCCTCAAATGTTGGGACTGTGCCTCCCTTATCCTCCACCACGAACTTCTGGTCCGTATCGACTCCTAGCGGCGGGTCGTGTTCAGCGCCAGCATGCTGGAAGTGATTGTGCAGAATTTCTCCGAAGCTACCCTTCGCTGCATGGGTGTCGGGATGAGGGTTGTCGGTCTCTAGCACTATCATCCGCACCACTGGCGCATCGGGGGCAGGGTACTTCTTTGACATATTGAATATGTTTCAGTTGAAGAGTTTGTTATAGGGTAATGGAAGCAAGGGTATTGAAATTAGGCCCTTTTGATTGCTCAATGGGTATCTTTGGGGTATCGATGAAGTAAGAACGTCGCAGGGTGGTTGGCAGGCATCACGCAGTGGCTCAAGGATTACTTAAAGGGCACTCATCCCCCCAAGGTCTCTTCGATGGTGACGCGTTGTAATGTAGAGACACTACATAGGCCAAGGGAAACATTCCTTAGCATTCCGCCGTTGCGCCGGTCTGGGTCATCCGAATTCGAGATTGACGTCAGTAACTTGCTGGCGACTCGGTGCTGTAGGGCTGAGGTGAATGGATTTTTCGATGACGGCAAGTTTGCTGCATTTGAGTTTCCATAACATAATTCCCGTCCTGAGTCCACTAAACCAGCGGCTCGGCGGGTCCCACAGGCGTGGAACCACTGCTGCTTGGCCTGAGTAGAAGAAAGCTAAATCAAGTATTCCAGGCTTGTGCCTTCTACCAAGCCATGGCGAAGCTTACGCGGAGGAAAGCTGGGCTGGATAACTCGGACTGCCCATCTCTACTAAAGCCTTCTGCCCAGCATATTGGCATTCATCTTTCGGCTCTTTGCTACGGTGTTCGAGGATCTGGGAGCGGAAAGTGTCGAGACTGAGACACTAATCGCCCACCGCCCGAACTCGGAAGTCCACCCCAGTCGGTACTCGCCACAACCGTTGGAACAATGGGGAAACGCCCCGAAAATATAGCATCCCAATGGATCAAGAAGCCCCCAGTCAAGCTCTTGCACAACGTCTGACGTTGCAAGGGCACTGGGATTGCGAAATCCGGAGACCATACTCCAGTCCCAGCTCGGTGGTTCCGCGACGTTCGGTGAGACCAAAAATGTTGCTTTTTCTTTTGTTTTACGCAGGAGATCCGAGACCAAGAAAGAAGACTTATGAAGCTCGGGGATACAGCGCAAGGCATCGCAGCGAACCATCTTGATGGCTGTAGACTGCAACCGGTTGGCTCCTGATGCAATTTGATGCAACAGCAACAAGGCCGAGACTACCTCGAAGTTGGCTGTAAGGACGGTTATGGTCAAAAGATCGCCGGTCGATCCGTCCTATTCTTTCGCGATTCTACCAAATAGCACCGGGAATCATCCCGTCGAAAGAAGGGCGCCTAAGCGACACAAAGCACTTCAGGCAGCTAATTGAAACCAACTAGGGAGCATCAATGTCTTCAGTTGATGAAAACACCATTCACATAAAATGACTCGACGGTCCCAGCTTGCTGGTTCTTCTCGACGATTTCATCGAGACAGTCTCAGATTCTCTTGCATTCAACAACTGACTCCAATATCCGTCTAGCTAGAGCGGCCAACACCCCCTACAAAATGGACAGAGAAACCTTACAAAAGCTTCGCAACATGCACTTTGGCGGAGGCTCTGGAGGAGGTCGAGGCGAGGCCAGCAGCGGATGTAGCCACGGAGCCCCTTCTGTCGCAGGATCCGTCAACGAGTCTCTTGATATCGGCGAAGGCAACGATGCTTTTACCGGCAACCGATGGGACTCGAATCCATCAGCTCCGGCGGGCCGCCCGCTTATCGGCGCTCCACACCATATTCCGCCCCAGAGCCTCCAGAAATCACAGAAGCCGGCCGGATATCCACTTCAGCAGGCCGCGCAGCCGCCAATGCCGTCCGGATACCTACCCCAACAGCCCGTGCAGCCATACATGCCAGTTGGACAAGGTCCAATCGATCGTCTCGTACCCTCGGACGCGGCCGCCATGTCTGACAAACGTGAAGAGGTCCGCAAGGTCTTTTGGCCGGAAATCAAGTCCTGGATGACCTCGGACACAGCTCTTCAACAATTCGCCGCCCCTTGCCCCAAATGCTCAACATCCATGACTGCTACGCCCGGCCAGAACTCGAATCGGGCCATGGTCCTCGTCTGCGGCCACATCCTGTGTGTTGCATGCGTCAAACACATTGTGAATCTCTACAACGTCGGTCAACCCAAGTGCCCCTACTGTACGGGTTTGATCGGCCCTTACTCGCAGTGCGCTCAGAGCTGCCAGGATTTAGGCATGGTGGGGTTACCTTTGCCTAGGACCATGGCAGAGCTCGACAAGTTCCCTCTTACCACCCCCGAGGGCGCCTCCCGCCCTTCGTGTTGCTTCAGATGCCGCGCTCTGCGCGTCGAGAGAGCGACCAATTCGCTAATGAGAGCCATACTCAGCGAGACCAGGTCTCGCGCGGTTTGGGCTCCCGGGTACGACCACAAACCGGACGGGAAAGATTACAGCGATTACAAGCGTGTACCTGCGCTGGACAACATTATGAAGCAGATTCGAGACATTGCGCATAGTGATTACATCTATCAGAAATATACTTGGCTGACGCCGACTGCTGAACAGAAAAAGCAGGACGCCTGGGTGGAGATGCTGGACACGGGGCGTCATGTCTCCTAAGAGTCCCGAAGGTTCGTACATGCTATGAATCGTCAAGTACGCGTGAGGGTCGGGTAGGCTAGGTAGCGAACCAAAGGGGATGAGTCAATGGGACATGGCAGGAAAACAGAAGATCAGGATTGAATCAGCATATGTACCAGAGACCATAGCAAGAGTAGACTAGACCGAAAGGAATCTGACTACCTTCATACCGAGGTCTTTCTCAGACCCATCCGAGTTTGATGTACCTCAAATTGCATTCTCAAGGTGTCAGATCGTATTTTCAGCCATTCTGAAAAGTGATGGCGTCAAACTAGATAGTTCTTGGCGTGTCGAAAAGCTTCAATATGTAGATCTCCATAATTCCTTGGGCATACAGGCTTATGCAGGTGCAGGAGGATGACCGCAAGTGACGGTCGCTCTTATGTTCCACAGTTATAAGGATAGGAAAAGCCTGGGACTTGCTGTCGATACTAGCCGCAGTTGTTCTCTCTCTGTTCAAGCTAGTCATCGTGAAACGCGTAGGCAGTCATGGGTGCCCAGGCCAAATGGTAAATCTCCGATTCCTTCTTTAGACAGACCGGACGTCATGGAAGATCGCTAGATGATTCGGAACCGGTTCAACCTCCCAGACAATATTGTCTACAGCTTCTTATTACAGAGCACTACCATATTGCATGATATTCACATAGAGAAGCTGGCTTCGGGCTGGTAGGTTCCCTGCCTGCCGTAAACCTGCTAATGGTTACATACAGTCATCCGTGAACACTGCCCACCACATTGAAAACACTTGGACCACACCAAGACCAGTTTCCAGCCTCAGTTCCAGCCATGACATTGTTGACGTGACCAAGCTCGCACATGTGCTAATTCAATATGTCGTGATGGTGGCAATCAATCATTCTCTAGCCGAATCCAGCAAGTTAAGGGGAGCTCGCATGCGACTCTGCATGTGCATACAATCACCGGTGGGATCGCAGTTGTTTTATGCTCCCGAGTCAGCTAGACACTGCAAGACTCAAGGGGCTGTCGTAGACACAAATTTTCTGACGCAAGGTTTCACACCCAAGTGTGTTTCTGCCGGTGGCACGCGCCGTTGCAAGGAAGAGCTGTGGAACGGCTCAACCTAGCCTATTTAGACACGATCAGCGACCAGTCTCCCATCGTTAGCGGTCAGTCAATGCATCAGAGTGTCAAGTTCGACATGGGCCTCCCGTTCACCCAGCAGATTAGGAGAGTTTTCTCGGCGTGCACAAGATCGTTCTGAGCTTCTTTCTACCAAGAGCTGTCAATGTCAGATCATCATTGCGAGTTCTTTTGCTTTAGAGTGGAAATGCATCAAATCCAGTCTTGACTGACTCCGTCGACTTGGGTCAGTGTAGGAGTAGGTTTAGATCCCGGCTTCGAATAAACGTCGCCCGGTCCAATCAGCGTCCACGCCGGGGAAGCGGTCTTGACGCTAGGGTGGCATACCCTCGTATGCGACGTCAATGTCGGGCGAGTAGATGCTCTGTGTAGTTACGGTCGTAGAATGGGATCTCTTGGAAGTCTTGGGCGCGGTCTTGGTATCCCGATCGCTGGCCAAGCCAATTGTCTTGGGAAACGCCCGGTCCTTGGCCTTCGGCAAGCAAATATCTTGGCGACCATTGCATTCAAGTGTAGACTACAGCATGTTTCTACTAAGTAATTCACTGGTATCTCTCGTCGGCGTTGTGAATAGTAAAACGGCTTTGCAGCTGCTAGTCTGCGGCAGGTCGCAGATCGTATCCTCGGTAGACGACCCCTCGTGCCCCAACGTAAAACATCAGCTTCATCTATCTTTACCTCGCAACAACGTGGGCAACAGAAGAGAATATGCAGCGCTCCCGTACAAAGAAGCCGCCTCTCAGGAAAGCCTGGGCCGCATCCAGCCCAGTTGCCAAGACTCTATATGGTTTCGGGGAGCCCTCGTCGTTGAAGGTCTTGGGACTTGGACCGTTTCACCTCCGCTCAGACGCACTTCTCCACCACATCCCGCGTAACCACCACCACCACCATCACCATACCATCGATGGAAACCACATGGCCCCCCTGGATCAACCCGCGGCTCTTCAATCCTTCTCCTCGAATCCCAACCCGGAAACCACCCCTCAAGGTCCGTGTGTCTGTTAGTCCCAGGTGTTTAGGCCGCCCAAGAACCTATCATCTCTTGTTCAAGGCACCTGGAAGAGCTTCTATTTTTGATAGAGCCGCTTGGCCTTGGCAGCGGCAGGTCTTGACACGCATGACGGCGCCGCAGCCCCGAATGGTATAGTTTCCGCGCCTCTCTTGTGCCATCCTCCACTTTCCAACATCTCACCTTTGACACTCTCTTACTGGCTCAGGTTCTGGATCTGGTCGTGGTTCTCCACGTCAGGTATTTGAACCTCTTCTTGGCGCTCCGTGGGGATTTCCTTCATTACGCTCTTTCCTCCCACCTTGCCTTGCCACTCGTTGACGCGTGTGCTATTACCTGTCTTTCCGTTATCTTTCTTTACTTTCCTCCTCACTTCAGCTGTGCTGTTTGTTCTGATTCTTCGATTCTCCTCCACCAAAGGAAACCCCTTCATTTCAATACTACTTCCTAATAATACCTCTTGAGGAGACAAACACTCACCGGCTGCGCCGACACACGATACCCTATCTTTCAATTCAATCTTCCAATCTTTCGCCATGCAGATCACCAGCACCCTCATGACCCTGGCCGTCGTGGCCGTAGGGATCAACGCCGCCCCCGCACCCCTGAACATCAACCTCGGCGCATACTCCCCTGCGTTGGTAGTCGGTGATGGTGCGCTCACATTCGGAGGCGAGGCGGAGGCTGGAAAGGGCAAGGGAGGCGCCGCCGGAGGCGAAGGCGCAGCAGCCGCTGCCGCCGCCGCTGCCGGCGTTGGCGTGCCCGGAGCCGCTCAACAAGGCATTGTGGCTGGCCGAGATACTACAAAGAGGGTGGAGAAGCGCCAGAGTGGCTTCGATCGTGCCCTCACGTTCGCAGAGGCTGCACTCGTTAAGGGCCCCAAGATCCAGCTCGGAAACGGCGAGGGAGGTGCCGGCGTCGGTATCATTGTCGACAACAACCCTACCGCTGCGGCTCAACCGAACCGCGCCGGCGCAGCTGAGAGGAGGAAATAGGGGGAACATTGTCTTTTTTTCCTTTCCGCGAGGGGAGGAGAGCCGTCGCGTAATCGTGCTAAACTCCGATCGAAGTAAAAGTAAGTTTGATGATTTTTCTCCGATGAAACGAAACAGAACAAATAGCTGACTCATAACTTCACAGATGCTGCCGTTGATACTCTGTCAGAGAGGTTGAAGTTCGCTCGCCTGGCCCCCGTTGATCGAACGCAATTCTGTTCTCCAGTCTCTGAATGAATTTTCACAGTTTGACCGCGGACTTATTAAACCGGCAATCCGCGCGCGCACGCGCTTTCTAGCACTTTGGCATGATGATTTCGTCTCTTGATTTTCGTTCGTGTACTTTTGGGGGCATGTAATAATTTTCAGGCGTGGTGTAACTTTGGGGGACAAAAATGAGATTCAAAATGACGCCTTGGGTTCGCGGGTGCAAAGGATAGATCGAGCACGATCAAGGACGTGACGACACCTGGAAATAGTAGCGATGAGGTCCGGCATCGCGTCACCTGTTGAGGTAGCAATTAACTTCGTCGGGATTTGTTCAAATAATTGCCGCGTCCTTCCGGTCTTATCTCTGTGAGCGCGATGACGGACATACTCTTGTCCAAACTGGATTGATGCAATGACTGCGTTAGTGCCTGCGTGAGTTGATATTAGTCTTGGTAGAGAGTTGGGGGCCAAATTCGCACACGCGAAGGAGGTCCGGCAACTAAGATGCCGCCGTGGTTGATATACACCGTGTCTCACTCGACCTAACCACATGAGCACTCCAGGCCAGGGTTTTACCCACACAGATCCAACATGACGGGCCGGCCCCCGTGTGGGTGTGTATACGATGTCTGACTGCTGTGCGGTACTTGCTAATGGCTGTCCGCAACTCGAGGGCATTGGTTCGGTTGATCAAAACTCCTGCACCTCAGCCCAACTAACTCAGCTCATTGGTGGATCTGGTCTCTAACCCCCAGTTATCTCAAGTGTTGACTGGCAGAATCATGTGCGCATTTTGCATGTTCATGACACCACGCTGTCGGTCTCCCACTGGACAGCCTCAATGGCTTGCAGTCTGCTTGCAGGTCTCTGGATGTGTTAGGCGCAGCCGTACAACATCGACAGTTCTGGGCAAAGAAGTGTCAAAACAAGGTTAGTCACGTCTTGGGCGTCTTATCCGAAGTGTCCTGGGGCGTGGTGTTGCCTGTGTCGCTGCAGCTAGTTCGTAGGAGTCGCGTTTTTGCCTAGTCTTGGCCTTGCGATGAACCTATGCGCTGGATGCTACTTGGCACCCGTGAGGAATTGTAAGATGGTACGCAACTTTGTCTGCGGACCACAGCCTGCTTCTGAATCCTTGGATAAGAACGAGACGTCTTGCACTTTTTTCCCTTTTTCCTGCTTTCTGTGGCTTCTTGGATTTCCTGACATTCAACCGGGTCGTTCATTGTTCATTGCCACACTTCACCGTTCAGTTACTTGTTCGTCTTATCTCACCAAGTAATATCTTCTCTCCCTGGCCAATAATCACGAATACGCCGCTTACCAACCAATCTGATGAGATCCCGTCAGCGATGCATACCTCTCCCACTCCGATCACGCTGCAACCCCGCGAAACCCCTCTTCCCGTTGCTGCCCGACAGGGAGAGACAGGTTTCCATGTCATAACTCAGACGATCTACCGACCAAGCTCAACTTTCGTCACATACGTTACGCTAGGCAGCGGGCCACCGACATCATACTCCGATGGTAACCCGGCCGATCCGCCCTCTGCCGCTGCTCCGACCGCGGACCCACCTCCCCCGGACCGATCAAGCGGATCCCTATCAAGCGCACAGATAGGGGGCATTCTGGGCGGCATCGTCGCTTTCGTTGCTATCGCTCTTATTGCTTGGTTTTGCATTTCTCAGAATAAGAGAAGACCAGGACCGCCGCCGGACTGGGACTCCTTGTACGACTATGACTCTTCCTCCGAAAGCGGCTTTACCGGGTCCCGGGGGCCTAGGACGCCGAGGGCGCCAACATCTGTTCATCCGGACCGGGCCGGCCGGCGTCCGCCGTACGTCCAGATGCCACAAGGGCCGCCACCGCCAACTTATCACATTAATCGTTACGACGCATGGAAACCCAAGTTCAATGGGCCAGCACGTCGTCAGCAGCCACCGCCGCCCCAACGTTATCGGACAAGGGTTCCCTGAGTCAAAACAAAGCCTAGCCCCGCATGCAGCCTACCTTCTGATGGATGCCGCAATCATGCGGATCATGAATAATTGCCGCCGTTGTTGTTCCAACTTGTTTATACCGAAGTATTGAGAAGCAAACTCTGTAATATCTGAGTCTTGCGGGGAAATGAGTTGCGAGGAAATCATAATGTGATTAGGTCTTGGGGCTAGAGGAAAGATATTAGGGTAATGACCAAGGTCGACCGGCTGATTTCTACAACATTTAATACCCCTCTGCTAGCAGCGAATTCTTTTTGTATGATTTTCAATAGTATTCAACTTCTAGATCTCCTCCATTCCTCAACGTTGTCAGATTATATGTCCTGAATATGAAGGAATATGTCATTTGTCGATATTAATATACCCTATGCTAAATCCTACCTAACTGACTAAGTACTCCAGAACACATCAAAGCAGCCTGCCCTTCCATGCTTCAACTCAATATGAAGACCCCCTCATCCCTAAAACGCATCTTCCAGGCGATGAAGCAGAATGACGCTTCTAGTCAAGAGTCAAGAGATTCTAGGCGTCATTGTTTTGTTCAATTTGCACTGAATAGACTTGCTCGCTTCAAACTTAAACTACTAATCCCGGGACTTAGACTGACCTTGATCACTACAAATGTGTCACTCACGGGCTTGCCTTGCATATTCTCATATTGATACTACTTACACCTTGGATGCCCCTCCACTTCCTTGCAGATATTTGGATGCCATGGCCCACACTGCAATTGAACGATTGACTTTAGGCCAAGCTCGTATCCCGAGATTGCCGTAGGATGATGATGCCTAGAGTTCGGCGGTTTAGAAAATACCTTCTACTTGTGTTATCTAAGAACATGTTCACGCCAAGACCAGAAACGCAAAACAAATTACACCCACCGGCTCGCTAATTGACTCGCCAAGTTGCCCCTGATAGTTTCTCCGCATCCCTTTTTACCCCGCGCGCGCAGATGGATCAAATATGCGGAGAAGCGTAAGAAGGATTCAGCCGCAAGGGGTTTGTCAGGTTGAAGGGACCTTTCTTTGGGGAAGAATCAGCATGTTGCCCGCACCCCGGTCCGCGAAATCTTCTACCGACCGGCCGAGGGACCTTACAAGAACCCCACAAATCTTCCACGTATTGTTGCATTCAATCTGGGAACTATGATGATATGATCCGCCGCCGGTAACATCTCATTAAACTTAAGCTCAAGGGATTTGGGGTATTTGAGGACGGATGGTTCGAGAATTGAGACTGAAGTTGAAGTCATGGTGCTCCCCCGTTCCTAACATCATTCTGTCGTTTTTGCGTGTGTGCAAGCTTGTCTACGATGCGGACCACCTCTTCGGCTCTATGGGCTGCCGCCCTGGGCCTGTTGTCGATTGCCTCGGCCCAGGATGAGCTTCCCAAGCGCCCTAAGGTTGAGCCTGCTCCTTACAACACTGGAAAGGCCATGCCATTCTCACCTCCCAGAGACAAAGATCGCTTTTGCTACATCAAGCCGAGCTGCACCGAGGGCAAGGACGACGCGCCCAAGATCCTCAAAGCTTTCCAGGAGTGCAATAACGGCGGAACGGTTGTGTTCGATAAGACTTACCTGGTCAGCTCTCCGTTGGACCTCACCTTCCTGAAGCACATCGACGTAGTAATCACCGGCGACATCCAGTTCAATGATGATCCCCTCTACTGGGCCGACAATAGTTTCAAGTTCGCTTTCCAGAACCAGTCAGTCTTCTGGAAGTTTGGCGGCGAGGATATCAACATCTATGGTGATCTTGGAAACGATAAGTCTGTCATTGACGGTCGCGGTCAGGCATACTGGGAGGCCATTCAGACCAATAGCAGTGTGAGTATGCTGGGTTATCAAACCTTTCGAAATGTGTGCTAACTTGTATTACGACAGCTCCTGAGGCCCATGTTATTCTCTTTCGACGGAGCTCATGGGGCGACAATGTCACACCTTCGGATGCGCAATCCTCCCAATGTAAGTCATGCCTACCAAATCGAGATTGTTCCCGACTAACGACATCAGTGGTTCAACTTGATTGCGAACAGCACCGATGTCATCATCAGTGACATGGATCTCAAAGCTCAGGTATGTCAAACAATGCACAGCTCAAGATGGTTTATGAACTCACGTGATTGGAACAGAGTCAAAATGGTGTCAAGATTGCTAATTCTGATGGTTGGGACACTTATCGATCCGATCGCATTGTAATCCAAAACTCAGTCATTATTAACACAGACGGTAAGTCTGACCATGCATGTTCTGGTTGCTTGCAGCTTGAACGTCGAAATCACCTTTGTTGTTTCGTGAACTGATGCTGGTGGCTTTTGCAGACTGCGTGTCATTCAAGCCAAACAGTACCAATGTTGTCGTCCAGAACCTAGACTGCACTGGCTCCCACGGCATGAGTGTTGGCTCCCTGGGGCAGTACAAGGGCGAGACCGATATTGTCGAGAACCTCTGTATCTACAACACAACCATGGCCAACGCTAGCGATGCCGCTCGCATCAAAGTCTGGCCTGGCATTGAGACTGCGTTCCAGACGCTTCTGAATGGTGGGGGTGGTCTCGGACGTGTCAGAAACGTGACGTATGACCTTTTCAAGAACATCAACAACGACCGGGCCATCACCATCACGCAGTGTTACGGACAGAAGAACCAGACACTTTGCGAAGAGTTCCCAGTAGGTCAAATACCTCTCTGTGGTCTCGTTTGTACTAGTATCAAGTGCTGACCAAAGTAATTTCAGGCCAACCTTACAATTACCGACATTACTCTCAAGAACATTTATGGCACGGTCTCAACCAAGCTGGACCCGCAAGCCGGAAGCCTTGTTTGCAGTGCCGCAGACGTAAGCTCACTTCATTTCAGCATGCTGACTTATCGGACACATCACTAACTTGAGTTCTACGATATAGCGGTGCAGCAATATCCGCGCGGAGAACGTCACCGTCACAGTGCCGAGTGGAAAGCCGCCTGTGTACGAGTGCAAGAATTTGGACAATAAGTTACTCCAGATTAACTGCACCACCGGAGCGGATGGAGATCGGGATACTACCAACGGATAGATGAAGTAAATTTCTGTCAGAGTTCACTACTTGCAATCGTCACGCGTGTGCCACTGCGGCCACACATATCCCAAGATTTGTTTGTTATAAAAGTTTTGTTTCATCCATCGAATCATACAAATAACAATGCTCTAGCTTTTAGTTATGTTACGTGACAAGCAAAGTTGAGGATTTCAGTCAACCTTACCAGGTGTAGTTACCGGCATCATAGCCTCCGTCCTCAGTGTGATCCTCGTCGCCATGCCAGCGGCCATTAGAGATCTCGTAGCCCTCGTCATAGTGAACATCACCATCTTGCCAACGGCTACAATAGCCCGGGGTGATGCCATATTCTTCCTCCTCGTTCACCACCCCAGCACGGTTCCACCAGTGAGTTTCGTCCAGCTCTGTCTCAATCTTCGCGATTCTTCCTTGCACTCTGTGGGTCACATCCTGCTTTAGAAAATACAGCCACGATTCCATCTCGGCGAAAATCTCCTTATGTATAGCGCCGGAGACATCAATCGGTCGCATTCCGTCACCCAGGCGCAACTTCACTTTGGTTTCGAACTCATCTCTTACTTGGCGGAACCAATCTAACATGTGCTGAGAGGCGCCGCCACGGGGAAATGGTTCGGCAAGATGCTCGCCCTGGAGAATGCGACTCCCGAAGTCAGTCTCCGCCTGACAGTCGTTACAAATGGTCTGCTCCATGGGCTGCTTCTCGCTGTAGGTTTTGGTTTTCAGATTTGGGACGTACGAATCATGACAAAGGATTGAGAACATGAAGGCCCCTTTGCATTCGGAACATTGGAGTACCCTTCTGCACATGGGGCAGTCCTTTGGCTCATCATTTTTGGCTCGCGATCTGAACCACGACTTGAGGCATTTCTCCCCAATCATGTGGCCACAAGCCAGGATGACAGGTAGTTCCCAGCCAGAGTGCCAAGATGCATTTTCGTCTGCACAGTTCTCATGACAAATGGAACAAGGAATGCTACATCTGATGCTCGGGTCCTGAAGAGATCTGGCATAGTCATCGCGAATATCCGGCCAGTAAGCTGAGATGATGGTTTCCACTTTCTTTGGGCGATGATTCATGTTGTTTCGGTGGTACATATGGCAGCCAGTTGCAGATTCCCATGGGCTTTGCATCAGTGTAGGCGACGCAATGTTACTGCATCTACGTCTCTTAGAACTTCCGTTTTCAGTCCCGTCCTTAGACTGCGAGGAGCGTTTGGTGCATGTTGAGCTTGTCGTCAGAGCTAGCATTTCTCTAGGTTCGCTTGCCAGTGATTCGTCTCGAGAAGTAGCATGATCGACGATTGAAGCGGTACGAGAAGAGGCCATTTGAGTGTGGTCAGTTTCGGGAGAGATTGGAAACTCTCTGTCGGATGAGTTTGTGTCCTCAATAATACCAGACATGCCATCCATCCAGCGACGTATTCCAGTGGAATTGTAGGTAGGCATGGCCATTGTCAACAGATGGGATTGATAGGAAGGCTACTGGGCTATAGAGTGAAGTCCTTAATGGGGAGGCGGTCTCACGGCGTAGGTCAGGAGTTAACAGTCGATAACGCAAGATATACTTCTAGGTCAACTATGGGCAATTGTTGCAAATTAGGGGGCAAAGATTTGGTGATGATGTCGTTGACGGTCAAGTAAAAGTTGACGATGATTGTGACTGCAAACATTCGGTTGCGACCGACTCCTAGATTATTAAGTAAGATATCAGGGGCTGCATAGCCACTGCTTGAACTATTCTGCTATTCTCGGTGAAAGAAGCCTTCGAATAATAATTCTTTAGTCGCTCAAAGAGGTCAATGGACCGGGTATCACCCAAATACCTTAGCTGAGGAAAGAGCCTTGTCAATGAACTCGAGAGTCGGATGTCGTACAACAAAGCCCTGATTCTTCAGGCACATATAACTATTTATCTACATATATATATATAGATAGATCTCTGAAACAAGTGATACAATCCCCTTTGTTCAATCGGTACACGCCTCGAAATGTCATGTAGACAAAGTAGCAAAAGAAGTTATCAATCTAAACCGCAGAGGGATGGAAGCGTATCAACCAAGCTTGAGCGTGACTTCGCTGAAAAAGATTTTGCAACTTCCTCAGCTCGTGCACCCTCAACTATAACTGATATGACCTATCAAAACTATCATCAAAATTGTGCCTATTGTGCCTATCTCATTTATGACTTAACCTAAAGCTCGCCGACACACGGGCTAAAATATGGCTACACTCGTAAGCGGGCTCACTCAAAACCCGAGTTAGATGATTGAACACGGAGAAGCTCTGGATAACGCCAATTTCGAACAAACCAAGGACGTACGATCACGGACCTGCTAGGCAGCGACTTCGCTACGCCGAACTGCAGTCACCAACTGATGCTCGGATATGACTTAATCTACGGTTTTGATGGGTCACCGACGGAAGGTCAGCCTATTGGTAATCGATCCTCTCCCGCACCACATTCCCCCTTCCCCAAACGGATGACCCTGGTCGCCGATGTGATCTTCGTTGGTCTGTATCCGCAATACTCTGCGACCTCGGCGCGTAATGCGCGCAGATTTAAGTAATATTAACCTTGTTTTAGTTCCCCGAGTGGGTCGTGGAAAACCGGGCGACGATATTAGAGGTCAAACACATCTTATCAGATCATCTGATTAATCCTCAGCTGAATATAATCCCTTGTATGTTGTTCTTTCTATAGTGAGCCTACGCCTATTTCTTCTAGTGCCGGGCCAAGAACCCAGATGTTTAGATCCGTGCCCGCGATCGGTCGCGCAATCCTTCAACCGTAGGTTTCGGGCGAGAGCAGCGCGTGCCTGCCAAGATCCAACATCCCGCCGGACGACATGACCTTCCCGATAGAGGGTTACATTGGAAGCCAGGATAACACCATTCGCACTGCAAATCTCTTCATCCCGGAGACCGGCAATCTAGACTTGCAGAATATGGGACCCTCTTTGGGGTCGTGAGTTCGTATCGCGGACCTCACCATCTAGCAGATGGCAGACCGCCGGCCGAAGTTCATTTCTCTCGGCAATGAGCACATAAAAGGCTCTCTCCGGCTCTCTCCGAGTTCAAGGTGGAAGCCAGTTCGCGGTCTCACCCATCCCTACCAATCCTCGGCCTAAATCGCTTGTCAATTCAAGTCAACATGGCGTTTGGCACATTCGGGTCTCTCTTGGTCTCCCTCCTTCTGAGCGCCGCAGCTCTCTCCGCCGAGGTTCCTGCAGCGGCCTTGGGTGACAGGAAGCCATTCTCACCCCCGGCTCGACGATTTGCAGTTCAGTTCTCCGCAGCTGGCTCTGCCAAGTTCAGAAAGCGAGATGGAAGCCCAGCATGTCACCCATACTCTCGCTCTCAATTCATTCAGCTAACATGCAAAAGAACACGGAAGGTTTTTTCCAGAGCCTGCAACTCACCAACAACACGGCCAAACCCGCGCTGAACTTTACCTCGGACATCTTCCATGGCGCCTCTTTTGACCTTCTCAACCATACTGCTAGCTCACTGCAGCAGATTGAGATGCTCCCCGAGGTCGAGAAGCTATGGCCCGTCTCCGTTGTGTCAGCAGTGAAGCCCAATACCTCCGACATCATGTCAGAGCCGCTACCGAAGTGGGACCCTCATACGCTCACCAACGTTGACAAGGTCCACAAGCTTGGCCACCGCGGCGAAGGCGTCGTTGTAGCGATTGTTGATACCGGCATCGACTATCTCCATCCAAATCTCGGGGGTGGATTCGGTGCGGGTTTCAAGGTCGAAGGCGGGTATGACCTCGTTGGTGACGACTATGAGATCGGGAGAGAGTATGTGCCTGATGCCGATCCTATGGACTGCGCCGGCCACGGAACCCACGTCGCTGGTATCGTTGCGAGCTCTCACGGTGACCTACCTGGAGTCGCACCTGATGCCCGCTTGAGGATCTACAAGGTCTTTGGGTGCGGCGGTAGCAGTATGGAGGATGTCATCGCCCAAGGTTTCATCCAGGCCTACGAGGAGGGCGCGGATATCATATCTGCCTCTCTGGGATCGAATGCTGGCTTCCCTGAGAACATCCTTGCTGTAGTCGCCTCTACCATCCAAACTAAGGGAACTTTTGTTACGGTCGCCGCGGGTAACAGTGGTGAGATGGGTAAGCTGTCCGTGTCCCGTCCAATGCGTTCTCGACTGACTTTGAATGATGCATAAGGACCCTTTTACACCAGCAGTGCTGCCAACGGCTTTGGTGTTACGGCTGTAGGCAGCGTTGAGCACACCCAAACCGCAGCCTTTACGGTAGTTGCGAGGTCAAATAACAATGAGACGCGCGAGATTGTGAGTCTTACCCCCCTTGGGAGTCTGTCCCAGCTAACAATATCGCAGCTTTATGTTAGCTCCGATACTGCGCAGTGGACGCTCAACGGCACAACACCCGCACACTTCCTCAACCAGAACTATACCGGCCTTGACTCTTGCGACGTCTGGGACTTCCCCGGTGTTTCGTCAGACAGTGTTCTCATATTGCCGTAAGCCTCGGCACATCCCGAAGAGGTGACACGTCCGTTCTCGTGGCTGACAATTCCATGTACAGTCGAAGCACCTGCATCTGCGAGTGCTGGCAAGTTCTAGACTCCAATCTTTTCGGAACGAGCGTGAAGTGGGTTTTCTACTACAACTTCGAAGATGCTGCCTGGGAGATCCCGAACAGAAGCGTCTACAACCCTGAGGAGCAGCCCCTCGGATGTAAGTCACTGCGCCTTACTTACAACGCGATTCGACGTCCTGACGTTGAAAACCAGTTGGTCTCATCAGTCGAGAGGATGGAAAATGGCTCGTCCAGCAGAACGAATTGGGTCGCAAGGTGGATTTCGAGTTCGTAGCCAATGGTGGTAAGGCAGTCGGCGTTCCCGGTGCCAACTCCGAGTCCATCGCAGGTGCCATTGACTACTTTTCCTCATGGGGCTTGACAGTAGACGGTCGTCTCAAGCCCGAGATCTCAGCTCCCGGTCAGTTCACCACAGCGCTCTTTCGCGCCTCTTCTCTTCCACTGACTCCACACATCAGGCGGTTCAATCCTCTCCACGTATCTGACATCTGAGGGCGGATGGGCTGTTCTGTCCGGAACCAGCATGGCCACACCATACGTGAGTTGCTAATTCAAAGTACCCCTTACTTGCTCTGACCCAACTCATCTAGATTGCCGGCGTTGCCGCCCTCTATTTCTCAGCCAACAGTGGCCGCTCCAACATCGCCAACAACGCCGGCGACTCCGCTCACCACCTCATCACCTCCAGTGGCAAGCCGGTCGCTCACCATGATGGAAGCGGCTCCCTCGCGTAAGTTCTTACTCAATGTCTCCAAATTCCCTCAAGCTAACGAGCTACAAGCCCCATCCCCATGCAAGGAGCCGGTATCGTCGACGCCTTCAAGGTCATAACTTACAAGACATCCATCATCCCTGCCGTCATCAACCTCAATGACACGGATCATTTCCAAGGCACGCACGAGATCAGGATCGAGAACAGAGGAAACGAGACCGTGACGTACAACATCGTCCACGAAGCCGGCTCCACCATCACCACCAAGCCCGATTCTGATCCTGTGGTCGCGTTCCCTCCGGTCCCGTACTCCTCGACCGAGGGCGAGCAAGCCACAGTCAAGTTTTCGGCGACTGCGCTCGATGTAGCTCCTGGCACAACTGGAGTTCTGACGGTAACCTTCATCGAACCTGCCAGTATCGATGCGAAACTGTTCCCCATCTATGGCGGATACATCAACATTGTTGGCTCCAATGACGAGTCTCTACGAGTGACCTACGCTGGTGAGTGCATAACGCCAGTGCAATGATAGCGCCATAAATCACTAACAGTCCACAGGTATCAAGGGCAGCGTCTATGGCAGTAACATATGGGCTGACGAATGGATTGACCCTGTCATACAAACCCCAGACTTTGTGCTAATCCAAGAGAATGACACCTTCAAGATGACCATTGAAGACACCTTCACCATTGACTTTGACATTCTCTGGCCTACCCGAGAGTTCAGCTTCGACGTATGTATCTTGACTTCTCATACCACAATCCAGGATTTCGACTGCAAGAAGCTAACTCTTCCAAAGCTCGTCGATCCCTCCTGGGAGCCCACAGACTGGTCCTATCCCTTCTTCCCAGGTCAGAACAACTACGTTGGTTCTCTCCAGCACTACAACCTCATCTCGGACGCCTCCTTTGATGCTCCTGTCCAGCAGTACCCGCGCCTGCCTTCGAGTACATGGTGGCCGAGTGGTAACTTCTCGCACGGCAGTGCGATCGAGAGCGGCGAGTACAAGATTCTATCGAGGGCACTTCGGACTTATGGAGATTATCACAATATGAGTGACTGGCAAATTAGGCTCTCGCCCAAGATCATTGTCGACAAGGATAAGGCATAAGGTTCATGGATATAACTACGTGGGATGGAAACTTGACAGTAATACCAAGCACATGTAGGCAAGCTGCTATAAGGTGCATCATTGTGCTAAGGTACTAAGTAATTTCAACTGTGAGTAGTCTCTTGAGGAATTCATGCTAAGCACAATTAAGAGGTCTTACAACAGGATTGTTTTGGTCCACATTTGGCCGTCAAAATGATCTTGAGGACAATGCACCTTACCTTATGCACCAGATGACCCTTCTGAAACCTAGTAGCGACTATCTTTCCCCCTTTCCCTGTCGCTTCACTCTGTGTCACGATACTGCCATCTCAGCTTCGATCTCGCCATAGAACCTCAACATGAACCCCCAAAGACACTCCCAGCCACAACAACATACAGTGTGCGGCTGTGATCTACAGGTCTTACCACACACAACATAGCGGAGATGCCTCAGCATTTCAGCTCATGCGAGGCTGCGTAAGCTATATAAGTATGGCTAGCTTCGTATTTCTGCAGCTCGTGAGGTTAATGCGACCCTGGTGCAACCTGAAAGCATGCCTGGGGGTCAGGGTGATACATGTACCACTTGATTGCGATGCAGTCACAAGTTTGTGAGCTTCTAGCCACTTTATATGTCTCTTACTCGAAAGACCTGGAGCTGGGCAAATTTCCTAGGCATTGCCATCATATGGCCATCAGACTTTTCGCGATCACTAATAACAGGTGTCTCGATAATAAGAAGTTGAGTAAGTACGTGGTACATGCCTCTCGGATCACCATCATGAATAAAGATGTCAGTTTGGAAATTCAACAGGCCTGCTAAGAAAGCGCCAAAGCTAAGACACACTGTATGCATGTGTAATACTGCATATTCTGGGTGAGTTCTGTGTTGCCGTCATCTTATCGTACAAGTCATCAGTATCACCCACCATCTTCTTTGCTTACTAGGTACAAGTACCTTACCTTGTAGGGTAGATACTATTGATTAGTTTCCTGGGTTATTCCGTCATCATCTTCGTAATGGTCACTGAAACTAGGCATTATTTATGCCTTATCCCTGCCCTTTGGACTTACATAGGCCACATCCATCAATCAGGGATCCATGATCCATCATCGCACATTCAACGAGACTCCACACACGATCTCCCCGTTGCGTGGAAAACTCAATCGCCAGCAACAATGGACGAAAGGACTTTGCCCTCTTTGACAATGCTGTGGACAGCAGCCCAATCCAGGACCAAAGTTTTCGATTTGCCGAAAGGTACCCGGCACGGCTATGCTATCAGAGATGTGTCGTCCAAGTCGAGGGCAACAACCTGGAGTGTGGCACTCGACAGATAAGTTGACGCTGTTTCGTTCGGAAGCAACGGGTCATTCTTTAATGATTCGAAACGTTGGCAATCCGAACACAGCCGGCCAATGATGTTTAGGAACGAGACTGGGATCGAAGTTGGTCCAACGACCCTCAAGTTTGATGCTTTGATCCAAAGGGACGAATCATGCCCAGAGACGTCGTTGCGAGGGTACTGTGAAGTAATTCAAAAATACCTCGAGTCTCTCATCAACTGCAATTAACCTGCGACCGGTTCCCCAACTAGCAGGAAATCGTGTCGTGTTGTAACGAAAGGGCCTCACAAAGGCCACACGCCTCGGGACGAATCTCACATCTGTCGTTTCCAACCGTCTTCGATTTATCTCTTTCGCAACTCCCGCCTACGATTGGGGGTCTCGTCAACTACCACTCAGACATGTCGATTTACCACCTTCAAGATCCTGATCTCGGAGGTCTATCATCGACAAATTCTTCGATTCTGGCAAATGTCACCGAAGAACTTCTGGGAATACGTCTGGGTCAACTACTCAACACATACATTACATTGACCCAGGTATCATCTAAGATTGCTGGGGGAAGCCGCGGTAAGGCGGTTACCACAACAAATTTGGCGGTTCCAGCAGAAGTGAGCACTCTTGTTCTCAGATTCGACGTTTCGACCCCATGGACTACAACGTACTTTATTTCTAGCGTTGTTCTCTTGGCTGCTGGCGTTATGGGTGCGGTACGCGAGCATATGGCCAAGGGGCCGGATGTTCTAAGCTACATGGCAACTGTATTCCGGGGCTCCAAGTTTGTAGATATGCCTGCAAGCTTTGTGTAGATCAATAGCTCGGATATCTCAAAAGAGATGAAGGATCGAAAGATTCAGTACGGTGTCACGAATTTGATCAAACGCGGGCAGCCGCTGGTTTGGGTTGGATTTCAGGAAGACATTGAGCTTTTGAAATACGCAACCAGGTAGATAGTAAATTGAGTCGACGGGTGTATTGTGAGGGCTACAAAGTGTTAGCCACGAGTAGTATTTAGAGCAGAGATTGAACACTCGGTAAAGTCGGAGCCAATAACTTGCCATCATAGTTGGTTCTTTCTGATCGCTATAGTACTTAGCTTGAGCACAGCATTGTTGAGTATCTTCGTTGTAAGTCCCATATTAGGAAGAACCTAGTAACACCTACTTATACAAGACTAATTAATACATCCACCTCCAAATGGCGAAACTCGCAAGTACAACTCCACTCCCCAAATGCGTCAACGCCTTCCCCCCATCCCCGCTTCCTTCCTTCCCACCCATCGTTCTTACGATCCACCAATCCATGACCCCAACCAGTGAAGTAATAGCTAATAACGCAGTTACCGCGTCCTCATTCCCGCTTCCCTCCTGATACGTCTCGAGCCCGATGAAGAGCAACCCCGTTGCTAGATCGCGCGCGGACTTGGCGTAGCTGAATGCTTCGGCTTCAGCTGATAGTGGTCGAGCAATGCCAAAGGCGTCGTAGATTGCCAGGGGTCGAACGAAGCCTAGGAGGCCGATGAAGGTCAGGCCTGTACCGAGGACGTAGCTTGGAAAGGAAGAGAATGGGGAGGTTATGTTCATGGACATTGTGTTAAATAGCGGTTGCTACTGTCTTTTATAAATGTTGCTGGGTTCAGAGTTGTAGTGTTTCGTTCCTCTCAAGCTGACTCTTAGCGTACAGGAAAGGAGTATCAATCATGGAGAGGGAGCTTCCCCTCGGACTATGATCTCAGAGGGAGGGGCAGCTTAAGTACCTCAAACAGCGTTCATCTGAACATGGCAGCCAGGTCATGCGGAGCTTCAGGTTGGAGCTCACGGTAAAGGACTCGAGCTCCAAGCATCATGCGGCAGTCCGATGCGAGCGGGGTGGTATTGAAGCAAATTTCCGAGCAATCGAGGCCCCTCTCAGCCAGCTTCATGACCATGATCCGACTCAGCATTCTTTCAAAGACTGTTTGACCTGCAAGGCAATGTATCTGAAGGATTGAAGATCCTTAATGGCAACCACATCAGCATTTCTAAGAGTGATATTTCGTAATCCACTCAGTCAAGGTATCCCATGTTCTGTAGAGCGCTGTCGTCCGATAATTTTACCTTCTCAGTACATAACACGAAGCTTGTGCACCAAGTTACAACTCCAACCAAAGATTGCTTGATGGTCAGCGGCCGGTGTCCGAAGGGCTGCAACGACCCAGCACTGCAATTCGAACCGATCTCTCCCAGGCAAGACGCCGAAAACAGACCCACTTTCGGGCCCGACTCCGGACTGTCCGCCACAGTACGGAGTAAGGTACGTAGTGCCTAGTACTTGCACTTATTTCTTGGCGAGTACAGAGGAAGAAGGAGCCAAGCAAATCTCATCGCCCCCTGTCCAGCATCCCGATCCTTCGCAGAAAACACAATCTGCCATCCAATAAGTTTGCTCGCGATGGCTTCTTTCTTCCGCCATCCACTCTCGCATTCGTTGCTGTCGCCAGACACGAGGGAGCGCTCGCCTCCCGTCCACTCGCTCAATACGCCGTACACGTGAATATCCACGGCCACCCGCATTCAAATCACGATCGCGATCACGATAACCCACTTCCACCACCGCAGCCATGGGCCTCCCCAACGCCCTCCTCGCGCTCCTCGCAACGATCATCGCAACAGCGGACGCCCTGAACGTCACCGTCCCCTCGGAGATCGAAGCCGGCGTTGAGACGGAAATCGAAATTGGCTTCGATTACTGGAAACAGCCGTTTGTCTACGAGACCCTTCCAGGGCCAGTCTTTGACGAGGTCGTGGCGGTATGCCGAAACCCCGTGGACGAGGAGGTTGGCTGTGGACACGATATGTTGTACGAGCATTACCAGCTGTTCCTATTCACTGAGGAATGGATGGACACCTGTAAGGTTCCCTCTCCCCCCAGAATTCGCGTCCCTGCGCACTATCGGTGGATTGCATCCCCCGCTCACATACTCGAACGGAAGGCTACCTGAGCGACTTCATCCCAATGGGCACAACCAACCCCAAAATCACAATCCCCAAAGACCTAGGACCCCCCGAAGCCTATAAAATCACAGCCATGGCCTTCAACGGCACGCAAATCCAAACAAACTACTACGGCGTCGAATCCTCCCCCGACTTTACCCTCACAAACACAGACATCAAATCCTGGACGTCATGGGAACACTACGGAGGCTGGTTGAAACCATGGCACTCCCTCCCCTGCTCCTCGTACGGCTGCTTCCGCACCTGCGGCCTCAAATTCGCAGATGACAAGGGGAACACGAAACAAGGCACGGCCGCCGGGCTCTTCAACTGCCTTAACGAGTGTCCTGGTATTCTTGCGGATTGGAATGACGATGATTCGCAGTGGTCGTGGTATAAAGCGTTCGACGGGTTCGATTGGTCTGGTGAATCGACGGCCGTGACGACGAGCACGCCGAGCGCGGTGCCTAGTACTACGGGTTATGGGTACCAGACGATGGATAAGCAGGAGACGACGTTGTACGGCACGCCGACGGCGCCGACGGAGTATTCGTGGTATAGTCTTTTGACGGCGAAGCCGACGGCGACAAGACAGGCTTCGGCGGGGAAGAGGAGGGCTAAGCCTCCCGTGGCGGTGCCAAAGAAGACGAGCTATGCGGGCCTCATGGTAACGACAGTGTTGACGTGCCTGGTTGCGTTTGGCATTGGATCTGTGCTCGGATGGATTTGGCCTGATGGATTGAGGCACGATGGATGAAGATGGTTGTTGCAGATGTATGGTGTGCAATGTATACGAGTTGGCTTAGTCATGAGACGGCATTTGACGATGAAGATGACAATGCTTACTAGTTATTAGAGCAATTGAGCTATTGCCCATTCCGTGCTCTCCTGAATGACTTCAGCTTCGGCTTCTCTGCATCGAAGCTCTCAAAGGCCGAGCGGATCCTATTAGCTAATAATAAGAGCTACCAGATAACACGGCCTGCACCCCGCACGAGCTCGATGCATCAGCTGGGTGTCCCAGGGGACGCCCGGACGCGCTTTGCTGCGGGGAACTCCTGTGAGAGTGAGACGGACACTTGACAATCGGGGTTCCTAGCCCATTGTTTACCTCAAAACGTGTTGTTCCGGGCTGGGAAGCGGTAATTCTCGGCCCAGGGAATTCTTTAATACATATTACTGCGTAGGGAGAAGCTGGGACTTTTGACTTTGAGACATATTCTGATAAATAGCAGAGAAGACGTACCGTATCGTCAAGCTCGTATCACTCAAGGATGAAGCTTGCCTGGTGTCAACATGTCATCCCAACGGCTGTCTCTCTTATCAACCTCCTCCCTCACAGTGACCCCGGTACATACCCCTCCATCGCGCCTTGTGCTCCCTTCTCTGGAAGCTGATGTGACGAGCGGCTATGGAGCTGTGTCGCCTAGTGACAAAGTGGTGGTGTTGGACACCCTGCAGTGAGCCGACAACAAGCGCCCTATGAAACCGGGCCCTGAGCCGATTGCGGGGTTTAGCCCAAGGGGACGCAAGGGCGTGATGCTCCCTTTTCTGGGGAACAAGCTTGGGCCGGCCGTCGGTCTGTGGAATGATCCCAGTTCCGGGCGTATAAACTCGTCTTTGTTCGCCCCGTACACAACACGGGGAATTCAGTCCGACTGACTTCAGTTCAAACTACTCCATCCGGCTTCTGCTCATAGGAACAACAGAGCCCGTTCTCCAGAATTGTGCAACTTCTCCGCCGCGGCGCGTCATCGGTCAAATCTCGTCTCCCCCGTACATCGGTCAAGGTCTCGAGTCGTTCGTTCATCCACAGCTTGCTTCCTTGCTTGACGTGTGCCACCCAAGCTCGACTCGACTCTACTAGGTAGATTGTTCAGGACCCAAGTACTGACACAGTTGCCAAGCGAGACTCGTCCCCCCCTCAAAGGTGTTTGATAACACTGTGAAGTAGTCAATCACACACACACTCGCACACACACATCCATCCACCTCACTTGTTGATACCCCGCCCCTCCAATACGCCCACACTGCTGGCCGGCTAGTTGGCCTGTTATTGCCGTTCTTCACCATGCCTTTCAGACAATTGCCGGTGCCCATGGCACGTTGCTTGCGCAGCTTCGGCTCTGCAGGCGGGCGACCAGGGAGATTAGTCCGCTTCAACCAGACATTGGCGCCCAGCATAGCCGTTGTCGGCGGCCCTGCTCGTCAACTTGCCGGTTTCTCATCCGCGGCCCCACTGCATCGAAGTGGGGGATCACCATCACCATCATCCTCTCATGCAGGTGCTGGTATAAAGCCCACCACCTCTCGACCCCTTGTTGAGGATGAGTTCAAGGCCACCATCGATCAAGCCCGGAACCTGTCTTCGAAATCAACAGAGATGTATACCGCGTCTTTTGCCTTCTTCGAAGCACTATGGGACGCCGGCGTCACCCACTGCTTCGTGAACCTGGGTTCTGACCACCCCAGTATCATTGAAGCCATGGTTAAGGGTCAAAGGGAGCGCAAGGGAAACTTCCCCAGGATCATTACCTGCCCCAACGAAGTAATTGGAATCCCATCTTACCGCGTGCGTCCAATTGGCATATACTAATGGGGTTATCCAGATGGTTGCCATGTCCATGGCTGATGGTTACGCCCGTCTGACTGGCAAGCCGCAATGTGTTATCGTACACGTCGACGTAGGAACCCAAGGTCTCGGCGCTGCCGTCCATAACGCATCGTGCGGCCGCGCACCGATCTTAGTGTTTGCCGGTCTGTCTCCCTTCACTATCGAGGGCGAGATGAGGGGCAGCAGAACAGAGTACATCCACTGGATTCAGGATGTCCCCGACCAAAAGCAAATCGTTTCGCAATACTGTCGGTACTCTGGCGAGCTCAAGACAGCAACCAATGTTAAGCAAATGGTTAATCGCGCCCTTCAATTCTCAAAGTCAGACCCTCAAGGCCCCGTGTATCTTTGCGGCGCTAGAGAGGTAATGGAGGCAGAGGTCGAACCGTACAGCATTCGTCAAGAGGATTGGGACCCCGTTGAGCTCGGAGGTCTTCCCAATAACGCCGTCAACAAGATTGCTGAGGCACTGGCTGGTGCAAAGGAGCCCCTCATTGTCACTGGATTCGGTGGCAGGGACCATCAATTTCCCGGCGCTCTCGTCGAGCTGGCAAACACCGTGAAGGGCCTGCGCGTTGTCGACACAGGTGGCAGCGACATGTGCTTCCCCGCAGACCACCCCGGCTGGCTGGGACTTAGATTCGGTATCGAGGACGCAGTAAACACTGCCGATGTCATTGTTGTTCTCGACTGCGACGTTCCTTGGATCAACACTCTGTGCCACCCAAAAAAGGACGCCAAGATCTTCCACATTGATGTTGACCCTCTTAAGCAGCAAATGCCCGTCTTCTACATCGCCGCTCAGTCGAGATACCGAGCGAGCAGCCTGTTGTCAATTGAGCAGATTACTGCACACCTAAAGGGTCAGTATGCTACCGAATTGGAATCTGCGGAAGCCAAGGAGCGCGAGGCAAAGGTCGAGGAGTCACACAAGCAACTTCTTGCCAAGATTGAGGAAAAGGCACAGCCCAAGGCGGACGGCGAGTTCGGTACTGGCCACCTTACCCGGTCACTGAAGAAGCTGTGTCCCGAGGACACCATCTGGGCCATTGAGGCTGTGACAAACACGATTTTCGTCCACGACAATCTTCAGCCCACATTGCCCGGCTCTTGGATCAACTGCGGCGGCGGTGGCCTTGGATGGTCCGGCGGTGGCGCTCTCGGCATTAAGCTGGCGACCGATTTCGAGCATGGCGGTAACAACAAGGGCAAGTTCGTTGTGCAAATTGTTGGCGATGGCACGTTCCTCTTCTCAGTACCGGGTAGTGTATACTGGATCGCCAAGCGGTACAGTATCCCTATCCTGACTATTATCTTGAACAACAAGGGTGAGTGGTCGATAAATCTTTCTGGTGATTTTGAAATGGAAGCTGACATGATGGCAGGATGGAACGCCCCTAGACGGTCACTGCTTCTGGTGCACCCTGACGGTGAGGGCTCCAGGGCGACCAATGAAGAGATTAACATTTCATTTGACCCGGCACCCGATTATGCCGGCATCGCCAAGGCGGCGGCAGGTGGAGATTTGTTTGCTGCCCGTGTGGACAAGGCAGCGGACCTTGATAGCGTGCTGAAAAAGGCTATCGAGACGGTGCAAGGTGGCCAGCCCGCTGTTTTGGATATAAAGGTGGCCTTGGGTTCCTAGACATAGCATTGGAAGAGTGAGGCGGGAAGGCGATGGGAGAGGACCGGTATAAGCGGGTAGGATTGCTTCACCAGCTCGGTAAAGCATGGCCTGGTGGATTTGACGATTTTTTGTTTCCTTCTCTTTTTGCCCCTGTACTACCCAGAAGAGCGTAGACGCAGACGTAGATAGACTGTTGCGGAGTTCACCCGGCAGAATAGAGAGTCGCCGGACATTTGAAGGTTGATTGGATACGAAAGCACGTAGAACATCGTGTGGAGAGCATGGGTGACCCTGGTGTTAAGTCATAAGGTACTCTTGAGATGCTGCATGAAACCCATCGACGGCTGTGGCCGTCACGCTGTCAATGTCATCTAGCTTTAAGATAGGCAATATTTGTTAGGCAGCTTCTGACGCCAGTAGCCACACGGACGGAGGCAACTTGGTTGTCGAGTGTAAAAGAGATTCGTTATCATGCTGAACTGGTCTACGGACAATGGTTGATGAGACCAAAGGAACCTAAGCAGCAACGAGACCTCCCCTAACCCAGCGGGTAGATCTCCCCGAGAAGCCGGCCAGAATCATGGCTAGTTAAGATGATGTATATCCTTCAAGTCTGACTGACTGTGAAAGATAATCGTGGATGGCTGGGTGGTTTCTGGCTGGCCTTGAGGGGCTTCGGATGCCATGTACTTCATGAGGCAGTAAGATCCAGTTGAGTGAGGTGGTGTGGTGTCTAGCGGAGACCATGGACATGTTTGCCACCGATGGGTCGTTCAGACAAAAACAAGCTGGATGTTCGTATCATTATCGTCAGTTCGCCGTCACATCGAATCTGCAGCGGCGTAGGAAGATGCAGGAAAGTAAATGGCAAGACATTGAAAAGCTCCACAAGTTGGGCTCGGTGTGGATAGAAAATGTGTGGAAGATCTGGAAGCGCGTCAAGACTGCTCTTGGAGCCTGCGTTGCCTGCCACTGCCTGCCTCAATTACCCGGGGCTCGTGCATCAAATCTGGTCATTTGACAGGCAAAAAGGGACCCCTAAAACTCCACTTTGAGCCACCATCGGCGCCTACCTCCAAAATAAAACGGGGGGAGTGGGGGCGCCGCACCGGCCAGGCCAATGTCTGTGCTGCTCTTAGCTCTGCTGTACTTCATACCCCTGCTCAAATTCACCACCACATGGAAGGTGCCCGCTGAAGGGATTTGGAGAGGCGCATTCCAGGTTTGCGACAGGATCGAGAAGGAGGAAGGAAAGACCCCAAAGCAGGAAAGGGCGAGCGGTTGCTACCTGCAAGACGACAATACGTGATACTCCTATTGCTGAGGTACCCTACTCTGGCTTTCCCATGAGAACTGTACCTGGGTGAATGAAACTCCGTTGATATCAAGACAACTCCTATCGGGCCTTAACGGGCACCTAATCACATCTTAGTGATGTCCCGTCACCAGGGAGCCCCTCAGTTGTTACACGAGAATTCGAACCGTCACCGCGGGAGCCGAGCTACTGCTGTAGCCGCCTGCCCGATCCGAGGCGATGTAAACCCAAAGTGGAGGGTACGAGTGCCGTGTTGTTTGTATGTGTAAGAGTGTGCGAGCGAAATGTGTCAAGTCCATGTCAGCAGGTATGGCTCTCTGGTCCTTCCCAAGATGTGTGGATGGATGGATGACTACTTTGTACTCCGTAAATACCAACCTTACCCTGGGGGGGGAGAATGGGAAGGTGTAAGCTTCGCTTTCAAACGGGAAAGAAAACAGAATACTCGAGGAAGGACGGCAAAACAAGGAGGATGGCACGGCGGAAGAAGCAACACGGGCAAGTTGTAACAAGGAAGGCGCTGCCTCTGCTTCCACAGTTCCATCCTCGGCCTGTGGGACCTGCCCCTCCACCTCCACGCCCGCCTTCCCAAAATCCCGGCCTCCAAATTTCTCCAAAAATTCAACCGCTCATTAAAATGTCCCGGTCTCCCATCCCGACCCGGCGCGCTCAACGACATTACATGCAGATGTAGACCCAGACCACGACCGACGCATAACCGGCGACGTCCACGACGACCCCAGGTCAACAACATCATCAATACACATTCGATGCCCATCTAGCCCATCCGTTATCATCCCATTCTTCTTCATATTTGGCCATTATCTTCGCCACCTCTGCTCACCTCCCGTCGTGGTTCCTGCATATCTCCCCTCTCCGCCCGGGTAGTAAGCCAGCCAGCCACAACCAGCTTGGAGTTCTTGCCGATTCATCAGATGGTCGCCCACTGATACCACAATTCTTCTTGCCCGCCAATCTGCTAGGGCATTTCTCCCGCCGGTCTAGGTTTCCCGTCTATCCACCGCTTTCTGCTCGAGTACACGGCTTGTTGAAGCGTGTTCCCGGTCAAGTCGCCTCCGCAGAGAATAATACGACTTTCCATCCCCCTGTGCGGCGCTATACTTCCCTGCTTGTACACTTTGCTCCGGCGACGTCCGCCGCATCGCACCCGCATCGCGCCAGCTGCAAAACCCATCAGGCAAACGCCACCCGTCGTCTGCTGTTCTGAGGGCTGCCCAGCCTTTTGCTTTTCTTGCAGGTGGCACCCAATCTCTTCTCAGCGCATCGCTTCGCCTGCAAATCCAAGCCGCCCTCTTCCCGGGCCATAATCGTTGTCTGGTCTGCCACCCACCTGTAGTGTGTTTGGATATTGCAGCACTTTGTAGCGTCCTCGACTTCAGACGATCGCCGATCCCTCCATCGCAACGGGGATGCCGTGTCTCTTGCGCTCTCTTCGCCTGCCGCATGCCTGCAGTTCCCCGCACTAGCTTCGAGATCAGCAAAAAGATTGTGCTCTGTCACAAGCACCTCTGCCAGCAATTCAACCTTGTTGGTCCAGACCACCACCACGAACCACCGCTACCACCACCAACGATATTGCTCCGAGCGAGACATTGCCAGGCGAACCACTTGCTTTGCTCTAACCCCCCAAACGAGACGTGCAGCCGCACCGCATTATTATTGACCGACCTTTTCGAGCCCCTCTTGACCACCGAGACCTCTGGTGAAATATCACCTTACGCCGTTAATCAGCTTGCCCCTCCGCTCGCTCTTTTATCTTCCGCAACCGAACGACGATAATTCCCATTTCCCCATTCGAACCACGATCAAGTTTCCCACGCCAAGTCGCTTCTTTTGTTTCAAGGACCATATCTGTTAGCCTGTCCTAGAACGGCTGGAAACTACGCCATTTCGGCCAGACCATTCGAGAGTCGCCTGCGAAAGAAGTTCCCTGCGACATATTCCGACCCCCGCAAGCCGAATCTGGCCGAGGGAACTGCAACTGTGCAAAGATAATACTTTGGGCCATGATAGTTGTGTGAAATAGCTCAACGGTACACACATAATACGGCCTCCGTCGGGGCTTTTGCTTACTATTGTCTGTTTTCTCGAAGCGTTAGATGCTCGCTGTTGCCCACGCCGAACATACCGAGACGCTGCTCTCGTACCCCAACCCGACGTCATTGTCGCCCTATAACCATCCCCGGTGTGTCCTCCAGGACCAACACCAAAATACCGCAGGGATGACTCCAAAGCCTGAAGAGGGCCTGCCGCTGCAGCAGACAGATTCCAACGCGAGCGTCGTCCCCGATATTCCGCCGCCGCCAAACCCTTCTTCCGATCCGCGATTGAGCGTTGCCGATTGCGACAGTCCCCCGAACGTCCCCGAAAACAACGATGTCTTCAAGTTGTCGCCTAGGGCAGCGATGAGGCTCTTGAGTGGCGGAATCGAGGCCCTCGTGAAGATAACAGGCGATATCCCTCCGACACCACCACCTACAAGCCCTACACTGCCCAATATGAGAGGAATGGCGGCAGAGAAGGAGCTCATCCGCACCAGCTCGCAGAAGAATCTAGCTCGTATGCGCAAGGAGGCTGAAGCAGCAGCCGCATCTTCAGCTCCCTCGCCTCGTCGACCGGCTATGATGTCCCAGATGAGTGGCTCGAGTAGCTCAACACCACAATTAATAGACGGTGTCCACCTGCGGCAGACACAATCACCGACCCCTCCACCACCACTGAAAGCACCCGAGCCACACATAATAATTGGGGAGAACTCGCAGCCGATTAACCTTCAGCATAGTGCGATCACGCGCAAGTTCTACTCTAAGAAACCGCCGCCCATTGGTATTGACGAATATCTCGCGAGAATTCACCAATGGTGCCCGATGAGCACTGCCGTGTACCTTGCTACCAGCTTGTATATCCACCGCTTAGCCGTTGACGAACGAGCCATTCCCGTGACCCGGCGAAATGCGCATCGACTGGTTCTGGCGGGGCTGAGAGTGGCAATGAAGGCGCTGGAGGACCTCAGCTATCCGCATAGCAAGATTGCCAAAGTTGGAGGCGTTAGCGACGTCGAGTTGGCGCGCTTAGAGATTAGTTTTTGCTTCCTGGCGAACTTTGAGCTAGTGGTGAGAGAAGATACACTGAAGAAGCACTGGGAGGTTCTGAAGCAGGAGCAGCCATTGAGGCTTATACATCCCAGCCTACCGAATTTGTCGTTGAACAGAAAGCCTAGGGAGTCGGCGCATTCCGGGCAGGAAAACCAATGGAAATGAGAAGGGCGTAATGAGAAGAGGTAATTGGGATACGTCACTGTGTGTTTGCAGCATGGTTGTGGCATTTGTCGGAGCAAGAGCGCATCATCATATTGCATTGGAACGGTGTACTTCTGGGTATGTTACGTCTGATAGCGATTCTCTTCATAGTACAAAGTACACACTTAATTGAGCGGGATAACATCCCCTTATTATTGATCATGACTATGAGAGGCGCCTTTGCTGGAAGTGCACATGATACCGGACGCCGGTGTTGGAGAGACCCGATGGTGATAATTTCAACGGATTGACTTTGTTGACATCTCTACTGTCTACTTATGGTCACGCGACATGAACATTATTTCGTCTCAACGGCTACGTTCCTTTCCTAGGTAGAGGTATCCGGACATTAGAAGCGATGACAAAGGTGTGCGTCGATGATAAGGGTCGCCAGCGAAAAGTGGCTTATCGCATTGTGTGGAAGCTTATCGATTATCGCGTCGCGCTTGGCAGGAACCCTTGACGGGAGTCTCAAGGTCGGAAGGTTGGAAGGCGTGGATGGGTTGTGCCTGCCCGGAGTCGCATGTTGCCTGTGGAAACGGAAAGGAACCACAGGCTCGCTTCTAACGGGTGCAGAACGGGGAAGGACCATTGGGAGCCGTGCGTATAGAGGGAGACAGCTGCAGCCAGCTTGGTTCCCTACCTCGAAGCTTAGAGCTCCGCCGCCTTGCCCGTGCCCCCCTAACCTGGAACCTGGAACCTGGACAGACTTTCTCCTCCCACCTCCAGCTTGCCCGTTGATCGAATTCAAACTAGACATTGACGCTCATCACGTTCTTTTACGTCTTTCTTTCCGCGCCTGATCTGTTCCAAACGTTCACGCGACCGGTTGGCCGGTTCTCAATGCGAAAAATCGAGCTGTCCGACGCAGTCTGACCGAATCACTCCTTCAAACAAGACCAGACATCTGAGCACGACCGCGCAATCGCGACCGAACCCGTCGCAATGGCCGAAGAATTCAACAATGACGTTGAGGTCGTTGACGACGCCCCCGCCAATCCTGGCGCAGACGTCGAGATGGCCGAGGAGGGCGATGCCAATGCTGAGGAACTTCCCTTCGCTGAGGGCGGCGAGAACGATCCCGTCGAGTCGCGCACCCACTTTGTCAGCTACCTATCTAGCCCCGTTGTGACCCTCTTGGTCGGTCAGGGCGAGACAGAAGCCATTGTCACAGCTCATCAGGCCCTTCTGGTGCAAAGTCCTTTCTTCAAGGAGGCATGCGCGCAGTTCAGCGACGATGGTAGCGTAGGTGTTCCTCCCAGGTTGCGCCAATCGCCCGGCGCAATCAGCGGTTCCCCGACGTCACTAACCCAATGCGCGACAGCCGCGTCAAATTGAGCTCGTCGGCGAAGACCTCGACGCGGTTGGATGCTTCCTCGAGTTCCTCTACACAGGAGAGTACTTCCCCCGCAAGGTCGCCGGTACGCGCACCCTCGAGCAGGATCCCTCGACTCCCGAAGTCGATGCGGATGGCACGCAGCTTCTGAAGCATGCGCGCGTCTATACTTTGGCCGAGAAGTTTGGTGTTCCCAGCCTCCGCTCGCTCGCCAGCTCCAAAATCCATTGCGTCAACTCAACGGCCAAGGGCGAGATTGCCTACGCCCGCTACGTCTACGCCTAC
The DNA here is from genome assembly GCF_030913485.1 of Colletotrichum godetiae. Taxonomy (NCBI): domain Eukaryota; kingdom Fungi; phylum Ascomycota; class Sordariomycetes; order Glomerellales; family Glomerellaceae; genus Colletotrichum; species Colletotrichum godetiae. Next base: position 205,031 of record NW_026851266.1, read on the forward strand.
ACTGGCAAGGACGACACCACGATACGCGCCCCCGTCGCACAGTTCTGGGCCATGCGCTCGCACACCCTCCGTTCCGAAGCCGAGGACGAGTTCCGCTCTTTGTGCTTGAAGTACCCCCAGTTCGGATACGACGTGCTTAGTATGTGACGGCACTTGAATACGCTAGAAGGAATCATGATGCTAACTACTGATAGCCCGCGTCCTCGACGACAAGCTCAAGAGGGAGAAGAACGACAAGCTGCACCCATCATCATCATCTCAAGGAAGCGCTCGCAAGCGTGCGCGGCACAGCCAGATCTAGAACGACGAGGAACTCATTTATCAGCGCATGTTTTGCGTGGCGTTTGCTAGCATAGTTTAGGGATCTTTTCGCGATGGAGCATTTGGCATTCCCTGAAATCTTCCGCCATACCCATTGAGTCTCGGATTGGTACCGAGTGGATGCGATTCTCCAACGAGATGAACAGAATTTTTTTGCTTTCTTTGTAGACTGCGGCGCCGGTTCTTGCTGTACGCATATTGTTTTACCATCTTGGAAGCCGTGGGTGCTACGGCTGGGATATCTTGAAAAGGAGTTCGCTGCGTATGGTTTGGGGAGTATCGAATATCTGCATATCATGGAGCTACAAAGTAAATCGTTTCATCCGGGAGAGGTTTCGTCTAATTTCGTGTCTGATGAATTACTAGATGAGTGCGGCGCGAGGCTAAAAGGGGCTGTTAAATCACCTGCCTCGTTCCTTCCCACATCTGCCCCGCTCCTACCTCAGGTGAGACTAACTACGTGCCTACCTTCCTTGACCTCCATTCCTCTAGGCATCCAAGGGTATATATTACCCCCCAACACCTTTTCTGTCACCAGCACAGCAGTGTCCGTCTAGGTCGGCGGTTCAGGTCAAGCTGTGTGCGTGGTGTAGTGCTTCAACAAACAAATACTCCCAGGAAGTCAGAGTTTCGGTTGACTGAGGGGCGCGCTGTTTGAATCCGGATAAGGGCGTGAATTATAAGGTCAGTCCCCCCCTCTCTTTCTTCCATTGTTTAAGTAGTAGATATATTTCTCGAAACTATAGATGTGGTGGACAATTCGAAGCCACCTTTTTCACTTATAGCTCCTTCGCTATGAGTAAGCTCAACATTAAGTTAGCTAAACAATGAGTTCTTGCTTTGTTAATGGAAGCACCTTGACCGAGCTCTCGCCTCCAGCTCTGTTCTGTAAAATCTCGGTGAGTTTCGGTAAGACACAGCTACCCCAAAAATGCGGGGGACGGGATGCGGTCCGGGAGAGGCAGAGTTTCTCCGCCCAGCCGGAGGACGACGCTCCATTTGATCTATCTGAGGCGCATTCGGAACCTCGGATTGGGGACAGATTTGAAGTAATTGAGCCGGATCGGCGCTCACATGTAGAAAGCCAGCGTGGGACCCTGGATATGGTTTGAGATGCGCTCTTATATGAAGATGCCACCCCCCAAGCTCCCGTCTACTGCGTGCTTATGACGTGTCTTCACCGTTGCTATTCTTGATCGTGTAGAGGCGCTTCGAATGGGTGATACATTATGAGCGCATTCACCAAAATTCTCGGGCTATCGGCCTATACAGCCCTCGTAGCAATCTCCTTCCCTTACATCCAACAACACAATATCCCCTCCCGTCTCCAAACCTCCCTCAACAAGCTCTTCTCCACACCGACAGACGACATCTTTTCTGATCCGGAAGTCTTGACGACCGAGCCCTACATCTGCCAATCCCAAAACTACACCATGCAAATCGTCTCCCTCGATCCATTGGTAATCTACATCCATAACTTCCTCTCCGAAGCAGACATCATATCCCTCTTAGAAGCAGGCGAGCCGGCCTTCAAACCCTCGTACGTCGTCAAGAATGGCAGAACGCAGGGGACGCCGGGTAGAACTTCCTGGTCCGCTGGCTTACCTGCCGATGATATCGCCGTGGAATGCGTGTTAGCCAGAGCGGAAGATTTCCTGGGCACGATGATGGCGCCTGGGCGAGACGAGATTGGACCGCCCCAATTGGTGCGATATACAAAAGGCCAAAGATTCAACGTCCACCACGACTGGTACGATGATTTCCAACCCGATGTCAGAACCGGGCGAAGACGAAAATGGAACCGGGTCGCGAGCTTTTTTGCGATTTTGGAGGATGATTGCACGGGCGGTGAGACGTGGTTTCCCAAGATCGAGGCCATTACGCCGCAGCATCGGAGGGTGGATGGTGAGGGGACCATGTGGAGGAAACATAATGATGGTGGGATTGCGTTCAAGCCTGTGAGGGGGAATGCAGTGTTTTGGGTGAATTTGCACGAGAATGGAACGGGGGATGGGAGGGTTGTGCACGCTGGGTTGCCTGTTGGGGATGGGTTGAAGACTGCGATGAATATTTGGCCGAGGAGGTATCTTGGACCTGAGGCTTGGAGGGAGGGCGAAGGGCCAGAGGATGAGTTTGAGGGTGAGAATGTGAGTGTTGTGAAGGGTGAGAAGGGTGAGAAGGTGATGGGAAAGGTGATGGTCGAAGAGAAGGAGGAAGAGCTTGTTGTTGATGATGCTGAGGCTGATCCTATTCAGAAATCCGATTGAAATGGTCAAAACTTTGCGGCAGCCTAGATTATGAATCGACAATTGATTGTTCTCGTGGTTACTTCGAGGTTCCTAGATGACTGATTTGTTTCAGACTCCTCGACTTTTCTCTCGTTTTGAACTTCACCTCGACGAACCTGCATAACCTCACTCCGAGGCAACAAGGCCCAATCGCTCTTTCCCCTGCACCTTCCTGGTCATTCTCTCCCTCGCCAACCACTTCACCTCGAGTAGATCAGAGAGACGGTGATGCATGGCTTATTCGTCCCGAAGCACATCCAGTCCAATCCGGACTTGCGGCGCCCCGTGGCTGATGAAGAGATTGGCCTCGAGGCTTTGGAGCCCTACCAGGATCAACTCGATCACCAGATATGGTCAGCGCCAAAGATGTCAGTTCGAGCCCCTTGGCCTGAGATGGCGACAACCTACGCGTGCCTTCGTCCAGGTATGACGTGGTCCTGTGGTACACAGACGTCCCAAGAGCCCGAAGCCGTTCCATCTACCGCTCATGACAGGAATATCCTGGACGCCACGAAACACTACAAGGCCTTCATCAAGAAGATACGACAGAGACAGAATGCTGGGCTCATTGACAAGTCTGTGACACTTGGCCCGGACGGCCGTCTCACTTGGCCTGGTTTGGGTAACGAGGCTGGCACACTGCGCAAACTACCTGACAAGATCAATATTCAACGTCTCATTGCCGAGTACGACGGCGCCGATGCTGATCGCATGCCTGAGAGCGATCGTCGTGTTCTTCATAGGCTTTTTGAAGCAGATCTAGCTGACGGAAAACATGTGGCCAAATGTGCCCGAAAACTCAAATCTCTCATCAATATCGACGACGTCGAACTGGGCGAAACCCAGGTGCGAGAAGCCTTCGAACAATGTCTTGGTCCGATGTTGTTTGAGAAGACACGGATCGGGGATAAAGTGGCGTCCGCTTAGAAGACGGGCGCATGCCCGCTGACCAACTTGTTGCCTCTTGCGCGGAACTGTTGGGCGTCGACGTGCCCACAGACTCCGACGGCAACGTTATCAATGACGTTGATGCCACTATCGTCGCTATTCGAGCGGTTGATGGAGAACTTACCAACGTCCTACCACATTTACTTGGCTCATCACCCATCCTGGGAGGGACGGAACAGAGCCGGTGTTTGAGTTGACCGTCAAGTTGATGTTCAATTCGCGGTGCTTCGAGTACTGGAATAGGTTGACGATGTTTGCAGGGCATATCCAATGTCAGCCTTTGAAAGAGGAGGCCAAGGAGGAGTGGGCTAGGCTTTTCGGAGAGCCTTATAGAAGCGATGGCGATGGCGAAGGTGATCAGTGGGGCAATGAGGCGATGCTTAGCAGTGTGGTAAGCGAGCCCCTGTTCTCGGGTGTTACCAAATATGTCAAGTTGGAGAAGATCTTGCTGCCAGGCATGGCACTGGTAGGCTTGAGAAGGTGTTTGATTTGCGTTGGACGCGGAAAGATCGCTGGGAATCTGGGGGACGGGCGGAGGAGGTCACGGAAGTTACTATCTGCGTCGACCTGGCGAGAACCATTGTTTCGTCTCCCCATGATTTGCATGTAGACTTTTGCCGTCATCAGGGAGCAGGCTTCGTTGACCAATCAAGACCGAAGTTCCCCTTGGGCCCTTGAGCCTATTCAGTGAGAGACAGAGTGACCCGTCGCCGTCGGCATCTCATGTAAGACCGAGCATTGGCCGCCTTTGGCAAGGACCGGAATCCTCCGAATTGTTCAGTGGGGAGTTGCTGGTGGTATCTCTGCTCAACTTCTGAGCTGTAGCCCCTTTTCATTACGCATTGGGCTCCCATGCCATGTATCTTAGGAAGTCTTTCTTGCTGTCTCTAGAATGATCAACCGTTGTCGACGGCCAGGTCAGGTCTCTCTGCAGCAAAAGGCCCAATACAGAAAGAAGCACTTCTATCCTGTCGCTTTTCCTATACGCAATTTTTTGAGGGGACTAGGACGCATCTTCCTCAAGGTTGGCCATCTTCGCCCACATGCCCAGACTCAGTCTGCTCAACCATCAACTTCTGAAGCTCTTCGACCAAGTTACGAGCTTGAGCACCCTCAAAATCAGTCGTCGCAAGGTCCAGGTCGATAATCCACCGCGCCTCCGTCTTGTCGGTCATGCCCTTGATAGATGCGTGCCGTCGCTCGATCTCATCGAGCTGTGCCAAGACGCTGATAGCCTTGTTGGTTCGTATGGCCGAGTGCCGCAGCGCCATGCCGACCATGCCCTGGGCGATTGACCCAAAGACTGGGAACGAGGCGTAAAGGTCCTCTAGGCCTGCGAGGCAGACGTCTAGGTAGAATTTCCACTCGTTACCGGGTTGGCCGTCTGCCCGGAGTGCCATTCCTCCTTCAGAAATCATGGCATTGGCGACGTAGACGACTGCAGTCTGCCATAGGACCGAGTAGTTCGCGTTCTTGTAGCGCAGGCGGTATAAGAGAAGCAGTTGCTTTAGCTGTGTGATGGACGACGCATATACTGCTTCGGGAGTGGCATAGTGTGTACTGAAGGAGTAGAGGCGCTGTGATTTGTATTCGGTTGCGAGGAATGGTCGGAATAGATCAGTCACCACGGCGTGGAAGTAGACGCTGTTGAAAATACGTCAGCCTCGTTAAAAGCAATGTTAAGTATCCCAACGCTACATTAGGAGTACTGGGAAGGGTGGATGACGTACTGTAACAGCATGACGCTGTGCTTACTTTCTTCGCCTCTTGCCATGCCCAAAGAGAGTGCACCAGACCAGGAGAGTAGACGATGGTATGTTCCTTCTGCGAATCTCAACGTTGACTCGAGCGTGGTACCATGGTACTGAGGGTCATAGAATCTTTCCAAGATGTCTTTGAAGATAACCCACATGTCACTCGCGGCGCTGAGGAGCTGAGCATGAAAGGCTATCTTAGATGTCTCTGGATTGTCGCTTGGTAGGGATGCAATCAAGTCTCGGGGCATAGGTAGTAAGGGCGGTGTGTGGATTTCGTGGACGCGATAGTGAAGGGAGTACACCCTACATGGGTTAGCAGCCATCTTGGGATGGGAACAATGATTACGCTCGAGTACTCACGATACCCAGTTATAAATGCCCCAAGCAGTGTACGATGCCGCCCTCGTCCACTCGGCGTGGCCGCCCAGCCAGACGGTAGCTGATTCGGCTTCGGATTGGACATTGAAGAGGCCCATCGCCTTACCCAGCTTCACACTCTCTTGCAGGAACCGGAGACTCATGTCGTCTTTGCCGTACGTCACGGCGCACATGGTCAGTATTTGCAGTGCAGCAATGGTTGTGACGCTGTGTGGCTGCTGTTGATCGGAGAAATACTGCTGAGATTCTGCGAAAAGAGCTACACTGAAAGAGGCGGCATCGGCATGGAGGGTCGTATATGATTGCTGCTTTAGTTAGCCCCCAGGAAATCGCAACACATTGAGGGCGGGAATAGGTCACATACACACGCCCAACTCAAGACGGCAGTGACAAGAAATGGAGAGCAAAAGAATTGTTGAAGATTAACCAGATCTCGTACAAACAGGTCGGCGTCGAAAAGGGGTATCGTAGCGTAGTCAATGTCAAGATAGTGCGATATAATACTGATGGCAAGGTCGTTCGGGATGGGGATATTTGTCCACTTGGTAATATCAAGAAGACGTAATCGTTCGTCAAAGAGTGGTCTCGGCGTCGCAGCTCCCGTAGAATCAGGAGAACCAGATTTGGGCTCCTCATCTCGCTCGGGAGTCAGATACGGACTCGCAAAAGGGGAGACTTGCCTAGAAGACCTGCAATTCGTTAATGTACCGCGGCGTATCGGCCAAGCCCAGGACACCGTCTTGTCAAGGTTATGTCTGTTTGAGGCGACGTTCACATGCCCTGACAATAGGCATCTGGACTAGGCTATTGATAAGGATTGACATACTCGTCTTGTTGTCCTTGCAGCCAAGACTTCGTCACAGGTTGAAGTAAGGCTCCAAGAGTCAAGTCCGTGTACGGTACCGGGAACAGAGCTGGATATGCGATAGGGTGTCGAATGGTCAGTTCGAACCCAAGGCTGTTCTGTGTTGGTGGCAGAAGCCCTCTGAGGTGTTGCTGGTCGGACGGGCGTGCCAGGTTCAAAGCACGATCGGGCGTCTCATTGCGTAGTTTACGAAACAATTCGAGGGCTTGTTCTGGCGGAAGCGTTCGAAGAGATTCGAGTATCTCAGCAGGGCCACCTCGTTTCGACTGCTCCACTTCGGCGAGAGTAACCCGGTGTCGGACAGTGTAGGTGTACTCGCAATTCTCCGCACGGTGGTCACACATGACGCATCGCGGGAGTCGTCCATCGCACTATCAAGACGGCAATTAGCATTCCATACAACAGAACTCAAGGCATGTACAATGATTGGGAACGTCAAGGAACAACGCCGCAGTGGCAAAAGCAAGACAGGGGAAGCCGAGGCCCACCTTTGTCTTCCGCCTACGACACGGATCGCAGGCGCTGTTGGTCTTGCGTGGCCGCGCGGGACGGCGGAGGCTGATGTTAGGACGGCCGGGCCCAGGACCGGGACCAAGGCCGGTACGGGTACCAGATTCGGCGTTGGGATCAGAATTAGAATCGGGATTCTGCCGGATGTTGGCCGGTGATCCTTCGGCTGATGGCCGCGGCCGCAGCGGGCGAAATGGCGACATGTTGGATGGGTCCGATTGAGTGGCATTTCGACGGCATTCGCCACGTGTATCAGGTCATTTCGGAACCTGTTCGAGGGAGCACCCGCGGACGGTAGGCGGGAGGTGGCGATTGCAGGAATACTTGAGGGATGTTGTCGAAGAAATGCGGTGAAGGGGGGGGATTCGCAACGATGGCAGCGCTCTGGCCGGAGGCTTCCGAAGAAAGCTTAGCTCCAATTGGTCCTTTCTCAACGAAGCTCTCTGCTGGCTCGCTCGAGATGCTGCGCTAGTCCTAATACAGTACTCTGCGGTCCATTGCGGTCTAGACCGTCGATCCCCCGGTCCAGTGAGTCCTGGCAGACCGTTGAGCAGCTCACCTTGAGTGAGTGATCGGCGACTCGAGGTGAGCGGTGAACACTTCCACCAGATCGAGACATATTATCCCTTGGAATCTGCAATCCTCGATGCCGGCATTCATGCTTACCGGCTGCTTGGTTATTCAGCCTGCCACCCTTTCAGCCCATCAATACACCCCGAGACTATGAGTTTGGGCTGGAGCACTTAGCTAGAATTAGATAGCTTTGAGTACTTCATACGCTTTTCTCGACCACCTACCTAATTTCTACAGTAGAGAGGCCAGTGGTCCGCCACTTCAACGCCGGCATATTCCAGGAGGCCAGCTTCTTTAACGTCCCCGAATAGCTCCTTGTCCAATCAGATTTCCAACGATTGACAACCCAATGTTCCCGTTTGGCACTCCGCCGATAGCCGAATGGTTTCATCCTATAATTCAAGTCTGGCACGGGCAAGAGAGTTTCCAATATCTAAGAACTATTGGTGTGTTCGTTAAATGCCCCACGGCATCCGAACTTGCCCAAGCACGTTGAAATCCCCAGCTTTTCCGTTTCGAAACCAATATCCGCCGAGACTTGCCGCCAACGATTCACTGTTGCGGATGTTCATCCGAGCGGCTAGTGCAGGCGAGCTGCTTAAACCTCGAAGAACGACATTGGCTTTCAAACTTTGACACTTTAAGCTACTCTACATAGGATCTACGTTGCCACCAGTTAACTTCCATTGGATTTATATGATTGATACATCGAATACGTTACCCCCGCACTTTCACTCCTCGTGTTCTTCTTGACTGGACCAATATCGCGCCTGTTGTTGGACGACCAAGTTGAAACGAGCTCATGTAATGGAGTTGATTCGCGCCTGACCTGTCGCGGCCATCTAGTCAACCTTTGAGTCGACCATCCCGTCATGGCCCGAATTGGCACACAAAGAGTAAAGACAGGTTGTACAACCTGCAAAATCCGGCGTATCAAGTGCGATGAGGCGCGTCCATCTTGTGCGAGATGCATCTCCACCGGCCGTAGATGTGACGGCTACATATCTCCGCCGACGACGACATACTCCTGGGCGCAACTCTTGAGGTCATGCCCCGTAAATAATGCACCTTCAATCCGGGCCGCACAACCGAGCAGAGCCAGCATCGCCCACGCCGAACGAACGATGGACTTCTATCGCAAGGTCACCGCCCCGGCTTTTTCTGGTTCCCTCAACTCGTACTTCTGGACCAACGTCGTGATCCAGATGTCAGACCAGGAGCCTGTTGCTAGCCACGCCGTGCTGGCGCTCAGCTCCGTGTACGAGACGTTCAGCAAGGGAGCGTGGGAAGCGAGTCCCTTTGCTGTGTGGCACTACAACGAGGCAATCAAGCTGCTCCGCACGACGACGGACCGCGCGCTGATCCTCTTCGTCTGCGTTCTCTTCATCTGCATAGAGCTGCTTCGCCGGAACCCGAAAGAGGCGACGACCCACTGCCGGCACGGGATCAATATCCTGAACGAGATTCACAATGAGTCTGACTTTCTGCGGAACCATGTGACACCGGTTATGCGGCAGTTGAGCATCGCTCCATACCGCTACGGCATCAATCCCGCGACGTTTCCGACTGTGCGCAAGCCCATATCCACATCTACCAACCGACTTCAGAATGTTGCAGAAGCTCATGCCCGATTGTTGACCATACACGTCCGTCTGGTTCGGTATTTGGAATCCGTCGACGATTGCCATCTCGAGGCCGGTCAGGAAGGCCCCGAACCGGACGCAAAGTGGACTCGACAGTTCATCCTCGTTGACCTCGATGCGTGGTACAAGGCGTACAGGGAGTTGAAAAAGGAGGAGAGATATACCACCAGGGAGGAGGATATGGTGCGATTATTGGATATCCGGTATCTTGTGGGCAAGATCGCGCTTTTGAGTTCCGACAAGGGGGAAGCGGGCGAATGTGTCTACGACGAGCACACGGACAAGTTCCGCGCCGTTGTCGTCCTCGCATCGCAGGCAGAAGGCTCGCCGGGGTCTTTTCCCGAATCGTCCTCGTCAAAGTCCTCAGCAGGCTGGGGCACTGAAAGTGTTCTGGAATTAGGCTTTAGCTCTCTCCTCTTTATGGTCGTCACTAGGTGCCGCCAGCTGAGATTGCGGCTCGAGGCGCTAAGACTGATGAAGAAGCTCATGCAGCCCGAGAGGAACATTTGGGAGAGAAAGTTAACGTGGTCAATAGCGCAGCGAGTGATTGAGATTGAGCATGATATCACCCTTGACGACACTACTGACTTGGACGCGTTGATTTCCTCCGATGAAGGAAGCAATAGGTTCGTGCCGAAGGAAAGGCGCATAGTCGAGATGAACTTTCGGGGACCTGCGGAAGCTACGGTTCCCCCACGGAAAAAGGTGCATTTCTACCTAAAGAATGGGAGGACGGGTCAGATTGAGGATAAGGAGGAATATCTAGCAATATGATGATACCAATTGGGCGACGCTGGCTGAGACTAAACCATCATGCAATCTAGCTGCTTTACTGTGTGCTCTACCATTGGGGAAGAATTGCTGTATTGACTATGTGCCTATAAAAGACTCTTGATATCCTGCGCAGTAAGCATACGGTCCAACTGCATAACCCCATCAACAGGCTTCAACCAAGATGCGCGCGTGTCGATGAACTGCTCTACCTGCGGCTTCAGCTTCGTCTCCACGAGGCGGAAGTCATCAATAGTGCCGAGCCTGAGAATGCTCATACCAGGAAAGCCGGAGCTGACGCGGTACATGAGCGTGCCGCAGGTGTCGCAAAAGTGGTTCGCCATGTCGTTGCCCGTCGCGATGGTGCGGGACTGGCTGAAGGACTTGAGGTTGTCTTTGCCACGGACGTGGCGGAGGTGGCTGTCGGCAACTGAAAAGTTGGAGCAGAACATGGAAGAGGAGATCTTGCGGCAGTCTGTGCAATGGCAGATGAAGCGGTTGAGAAGACCGCGGCCTTGGGTTGGCTGATAGGGGTTGTCAGTGTAATAGTTCTTGGTCTTGGTCTTGAATTTTGTGATTTGGAAGGGATGGATGTGAAGACTTACAAATGAAAGTTGAACGGCGCCGCAGAGGCAAGTTGCTGTTGCTTCATCCTCTGTGGACCAGCCGTCCTGAGCTACGCCGGCGAGCGGGATGAAGGTCGGTGATGTCTTGTCGTCTCTGGCGATGGAAGACATGATGCGTGGTTTGAAAAAGATGATTTGGATGAGTTCCTGTGTGTGGCAAATGGTCGGAGAACGACGCGATGATGGGAAAGAGAAATCAAAGCCAGTGACGAGAGGGGCAAGCGTTGAATATATACATCATCTGCGAGTTTCGTATAGCATCACGACCTAGGCCAGCCACTTGGGCTTGGCAATAGTCGCAAAGCTTTTCCGTCGATCGGCAATAAACATCTGATACTATGCCACTCGAGATTGGAAGATTCCTGCGGATCTATGAGCTTCGCAGAGGACACTGCCGGGTTCAGATGGACGTATCGTGCGACGGCAAGACATGATCCAGCCAACACCACTCAAGACCTTCGAGATTGCTTAATCACTTACAAGTTACATGTACTTAGGTGCGGGGATGCACTAACGACGAGCGGGAATAAGACGAGGGGAATTTCTGTGCAAGTGAGTGCGCATGGTTTCGATGTGTGATTGCTAAGCTTGCTTACTTCAGTCGGCCAAACTTCTGTCCCTATAATCTGCATCCCAGGCTTAAACCCGGGCTGCTGGTTTTACTCAACTGATTCATCTGCAGGTGAGGGAAGATGTCGGGATGCTACCTAACTCCATTAAAGACTGACTGGTTAATCATGAGTGACTATGAGTCACCCAGCGATTGCTTGGTAATAACTCATCTATCCTGCTCCATCATGAAGAGAGAGAGGCAACGATCTATCACTCTTATCAATCCTCCTCAGCCATCTCCAACAGGTCAGTCCTGCTGCAAGCAATACGACTCACTCAAATCACGCGGCGAACGTTGAAGGCGTGTGAGACCTGACCCGTCTCAACGCCCATAGTATTGACCCGCTTCAGGTGATGGAAGCTCGCCAACTTTCGTCGCATCTCTGGTGTTCCGATTCGAAGCTGATCCAGGATTTCAGGAACCGCGGCATAGAGGATTTCGAGACTCCCGTCTTCGATCTTGACCGCAATGCCGACAGCTCCCTCCGCGCCAAGCTCCTTCGTGGCCTCTGATGCTCGGATACCGATGGTGTAGCATCCGTCTGCGCCAACTTTGCCGAAAAGGCCGCCTTCGAAAGCTCCCATGAGCACTGTACAGAAACGCCCTTCTCCGCCAACCATCTCGGGGTACGTTGACATGGCGTTATAAATATCGGCCATGTGCTTTGTTCTCGTAGAATGAACGGCATCTCCTCTATCGATAGCATCCGCAGCCGCGGCAAACGCAGCATACATGCAACCCATGGAGTAGAGAGGTTGGCCTGGCGCAGGGAGGTTGCAACCGTCAATTGCCCACTTGATCTCGTCTCCGCTGAGCCCGCTCAAGTCTTCAACAACTTGCTTAACCTTGACCTGCATCGGATGGTGAGGGAGGTGATAGCCCTCAAAGCTCGCACCGAGAGCCTTTGCGCCCCCCAGCATGCCCGCGTGTTTACCGGAACAGTTGCTATTGATCTCCATTGGCGTGAACCCGGCTCTAATCCACGATTTATCAACCACCGGGCAAATGGAAGGGTGGCCGCCGCAACGCAGGTCCGACTCTTGCGCCCCGACCTTGGATAACATTGACCTCGCCCTGGAAACATGCCGATCTTCGCTGTTGTGAGATGCGCACATCAGGGCTACATCGGCGCCGTCGAAGCCATATTTCTCAAAGCCCGGAGTTTCGAGCATTGCGAGAGCTTGCGCTGGTTTGGATGCGGAGCGAGCCAGCGTCATCCGTGAAGGGTTACCGACTGCATAGAGGATTTTACCGCTGACATCGACGACTGCGGCGTGGACTGCGTGTCTGTTTTCGATAACACCGCCTCTGTCTGTGACCACATAGTCTTCGAAGAGGCTAGTCTTTGTCATTCTCAGTTCGGCGAATTGCTTGATGGAATGTTGTTGCGGCGATAGAGCTTGCTGAAACTTGTAAAGGACTCGACTGTAGAATGCCTTGATCAGGATGCGTGTGAGTTGCGTGGCTCAGACGGCGAAGGAAAGGTGAATCTTTCTCTATTTTTTTTGTCGCTATGCTCTATCCCAAGGGAATGTCAAACAAAATCATGTGAGTTAATAAGAGGAAAAGGTGGGTGCACCTTATTCATTGGGGAGAACTCCAAAGGGTGGAAGAATCGGGGTCCAATGCGTCATGCCGGCCAGCGAGCTTACGCGACTTTATCGGGCACACTGAAGATTGGTGTTTCAACCAATTGGGGGCTCGCAGATCCCATTACTCAGGATGAATCATAAGCTAGTTAATCGTCTTGCTGATGAGCGCTCAAACAGACGCTTCAAAGGGTGCTTCTTAATTAAGTAAAGTCGTACCGCCCTCAATTAGGTAGAAGGTCTTAATGCTAGGCAACACGTCTAAGTCTGCTGCAAACCAACCCACAGGCGCTATTGAGGTGGTACTTTATGGAAAGATATTTCAAAGTTTGATAGAAGTACACCAACGATCGCCAAACTTAGAGGTAGTCATTTGGTGATTAGTGTACTCCGTAATGAGAGAGATACTCCGATTTAAAGCTAGAGATCTAGTGAGAATGAGATTGAAATCACTTGACAACATTCTAGACAACCATCCACCTAAAGATTAACGCAAACAACGAGAAAGTCAAGAATTCTATCCTGTTGCAGACAATACAATTACTTTTACAAAACTTATTAGACCGCATAACTCGAAGCGACCAAAAGTACCTAACCAACTAGGAAAGGCGTGCGCCCTTCCATGTGAAAATGACTCTTGACCCAGTGTTACAACCCCACAACCGGATGCCGTCCCGGTCCGGCACCGGTGTCGGCTTCTCAAGACTCTTTGTCATAAAACCTAGAGAATATCAAAAGAAGACGTCTCGGAAATCCTTCAACGTAAGGCTTATTCTGGAAGATATCGTCCAAGATTCGGTGCTCTATTCAACATGTCGGTTGAGCTGCGCCCGATGCCAAACTCCGGCGCTGCTGCCCCGGCGCCGCAGACTGATGAGGAGGACGGGAATACCTTGATCCACACTATGCCGCCGACCGACAAGGGCGCAGCCGCATGGAAGTTCTTGCTTTCCAGCTTCGTCATTGAAGCTCTGCTTTGGGGTAATTGAAGTTCTTGGGCATTCGACTTTCCGACGGCGTCACTAACCTGGCCAGGATTCCCCTTGACCTTTGGTGTCTTCCAGGAATACTATTCCTCTCAACCACAATTCGAGGGCGACTCCAACATTGCCGTCATAGGCACAGTATCCACCAGTATCTACTTCCTCGGCGCACCTCTCGCCGCCCCGCTAGTGAAGAGATTCCACCGCTACCAAAAGCACATGGTCGTCATAGGCTGGGCAATGTGCGTCGCATCCTTGGTCGGCGCATCTTTCGCTACCTCTGTCGCGGGGCTCATCGCAACCCAGGGCGTACTCTACGGCTTCGGATTCCTGATGCTCTACTTCCCGGTACTGCGAATGCTCAATGAGTGGTTCGTCGCCCGACGCGGCCTCGCATACGGCGTTCTTTACGCTGGCGGCGGTTTCAGCGGTGTTGGACTGCCGTTTCTGCTGCAACTACTGCTGTCGAAGTACGGCTACCAGAATACACTCCGTGCTGTTGCCGTCGCTCAGTTCCTTGGTGTTGCGCCCGTCTTGCACATGATCAAGGGCCGACTGCCACCGTCGCCTCACGGTGCTATGCGGATGTTCGATATTAGCTTCCTGAGGCAACCTCTCTTCTACTGCTTCGCGCTCTCGAACCTGTTCCAGGGCTTCGCTTACTACATCCCGTCCCTGTATCTGCCTTCTTACGCCAGTGCCATCGGGCTATCGGGTACCATGGGAGCGCTTCTCCTCGCAGCCCACAACCTGGCAACCGTTTTTGGGCAGATTGGTTTTGGATGGCTTTCTGACCACACGAACAATGTCTTCATGCTCATTTTCATCTCTTCTTTCACGTCGGCGGTCGCGGCGTTTACACTCTGGGGATTCGCCCACTCTTTGCCACTCTTGGTCATTTTTGCGCTGGTCTTTGGCATGTTTGCTGGAGGCTTCCTCATCAACTGGCCGAAGTTTGGGGCGATGCTGTCCGACGACCCGCAACCCGTATACAGCATGATGGCATTTGGCAAGGGAATCGGAAACTTGGCTACGGGTCCGATTACCGCTGGGTTATTGACTAAGCCGGTGAGTGGAGGATACGGGATTGGCCGTTATGAGTCGCTCATTCTGTTCCTGGGCTCTTTCATGCTTTGCTCTTCCTTGGGTGCCTTTGCTTGGCCTTTGAAGAAGCGAGCTTGAAGCGCGATAGATTTAGTATCGTCGATATGGGAAGACAGCTTGACTGTTCAAGGTCTATAGTAGCCGGTGCTTGAGACTCAGAGCCCTTGAGTCCTCATCTCCATTCCACCATCAGTGCAATGAATTCGAGAGATTTCTTAGCTCCCCGAACCCTGTACGTCATCAGCTGATGCATTGTCGTGGCCGTGGCTCGGGAAAAGGTTATTTGTAGTAGAATACTGGGGAGATCTGAGTCAAGAAGCATGCTATCCGCCGAAACCGAGTTTACAGTTTCTGTCCATCCGTAGCCCGCCCAGTAACCTTCAAGAACGGCCAGGAGGGGGCTTCTGCTCAAGTCTGGAAATGACTGGAAATACAATTCGCCTTAACAATGATCTATATCCAGCAGCCTTATGAAGCCTTGGCCGTGACTTTCGAGCCCGCTCAGAAGCCCGCTGTCAGAGATTAATCGAATCGATGTTTTCAAACCGACGTCAGATCGCTCGGACTAGTATCTTTGACGTAGATCGCAATATTTAGACTCAACTTTAGATGTCCGAATCTTGGGGATAAAGAGGTCAGGAGTCTACCAACAACATCTACTACACAACTAATCTCACGAGTGTTCCCAAACCTCCGACTATCGAGTACCCATCATATTGAGTGTAATTCCTCCAAGGAATTCTAGCAACTGTAACTGAAACCAAGATACCATGCGTTCATTCACCGCAAGCATCACATTGCTTTCTTTCCTCGCGGTTGGATCGCTCGCCCAGAGCAATGGTATCACACCCGTAACATGCCAGCCGGAGACAGTCAATTGCGTGAGTCTAAATCTTGAATCGTTTCGAACAGCAAAATTGTCTAATCTTGTTTTTCTTTAGGACTCGACGGCAGACTGTGAAGCAAAAGCCAAGCTTGGAGGATTTCCCTGCCCAGCTGGGTCGGGTCAAAACGATGCCGACTGCTGGATCGCGTCAAGCCCCGACGCCAGCGTTCAGATGACCGTGCAGGTATATCATTTCCTTCAACACCTGCCTGGTATAGTTTCGTGTGAGATCTGCTGACTGATACGCGCCCCATAGTGTTGGTGCTGCAAGCCGTCGAACAAAAGGTTGTTCCGTGCTTGAGGAATTGTTGGACTTGGCCACCAGGATAGTGGAAATCTTATATGTCTACGTACTGTACTATTGCAATGTAGAAAAAAGAAAAAGAAAAAGAAAAGCAAAGTCAGTCCAGCCTTTGAACCACCACTCTATCCGAGATTCATAGCATTGGAACGTTACATCCCACGCAAGCACCCCAAAACCATGTTGGCCTTACAAGATCCAACGAAGTTCAGATTTGTGGTTTAAGGTGTCATCATTGAAGTAGAACTACAACTACGTGTAACTAAGCTGCTTCGGGATCTTGCTGCGTCTAGCACTGGGCTCTATCCATCACAGGCATCGCCTGAGTGTGCCTTCGAGTTGGTGCAAAAGGTCTTGCTGTTCATGGGCAGATCAACTTTTCAGCCGCATACTTATCGGCTCTCTACTTAGACTAACGTCTCATTGGGTAACTGTCGGCGGAATGTTCAGCTCGGCGCAGTGACCAAATGCAGGATCCCATATCCTTGCATAATAACAGCGCGGGAAATCATACTTCCAAGACAATCCCCTAACATTAGAAGTTGCTTGAATTCAATGGGCGTCGCTGAGAATGCAGTGGACGAGATGGAGGCTCAGGTGTCTAAGTGTGGACGTCTGAAGTGCGCAAGACGTGTCCCTACTCAGCAAGGTGCAGTAATTTGACAAGATGACATCTGATGCTTAAAAGAATCGCTGGACGCAAAAGGAATAGGTCCGTGAGTGGATGAGGCAACTATTCTAAAACTTTCGTTTCGAAAAGACGCACAGTAATGGTGAAGACTGATGACTTGCGTATTGCTTCGCAGACCTCGCGTAGGAATGAGTGCAAGGAATTCGGGCCAGTTCTTCTAGAAATTTTGCGCAGCCTAAGCAGTTCAACTTTCCGTTTATGCCGAGGTTGAGAACACGAAACTATTATATTATGCTTCTAGGGTATAATTAAAACGATGTATAGTGATGGTGCTTCATCATAGCTGGCGTCAAGCGGCGTTTACTTGGCCACCTCGGGCTCCGGCGACCCGACATGACGCACCGAAGGGACGGACTCGCCATAAGGTCTGCGGAAGAACACATTTCTCTCCCAACCATCAATCTCATCGACAACTGTCTCGCGAACTAATTCGTACTTGCCAATCTTGGGCAGGATCTTAGCCCAAACGACCCAGTACAGACCACCAGCAACGATGATGGCGATACCGACGACGCAGTGGAGGTAGTAGGGAAGGCTCTCGTAGACGTTCTGGCCCTCTTCGGGGGGCACAAAGGGTGCGATGACGAGATAGACGTTGCTGAGCATGAAGAAGATGACGACAGGCAGGCTGGCGCTGATGGGAGGGTTCCAGTTCCATTCCTTGCGATTGAGATAGAGGTAAGCAAGACCGCCGGCGACGAAGACGTTGATGATGGCGAGGGGATAACTGATGAGGTTGAGGATGAAGTTGTACGCATCACCTGCAGATGTGTTAGTGAACAAGGACCATGATTAGATGTCGATCGGGTTTTCTTACCAGGAGGGGGAGCAAGCATTGTGATGACGCAAATCAACCAGTGCTCAAACAGACCTGCCAAGGGAGCATTAAGGGGTCTGTTGCTGGCGAAGAAGCGCGACCAAGGCAGAATACCCTCGCGACCAAGCTCCTGGACAAGACGGCCCTGGGAGAAGATGACGCTGAGGACGTTGCCAAAGGCGGACAGGGCGACAAAGACTGAAAGAGCACGTTCGGCAGTACCGCCCATGACGTTACGGAAAAGGGATGCCGCAACAAGGCGACCACCCTCGAGGATCTCCTCTCTGGGGACGGCGGCGAAGTAGGCGACGTTGACCAGCATGTAAAGGATGGAGATCGTGATGATACCAACAGGGGCAGCGATCTTGAGGGTACGGACAGGGTTCTTGGTCTCGCTGAGGGCGTAGTTGGCGTTGCTGTATCCAATGTAACTCCAGATAACGTTGTAGAGAGCAGTGACGACACCGTACGGGCTACCAGTGGTACCCTCGAATGCGTTTTGGAAGTTTTTGGGCTTCTGGTCTTCTGGCAGCTTGACGTGGCCACCGAGGGCAATGAAACCGCAGAGGATGATGATGACGATGATAATCAGCTTGATTGTTCCGAGGAGGTTCTGCAGGCGCAGACCCCAGTTCAGAGCAAGGCCGTGGATCAAGAAGGCGGTGGTGATGCAAGCCAGACCGATGGCGCGCTGATTCCAGCGGTCGACCTGGACCTCGGCGGCGTGAAGGATATACTCGCCAAAGACGACAGAGTTACCACTGGCCCAGCCGAGCAGGATAACGTATCCAGTGTAGAGACCTGTGGTCAGGAACTTGGGCTTGCGGAAGACGTATTCGAGATAGTTCTTCTCTCCTCCGTTTTTGGGAATTGCGGTTCCCCATTCGAGGTAGACGGCGGTACCGGCGAGGGCGATAATCATGCCGGCAACCCAGATGAAGAGGGAGAGACCGACACTGCCCGAGAGTGCAAAGATGGTTCCGGGTGTTGCGAAAATACCGGTACCGACGACACGGTTGACAATCAGGAAGATGGCGGTGGTGACACCAATCTTTCGCTTGTTTTCGCGGGCGTGCTCGATGCGGCCTGGGATCATGAATTAGCACGCGGGTGGTTGTGTGGCGGCTCAAGGAGATTGCTCCGCGCTCAAGCTTCGCGATGACGACTCACCAACTTCGCTGTCGTAGGTTGTCGCGGCAGGCAGGCCACTATGCTTGCTGTGGTCACCGTCGGCGGCAGTGGCCGACGACGAGGCGCCAAACTTGGTGAAGAGCTTGGACATCTTGTCGATATAATGACGGTGGCTCAATTCCGTCGTCGTGGGTATAAACGATCAGAGACCAGGAAGAGACACCTGATGGAGACGGAAGACTGGAGAACGGAAGACGATCCGAGCGAACGTAGAAACTAGAAGGCCACCGGAAGACTTTATGTCTGTCGCAAAGCTGGACCCGCCAAGGAGATCACGTCTTATTTACACCGAATTGGCGCCATGTGGCGAGATGCTCATCTGGGTCGAATGGGCTCGGGATAGGTGGTCGTCTTGGGGGGTGAGCAGTTGAGGTTGCGCCGGAGAGTAAACCATGTATGATTCCGAGCCCAGGGGGTAAAAAAAAAATACCAAAAAAAAATCCCCAAGGTCATCGTACCTTCCAAGGATTAGGAGGCTCTGGGGACTTGAGAGTCTAACCGTCAGTGGTGCGCCGAGAGTATCCGCATGCGAGATTTACTTGTGAGAGCGCAGAGCCGTGAGCATCTGAAGCTCTTGGACGGCTTCTTGGATACTTCGAGACCCTCTTTGGACCCCCAACATGGCCCCCAAGACCCTAGCTTCTTCTCTCGAACTGTCAAGGGACAAGCACAAGGATTTCCCATTCCAGAGTCCCAGTGGTCTGGTGCAGAAAGTTCTGTGTCATAGTTTCTGTTTGTGGTCCACTCGGCCGATGACGCGATCTGAGGACAAGATGTCGAAGACTCGAAGTGGGAAAATTTCGGCGTCGGGACCCAGTTTTTCTCCCGTGGGGCGGCGATTGAGCGAGCTTTGCGAGTGACCCTCTCATGCGTTCGCGACTACCCTTCATCCACGAGAGAAACATCATGGCTTTCCCTCAAATGAATATGAGCATCTCATTGTGTAAATGCTGTGGACATGATGCTCTCTCAGTATTAAGTGATTCAATCGTGTTGTCCCTGAGAGAGCGTCATCCCAAAGTCACCTTTGCAGTGTCCAAGTCATGAACCTCGCTCACCTCATCTCATCGATGTCTTCTGCCTCATCCTCATGTGCATGCAATCAATGTCGCCCTTTCCTCCGCTTAAACACGTACAGCTTAGGCCTATTCCAAGAGGGGAAGGGTCAGTCGCCCCAATTGCCATTCAAGCTCAACCTTGGTCGTGCCTTGCCGGGCAATACGATGATTCCTTCACTTGGGAGAAGCTGCATCGAGATTCCACCTACTTAATTGACCTCATTCAAGACTTCGGTGGTTCTTGGCATTGGTGTTGAGAAATGTATCTTTAGGAGGATATGTATCTTTTACCGTGCAGGTGCACATTCCGTGATTCGCACGCTGCGGTAACCTATTCAGCGCCATGATGTGGTCTTCTCATCGTTCCCGAATCTTCCTTCCTCGGATATCTCACCTTGATGGACACAATAAACATCACGAAGCCCCATTCTCACGACATATTATGAGAGTTCTCATGTACTTCTGCTGCATAAAAACTTGACCTGTTACTTTGCAGGCGAGGAATTGTCATGATCATCCACAAACCACACGTTGAACTCAACAGTAGCCGGGGGCTGCAGTCCAGTGCGTGAGATCTGATGCGGATGGTGCAACGATGACAAGGTTCGGGCACCCGTCAATCGGTTACAACCGAGTTCTAGGCTGCATCTTGGACAGGGGATATGATCCTCATCCCGCGCAAAGTTTGCATGACACCCAGGGGTCGTAAGCCCTTGCGGTCTCGCCAGGCAACATCTTTTCATGGCGAGACTGAGTTTTCAACTTTTCTCGGGAGTGACGGAGTACATCAACAAATCAGCATATTGCTGACCTTCAGCTGAGTGGCCTCGCCTGACAAAAGTACCTCAAGAGGTGTCTTCTCCTTCGGGGAAAGAGACGAGACGGGTAAGCATATTGGTATTGAGTCTTGGTTCCTTCCTCATGCGATGGCTGGGCGCTATGAAGCCATCCTAGCCACCATCGCGTGATAGCGCCAATGAGCCGCGGCCAAGCGAGGCCAGTGAGAGTGAGACCTGCTACATGGTTACCTCTTCTACTCGAACGTTGGATGACATTCCTGATTACTCATTTCTCGGGGTACGTGGTAGTCAGGCTCGTCTTATTAACACGTTATTCGAAGCTAGAACATCAACTTTACATCACTTCTCGCAACTCAAAGGGTGTTGTATTGCGATCAAGAGCAAGCAGGGAGGGTGACAACTCGTACGCGACTTGAAAACGAGCATCAAGAGAATATGTCGATCAACTCGGTCAATGTATGTGGTCTTCGTCTGTGTCAGTAAAAAGCAAGCCTCCGTCTGCTTGGTAAGATTTGGGTAGGAGGAAATTGTGATGTTAGTAGGCCTTTGAGTTCTTGCTGCCGTGTGTCTCTTTGGATGCTACCTAGTCGGCGTTGAACACAGTTGAGTAAACCCAAACACGGAGGAGGCATCGCTTTTACGTTTTCCTACCACTGTCATTCAATCGTGAAAGATGGAATCTGTGAGCTGTCGTGTCGTGTGGAAACCTTGCCAAGAGTAGTCAATGGCACGAGGTTTGTGGTAGACAGCCGAGTGATCCTGACCTAGACTAAACCTGCTGGTATCTTATTCATAATTCAGCTCTATCTCGTCCCCGTGGAAAAAGAGAGAACAAGGGCCGAGATAAGGTGCCGTGCCCCGCATTACCGTTCATCCCGGGGATGCATCCTGATAGCTCGACATGTTAGCCGACACATCGCCCATTCATCTCTAACCCCGCGGAAGACCTGCATCTCCCCGATAACCCCTCTAAGTTCCAGTCTTTTGGATAAACTGCTGCATCTTCCCCTGTTTAGTCACTTAGGATCAATGGACCGGGATGTTCGTCTTTTAAGGTTGACGAAGCAGGCCAGTGCCGTTGCCGCGGACCGGACCGCCCACGCTTTCAGCCGCCGATCCTTCGGAAGTCTCATCCAGATGAACTGCCACGCGATGCTGGGGGGAGCTTCCTCGGTGGATCAACGAGAATCGTGCAAAGATTGTCAACTTCTGGAATGGAAGCATTTATAATAGCATCATTTCATCCTGCTTCACATACGCTGCAGGTATCCCGACTTCGGTGTCACTATGACATTGCCGATTAGGCAGTCCGTGAGATTTGGGTCTTATTTAATCCTGCTGTAGCCGCTGTCTGTGCCCGATGAACAAAAATGCAGCGTAATTCTGTACAATTTCCTCACATCTACACCAAGCCAAATCTCATTACTCTGCACAATCACAGTGCGGAGGTGTAGCTCTAATGCCGGCTGACCAGAAGTGGACAGTGACGCAGAGAACCAACCAGGGTCCTCCGATTATCGGAGGCTGACCACCGGACTACGGACGGATACCAGATGCGCAATGCGGCATGCGGAGAAGTCTCCGCGCCCGCATCGCTTGGCGTTTGTTTGAGTCAATGGGTCCAGGGCAAAGGCGATGGAATAAACTCGTCGTTGCATTGACCCACGAGTTGAGTTTCTCACAGCGTCGCCCTTGACCAGCTCCGACGGTAACACAGTCACTGACACAGATGGTTTAACATGCGACCACGCTCGACCATGGGCCAGGTCTCTCCGCCTCTAGAAGGCATCTCAGCTGGTGACTCTGATATTGAAAGGGCCAACATAACCGAGGTTAATAACATCGACGATGTCGAGGACAAAACGAAGTCAACCGCGCTTGGAGAGTCGGCAACAGTCACAGCAGATGTGATCGATATTCCTCTCAACATCGACGCCCTAGAAACGACATTCCAACTCACAGAATGCTTGCGATCCAACGGCATCGAGGGACTCCTCGAGGAAGACTACCCATCATCACTTGACGCTAAATACCAATCACCATTTGCGTGGCCCTTGCGAAAGAAGATCACAGTCCTCTTCGGAACCTTTTTTGCCTCAACTCTGGCCGCCTATTCTGCCGGCGCATACGCCATGGCCGCAGTCCCTCTGACCGAAAGGTGGACGCTTTCCAACACGGAGTTCAATCTCGGCATCACCCTCTTCGTCTTGGGCTTCGGCTTCGCGCCCATGATACTAGCCCTGATCAGCGAGATCTACGGCCGGTACTGGGTCTTCGTCGGCTCTGGGGCCGTCTTTTTCCTAGGAACCCTGGGATGTGCGGTAACACAGTCGTTTCCCGGCATGTTGGTCTCTCGTCTCATCACGGGCAACGGGGCATCTGTCTTTGCGACTCTGACCGGGGGCGTGGTGGGAGACGTATTTCACAAGGAGAATCGCAACACGCCCATGGCCCTCTACTCGCTGACGATCATGATTGGAACCGGTCTAGGTCCCATGATCAGCGGTATCATCGTCGACAACCTTCATTGGAGATGGATCTTTTACCTGCAGATGATCACCGTCGGTTCCACGACATTGGCCATTTTTTTCTTCTTCGCCGAGACGCGGAGCAATGTGGTACTAGAGCGAAAGTGCGTGGCCCTGAACAAATATTTCGACGGCATTCGCTTGCAGCGAGTCTCTTCATCGGTTGGGGACAAGAATGGACTTCGACAAGGCACCGAGCTGTTGGGCGAGGGTCAATCGCAACCTGTCCGCGTTCAGTTCCGTGCTCATGTTGAGGGGCCGGAGCTTGATATGAGCATTATATGGCGGAGCTTCTCCTTCCCCCTGAAACTTCTCTGTACTGAATCCGTCGTCTTCTGGTTCTCTGCTTGGGTCTCCTTTGCGTGGGCGATCCTGTACATGCAGTTCAACAGCATCGGTCTGGCATTCCGCTCCGTATATGGCTTTAACAGCAGCCAGGTTGGAGGCATCTACACTTCAGTCATTGTGGGATCGATAATAGGGGCGATGATCACCATCTTCCAGGAGCCGATATTCAAAAAGGTCATGCCCCAGCGGATGGCCACGCCAGAAGGGAGGCTGTACTCTGCTTGTGTCGAGTCTCTCTTCCTTCCCATCGGGTTGTTTTGGTTTGGCTGGAGCTCGTCGCCAGACGTCCCTTGGATCGCGCCGGCACTCGCAATCACCTCCGTCACGGTTGGCATCTTCACCATTTATCTGGCCGTCTTCAACTATCTGGCGGACACCTATCACCGATATGCCTCCTCCGCTCTAGCAGCGCAGTCTATGTGCCGTAACCTACTTGCTGGCGTTTTCCCCTTGTTCACAAATATTATGTTTCAGAAGCTGGGATACGGTGTGGCGGGAAGTTTGCTCGGTGGCATTGGTTTAATTCTCTCGCTTGTTCCCTGGTTATTGTGTATTTATGGGGAGAAGATCAGGGGTCGCAGTCCTTTTGCTGGACAGCTCAAAGCAGGCTGAAGTATCATGTGATACTAGGCTAGATGTCAGAGAGTTGCATACGCACGAAAGGTAATAACGGTCAGCATTCTTAGAAGCTGAACTTTATTTTAGTAGTAATGTTGAGTCATCACTTCATACAACTACCTCGAACTGCTTCAATCCTGTCGACTGGAATATGCCCGGCTCCTGACGCGCAATGATTGATGACTTACACGACCGAGCCTCATGGCAGCATACACGTTACAATGATTGCTCCAGGCAGATCTTTGGTTAACTGCCAGATGGAACGGTACTACTTGGCTTTAGAAGAGTCCATGTTACATTGGTGCTGAATAACAACATGACAGGCAGCAGTTCTTGAAAGTAGTGTGAGTAAGCACCACACATCACAACGACAACGCTGGTAGACTTAGTCGCCCGAGAGTGAGACAGATATCTGTCCTTGTCGGACCATGGCCCCAGAATTTCGTGGGTCTCAGAACTATTTCGGTTGCTAGTGAGCCCAGCTCTCTGCTTTCATTGGCAACCAAGTGAAGATCCAGTTTGAAGTGCGGAATTCCGCTGCTGCCTTCTTCTTACGGAGTCTGCTGCGAATACCTATCCACCAGCATGTAGGCTTTGCTGGTCGTACGTTTCTCTGAATAAGAGTCCAATTGTTTAAATAAGGTCTTGAGAACTATCTAGGAGGTCTAACTACTATGAGTGCCACGGCTATACAACAAACCCAACCTTGAGATCCGCCTATTTCATCTTCAAGTATTTAAAGACATAAACCTCGCTTTTACAATGGTAACTTGATCACAATGACAGACCTGGATAAGACACTTATACCTACTTCATTTAGGTTCAGCTTACTCCAATCATATCTTGTCTCATCTTGAGCCTCGGAGCGCAAGCTGCTGCAACGTCCGGGACACTAGAGAAGCGCGACACAGTCACCCTCGGTGTCTTCCACGACGGAGGCTGCGCTGGCAGCTTCACCAACAACTTTGACGTCTCTTCTGGCCGATGCCAAGATTTCTCAGGAAATGTCTACGGCGCAGTCTTCCTAAACAGAGGTAGGAATGTTTGCAAGCTCAAGTTCTGGGCAAATGCCGGGTGCAGTGGGAAGGCGACGGTCAGCACGGTCAACCCAGACCAGGACCATTCTTGCGTCGCTGTTGCCAACAAGGATGGGCAGTTCTACTTGGCAGATGGAGCGCGGTCTGTTTACATCACTTGCTGATGGCTAAGCGCGGTTCAGTGACGAAGAATGTCTTGGGTATCTTTCGCTCATAAAACAAATAAACCAGTTGCCCACCCCCTTATTCATTTCCTGTGTATCCAAAGAAGCATCCTTTTCGCTCGTGAGCCCGCAAATCTTGCCAAGGTCTTGAGATGAAGCAACATTTCGTTCTCCGTTCACTGTCCAGAGTGGTCGGTGCCAGAGAATGCGCCAGCGATTGAGGCATAACCATGACCGATGTCAGCGCTGACACTGTGGTGAGAAGACGATCCGCTATCCACTGATACGGCGCTATCCGAGCCAGAAGGTTTCAACGGCTCTCTAGTTGATTCTTGGGACTTCTTTTGTGGTTGGTTGATCGAGCTGCTCTCTATGCTCTTTCGTTCGTCTTCGTCGAGGCCTTTGAAGACTGGGTCATCAGCTGAAAGGGCTCTTGGTCTCCCGGCCCAGCTTTGGGAAGGCGCTTGTCTTGGCTTGAACGGATTGCGCATGGTGGGTTGATTCTGTAACACCGAAGGGTTTGGTTTGTCTTGAGAGTTTCGTAGCTGTCGTCGATGAAGGGGCTGCACGAGTGCGGTCGAGTTGTCTAGTTTGGGGTTGTTTTGAGGTTGAGAAATTATTGGGAAAATCGACCAGGAGCCGTACGAAAGCAGGGGATGGTGCGCTCAAGCTTAAGTAGAAAGCTGCGCGGCGGAGCTGAATATTCCCAGCTGCTGCGCCGCCCTTGTTGAGCTGCTATCGGGGACGCCTACGGTGAGCAAATAGGCTGACATCGAAGGAGGCACGAGGGGCGGAGTTTTTGTCCCCGTGGTTCCCAAGCCACGGTGATGCCTGTCGTATTGGCCAATTAGGACTGGTAATTTTCGGTCGTGTTGAGAATAAGCATGTGGACGAGGATGGTCCCCTGACTTGTTGGCCAAGCTGAGCCTAGCCTTGACGCTATCCCCCCCTGATCAGTCGCCCGAGAGTTGTCTGGTTACTGGTAGCGATAGCGAAATCTGGCGGCGGGGTTTTGTACTCCGTACGTGCATCGTGAACACAGACAAGTATGTTCCTTTCTGGTGTACGGAGTAGAGCTGGTTGGGAGAGTGGTTCATTGAAGCTTCGAGGCACCATGTTCTTGGAATGCAATCAGACTGTTCAAGACAGGATCAAACTTAAGCTTCATTGAAAGGTCCCATTAACTGCCTACTTGCTAACATGTACTTTGCATGTTGTCTGTGGGATCCAATGCAAACGGCATGAACTAAGGACACTGGATAACCTTTGTGCCATCAGAGGGGCAGTACCCAGCCCAATACGATCGCGTCGCCTTCTCGCAATTGTTTGGATCAGTCGTGTCGCTAGCATCGATTAATTGGATTACAGTCATTAAATGAGATTGTTTAGAGGATGTGCATACCGATCAACCTGTAAATAGCACCAGTTGAGAGTGTCCAAAGTCTGGGATGACTGGCCTTTGGTCACAAAGACGAGGGCGTTCACGTCCTGGGCAGGGTCAGTGTCACCGAACTGGCGTCCTACAGGTCGCATTGATGGTTTCTTACCTCGGTTTGATAACAACAAGTGTTG
The DNA here is from genome assembly GCF_030913485.1 of Colletotrichum godetiae. Lineage (NCBI taxonomy): Eukaryota > Fungi > Ascomycota > Sordariomycetes > Glomerellales > Glomerellaceae > Colletotrichum > Colletotrichum godetiae. Next base: position 232,011 of record NW_026851266.1, read on the forward strand.
TCCTGTCTTGTTTCCAAATCGACAGGGCTAGCCATAGCCATCAGAGGCACGAAAAGCATGATAATCCTAGAGAAGTGCATTGCGAGCAAAATGGGTCAGAACGTATGATGGCGAGTGTCGGAGGCTAGAGACTTTGGTCTACAGCAATCTTCGACAGCTTTAATACCTAGATATCTCGACGATCACTCCCGGAGAGTGCAAGGCAACCGACAAACCTCGGCGCCAAGAGCCGGGGACAGATTGTATCCGTACACTACGCAATCGGACTTGGTGGTGTGTTTTGCCGTTCAGCCAGACCACTGCATCTTCACGCAACAGCAAGTCATGCGAGCCTGCTGCGATTAAGGTTTGAGTGAGGTCCAACGACGTGAACAGTTATATTAATTGCAGGCGGGGAAATGGCCAAGCGACCTTCATGCAGGGCCTTAAGCGATGTTCCCACTAATATTTCCGATGAACTGTCCTGACTGATAGTTTGTATGACTGGTGTGCAGGAATCAAGACTTGATTACCGTTGCTGACATAACATAACTAAGTAGAAATGCCCAGCCTATGTTGCTAGCTGAAGTTACATGTACTATCAAGTCTTACGGAGGATCTGTACACGAGGATGTTTCTAATACTTGATTCTCCCGTTCTCGAACTATCGATCTCACTTGACCCGCGATACAGTATTGATGAGGAGAAAGGTTTTGGGCACAGCGGCGACCCTCGCAACATTGCAGAGTAAAATGACTCGCTTCGAATCTTGCTCATGCTTCCTTAATTTCAACCCATCTACAAGCTCGATAGATTGAAAGGTAGCAAGTAAAGATTAATCAGTATCCCCAGTATCCCTTTACCAAGAAAGCCCCGTAGCCGGCCAAAGCACCAAGAACGCCGATGCTACCGAAATAGCCGATGGGCCTGCCCTTGCCCATGCCTTGGGGCTTCATAATTCCAAGCTCAGCGTGCAGCACGCGGAAGGCGAAGAAGCTCCCGAGTAGCCAGCTTAGTGTTTTACGGTTGCCTCCGTTGACCTCAATCAACGAAGCAAGGATAAAAGCAAGCGGCACGTTCTCGATGTAATTGATGTGCGAACGGCCGGCAAGGTAAAGTCCATTAGCTTTGTATGCTTCGGGATCCGCTCCAGGCTTGGAGGAGTTTTCGCCCAAGTATTGCTTGGATTTTAGACGCTCGTTGACGACGCGAAGGCTAAGGAAGGCGTAGTAGATCGTAAAAGGGAGCGCGAACGTGCCCGTGACAGCTGCCCAAAGATGCGAATTAGCTCTTAAGAAAACCTACACCGGGCTAAAAATCGGGGTCTAGTATTACTTACGCAGTAGCCTGGGGATCGTTGTCAGTCCAATCGGTTGGCTCATGCTTGCGATCAATTGGATAATTTAGGTTCGTAGTTGCTACTTTTGGAAGGGCAAATTGATTCAGTGTTCGGATAATCAAATGACAAGAGTTTCCGTCGCGTTCGGGGAAGCCTCGAAGATATGTAGCTCGAGATGGGCACCCGGGCGTAATGACGATGAAGTGCCGCTAGTGTCGATATTATGACTTTCTTGACATCATGCATTCAAGACTCACCCGTTCTAGGACATGCGCCAAACCACTTAGAGCCGTCCCCACGTTCAAGGGTCCGAGCTATGACAATTCTTTTTTCAGGGACTATGTTGCCATGGAACTATTCTTGATGAGTATCGCGATTTGAAATAACGATAATCTCGATTCAACTTTGATCGCCGATATCCTCCTGCTGAGTAGTTGTGCGGTTCGGGAACCATCGAGGCCAAGTTCAACTTCATAAAAGCCACGTGCTTTCTCCAATGATACACCTTACCCAGACGCGAATACTAGCCTAGGTCTATTTATGCCTACATGAAATGCATATTATGTGTCTTACTTCAGTGAAGACTGCCGAAGGACACGACGTTATCTACCCTAGATCTAGAGGGGTTTGACCGTCATTCCTCACATGGCAAGCGCGTCAAAAAGAAGTACACAGATCAATGATCGTGTTAAGTATCTTAAAAAGGAGTGTCTAGGAATAAAGAGTGTATTACCATTATTATTTCAGGCTAAGTAGTTGGCGTAAGCGCTTGTTCGCCGTGATTCTTAAGGAGCGTGCCACTATCTGTGTGCAACTCCAACCCATGCGTTCATGCACCGTATTATGCGTTCCCAAATCATTGGAGCAAAAAGAAACGCCAGAAAATGCGAGAATCCCAATACGTTCCGAGGAAAAATTAAGAACAGGTGACCTTGAAGCTCAAGAAGTTTTCGGCGACACCGCTCCACTCCTCACAGGTCTGGACGCCGACTTGGCGACCTCCCTCTCCACAATCAGCGGTAGGGTAGGCAGTCACTTGGCTAGAATTAGTCATTTAATTCTTCACAAACGGGATATTCGGGTCTTACTTTCGCAGCCGTCTGTAAGGCTGCTGAGGCGAATGGCCTTAACCACATTGTCTGGCGCATTGAAGCTTGTCTGGCACACGTCGGTTTGGGACTTGGTGATTGTCCAGACGCCGAGGTTGCCGGCGGCTCCGCATCCCTGTTCGCTCCAGATCCGGAAGTCGGTGATGTGGGGATCCTGGCGGGGCACGGCACCGGCCTCGGCTCCGAGGAAGAAGGCGGCCGCGGTTGCAAGGATGGTTGAGAACTGCATGGTGGAACAGATGAAGAAGTATTAAATTATTTAGAGGGTGGAAAGGGGTCTTGAATGAAGCTTGGAGTGGAATAGAGTTCGGTTACGCAGCGTTGAGGTCTGTTTTTGTTGGTGCAATTGGAGTTTGGACGGTCCAAGGGTTGAGAATGGTTGGAATGATGAGGAGATGAGAAGCAGGACCGTGGGAGAGGACGCCTCTCCTGGATTTATACTCCTCTTGACCACGCCCGAAAATCCTGATGCTTTTCACAGAAGTCGTTGATCTTCCGGCTTTCTTCGTGGTCATGTGTTCGCTTTCTTACATCGGCCTACCCTGACCGCAAGTGTCCTCTTCCGGGAATACGAACGATCAACATGACGAAGACTTGGGTCTTACATAGGTCTTACTCGTCTGTACGCACCCGAATCCTGCAGCAAACAAAGCTTTCGGACATACGGCCGCGCAGTGTCACCAGCATCCCTCCAGACCGCTTTGTCGGGACTGCCGGTCGTGGCTGAGCTCCTCGTATAATGTTCTTTGAATGGTATTTTGAGAAACCGAAGACCCTGATGGTGAACCGTCATCGGTTAGATATATTCGTTGATAAGTGATCACCTGCAAATATTCGTGTTAGTCTCAGGTCTCAGGAAATCTCCTTCTGCCCACGGAGGAACCCCGCAAAGTGAAATTCTTCCACGCTATGATCGGCGTGCTAGGCTCACACGGAGACGTCACTGGCCAGTCACACGTCTATTTCTAGCTTCACGGCAACCCCTCCGATCCCCGGTTTCGCAAGCCGCAAAGCTTGAAAACGGCCACCGGTGGGACGTAGTTGGGCAACGTTACCCTCTTTGGTACGTAGGTGCATGAGGCGTCGATATGCGGTGCAATGTTTCTCTACATGAACCTTGCGCAGTTCTCGGTGAGGCAACCAGCCCACTGATTATTACTATTCGGTTGACAAGTGGATACGGACTCTCCAAGAAGCGCTTTGACTGTCGGTCGGACTATCGTCGTGCAAACGTCGGAATACCGTTGAAAAACGCCAAGTCTCGTTTTCTTACACGCCTTAACAAGCAATGGCTGTTCCTAGAATTCCTTTAGCGGTCAATGGCGACATTTCTTCTCAATGAGTGCCCGGATAAGATGCATTTGCATAATATTTCAAATGTAATGTTCGGGCCGGAACTAGCTAATAGCTTGTCTCTGACTACGGTTTAAGGTCGCGAGAACTTATTCAAGGGGACTAGCCTTCTACTATGACTACATTGATCCGTCCTTATTATGACCGCCATCTCAGGACAAATTGTAGCCGATCAGAAGCCTGAGGTCCGGACCAAGGCCACAACCCAGTATTGACACGCAAATCGCGCGTCGTTTGGTCGAGGTGTCGTCCAAACGTCCTTTCCAAGTACACCTCAGTGCGACATAGACAAGCTTCCCCCGCGATACGAGTGGGGATAACGGAGATGACCCTGTTACCATAAGGCATAGAAGCTGTCATCACGCTGTCAACATGGTGCTGCAAGTCATACCAGGCTGCGATAATCCGACATGAGTTGCATCTACGGGAAATCTGCACGATACCACCTTGGAGCGTGGGGGGGAAAACGTTCATTGCTTCGTTCGAGCATGGGAATGGTATGCCAGGAAAGCGACAACGAAATTCGCATTCTGGGAAGGTGAGTTTGGTTCGACAAGCTGGACAGCTTGGGTCGGGCCTTGGGTACACGTTGCTGGGCAGGAGGTCGGCGAGATCGTAATCCGAGTAACAGACCGTGAACAAGCAACCTTTGCAAAATATGTGAGCGCACGGTAGGACGATTGCATCATTCGGTGAACCTGGGCGCAGATTATCAAAATTTTGATTGCCATGAATTGGATGTAAGCGACTGAATCCATCAAAACCAATGTTATCTGAAGAAGGTAATCCGTCGCCGACAAGGCTCATAGTCTCTCTGCAGATTGTGCACTCAAGTATTAGTCCGTTCCACAAGCTGGGGTTTCCCGTCAAAGTTCTTCTGAGTGACTCAAAATACATCGACGATGGAGCAATTGGATGGTTTGACGACATGGTGAGGGTAGACTTGCTCGCCAAAAATTGATCGATATGGTACGGGTGCCTTAGACTGGGGATTTCTTGGAGGCTATGTCGTGTGAAGGCGGTTATTCCTGGTAAATTTCGACGAGGTACTTGGGTCACCTAACACGTCAAATTCAGATCCCGACCGCAATGTAGTTGATCGTGCGGGTTCAATATGTATAAGAAGAATACATGAGTTCGAGACACAGGCCGTCGATTGTCCAGTAGGCTTTTGAGAGAAAGCTCGTGAATAGTAGTTCTTGTTTGCAAATCAATTCTCGAACGAGGAAACAATTGTTCGTCTGAGGAAACAAAGAAAAGAAGTCCAAGAAACTCAAAAAAAAAAAAGAGAGCAGTCAAAATTTGCATTCCAACTATTGAGCACTATTGCTCAAGTGGATTAAAACTAGTTGTATTCGACACAAGGAAAAGCAACCCCATTGAGAATCAGTTTCGGGCGATTCTTTCTCAAAAAGCCTTGAATACATCCGATAAATTTTACACAGTTTTTGTAGTCGATCTCAATAGTGTCAAAGAAGTCGAGATCGCACATGAGTATGTTCATCTGAATGAGCTGGTCGGAACTTTTCGGTCGGCGTGTTGCAAGATCTTTGAGGGAGTCCGTGAGATCGCTGAAGCTCCTGGCCATCCACTTGAAGGGACCTTGCATAGCTTCCGAGGTGTCGACTACAATTTGGTGATTATAATCAAAGTTTTCCAGAGTCCACTGCGTCTGGCCCATGTCGGCGGCTATCGAGGTGTCTTTCGTTGGCCATCGAAGCTTTGGGTACAAACTTAGTTGTTATCGACTCAGTCAGGCACAGAATCTCTCCAGACTTCACTTACGAAGAGATAGTTCCGATCGTTTGCGCAAGCAACCCAGTCATCCAGTTGATCATATATGGGCTTACCGAAGCAGGAATCATAGTGCTTGCCTCCCATATCATTGAGTTTGTCCTTAGGCCACCGCATAATGACCATACGTTAGGCATTACATACCTCATTGATGATAGCAGAGTTCACCATATTGACCAAGCTATCATTGGAAGCACTGAGCGATGCCAGATCCTGGTTTGCCCAATATCCTGGCGATAACAAGTTGGCTACTTCGGTACCCCTCGATGTATCATGATTCGGAAGAGAATTCACGAAGAGTCGTTGGAAATACGCCTCCATGGCAGTTTGGATCGCTAGTTTCATGTCTGCCAGCTTGGTATTCAGTCTCGCGAAGTTGGTAAACCGGGGGTCGGTGGCATTCGAATTTGCTGCATCTGCAACACTGGCCGCTGCTATAAGAAGACCAGCGACACAGTCGGCTATACCGCCAGCTGGGCCAAGAAAGGCGCCAAAAGCAGGGGAATCTCCTGATGCAATAGTCACCCAGGCAGCTGAAGACATCTCGAGTATTGAAGATCCTGGGGCGATGAATGTTGATGATATTTCGGCCGTTCGGAGGCTGGTGGTGGTAATTCCGTCTGACACTCTGGTGTAGTAAGCCTGAAGGAACTTGATGTAGTTCTTCATGGACCAAGGCGACAATGCTCGCTCCCAATGAAGCTGGCAATGGGTGCTTAGAAGGGCAGCTCCTGCAAGTACGCAGACCAGCAAAGGACTGAATGAAAAGCAATATTGGTCAGCACTGTGAAGTTTAAGCAAATGGTTGACACTTACTTTCGACACTCTCTAGGCCAGTTGAACTCTCTGTCGTGGTCAAACACATCGTACTCTGCAATTGTGCGCGGTGCCCCAAGAACGTCGCTAGACCAGTTGACAACAGGGCCAGAGTAAAGCTAACCTTGAGAGGCAGAGTCAGCCAGAGCTCACCCATCAATGAAGGATGCATCCCTCTGTTCATCCGAATCCTGGTCTTTATTGAGTCGCCATCCACAGCAATGATCTCATCAAGCTCCTCTCCGGGGAGACCATCTTCATTAATCAATTGAGCAAAGTAGATCGAGGTATCGGAAGTGAAAACAGTGCCGTGGGACAAAAGGTCTTTGTTGAACTCGGCCGCATGTCTGTACGCCCCGTCGTCCGCAATGACGGAGTCTGCGGCCCACAGAATCTGAACACCGGAACCGCCAGGAACCTTATCACCGCTACCGTACTCCTTCGAACAAGTCGTGGAGCCATCACCGTCAGTGAAACTGCTGGATTTGCTCGGTGTCGCCAGCTAACTCTTGTTGTTGACCTGGTTGATGGCCCAAGCCCAGATAGCTCCCATGCGTTCGTATCCTTCCTCTGTAGGATGGGTTCCGTCAGGTTGAATATGGTCGTCAGTTATGAAGCTTCCCTCCGCCTTCTCTGCAAGCGAGACTGTCGGATTGGAAGTCCAATTCGACCTCGAGACAAGGGGCCCGCGCAGGGACCACTTACAACCCATACTTCCGAGAATCGTGGGCTGCCCAACCTGCGGTTGGAACCTCCCTTTTACACCTTACGCATAAGTTAATATATATCAATTTGACCTCTTCGTCAACCCACGGTTCGAACTAACTACCCTGTGATAGGGGTACCAACAGAGACTTTGAGCCGCGGGTTTCTCCGTATCATCACCGACCAAGTCTTCCACTAGGGTCCTGTATGCGTCATTGATCAAGTCGATGTTTCCTAGCTGAAGGCGGCTGTAGAAATGACGACAGCGTTTGGGATTTCTGCAAAGATGCCTAGAACAAGCTGTTTCATATGTGCTGGGGTCCCACCGATGGACTCTTTGTCGCCATTTTGAGCTCCGTCGTTGATTCCGGCGTTGATCAGTACGAAGTTGGGAAGCCAGACAGCTGCTGACGCTTTGCCTCGCGCCGCAATCGCAGAGACACGTTCACCACCAATAACTTCATGGTCCTGTTGCAAAAGTGATTATGACAGACCTTTGACGCATTTAAAGACCCGCTTTAGGGATCTTTAACTCACATTGTCCGACATGCTATCACGGTTCAGGTTTCCTACCATGTTCGCTTTCCAGCCTTCGAATCTGAGCTGGTCACGCAAGGCCTCGCGATATCCATTCTCCTCCGTGTCTCCCGGATATTCTGGATCACCTGCGGTAATCGAGGCTCCGATAGCCATGATTCAAAGGTAGAAGTCTTGAGGCTCGGCACGTTGGTTCAAGGTGCCCTAACCCGGGAGATTTAGTCTGGCATTTCCAAGCAACCGAAAGGCAGTAACGAGCGGGGATACAGAACCAAGAAACACGCCAAAGCTGGCGAGAGCCGTTGGAAGACCCTTCATGGCGGTAGCAGCCGCTACTCAAGCACTGTAGAGCCGGGAGAAGAGATCGGCGTATGGAAATAAAAAGAGTGATGACGAAGAAGGGTAAAGACAAAAAACTATTAGGCTTCTTCTGGCAGCTTTTTATGTTTTCTACGGAGAACATTATTCGCATCGATCGACAGTGCACTGTCATCTCGGTAAGAGAAATATAGACACGGAGGTGAGCACCGAGATGTCAAACTTTGGTGCCTATGCTAAGACTTGGCCATGCTGGGCCCCCTGTTTACTTCTGCCAAAAGAACTTCAGTAACTCTCGAAGACTTGCCTCAATATCTCTTGATTCCCCGCATGAGTTGTTTCGGCTCTTTCGGAGCTTTTCTAGTAAGGTATGTGGTAACACCAACGCCTAGGGCAGCACCGATGTCCATCATGAAGTGACATGTCTGCCTGTGGTTCATAGGTTCTGGTTTACACTGCGATCTAGAACAAATTAAGCATACTCTATGAGGCAGGAGGGCCACATGAGTTAGGAACTTTGGTTTTCATGGGATCGTTGGGGCCAGGGGGGAGCGAAAGCCCTTGCTGAGAATTGATCGATATGTCAGGCCGGCATGTGAGCCGCCATGGGCTTCCCGAACATCTGGACTAGAATCCTGTGCCGACTTGCCCGATCCAATGTAATCCGTTCTTTCGATTGAACGACAAGACAAGCTGATTTGGTAGCCTATTTCTGCGGAGATGGATTTGATCTTTGGTGTTTAGCTTCTTGGCTGCCAAGAGTCGCGATATTGAGAGCCGTGTATGCCAAGCTCACAAGTCAAAAAGTCAACCAGTTGAACTTGGTCACCAGCCAATATTGCCGTCGATCCAGTTGGAGCTAAAACAATCCCATGCAATTATGGAGATAAGATGGAATCACTTGGAAATGACGCCTTCGGTTGAAGCGATCAATGGTATTGAATACTTGGGAGCATTTTGGTGAAATTGTATTGTGAATATCATCCCTGCACTCAGCGCAATCAACTCAACTTTGGGCCTAAATTTGACTTGATTGAGGCCTGGGATCTTAGAATTGATTGGGCTGACTGTGACAATTCAGTAGATTTGACCCTATTCTTCGATGACACAATAGACTTCCTGTTACTAGCTGGTCTAATAGATTACAGTAATGATCACTACTATCAATTCGTAATACTCTGCGTACGAAGTCTTGCATGAGGAGTACTTGAGCCTCACCTCGGAGACACATGAGCTCGTTGAGACGCCTCTCATCTATGGTAGCAAAGCTCCTCCTGAAAATGACAACATAGAGTTAGCATGTCACGTATTTCCCTCCAAATCTTTGATCAAGCTATTTGCAGATGTCTTTGATGGGAGCCATGACAAGGAGGTTGCATGGAGATTGCACCGAGACTAGAGGTTCGTACGACTGTCTGACAAGTTCTATCAAATACAGCCATTTGATCTATGTCTAAAAGAGTGGCGGTGGGTCCAATTGAGTTTGCGTCTTGCATAAATACAAATGATTATTCGGGCTGGCTGGTACTCACTACCTAGAAATGAGAGTGTTTACGATGTATTTCGGTTTGTTACGGGGATATCATCATTGATTCCAGAATGGAAGCCTGAATAGAGCCATGTGGCCATGTACTCTTGGTGTTTAATTTCTCGGATTGTTTCGCGGGGTTTTGCAGCTTGAAGCTGTGCAGGCAGATGTCGGCAAGCTTTCAGGATTTAAGATACTAGATTGATGGATCGATTCACTACCTAAGCTTCATACTGCAACGTGTTGTCTCGCATACTATTGGGCCAACAAAACTTAGATGTGACACTGCGGATACCTCGTTGTCTCTGCGCTCTTCTTGGTGGATTATTTTCTTTCTACACACATATCCATTCGCTTCATTTCGCTCAACTCGTGGTTTCAGAAGCGACAGTACTGAAAATGCTTAAGACAATGCAAATGCAGCTGGTGAAATGTCAGTGACCTCAATTGAGGTACCAGCCACGAGCTTTTTACTCCAAAAACTCGTTTTCGTGTCCCGTTTGTTGTCCGCCTTCAGGCGATTATCGACCAACTTATTCTTGTCCACCAGCTAATGACATCGACCTTATATGTCAGGGCTCCATGTATGGCATATGTTCAGCCTGCTCACGTTTCATAATCCTTACCAGGTGGCCAGCCGAACCGGTACGTGGGGGGGCTCGGAATACGGTTATAAATCACTTTTGCGGGAACTACTACACCCAAGATAGAATTGCATTTGCGACCTTCAATCCATCTACAAACTTGTTACTTCATCTTTTGCCGCCATCCAGACAAATTGATGGGTTTCAATGTCGACTGAGGCTGCATGTTTGTAGCGACATCCCCAAGCAAGTTGGTATGTGATGTATCCATGTTCAATGGAATATCACTAGATGCGGGGCACTTAATCGATGCAGAATAGATACTATATTCAACCTCATAATCGGGTTTGACTGCTTTGGTCATTTAATTTTTCAAAATTCTCACCGCAGCTGTAAAAAACAGCGAGTCTAGAACACTGCATACCCAGCCCATATTCGAGGTGAGCCGATAGGACCATAGTGTGCTAGGATTATCGTGTATCACCTGTGGTAATGGTCTACTAGAGGTTAATAATCGACGATGTTCTACTTGAAATCTCACTTTCGGGGGAGTCCGACAGGTGGGTATTGCGGACTGGCCGAAGAGCCACGATATTCTGGATCCTAAAATCTTAGCAAAAACGGGCTCGCTACTTACATGTACCAATCTACATACTTTATAGAATGTCGGATTCCACATTGAGGCCGTCATAATCAATTCTTTGTAGCAGACAACGCAATATCACCAATGTCTTCAAAATCAGGATTCCTCCTGCCAAAGGCAACTTTTGATCGGTCACCTAGTAGCTTACAATGCAGCACGGGTACATCGAATGAGATTTTTCGTCACGCAGCGCGATGAACTCATTCATATCTACCGGCACGGGTGATCCCTGCTTCATGACCTTACCATGCGGACGAAAAGAAACGTTGGTGTTATCCAATTAGAACCACGGCAAAAGCTGCCATTTTCCCTGAAATCAGCCTTGGGGCTGATTGCGACGTAAGCTATCGGATGTTTGGTTCATGAGTCGTCATGTTCGTCCCATCCGCGCCTCCTTTAATGTTCTATGCGAGAGGGGGTATTTTCTTCTAGAACCCAGTCAGGGGAGTCTCGCGAGGCCCGTAGAGACGTTGACATCCACGCAAACGCGTCAGTGACAGGACGTCCGGTGGGACAATCCGGGCCAGAGCCTCGGTGTCAGTAGGGGTAGGGCGGCGGCCCGGTAGGCTGAGTCGGACGAAGCGGGTATTGTGGGCCTGTTCTCCCACCTCCCGAACGCAACATCGCCCACGTTACGGGCAGAAAACTTGCCTTCCTCCCCCTTGAATCCCGGGGATGTGCGGATAACTCACGTAGCTTTCTCATGCTAAGCTACGACCACACTCTATTCCTGGAACATTGGATGTAAAATCCCGTAGAGCAGTCGAGCCTGTTCAACCAGAATCGAGGGATTACGAATATGGATCCTAGGAGGTTACCCATCCCATATCCACTCTATCGGGACGGCCTAGTCGAGGCGCAGAGCAGTCGTAATGGGAGCTCATGCGAAAAGGGATGCCAAGTTGTGGGTAACAAAAATATCCTGATGGACTTCATCAGAGTGAAGGTCTACTTATAAAGCAAAGCAACAGTTACCGCAATGGAGGAGGTTTTAAATCATCATCCCCAGCAGCAAGACCTCATCCAGTCCTTCGCTTTAGACTACTACCCAAGCTTTCCTACTCACTTAGATCCAAATCTCTCTCTCAAGCCACAGTCTAGCGTTGACTTACACACATCTTATACGACAAGATGAAGTTCACTCCTCTCGCTTTTGCTGTCCTCTCTTTAGCCGCCACCGAAGTCCTTGCTCACCCCGAGAAGCTGACCAAGGAGAACGCGAAGAAGGAGGCAGCTCTGGCCGGTCGCTCAACCAACAAGTGCGCTGCCGCAATTGAGAAGCGCAAAGCTGAGATCATTGCCAAGCGCTCTCAGCGCCTCTACGAGCGCCGCGTCGAGAATGGCGATATCCTTCCCAACGTCCACGGCATGTCCAAGCGCAACACCCTCCAGTATACCAGCATCCAGAACAACACCTGCCTCCTGGCCCCTGAGACCATTTTTGGCCCCTACGGTGTGGACGGCGAGTTAGTCCGCCACGACCTTCGCGAAACCCAGTCCGGTATTGACTTCTACCTCGATATCGGAATCATTGACGTCGAGACCTGCGAGCCGCTTGAGGGAGCCTCGGCCTCCATCTGGGCCTGCAACGCCACTGGCTCATATGCTTCTTTCACTGGCATTGACCCCGACACTTCTGAGTTGCTCGATGGCTGGAGCAAGCGATCCGACGGCACGACCGATGATGAGACTTTCCTCCGCGGTATCCAGGTCTCCGATGAGGCTGGCATGATCGAGTTCCTCACCAAGTTCCCTGGCTACTACACTTCCCGCTCTACCCACATCCACGTCGCTGTTCAAGCCAATGCCTCTGACGGTGTCGGCTTCAGTCAGAGCGCCCTCCAGCACGTTGGACAGCTCTTCTTCGAGGAAGACCTTCTTTCTCAGGTCTACGCCGTCAGCCCGTACTCTGCCCACCTCGAGACCCTGAACCGCACGACCAATGCCGAGGACTCTGTCCTGTCCAGCGCTAGCGAGGACGGTTACAGCCCCTTCATTAGCGTCTCTCTTCTCGGTGACAGCGTTGAGGACGGCCTCGTTGGCTACATCACCATCGGTGTCAACTCTACTGGTGACAGCATCGCTACGACTGGTACCGATGTCAACCCCCAGGGCTGGATCCCCACCGTGTCTGTGGGAACAGAGAAGATGGCGCAGGCTACTGCTGCTGACCGTGCTGCCGGTTACACTTCTTAAGTGAACCGTCACATTCGGACTCGCCGGAGTTGATCCTTTGAGTCACTAGCACAGGATCAAGGGGTATTGTATGGCATGGGATGGGATAGGAAAATGGTAGCATAGCATGGCGTTTCAGCACAGAGGTTCATTTGCAATAGATTTATTTTCTTTCCACACTTGTCCCATTACCTTGTCGGTGTGAAATCACTGAATCGTCAGACGTGTAAGTCGTTCATGGGAACCAGGAATATGGTTCTCTGATCATTCCCCATATCATATGCGGACGATGCTCACCAAACTTGGTCAAGTCAGCTCGGTGTACTTCAATGTCGTCAAAGCCGACTTTTTGATAAAGAGAATGGCCAGCTTCTGTTGCCTCCAGGTAGATTGGAACCTCTAGTCGAAGAGACTCCTGGATTCCGAATGTAAGAAGATGTTGCCCCACGCCGCGATGTTGATATTGAGGTTCAGTCACCAAGATATGAAGGTCTACAATCACTGATTGTCAGTAAAGCAAGCACTATCCAATTCCCCGAAAGATCACTTACAAACGCACGCCTTATATGCCATCAGTCGGTCTCGCATTAGTCCCACGCCGCCGAACACCAAACTGCAAGCCTCCTCATTGCAGCTGCTCCCCCAGGAATGCAGCTTTGCTTTGCTCAGAGGCATGCCGTGCTCGTAGATATGCCATTTGGCAAATCCAACAATCGCACATTCACCTCTTCTTTCCGTGTCCACTGCCACAAACATTCGAACGGTCGGGTCGTCGCGAAGCTGCCTAACCAAGTCGGTTGTACGAAGCCCTAAGAACCCATCTTTCGGAACGTAACCAGGAAACATGATTTTGGTGAATGGGCTTTTGCCAAAGGCTATGTGTCCGACCTCCGCGCATCGCTTTAGATCGCTTTCGAGCGCAGTCCGAATTTCGATAGGCATATTCTTAATTTGTCGACGGCAATGGAGTAGCACTGGCTGAGCCTACAGGTTCGTCAGTGCTAGTGGGATACCGAGGAACTAAAACCTCAACGTACAGGTCATGACGTTGAAGAAGTTACGGAGCAAGCGAACTTAATGATGCACGCAAGCACACCTCTTATGGACGCACGACAAATTTGAGAAATCATAAATATGTGCAAGCTTCATAACAAAGTTTAGACGGGGCCAGGGATGGGCTCTTCCCGAAATGGAAGCGCCGTTTGGCCAGAGAACGACTGGGGTGGCAACGGCATAGTTCAACTTGATTGAGTTAGGTATCTGCGGCTTCGGCTGCATTGAAATCAGACGAAGGGGCGTTGAACATTGCATGTGGAATGTGTTGGCGGTCTCAGGCTTTGTTCATCTACGTCGGTTGAACTTTCCTCGGCGTCTCAGGCTCTTCTAGGTTTTTATAGTGCCCAAGTACCGTCAGACTTCTTCCACCGGATGTTGAGAATTGAACCCTATGGCGACGCAGCGCCTAGCATATCGCCGCTTTATATTCCCCCCCTACATGTAGTAAGACCTTCTTACCACGCAGAGTCAATGCTACAACTCTCACAGTGGCGCAGGTGGCATAAGTTATAACAGAAACTATTAGATGTGAAAAGGTAATGTCCCCAATGTATTATCCTGTAATTTCGTAACTCAAAACGTTTTACTTCCATGCGGCCAGAGCCTTTTTGGTCTCGGCCTTGATATCCTCCTCCTGCAAACCCAACAACTTCACCGCAGCGTTGTCTTTTGTGGCGTTATCGTTGCCATCAGCAAAGCTGTACTGCTGTAGCAAGTCGATGAAAGCGCTGTAGTCCCCCTTGGAGAGCTTCTCATCCGCAGTCTTCTCCAGATCGGCGGTCTTGACGTTGCTGACGGTGAAAGTGGAGCCAGTCAACTCTTCGACGACCTTCAGCAGCTCGCGTTGGGTGGTAGTAAACGAAGCAACATCAATGTACTTGTTTGCGGTCGCCTCGGTGTTCTTGAGCACGCCAGCAACGGACTTTCCGATGAAGGGCAGAGATGACGGTGAGACAGGCTCGTTTCCAGAGTCAAAGATTCTGATAGCCTTGTTCTTAACATCGAAGCCCAGAAGGCCACCGCTGAAGTCCTGTATTCGATTAGCACGCTGGGTCTGAGCGGGAGACGGTGAGTATTGGCTTACCCAGTCGAAGAAGGGTCCAGTAGAGATACCAGTCCATGTGAATGAGCTGTTCTTCTCGGAGAGCTCGATCAGATAATCAACAAACTCAATCTTGGGGGTTAAGATGCCGCCAATCTTGGAGCCGCGGGCCTTGCGGGTGTTGATTCCAAACTCTGAGGGGATGAATCTCTTGACTTGAGCGGCGACGGCAGCATCAGCGAGGGTCTTTTGGCTTCCGAATCCGGCATTTCCGACAACTGACACGACGGCGTCTTGGCCCTTGAATACTTCTGTGACGGCCTCGACTGAGGAGAGGTCAATCTTTTTAACGATGGCTTCAGCGGGGAATGTTGCGCTGGACTCCTTTCTTGAGACTGCCGTGACTTCAAACCCGGCGTCGAGGAGGCCACGGACGATGCTGGGGCCAAGGTTCCCGGAACCCTGTCGGAATTAGTGTCGGAAAGTTGAGCGATGTGAAAGATGAACTTACTCCGACAACAGCGACCTTCTTAATGGCAGACATATTGAGATTTTTGAATGAAGTTGAAGCGTATGTAAATATTGAACTTTGAGGAACTGGAGTCTTGAGAACTGTTTGCAGGTGGCTATCTAATGGTGAGTGTCTTGGATCCTATCTTCATGATCGAAGGATGGGTGAAGCTGCTTATATGCTTGGCTGGTGGACAGCTGTCTCTAACATTCACCCCACCTCCACCGAGCCATCGCGCAATAACTGGAGATCTCGCACGATTGTGTATGCAGCACGCAAGATCCACCGCGGTTTCGCACTCAATATTATCAATCAGGTCCTCTGCCGTGTAACGGCCCCTCCCGGCGAGCGGGCATTGCTAAGGCGCCGTCTTGACCCTCTGTATTCCGGTGCCCCCACCGCATCTTCTCGGTATCAAAGTGCTTCCGGGCTCATTTTGCTTCCGAAGGACAGTGGTGGCACCGTATGCAACACTAACAAAGAAGGTTCCGGCTGCTGAGTGATGCAGCAATCCATTTAGACTCGGCACCGTGCCCTTCTCTCGGGAGCTAAATGTCTTGGATTTGCCGCTAAGTTTATCAGGGAACAGCAGCATGGTATTTCAAAAGGTGCAAGAGTCAGGACAGATGCGGACACGGATATTTTGATTGGGAATCCAACAAGTCGCTTCACCGATTTCACACCGGAGCACTGCAGGTAGTCGATAGACACATCTTCAAATGACAATGGCGAGATTCTAGTAGATACCATATAATGCATCCGTAACCGGACCATATTACACATCAGAAAGTAGGAGCAAGCTACCCCTAAGCAAGTAAGGAGTAGGCTAGGTACCTACGTGACCTGTGCACCCAGCGATAGTATCCCACCAGCCTCTTGGTTTTAGCTCTCATATCCGAAAATGATTGTAAAGCCACAGGGCGCCAAAGTTGTATTTTGATGCATTAACTCAGGATGTCATGAATTTATCAAAGCTCAATGAACTAATACTTCGCCGAAGCACACGATTCTTACACTCGAGATGTAGCTCAATTTGACAATTCCACGACAAGTGGTTCCGTTGTCTGAGAAACAACGTGGCGGTTTTCAAAAACTGCTAATGTCTATTCAGACTCACTTCAAAGGTTATTCCCGCTCCATCGTTCATGTATTGTTTACCCATGATAGACCAAGACTACGGCGCTATACTCTTTCTGACTCTCCAGCTGAAGGGAAGAGATTGCGTGTGGCTGCAGAAAGATATGGGATGCTCAGCCCTCTCACCTCAACTGCTCAGAGGTATGCTGGGAAATAAGTGCCATGCCGTACGCCTCCAACAGCCCGGGAAAGTTGCGTGTTTTCAGAGACCGTCCTGGGCCTGGGCCGCATTCCGGAGCAGAGGGGTCCAAACCACGTGTCGGTTTGGGAGCAGAAAAGAGGAATGAAGGCTGAAACCTAACAAAACCCGAGTTCAAAGACGTGCAAGCCCTAAATGGCCCAAGAAATAGGAGAACCAAGTTGGCATTCTGTAGACTTGGTTGAAATGCTGGTCCATGTCACCAAAGTGTAAGGTAAACAACGCAACCAAGTTGTCAGTCGGTGACTGCCGGTATAAATGAAGACATAATAAGATGCTGCCCTAAACGTCGATGTCACTTGTGTAACCAACACATCTACTAATGCCACGTCGGCTATCATACAGTCTTTACCGTGCGAACAATGTCACTTTTCAAAGCACGCACGCTCGTTACCGCCCTGCTATTTGCACAATCATTCGCTTTACCCGCCCCTGAGTCCAAGCCAGCCCAGCTCGAAGGAAGGAACATCTGCAACGATGGCGAGCTTGCTGCCAAGAACCCACGCGCAGCTTTCTTCCGCAAGGTCGTAGACGAGTCAAACTACAGCAATCACAGCAGAGTACCGACGCCGAAGGATGTTCCCTTGAAGGTGGGCATCATCGGCGGTGGAGCTGCCGGGCTCTACGCTGCAATTCTTCTCGACTCTCTTGGAATTGACTACGATATCCATGAGGTTTCTGGTCGCGTTGGCGGGAGAATCTACACCTACCATTTCGATCAAGAGGCTTGGGACAAGTCGACACCCGCAGATCCTGCCTATTATGATTACTATGTGAGGTGTTGTCGATTCGCAGCGCACCTTCGGCTAAGGTTGCTAACACGGGCGTTTAGGACGTTGGCGCCATGCGCTTCCCTCCGATGCCTTACATGAGTCGCATCATTGGAAACGACTCATGGAGTCTTATCCCCTATATCAACGCAAGAGTTTCTGAGCGCGATCAAGTCGTCAAGGAACATTACATTTTTAGAACGAACAACACATTCAGGCGATTCAACGGTGTCACTTCTCTCCTCCAAGACCCCGATTCTGCCTCCCCTGCTAAGTACGATGTTCCTGTCTTCAACTCGACCTTTGAGACGCAGTCTGCGTATAATGTGTGGAAGGCTCAAGTCAGCACGATGACGACAGCGCTGTCGGCCAACTTTGACACGGGTTTCAATCTTCTCATGAAGTATGATTCCATGACAGTCCGGGAGTTCCTCTTAGATCAGGGCTTTACCAACACAGAGATCGACTGGATGGAGACCATCAACGACGCCACAGGTCACTACGACATGTACTCCATGTCTCAAGCCGTTCTCGAGCAGTGGATCTTTGACAGCGCAGATATCGACAACTGGTCGCTGATCAACGGCGGCATGGACATGTTGACCAAGGGCATGAACCTCATCGTGAAGAACAAGCCCATCCTGCACCACCGCGTCTCCGATATCAAGAAAAATGCCAATGGCTCCTTGAAGGTCGTCGTCAACGGCACCCAGGAGTATGACTATGCCCATGTCATCTCGACCGTTCCGCTGGGTGCCCTCCAGGCCATCAACATGACCGAGCTAGACCTCAACTACTTCGAAAACAACGCCATCCGCACTCTCAAGTAAGTTAATCCAAAGTCTAGCCCAGAGATTTCACTTGCCCCATAGTCCATACGGCTCACTTTACAACACAGCTACGACCCTTCGACGAAGATCGGTTTCAAGTTTAAGACTCGATGGTAAGTTGTCTCTTCTGCTATTGTCATTGTGAAATGATTCCAAGCTGATATCTCCCCCAGGTGGGAAAACCTCGCTACTGGTCCCTTCAAGGGTGGCCAGTCCTTCACGGATCTTGCTATTCGCCGCTGCGTCTACCCCTCATATGGCATCGATGTTCCAGGTGCACCCGGAACCATGATTGCCAGCTACGTCTGGGGCCAGGACGCCTCCAGACTAGGTTCATACATGAACCCGCACAACGAGAAGCAACAGGCACCTTATCAACCAGAGAGCATTGACGTCATGGTCGACTTGACTCTGAGAAACCTGGCAGAACTCAACGGCGTGTCTCACGAGTTCCTCCTGTCGCAGTTTGAAGGCTACCACGCGTACGATTGGTACGGATCAGCATACTCCAACGGCGCTTTTGCCATCTTCGGCCCGGGTCAATTCAGCAGCACGCTGCCGTGGTTAATGCGGCCTTCTGCTGATGGCCACATGCACTTCGCGGGCGAGGCGTTGAGCTCGGGTCACGCTTGGATCATTGGCGCCGTCAACAGCGCATGGAGAACCGTGTTTGAGATCCTTTGCACTGAAGGTCTGGAAGACAAGAAGAAGCAGTTCGTTGAGCAGTGGGGTGTCATCGATGAAGTTGACATGGGTTGGTACGACTGGTCTCCGGAGGGGTTCCCGTGAGAGCAGCAGGCTCCAGGTGCCGGCTTGACGCCAACGAATACAGCCCAGAACTGCGCGGTTCCGTCGTCAAGCTTGCATCCATTTTTCTTTGTCTACTTTCCTATCAAACTTACCAAAATATACGTAATCATAATTCTGCAAAGACAAAAGCACCGGTAACGTCAACTTTAATGTAGTGAAATGCATGTTCCTTTATCTGCGAAAATTGGGTTCAGTTTACAAACACTTGGTACAATCACCGGGATGTTCTCGTTAAGCTCCGAAGCTATGCCAAGCTAATGGGGGTTTGCGACTCCCCAAACACTACACGGACCAATCTCAGAGCCGTTCATAGGAGCCATCATTATGAGCCATCTCGACTCATCCACCTTTCTATCGAAATGGCCCACTCGACCAACTCCCTTTCTGATTTGAATCTCCCCGTGTACTTGTTTCCACGTTCAATCATTTGACAAAACCGTACAGGGAGAGCCGAGCGTCCCTTGACTTCGTTCAGAAGCCAAGCCATACCGATACTTTAACAAAGTTGCTGCCTCTCGTCCAAGGAGAGGCGCAATACTCTGACTCCATGGCAACACCACAATCATCCATATTTCCAACGTGCAGTCGGACTCGACAAGTATTCTATCGAGACCAACAGCCAAAGGAGCCTGTACCACCTTGGAGAGCATACTTGGTGGCCTCCTTCCGACGCGTTGGATCCCATGTTTGAATGGCAGGGCATCACGACAGACTCAGGAGATGGATCTCGGCTTCCAGATTATCAGATCCCTTTGGATCCACGACTTGAATCTGATGAGTTGTCTCGGACACGTAGTCAAAATGAGAGCATCGTTGCGCCCGGGGAGTTTGATACAGGTCGAGACGATGCCTTTCTTGGCTTACTTGGTAGTATCGAGCCTTCTCGATCACCAGAATCGCATGGTACGTTCGAGTAGTAATGATCTATCATAGTTGTCATCTTCTTGCTAACATTCATCTCAGACTATCGACAATCGCAAACGGCCGCTCATAGAAACCCTTCGCAAAGCGTTCCAATCACCTCGGATAACGCAAGATCCATCTTTTCCTCGACCTTTCCTTTAAGAAGCACCACCTCCGGTCTTTTACACACTCAGCCTCCAGCCTCGGATGTTCAGCGCCGTCAACACTCCGCTTCGGGCACTAAACGGAAAGCCAACGGATCTCCAACGTCTGATCTTGATTCGATTGATGAAGATAACGCCAATGCCATCAAACGACAGCGCAACACTGTCGCAGCTCGTCGATATCGTCAAAAGGGCCGCGACCGCATAACTGAGTTGGAAACTACTTTGAAAGGTGTCGAAGAGGAGCGGGACAAACTGAAGTTGCAGCTCGCAAGAAAAGAGGCCGAGGTTGACGCATTGAGGGAGATGATGAAGAAGTAGGCAGTTTGTCATCTTCCACCTGAGTACCTTTCCATGTATGAGAATGAAACCTTCGTACCTGGAACTCTTTTATTACTGACTGCCATGAGAAATACCCATCGCTCTGAACGTGTCTTGTGACGTCCCCTTTCATTTGTTACTCCAGTCGCGGTTTGAGCCAAAGAGCACGCATCTAAGTGGTCCAGTTCTCCAACGGCGGCTCAGTTTCATTTACCTTCTCCCCCTCTAGATGTATCATCACATTGACAACGCTTTGGTTTTTTTTCTCGTCCCATTGAACCACCGCTCCAACAATACCCCACGAGAACTGCCGAATCGAGCTTTATTGGAGAGACACAACTCCTTCGGTATAACACAAGAAAGAATGAAACCCGATAGCTGAGCCGTCATTAGCGGGCGTGGGTATTATCTTACAACGCCACCTTTGATCTGGCGAATCTGCGCTTGAATTCTTTCCGTACAAGACTGCGAACCGTAGCACTCGCTGTTGTGCCCTCAGTTCTTTAAATTCAACTACGAAAGCCCAAATGGGGTCGCACATAAATGCGATTGCTCTTTGAAACTTCAGCGGCGTTGTCCGGAAGGCGTACACATCCCCTTTTATCTTCATTCTCAGAGGGGGATACGTAGCAAGGACGGTCGCAGACACAGCCTCATTGCGCCTGTCAAATCGCAACTGGGATACATCGGACTTCAAATCCCATGAGTCGGCTAGGGATTCGATATAGTACTCTGGTATTGCGCGGAGATAGAACGTCGTCACTTGGAACGTCGCTAGCATCAAAAAAGGGACGGCGTAGAGGCGTTCCGCACCACGCCTAGAAGCCTTGTCACCCCAGTTTGTATATTTGCCACTTTCGTCTGAAAGCCCAATACAGAGACCATAAATGTCTTTTGGTGTGTGAAAGTTCAAAGCAGTCCACGCGAGCCATGTGTTCGGACGCGAGCTCAGTGTTCTGTTCGTGGACATGGTAATTGAGATACCACGTGGCGATAATACAGGCGGTGAAAAGGCCACCCCCTCCAGGTGTGAATGAGAGCTATTTTCATAGACGCCTTCAAAATAAGGCCTGATGGATCCAAGCATTAACTCTTTTTTTGGGCTGATCAAGTGCGATCCTTGTACAAGGATTCTTTGCATGCCTTTGTCAAAATCTCTATTGACTGCGGCTGTTGGAACGTGGGTTGTGTCTAGTCTCATGATGCCGAATTCTTTCGGATGTGACGCAAGGGCCGATGACCTGAGCGGTTGAGGCGTCTTGTCGTATGATGTCCAGGCCATGAGGTTGTAATCTTCAATGGTTCTGAGAATCTCTTCTTGGAGGCGACGAAACGCTCGATCGCCCTCGCCGTACAGAAGCGGCATGTTGATGTCAAAGATACCTAATAGGCAATAAGCCGTGTCTTCGACGCGAGTTGTCTCTCTGCTGGCAGCCCATTGCATTCTGCTCCACACGCTAAAGTTTGACAAATTACCAACGCCTTTTAGGGCCTCTTTGTCTATCATGGTGTGTTTGTGAATGATGCCCACAAGATCGGCCTTTGACCCAAGGAAGGACCAGTCTGAAGCGTGGAAGTCGACTTTTCGCGGTGCAACAAGCTCTTGGAGAGTCCAACCTCGAGTGAACCATCTGCTTCCAAGGAAGGTTTCCTGATTGTTTTCAACGGCGGCGATGTGATCCGAGTCCAGATCAACAGTAAGATCCTGAAAGCCAATGACCGGGGCGTACTTCAAGGGAGGCACATCTTCCAGGTAAGCGTAGCAGATTTCTGTCTCCCTATACCAACGGAACATAGAGTTGATTGCCTCGGAAAGCTCAGAACTGGAAGTCTTGTCGATGCAGCAGGTGTCGATCCAGATCCAGTCAAAGCCATCTTTCAGCGCGAGTGCACAGGAACCCCTAATCTTCTTCCATCCAGCCTTGATACTAGAAGGAGCCCCGCCCTCTGCTTCCGTGTCCTGATGAACAATCTCTTGAGAGCCCCAGGCATGGGACAGAATAGCGTAACTGGGTCTCTCGGTGACGAACTCAATCACCTTAAGCGTTATGGTGTTTAAGAGTCGCATGATGATGGTGTTCAGAGTTCCATGATGAGGTGATGTGGGGAGAAACACGTAAAGTGAGGGAGTTCGCCCAGCTTTCTAGGCAACCTGTAGCCAGGTGATGCATTCATCCACTTCAGCTGAGGCTGACTTATCTGCAGGTCGCAGGTGGTTGATTGGTCACAGTCAAACTAGCATGAACTTATGAATTGGGAGTTATTCTATTTCGATTTTCTAATAGCGTTTCTCAGGGAGCTTCTGTCGGGTCCCTATCGCATTCCGTTAGTATATCTTTCTTGCGTACACTTCATCAAGTAATTCGAAAACGTACCAATCGGTCACCAAGTGCTCATCAAGCGCATCCAATGCAGCCAAGTCCTCCTGGGAGATCTCATACTCGGACACGCTCGCGTTCTCGATGAGACGCTCCTGGCGTACACTCTTGGGGAGAGTAATCATGCCTCGATCCAAAGACCAGCTAGATGAACCATAGTCAGTTGCTGCGACCACTCTAACAAGCCTCCAAATGCCACAGTAGCGTGGAAGTTGGAATCTTGGACGATAACTCACCGAACAAACAGCTGCGCAGGAGTGCAGCCGTACTTCTTGGCCAGCTCTAGAATCTTTGGGTGCTTCATGCGCATGCCGCGCGCCAACGGCGCGTAGGCCTCAATGGCGATATTGTGCTTGGCGCATGTCTCCCTGATGCGAGTCTGTGTGTTGAAGGGGTGGACCTCGATCTGGTTAATGACGGGTGCAATGCGAGGCTTCGAAGCCATCAGTTCTTCAATCTAGAAACACCGTCAGTGTTGTTGCCCGTGGTCTTTGCTGAAAATCGGTCGGGAAATTGAAACTCACATGGGCAGCACCATAGTTGCTAACACCACCCATCTTCACCTCTCCAGCATCAATCGCATCCTCAATCGCCTTCCAACTCGTCAACCTAGCCTCCTTGCCACCATACGGACTATGCAGCAAGAACAAATCAATGTACCCCAACCCAGCAACCTCCACAGACTCCTTGATGGACTTGCGCACGGCATCGTACGAGGTACTGCTGCTCGCCAGCTTACTCGTGTAGAACACGTCCTCACGCTTCAAGCCCTGGGTGTTCTTCTCAGACCTAGCAAGGAAATCGGCAATGGCTTTGCCTGATTCCGCTTCGTTGTTGTACATTTGCGCACAGTCGAAGCCGCGGTAGCCGGCGGTTAGGGCCCAGGGAATGGACTTTGTGGCTTCGCGACCGGACATGCAGTAGAGGCCCAGCTGGATCTGGGGGATAGACTTCCCATTTGCAAGCTTTGGTGCGGGTTAGTTGATGTGCCGGTAGTGACGGCATTGGGGCAGGGGTGAGAGTGAGAGCGAGAGTGAGAACTCACAGTGAGGCGTGTCGCCAGAGTGTACTTGTTAGACGCCATTGTTACTACTTCAGTCTCACTGCTGCTGTGTTGAGGTTCAACTTGGAGTGAGAAAAGCCAGAGAAATTCCAAAATCCGTTCGGAGTACAAGGTCGTAACAGTGTCGCCCGACGTCGCGGGCTGACCCGCCGTGACATCACGCTGGAAAGAGGGGCGGTGGCGGGGCATCATCCCGCCCCGGTTTCGGTCTCCGAACGAACGTCTTGAAATCTCCGGGAGCCAAAGCTTCAACTCGGACCTGAACGTAGATGCATCTCGGAAGCCACGTGCACCATCATTGGCTCTTTAACATGTTCCTGCGCTATTTTCCTGCCAAACTCACCCGACCTCCGAGAGAATCGTACGAGCAAGGTAGCATCAACTGGCAGACGAAGCTTTACTTCAGTGCAACCGGAGGTGCATCCGGGGCCACACACAGTTCGAGTGCCGCCAAAGGGTTCTAAGCCCGCAAGTCACATCAGAAAACGAAGCAGCACTCAACTTCCACGAACGTCATGAATCGTCTATGCATTCTTCACAAGGGGTATCTAGGATGGTTGCCTGCGACTCACTTACATCCCCTGAAAACAAACCCGCAGCTCCAACGCGCAATCGCAATCTGTGTGAATCAAAGAAAAGTTGATGCTCAAATGCTTATGATACACTCCACGCCCATCGGCCTCAATCGTCCCACTCCTCATCCAGCTGGTCTATCAGTCGGTTTTCATCCTCACGATTGCGGCCTCTGCTCGGTGACCCAGACAGATGACTGTAGCCACGCCTCCCAGGAAGCAGCTGCGCACAAGAAGACGTTGCGATAATGAACATGTCCTGCAAATCATGTCAGAATCGATTCTGGAGAAAAGAGTCGCGAATGCTACGTACACTGACAAATCCCCAAATGCCAGCCCAGAGGCTGTAGTTGGGCAGCTGTCGCCAACCTCGCGCATGTGCGACAGTTCTTTGGTAGAAGACGCCACCTCCAAAGTAGACGAGGACGGCAATGACAAATATGATGGCAAAGACACTGCCGGGGCCGACGCTGCCTGGCTGGTGCGGTTCCGCTCTGGGGCACGCATGCTGGGAACGCGCTTCAAAGAAGTACGCGCAGTCATCGGGGTCAGACCCGACAAAGGAGATATGCGCAGCTCCGCCAACCTGTTCGGTATCGCAGTGGAAGGAGATGGTAGCCGACTTGCGGCGCGTGGTAGAGTCGGAATCGTCCTTGTCGGCAGTAACCTTGTTTTGGGTGTTGCCAAAGGCGCTCAAAGCTGTTGCTTCCTCCTCATCGGCGTACTTGTTGTAAGAAGCCCCATCGTGAGCCTTGGATCGTTTCGACTTGGTCTTGCCGCAGGGAGAGCCGTTCTTGTACTGCAGGACGAGTATGCGCCCACGGGTCTGAATATCCATGGATGATGACCTGGAGACCGATGCAATCAGCATTTGTTTGTCGTGCCTACAAACTCGCGCAATACGTACCCAATGGAGTAGACCTCGTTCTTGTATTCGTAGAACGCGCTAACATTCTTTGATTCGGTCTTTGTCAGGCCTTCGACATCGTCAAGTGCCTCAATGACCGGTGCGCAAATGTTCAAGGTAAAGTTGCGACCGTAGTCCCATCCCCTGGCATGATAGTCGACAGAGACGCCTGACTTTGACGACTTGCCCTCCTCCGGCTTAACTGCGATGTCCGGCCGTAGGTCGTAAAATGCCCCGCTGCCGCTCTTGGATGCCGCCGTACATGCCGGTGCACTTGTTGTCGTTGAAGACGTTGTGGTATCGGCGGCGCGAGCTGTCGCAGCTGCGAGGAGAAGGAGGAGTGTCGAGGAATGCGGCAGGTGCATGATTCTGTCTTTGTTTCGGTGCAATACCGATAAGGATGAATTGGAATGAAGGAACGTTTACTTCGGCGTCCTGTGGACGCGGGGGTGACCTGGGCGCAAGAAGACCCCTAGGACGTCAATGGAAGATAGTCGGTCGCTAGGAAGTGGGAATCGAAGCGAATGGCGTAGCGAATCTGCTATGCGACGATAAGTAACGATGAGGAAACGTGGATACGGATCCGTTGGGAAGAGATGTGAATTATCGAGGTGCGCAGTGTAGAGCGGTGCCTGGCCACGAAAGCCACCTTGGTCACTTCAATTCGTCAGCCTTCATCTGCAGGGAATGACGGGAGTGACCAGGGATGGGGCATTGATTGGTGAATGGGCACTCCTTGCAGCACCCGCCGGAGGTTGAGCGCCGCCAGGCTGCAGTGTCCGGAGACGTACCCACCAATCTCCAAATCACGTGCCGGTTCGCTCATCCCTCCTGCCGTCATTGGAGCAGTCGGTTGCAGTTCGTCTTAGTCAGCGTGTCAGATAAAAGCGGCGCTGGGCGATTGCCGATAGCCCGTAACAGGACCCGCCCGTTTCTGATACGTCCAGCTCGACCAGTACCATGAATGTTCCTTGCAGGTGTAAGACGGGAGCGATCACTCTCACCGATTTGCACCACCAACAGTTAAGATCTTATAACATCGATGTTGCTCGAAGGAGGCAGTGTAGAATAACACACGATATAAGCTTCTTCCAGTCTTAACCTTCGGACTGGTTGGCTTTGATATCGTCCGATGTTGCTGAACGTCCTCCCGGGCGCCGCCTGCCTCGGTGGAACTATTCCTCCGGGCATGGAAGCTACGACGGAAAAGGCCCACCGTACAGCGTAAACGGTTTCGTAGCCCCACTCCCCGTCCAGCCCAATGAGACGGTTCAACTTTTTATTAGCGTCATCGAATTGAGCTCCATGAGGTCACCCGGGACACCAGAACTCCGGCGCAAGCAGTCCTTCACAGCCCACTTGGCGATTAACAGAAACCGGGGGTGATACTGAGCTCTGGAGTTGCTGTCACTGTCGCATTCGTATTTTCAAATTGAGCTGGTGGGGCATACAAATATTTACACCTTCTCCTCTAAGGAAACCCGTTCGCCAACAACCTCAAGTCAAACACGTAAAGCTTCGACACGAGCTTGCTCCCCCTTTCCATCCCATCAACCGAATTTGGCAGCACTTGCTTTTGGGGGATCGGTCAACATGGCGTCCATAGCAAAGAAGGATGCGGTCCAACAGCCGCATGGTTACGAGTTCGGAGGACCGTGAGTAATTCAGATTCTTGATGTCTGAATATCTAGCTAACCCGCGGCAACATAGTATCGGCGCCTTCGGCATCTCTTTCGGTCTCCCCATCCTCGTCTACCTCTTCACCTTCAGCTGCAACGACGTGTCGGGCTGCCCTGCTCCTTCCCTCCTGAACCCCTCGACCCTCAAGCTCGACCAACTCAAGCGCGAAGTGGGATGGCCCGAGGAGGGCATCTGGGGTCTGGCAGACAACAAGGTCACTGCTGCCGTCTTGGGATACTACCTGTTCAACGCGCTTCTCTACCGCATTCTTCCCGCGACTGAGGTCGATGGCGTTGAGCTTGCCTCCGGTGGCCGCCTCAAGTACAGATGCAACTGTAAGCTGCCCGAGTTTGGAGAGATGGGACTTCACTAACAGACGCAGCTTTCGCTTCCAGCATGTTCATCCTGACCGTTTGCCTCGCCGGCACCATCGCCCAGGGATCCGAATTTCCTCTCTGGACTTTCATCACCGACAACTATATTCAAGTTGTCACCGCTAACATGCTTATTGCCTACGGCATTGCGACGTTCGTGTACGTGCGAAGCTTCAGCGTCAAGCAGGGCAATACGGAGCTTCGCGAGTTGGCTGCAGGTGGGCATTCTGGCAACCTCATCTACGACTGGTACATTGGACGCGAGCTCAACCCCCGTGTTACCATCCCTCTGCTGGGCGAAATTGATATCAAGGAGTGGCTGGAGATCCGACCTGGTCTGCTGGGCTGGTCTCTCATGAACTTTGCGTGGATGGCTAGACAGCACCGCACTTACGGCTTTGTCACCAACAGCAGCGTCTTCGTCTCTGCCGTCCAGCTGGCGTACGTCATTGACTGCTGGTGGAACGAGCCCGCGATCCTGACGACCATTGACATCACCACGGACGGCTTCGGCTTCATGCTGTCCTTTGGCGATCTCGTCTGGGTCCCCTTCGTCTACTCCCTGCAGACGCGTTACCTGGCCGTATACCCGGTCTCAATGAGCCCCCTGGGCATGGCTGGTACTGTCGGCCTCATCGGTGTCGCTTTCTCCATCTTCCGCCTGTCCAACAGCCAGAAGAACGCCTTCCGAAGCAACCCCGAAGACCCAAGTGTCGCCCACCTCAAGTACATCGAGACCAAGACCGGAAGCCGCCTTCTCGTATCGGGCTGGTGGGGAGTGGCTCGTCACATCAACTACCTTGGTGACTGGCTTCAGGCGTGGCCGTACTGCCTGCCCACGGGAATGGCCGGATACACAATCGTCTCGGCTGGCACCGGATACGCCCAAGCCGGACTTGAGGGAGCCTTCAAGATGGCTGACGGTCGCGAGGTCATTCAGGGCGCGGCTCGCGGTATGGCGATTCCCATCACGTACTTTTACATCGTCTACTTTGCCGTCTTGTTGATCCACCGCGACCGCCGCGATGACGAGAAGTGCTCTCGCAAGTATGGCGAGGACTGGGAGAAGTACAAGAAGATTGTCCGGTGGAGAATCCTGCCTGGCATCTACTGAGAGTCCGAGAGATCAGGAGACGCCGGGAGACGGCTCCGGAAAGCAGAAAGCAGGCCCGGAGAAGCACATGATAGGGTATCTGCTTGGCCCGTTTCTCGCGTCGTGGAGCGGGTGGATACCGTGGATATCGTGGATCACACGGATGATGGGTTTATCTGGAGCTCACGCTAGCTTGACAGTCTGCTCTGGCTCGCCCGGCCAAGGGCGTTAGGCAAACGGTTGCGCATGTGGCGTTCATGGCTCGGAGCTTGAGAGGTGCGATTCTATACAGCCAAGGCGAAGGAATTTGATTTTTAGTGACCTATAATCGGGCGTAATTGCGGACTTGGACCGGTAGTCTAGTCATCATAAGCTTCTTTTGCCTTTGCAGCTTAATTCTCACCGAACCCCGCCATGTATGTCTTGACCCTGTGTCCAATGGTAGCCGCGATTCGTTCTTATGAGTCGAACTGGACGCTGAAGCGTCGAATCAAACTGCCTTCCGCCTGCTTGGGTACGAGGGAACGTTACGTGCTTGGCTGCGAGCTGCACGGGTACGTCAGATCGGAATTCCGACTTTAGTGAGTGATCATGAGGGGCAAGCGATTCACGCAAACTTTTCTTCTTCCTCCTTCGCGTGCTCCCGTCGCGAGAGCCGATGTTGACCAGAGGGGGGTATAGCGATGAAGTTTCTCCAATAAAATAGTAAAAGGGCCGAAAAGACTCGGAGACCCCGCTCCTTGGCGAGTGGTCGGCACAGCTCATGATTACCTAGTCTTATGGACTATGAACATTCGATGCGAGCATTTCAAGCTTGATTCACGACGGGGATGGATGTGCCCGGGATTCCGCGGGGGACGGTGGATGATGGTGGATGGAGTCTGGAGATGGGGGTAACTGGGGAGAGGGCAAATGAGGGGTAGGATAGGGCCAAGTGGATTGGCTGGGTTCGAAATGCGGGGGAGATGAGGGGGGATACAGACTGGAGACTGTGAAGATGGAGAAGAAAAGTGTGTGTGGATGAATTGTGGATGAGAAAGAGAGAGCTAAGAGGCGGGGATGCGTTGTCGTTGACAGCATGCAAAGTACCTCACTGAGGTGTGCGGTGTACGGATAGAGGTTGGTTGGTTTGGCGTCATGTAAGTCGCCGTGTTGGACGGGTTGTTTGTCTCGTCAGTGTGAGTGAGGTTGTCACGAGGAAAGAGATTATGGTTTTCATGCAACTGGCAGATAATTGGGATGACGGGAAAAGTACAAGTTTAAGCATAGCTTTAACATCCGGTTTAACATCCGTAGATGAGACGGATACTCCGTGCAGACGTAGTCCGTACGGATATTGCACAGTGCAAATGATTCAGGCACAAGCATGTTTTTGAGTTTATGTGTTGGAGCCTCCATCCTTGGACGTTGCATTTCCCATTTGCTGTGTAAAAATTTGTTTATTCATATTACACGCTGTCAGTAAGAATGACAAAGACTCGTGCCAAGCGAATCAAATGCCGACCGTGGTGTGGAGAGTGTTAATTCCGATCTGCAGCCCAAGGCACTCAAAATCCTGCTGAACACCTTAGCGTATGGGTGCAATGCGAATAGTACTGCCGAGATACATGCAGCCACGATGGAATCCCCCGCGTATCGACATGTTTCCTCCCGGTCGCCAACTGATTTCCTACCGTTTCTACCGTCCAGGGCAATTCCCCCCATTGCTTCTTTCCAATCTCCAGAGGAGCGGTGCTTCTGCGCGGGCAGTCACCCAGTGGAGCGCTGTTTCCCTCTGCTTCTGAGTTCCAATTGTAGGGCATTAGGGTGGGTCTCCACTTCCCCACCCGTTCCGATTTGTTTACCACTCCGGTACGTACCCCAGAGCCGGTCTCCATTCCCCGGTCCGTTGACTTTCTCTCCTCTTC
The DNA here is from genome assembly GCF_030913485.1 of Colletotrichum godetiae. NCBI lineage: Eukaryota > Fungi > Ascomycota > Sordariomycetes > Glomerellales > Glomerellaceae > Colletotrichum > Colletotrichum godetiae. The sequence continues at coordinate 262,608 of NW_026851266.1, forward strand.
GCCCTTCCGATTTTGCCAACATTCTATCCGTAGTGTATAGACAGATACTCCGTACATGAGGAACGAACGCAAACTCGACATCATCAAGCGGCAAAGATCTTGCCACTCCATTCCGACAGCATCGAATCACTCACATCAGATACGCCACATCCAGCTTCCAGAGACATTCGGTGCCTCTTCCCGAGACCCAATGACTCTCGAGTCTCTACTCATCTCTCCCGAGGGCCCGAGTCCCGTCATCTCTCCTGTCCGGCCATCCCTAGTCTCGCCCTGCCCGTCATCGCACTTGCTGATCGGCCCTTTTTTGTCATGACGTACGGATACTATTACTGCACCCTGACCCTAGTGGACCAGCGAACCCAACCACCAATACAGCACGCTGCACACCTGGCTGCCATTCACGCCGCTCGCCTCTACAGCACTTACCCAGTCTCGGGACGGCGTCTGCCCCGGACTTTGGCTCACTCTCTCGAATGTCTCGAATGCAAGCTCTCCTTGAGTCCTTGACTCCTTGAACGCCCCCTTCAGAGTCGAATTAGAGCCTGCCTCGAGCGCAACTCCACCCAGTCTAAGCTACAGACGGCCCTCCATCTCCAACTCATATGACCTCTTTCCTGCACACTGGCGTTGTCCTCGTCTTTGTCCTCGCCATACATCGTCTACTTCTTCTCCGCATCCAAGTCCTGCTCTCGCCGCAGTGTAGGTATAGCAACGCTTTCAAGACAAAGTATACGCGTGTTAGTCAGAGGCGGTGGGATACTTCAAGACTCTCCCCAGAATCCTCCTGTGGTGTGGTGGGGTAGCATCCGTTCAGCGTGCTGCATATGCCCACAAGTTGGTCCCATAGCACCGCAGCTCGTAAGCAAGGAAACCTTGTTGCATCATCAGGTCCAGCCCAGATCAACACCTCCGTCTCTGCGGGCCCGGCAGCTTGCCCTCGGCACGTTCTCTACCTTCGGATACTACCCTAGAGGCTGAGAGAAAGAGCGCGAGCTTGTTTCCCAGGGGAGCTACCCTGGACGATCATCCCAGCTCCTCTGTTAACATTAAAGTAGCAGCCACACCCGCCTTCATCCAATCTCTCGACCAAGGCTCTGTGCTCTCCTTCCACGAGACTACAGCTTCACGTCGACCGACAATACCTCGAGCCGTCCTACCAGTGACCACTCGAGTGCTCCCACCTTGTGTCAGTGCCATTGCTCGCCAGGTCACCGATTCACTTCGACTAGGACCTTCTTCCACCTTTGTCTCCATCGCCCTCTTCCCGCTGGTCACTCCTCCGATACACAAGACATATACTCAAAGCAGGGGTTCACAATGAGGACACAAAGTCTTGTCGTCGCCCTTCTGGCGACGGCTGATCACGTCGCTGCTGCCGTGGCACCTGAAGGAAAGCTACACAAGGTAAGTTGCTGCAGTTGCGATTTCCCATGGATCTCATATTTTTGTGAAACCACCTTTCAGCTTTATCGGAGCATGGGTTTGTCTTAGACAAGAAGGATCGGAGTGCGAAAGCCATGTCTTCGTCAGATCTAGCTTGAAGGAAGGCGTCTTGCTGTCTGTGACGAATATTTTTCTTCGCCTCGCTGCTCAACTCGCAATTCGTCGTCTTTCGCATAATTCTAAACCAGCGGTACGCGTTGTTGGTCATCTTGTAACTACAATCATGCGTTTCCTTCGCTTTCTTGGTTCTGCTTTTGGTTTATCACAGCTCTCGGAGCGTCCAAAAGACTCACAATGTCCACAGCGCGACCTTGCACACTCGCCCCCAATTTACCCATCACCATGGATGGACCCCAGTGCCGATGGCTGGGCTGATGCCTACGCCAAAGCAAAGGATTTCGTCTCCCAACTGACCCTTCTCGAGAAAGTCAACTTGACCACCGGTGTCGGGTGCGTATGCTCTCTTCTCTTTGACAGAGTATGGCTAATGAGACTGCAGATGGCAAGGAGATGTCTGCGTCGGAAACGTCGGTTCTGTTCCTCGCCTCGGCCTTCGCGGTCTTTGCATGCAGGATGGCCCCGTGGGCATTCGTTTCACCGACTACAACTCCGTTTTCCCCTCCGGCCAGACTGTCGCCGCGACCTGGGACAGAAGCTTGATCTACCGCAGAGCCGAGGCCATCGGTTTCGAACACCGCTCGAAGGGCATCGACGTTGTCCTCGCCCCGGTTGCCGGACCCATTGGTCGTGCACCAACTGGAGGCCGCAACTGGGAGGGTTTCTCCGTGGATCCTTACCTGACAGGTATCGCCATGGCCGAGTCGGTCAAGGGCATCCAGCAGCACGCTATTGCTTGCGCCAAGCATTTCGTTGGCAACGAGCAGGAACACTTCAGACAGGCTCCGGAAGCTATTGGCTACGGATACAACATCACCGAGTCCATTTCGTCCAACATCGACGACAGGACTATGCACGAGCTCTACATGTGGCCCTTTGCCGATGCCATCCGCGCCGGCGTTGGTTCCATCATGTGCTCTTACAACCAGGTCAACAACTCGTACGGTTGCCAGAACTCGAAGCTTCTCAACGGTCTTCTCAAGGAAGAGCTCGGCTTCCAAGGATTCATCATGTCTGATTGGTGAGTGACTCCCATTCCCGCATTGAATGTCGAAAGATAGTGGCTAACATGATCACAGGCAAGCTCAACATGTACGTGTCCCCCTTGATGGCCGAAGAGAGATTTTGCTTATCTCCCCTTTCCCAGCTAGCAAAGAAGTACCGTACTGACTTACTCATAGGCCGGTGCTGCTACCGCTGTTGCAGGTCTCGATATGGCCATGCCGGGTGATGTTCTCTTCAACACTGGAACTACCTTTTGGGGAACCAACTTGACCGTTGCTGTCCTCAACGGCACCGTTCCCGAATACCGCCTTGACGATATGGCTCTGCGTATCATGGCTGCCTTCTTCAAGGTCGGCTTCGAGGTTGAATCAGTTCCCGAACTCACCTTTTCCTCGTGGACCAAGGATACTGTCGGACCCGTTCAATACTACGCCAAGGAGAACACCCAAGTCATCAACCAGCACATCGATGTTCGCAAAGGCAGAGACCACGCCAACCTGATCCGCGAGATCGCCGCCAAGGCCACTGTCCTGTTGAAGAACGAGGGTGCCTTGCCACTCAACAAGCCCAAGTTCTTGGCCGTCATCGGAGAGGATGCCGGTCCCAACCTCAAGGGCCCCAACGGATGCGACAACAGAGGCTGCAACGACGGCACTCTCGGTGCTGCATGGGGATCAGGAACGGCCGAGTACCCTTACTTGGTCACGCCTGATCAGGGTCTGTCAGCCCGTGCCGTTGCCGATGGCTCCCGTTACGAGAGCATCTTGAGCAACTACGACTCTGCGGCTACCACTGCCCTGGTTTCTCAGGCCGACGCCACAGCTATCGTCTTCGTCAATGCCAATGGCGGTGAAGGTTTTATCAACGTAGGAGGCAACGAGGGTGATCGCCAGAACCTGACGCTTTGGAACGCCGGAGACGAGCTTGTGAAGAACGTTTCCGCCGTCAACAACAACACCATTGTTGTGATTCACTCCATTGGCCCAGTCCTGTTGACTGACATGGTCAACAATCCCAACATCACTGCCATTGTTTGGGCCGGCCTTCCCGGGCAAGAGTCGGGCAACTCCATCGCCGACGTCCTTTACGGAAATGTCAACCCGGGAGGCAAGTCTCCCTTTACGTGGGGCCCCAACCGCGAGAGCTACGGTGCTGATGTTTTGTACGAGCCCAACAATGGGGAGGCCGCCCCTCAGGACGACTTCACCGAGGGCGTCTTCCTCGACTACCGCCACTTTGACCGTGCTACTGCTGGATCCAATAGCTCCGGTGTTGCACCCATCTACCCTTTCGGCTTTGGTCTGTCGTACACCACCTTTGAATACTCCAACCTGGCCGTGACCAAGGGCAACGCCGGTGCGTATGCCCCGACAACTGGAGAGACGGCGGCAGCTCCAACCTTTGGCAACTACAGCACGGACCCAGCCGAGTACGTCTTCCCCAGCAACGAGTTCCGGTACATCTACAACTTCATCTACCCCTACCTGAACACCTCGGACGTCAAGGAGTCTGCCAACGACCCGACCTACGGCAAGACGGCTGAGGAGTTCCTGCCTCCCAACGCGGTCGCGAGCACCCCTCAGCCCAAGCATCCCGCATCGGGAGCCCCTGGCGGCAACCCGCAGCTTTGGGATGTTCTCTACACGGTGACTGCTACAGTGACCAATACGGGCAAGGTTGCTGGTGATGAGGTTGCTCAGCTGTACGTCTCGCTCGGCGGCCCGGAGGATCCCGTCAAGGTGCTCCGTGGATTTGAGCGCATTCCCATTGAGGCCGGCGCGTCGGCGACATTCACGGCGGAGATTACGAGACGTGACCTCAGCAACTGGGACACGGCGAGCCAGAACTGGGTCATCAGCGAGTACCCGAAGAAGGTGTGGGTTGGAAGCTCGTCAAGAGACCTGCCTATCAGCGCGTCGTTGTAGATGGCACGATGTTTGTGACTGGACTGTGGTGTGGATACGGCGACTTGAATAGTACTCGGTAGTTTCTAATCAATTATGTTTACTCACATTTTGGACGAATCCTCTCCCACGCCCGACAATGTCTGGGCAGCAACTTCTCACAGCTTTGGAAGAAATCAGGGATCAAGATGTGACTGACTCGAGCAGCAGCATGGGAGTGACGCAACATGGGCCACATTTCGGCTCACGGAAGCTGATGTGCCCTTGCAGGTTGCAATATGACGTGAAGATAATGGAAATGTTGAAAATTTCGAAAGTCAACATTTGAATGCATTTGCTCATGGAACAATATACAGTAATATGCTGTCGATCTCGAGGGTTGAAAAACTGGTAGGTACTCTGTACTCCGTACACAGAGCACAGATGCATGAGTGGGAGAATGCTTATATCAGACCGAACGTGCTTACTCTCACCGATGCTCACCCTCCACCCCGCCCAGGTGACGACAGAGACTCTGAGGTGGAGGAATGAACCATGAAGTGTTTATCGCTGAGCCAATCATATCAAGTGGTGTCGCGTACGTAAGCATAGTTGGTCTGGTGATACAGTGACAGCGAAGGAAGGAAGAGAGTCTGGAAGGCGTCGAGGACTGGAACATTGGTCAAAAGTGGGGTAATAAGTACATGAGGAGCAGCCAACCTTAGTGGGTCTTGGCAGTTGACTGAAGCTGGACCTTTCCTCATCAGGTCTTAGCGTGGGTGATCTGAGGCTGCTCCGGCCTCAAAGCGATCAGTGGGCAAGCACGAAGGCCACCCGTAGTGTAGTGGTCTCCACTGCGAAATTCCTTCTACACTATTCTTTTTTGGTGATTCTTACTCATCAGCAGACCCGGGGTACCTCAGTACGCTCAGTTACCTCAGGTAAGCAGCGAAATCCAAGGGTCCCGCGCAGCCGGAGGGGACAGGCCAACTGGATGAGAGTTGAAGAAACACAGACATTGGACCAACGCCTCTCAGCTTGACCCCGCTACATCTCTCGATTGCGCGCTCCTTGTGTCCCGTCGTCTGTATCCAGTGTGTTCCATTGACATCTCCCCCTTCTTTCCTTTCCTCTTCCGGTTCTCGTTGCTCTACTAGCTACTAGAGATCTTTGACTCTCAGCGCCCGAGTCCCGCGTATAGTTTGCAATTCGAAGTTCTGCTTCTTCAGCTTCGCCCGATTGCGCGCACTGCGTTACCTTGCAGCTGTCATCGTCTCTACTCCTGCGAACCCATCTGCGAACCCCCATCTCGCCGTCGCTTCGGGATCTCGGCATTCAGTCTTCAGTAGGCTGTCGCTTCTTTGCTGGTCCCCTCATCACCTCCTCCTCTCCTCCAATCCCCAGCCTCCAAAGGCTACTACGCCCCCTCTTCAGGCAAAGAAAAAAAGGGACTCCTCTTTTACCAACAACGGAGCCGCATTGGAACCATTGGGAACCACACAGAGCCAGACCAGGCTCCGAACCGCAAACAGCACAAGCTCCATTCCTCGTTTCTCGTTTCCTCTCAACGGCCGGTAACGCACATCCGGGCGGCAGAGGAAAAAGAGAGAGAAGTCCGAATTGCAGAAGTAACCTTGTCTTGCTTTGCCTTACCTAAGGCAGCTCGAACCGCCGCAACTGGGACCTCTCAAAGCCCGAATTGTCTTTCCCACATCCATTACCCGCCTCCGGCCACCAACACCGGCATCCCGAACGAGACAAGAGAGACACCCGACCACACACGCCGCCAGGACCGTACTCCGAACGACGGTTTCCGCCTTAGCTGCAGGAATCGCAACTTCCGAGTGCCCAACCTGCCCGCCGTCTGCGAGCAAAAAACCCACGACGCACGAGCTCATCGCCTCCGATCGGCCGCCCGGCTTGCCCCCGTCACTTCCGTGAACTGTAAATCCTTTCAACCCGGCGGACGGGCTTCGAAGGGGGGAGTTCCCACCTTTCTGTGCCTGTCCCATTCAGAGTATCAGAGGAAGCAGCTTTCGTCACCACGGCCTGCTGGATTGATTCTTGGTACGCGACAAACACCGAGCTGCATCTGTCGCCGTGACCGTCTCCGTAACCTCCACCACTGCCACCGTTTTCACCTCCGCCGCCGCCGACGACGACATCCGGGTCTGATGCAAGGCCCGTCGCCATCATGACCGAGTCGCAGACCACCCCGACCCCGGATCAGGCCTCTATCGATGATCTTACCCCCGAGGAGGCCAACCGCATCATCCACTCTCATCGCAAAGTCCGATATGGTGAGTGAGACTGACCCATTCATGAGTGACTCTTCACTGCCATCAGGGTTCTGACGATGTCTTGTCTGCCCATCAACCCTCATCTCATTTCATCTCATAACCTCTAGGCAAGAAACATGAGATGAAATGCCCTTCACATTCTCTTACCTTCGTCTCACGCCCATTTCCTAAATCACTCATATTACCATCCATTGACTACTGACACTTCCCGAAGGTACCGCTTGCTGGCCATGTCGCCAACGCAAGGTAAAGTGCGACAACAAACAACCATGCGAAAATTGCGTCAAGCGCGAACACCCACAACTATGCTCCTACAAACCAAATCGCACAGCCTCTCACGGCACCAACCATAAGCCCGCTGGCTCCGTCACAACCGAGGGCGGCAACAGCACCGCCGGTGGTAACGGTGTCGCCGCCACAACCGCGCCGACGACAGCAGGCAACGGCACTGCTTCATCAACGCTCAACCGCAAACGCCCACACTCGCCCGAAGATCCCGCCGCGGACGCCGCCGCAGGCCAAGCTCCCTTAAAGCAGGAACCCGGCGGCGCGACCTGGCCACGCGCGGCTATCGGTAAGTCATCATCATCGTCTTCACTGCCGCAAGACCAGCACATCCACCCTGGCCTGAGACCTTCTGCTTCTGCGGCATCATCGTCGTCGTTTATGGGAAACAACAACGGGTTGTATACTGATAAGCTCCCCCGGGGACCAGTAGCCACAGGCGTGGTGGACGAGACCGAGGCCCCCGAGGCCGTGACGCGGTATTTGGGACAGAACAGTATCCCTTCTCTGCTGAGGGAGCAGTCCGGCGCCAACGAACTGCAAGAGGGCGTCGATATACGGCAGGATATGCGGTCCATTCTCGGGCTTGATACCTCTGCGCCGTTCCCACTCATGTCATCAAAGCATCTCGATAGTCTGACGAGAGAGATTTCTGCGGAGCTGCCCTCGGACCGGGAAGTCATGAAGTGAGTGTTTCTCCTCCTGACACAGGGTCATTGTGGGCAATGGGAAGACTGACAAAAACCAGACTGTTCCGCACATATAAAGAAACACCCCAACAATTCTGGGGCTTCGTCGTCGATATTGACGACCTAGAGTCCAAGCTCATGGTCTACCTCGAAGACCGCGCCCGCAACGCAAGCAATGCTGCGCGCACGCCGAAACCCGTGTCCGCCTCGTGGCTCGCCATCCTCTTTGCATTGCTGGCCGTCGGTTCACAGTATCACGACTCACCGTATCATATCCGCACGCGGGATTCCCAAAAGTACATACAAATATCGTTCCATTTCTTGCGGCTCGGCAACTTTTTACTGCGGTTAGTCATCCTCCTTTTCATATTCTGCTCGTCCCTCCTTATCCTATGGAAATGGCTCCCAATCCGGCTATTCGGACAATGACCGTGAAATGTAAACAAAAAAAACCATCCACTGACCCGAGACCCCACACCGGCTTCAAGACCCACATTCGACTCCATACAAGCACTTTTACTTACCAGCTTTGTCCTCCTCAATGATATGAAGGCCGAAGCCTCTTGGGCCCTGCTCGGCCTTACCTGCAGACTGGCCCAGTCTCTCGGCCTGCACCGGCCGAATCCCTCTGACGGCCGGGACAGCGCCCGGAATGACGGGCAGTCCAAGGAGATGATCCGCCGGAAGCTGTGGTGGACATGTGTGTGGCACGATACCCTCACATCACTATCATTTGATCGGTAGGGCTCACCACCACGGCAAGCCACCTTCGCTGATGCAGGCTAACATGAACAGTCCACCCATGACAAACATTCCCTGCTGCCCGATCCCAACAGTAGCAACCACCATCGCCGGCGAATACGGCTACCTAGACACAATGTACCACCTTTGCGAAATCATCTCCCGGCGCCTCAACCCAGACGTCGCAACGACAGTAAGCTACGAACAAATGGTTGAAAACTGCGAAGCGGTAGAAAACCTACGCAACATGGTCGCCCCCAACATCCGCATCAAGGAACAGTGCAAACGCGCCATCGACCGCCTTCAGCACTACGCCGTCCGCCTCCACACCTCCTTCGTCATCTCCGTCTGCTGCCGCCCCGCCCTGCGCCGCGACTGCACAAAACTCACCCCCGAGCAGAAGCGCCACCTCTCGGACAAGTGCCAGCACAACCTCGCCGAGACTGTCCGCATGTTCCTCGCTATGCACCAGCTCTCTGTCATTCCCACCCGCAGCTGGGCGTTTACGTATCACGGTCTCTCATCAGCTCTGCTCCTCGGTATACTGGGTGAGACCAAGAATAGTCCCGAGGTCCGTCAATTACAAGGCGACCTCATCGCCGCGCTGTCCGCGACGGCTGCGAAGGAGGCCACCTCGCCCACGGCGCACATCCCCAAGACGGACAAGGATATCGAGCTGTCTGGACCGTTATGGAGGGCGCTGACGGCGCTGCGCAATATTTACGAGCACGGCACCATTATGGGCACGTCGCAGATGAAGGGGACCGACTCGAGCGGTACCGGAAGCGGGGCGAGGACGCCGTTACCGCCAATGCTCATGGGCCCGATGGGTAACAATGTCAACGGGAACAATGACGGGAAGGCGTTTGGTATGGACCCCCACCAGGATGCTGCTCTCGCCATGGCTGAGATGCAGAATGGTACAACAATGACGGAGTACACGCCAAAGTATGTCACCTTTTAAGTTTCCTTTCGAGGAAGCTCTTGTTCCCCGGATCATGTGGACGACTGCTAATAAGCCACAGCATGGGATATCCACCCGTCAGCATGGATAACATTGCCAACCTGGACCCCTCAACATACATGTCGCCAATGGATCTTTACGAATCAATCTGGTGGGGTAAGTAGCGTTGCCGAACCTGTCCTCGGTTGAGAAGTATAGGGCTGACCTATCCTAGAATCGCCCGACCCCTGGAACAGTGGCGTAGACACGATGAACTTTGATTTCGTCGCCCAGCCCCCGCCGGGTCAGCCTCAGCAGCAATTCTATTTTTAAGTGAAGAAACGCACAAAGCAAGTAAAGCATTGGAGGGAGAGAACAGACCAAAAACCTTTTTTCTGGATTCGCATCATCATATTCTTCTCGGAAAAATTATTTTTAACCAACCAACCAAATCGACTTGACGCAGTATTGACTGATTGGGACATGAAAGCGGCGCTTCTCTCTTTTTGCTTTTTGGGGGAAACGAGGAAAGCATGAACCTAGGTTATCCCACGATTTGTTTTTGAGTAGGAAAATCGGAAAGGGGATGGATAGAAGGGTGGAGGGGTGGTGCAAAGGCGAGAGGGGCGGCTGGCTTTGTTGTTATTTTTGGTTGAAAACTCTTTTCAATCTCGATGGACCCAGGCGCTCTTGATCTTGAATCTTGTTCGCTTCTTCCAACTAGCCTTTTTCTGGAGAGATGGTGTTGACAAGGCTGTCATTTATGGTGTTTAATGATGCTTCTTTCCCTTCTGCTTCTCCAGGGTTCCCACGTGTTATGATTCAGGGTTGGAAACCAAGATGTTGTCCTGCTCTTTGGTTGCGGTCTGCCAACTCAAGATAGGGGACAACGATGCTCTTGTGCAGCTGTAGGATATATCAACTGGCGACGCAAAGAGAAAAGCCGTTCTCGTCACTATGACCCTGTGCTGTGCGTGAATATCGAATTCCCTTGGCCGCCGTGGATGAGAGCGGACTAAGATTCGGCATTTTCCTGGGATTTCGGCCCCACGTTTAGGCCCGGCCGAATTGGACCATCGGCGAAGGAGGTCGGCGATGGTGTAGAGCGGGGCCAATGCGACCGGAGGAATGTGGTGCAGTCTGCCCCAATCCCCCGCACGCAATAATAGCTTAGCCTGTTTGTAGGCAAGCAAGCCAAGGTGAAGAAGCAGCCACGCAGCCGATCAATTGGAGAAGACAACTCCGCCACAGTGCTGGGTGCTTGACAGATTGGGCTCGGCGGCAGAATCCATTCTTCCGGTGGTGGACGCGCGGCTAGGGTGAACCCTTCAAACCCAAACTCAAGCCTCGACAACAGCTGCGACAGGCGATGGGTAGCCGGCACAACTCGAAACGAAGACTGCCATGTCCCGAATCGAGTGAGCAGTTGTTGGCGGGCTAAAGTGGTGTTGGTGACGAATTGGTGGTGGCTCGTAGGGAAAACTGGTCAAAGTTTTGGTAAGGACGGCCCAGGTAAATCACTGGCAACGCTCGTTGAACTCTGTGTCGTGGACCGTTCAATACCAAGGTTGGCACGTCGCCTGCCTCCAAGTTGTGACAGCCAAGAGTTGAGTTGAACAGCGGGATGTGCTGTGAAGTGAAACCTGTACAGCTCGACCTAGACTTTGCTGCCGAAAAGAGAGGTCTTCGGGTCCTGGCCATTGGCAACGACGATGGGATGATGGGATTATAACCTTGAATTAACCGCCTGTGCCAATGCTGAGTCAAGATTCCTACATGCGCATGTTGTCGATATGAGCTCTGAGCCACATCTCGCGAGACTAGAATATTGTCCTTCAGTAAGAGAGGCCACGAGCACACCCTACGGCGGCCTAATCGCGGATGCTGGCACCGGGCTGGAAGGTCGCCGGGCCATCGGCATGCTGGAGAAACGCCCCGAGCTCATCTTGAAGATTGGGGGATTGGAGATTGAATGAGGGACGTCTGAGCTCAACCAACAAGCTAAGCCCAAAGAGTATTGGATGCAGCTTGAGTTGGGCGTTGCGGTGTTCCAGTCGTGGGGATTGAACGGTTACCTGTGCCGAAAGCTGGACGAAACCAGCATCTCTGAAAAGTAGCGTCGAACGTGCTCTACGAATAGTCAATTACGGAAGCGTAGGACCCCTCCCCCACGAGTCAAGGGCAGATTCGGCATCTACAGTGTGGGGGGGTTGAGCAAGAATTGCGTGTCGGTACGGATAGCCGTAGCCTTGTACGCGTCAAGCTTTTGCATCCGCGATCCCCTCGTTACTTGTGCGAATAGGCCGCTCAGGAACCGGCCGACCAGATGCGCGGTCGCGATGCTGCCTGTCCGCGGAGGTCGCTCTCAACAGTCGCCAGGGGGCTGCCCTGGACGCTCTTTTGAGACAAGGATTGCTCTTTACTCCCGCGTATTGTCCCCATTCAGTGGAGTATCCGGGCATTGGCTGGTGGATTTGGTGTGGTTGCTGACATCTCATTGCTAGATTGACGGGAAGCTTGACATGCAAAGCGCTGGGATCTGGATCCAATCCAACAGGCCTTTATCTTTTTGGAAGGAATCGCAGCATGTAACAACTCTCCCTAGGCAGCGACATAGGCTTGTTTTTTTCTTTCATCTGGTGTCGACGGCAGTATGAAGGTCTAGCAAGAGATGTTTACTTCGTCGCATGTATGTTTCCTGGATCCAGAAAAATGAGGCGGTTTCATTATATGCCGTCATGTCTGAACACCAGCAGTTCGTAACGCCAAGACGGACAGATGCCGGTGTAAATAATTCCTCCTGTCTTCAGAAACGTTGTCCTGCTGGCGGCCTTTCACCATAGCTGAGTGTTGTCGGGGTTGGAGATTGGGACGAAATACGGCAATAGGCGTTGCCAAGATTTGCACCGGGCTGGCTCACCAGATGTGAAAATGTTGGTCAAGCCCTGTCGGGATTATACCTAGTATAGATGGCTGCCGCGAATGCCCTGAACGATAGCGTCGATAGGTGACCTCTTGTGGCTGGTGCGATTTCAAGATGTGCAAGGAGTCGTGTGCAAATTCTCTAGTCCCATAGTTCTACGGATAGATGAGCTTGTGAATGGTTGATTCAGTCGATGGATAGGCGATACGACGGTGACGACCAAAATCCTCAGTGCTGGCAGGGTGCTGACGACCGGTTCCGTGTGGGGATGGTTGCGAACAGCTTAGCTTAGGTCTGGGCTTCGCAGCGCCACTGCTTAAGCTTGTCAGTTGACTATGCCGATCCTAGATTGTAGTGGTCGCCGACTCGGGTCCGCCTGAAGAAATGGTGGCATGTTGAGATTTTGTCTCAAGCTTGAATGGGGCCGGCGATCACATATAAGTTTGAAGAAACAAGCCGTTGGTCGGTCCCCGGCTCAGGATTCGTTTAATGGTGTCCTCGGCCATCCAGCCAGCAAAATCGGCGTATCGTCTTCCTTGGCTCGACTGTTCGAAAGAACGTAGATGTGACTTTGAGTTGGAATACTCCAAGCAATCGGGTCCAACTCAAATGTAGTTTGGGTTTGAGCCGCTCACGCACCCAGCCAACGAAGTAGGTAGGTATTCAACTACCAATATGTAAGTGCTGGGAGGTTGAAACTGTAGGACGAGGAGAGGAGAAGCGAGGCGCCCGGGATGCTGTCAGAAGTTGCATTCCACCTGGACAACAAAGACCGCAATGGCTTAGAGCCTTAGACAACCGGGCGTGCCAAGAGAAATAGCATGCGAATAGCGTTACGGGGCTTGACGGTTCCTCTTCGGCTGGCGATGCTCGTTGTCCGACGGACCACCACTTTTCCTTGCTGTTTCTTCAGTCCGTTGGAGGCTTGGAACTAAGGTAGCTGCTGTCGGGATTCGGAGCAAAAAAAAGTAGGATTGGTAGCGTCGTTCTTCTGACAAGGGTTTCGCAAATTAATGCAATGTGCTTGACTACTTGCGAAGCCAGGTGAGATGGTTTCTTGTGGCGCACAGTAAGGCTTGCTGAAGCTTGAGGTTGCCTGCAGAGCTTTCTAGCCTACGATTAGTTACGTTACTCTCTGGCACAGTGGCGAACCGTCTCTCGCGATGGGTGCCGCGGGTGGCTGATGATTGGAGGGGATGACGGCAGATGGACGACAAGGTTGTGGCTGGCGTCTGGGGCTAGAGCGAGGCAGACGGACGTCTTTCAACGTCAACGGTGACACATGACAGCGAGGTAATGCTGAAGATAATTCTGTATTGCTGGTAGGAAGATAGTTGTAGCAGCAGTGCTCAGCAGTGCTGGTGTTGATGCTGATCGGGATGGGTGGTGAGCTGTGGTCGGAGGACGGCCGAGGGCGTCCAAGAGCTGGCGAGGACCAAGATTCGGTGCGTGAGTAATTGCAAATAATGGCAGCAGTGCCAGCAGCAACATCGGACCGAACAAAGTCAGTTATTCGTTGACGTGCCGAATTGATGATGCGGTGACTCGTGAGTAGGCAACAGGGCAGGCAGATTTAGATGAGGATCTGAATGCCGAAAACCTGTGCAGGATACAATTACCGTAGTGAGAATGGGCACTCCGTCATCAGCAGTTGAATGGACGGGAGGCTTGACGAATGATGGCTGTGCAAGGGCTACGCCGTGATGGAAGGAGTGGACTACTGGGCATGGGGCATGGGGCATGGGGGAAGGAGTGATGGACATGGAAGACGCCAAGACGCGTGGCCCCCAGGCCTCCAGGTGCAATGGGAAAGAGGAGGTAACGAGTACCTACCTGCGCTGAATCATGGCAGCCCAAGCACTCGCTCTTTCCTCAGCCTGACTTTTGTAATTCATCACAATGTTGTACAAGATGAGGTGGTCGCGATCAACGGCTGCATCTCTGGATATGAAGGAAGGTCCAGACGGAGTTGTGCCTCCCGCCACGAGGGTACGGAAACCGTCATAGAGGGAATCCAACTTGGAAGGCAGGTTCGAGGCTGCGAGAGTCTATAATGATGGGGGATGGGGAAAGGCCCGAGGAACGGTGAGCAGGCACCTGAGATTCGCACCTGCTGCGTACCTTTATCCACATGATGACTTTCCCAAAACAGCACTTAGTTCCATCTTGATGGGGACGGATCGTGTGTACGTACCTGAGCAGCATACACAGCAGGTGCGAATTAAGGTAGCTGCACGCGAGTCTGAGCCTCTGCAGGAAAGAGCCAAGACCCCCCAGGGCCAAGCGAAGCAAGGAGCGACATGAGCATTTGCCTGATTTGCACATGCCCAGTACCTTACTCTTTCTGTCCTCCAGAGTAAGTTATACGGGGCGGGTACGAATTGCATGTACCTTTCTACGTATTGCGTACCTACCTACTCCGTATACTTCGTACTCCTAATGTGCAGTATGGAAGGTACACAGCATGGCAGGTACGCAACGCAAAGCAGGCAGGGATGCAGCGCAAAAGATGAGAAACCCAAAAGTCTTGGCATCGCACCCACTGTTGCCGTGTGTTCCCACCTTCTTGTTACTCACTGGACAACTGCGTTGCCCGCGAGTCCCAAATCCGCCCTTTTCTTCTTGCTTTGGCTGTGTTTCGCCCAGCCCGCCTAATGCTCGTACGGTCAACTCCTGCCGAAAAAATGGTCCATCCGTTTAAATGAACGGCGGAGCCCGCGTCCTGAGTAGGCCGCTCGTGAGTCGCTGCTTGCACCCCCCGTCCGCCGATTCTTGTCCCCTTTCTTCAAGATCCTTCCCCTCGGTGCATCCACGTCTTGTGTGTTTTTCTTCCCGTCCGCCTCCTTTTCTCCCCGAGTCGGTCGCATCTTGTCCGTCGACTTTGTCCTCTTGCTCGGCGCTCTTCATCAGTGTTTGTCTACCTTTCGCTGTCTGACATTGTCGCACGAGTCGGCTTTCCAGATTCCACATCCCGTCCTCTCTAAACTGACGACCACCAACAAGTCCACGGCAGAGACAAGCACGAATACTTGAACACGCGCGACGACATCATCACGACCAGCCACACGACGTCCCGATTGCATTGAATGTGCTTATTGTTTGGGGCGAATCATACTTTCCGACTCTAATAACTACCCGACCTGATCCCCAACGACTGTCCTTTGCCGGCATAAACCACCGTAGGACAAGCACACGACACTCGAAGAGAAACGCAAATCGAACTTGAACACCACTCTTCGAGCCCCTTGTAAATCAGACATCATGGCCGATGTGAAGCCTCCCAGCGGCAAGCTGCCCTATGGCACCCCCGAAGGCGGCTGGAAGGCTGTGCACACATGGAGAACTCCGGACTGGGTAGAACCAATTGTAAGGAACAATCACTTCGCTGCGGAACCATTGCGAACAAAGCTACTGTCAGGCGAATCTTGGAGGCTAACCAGCACTAGCTGATTGTATCCATCATGCTCATCGGCTTGTACGTCAGTCGTAGAAAGAACTACTCGATCCTCCGCCGCGGGAACGCGACATACGAACCTCTATTTGAAGAGCGAGGAGACTCCCCCCGCATCTCCGACGAGTCCTACGATCCTATCCGAACCGATCCCTTCCCGCCCAAATACCGCACCATCTTTGGATGCTATCGCGTCAAGACCCCGAACTCGAGCCGTTTTGCGAAATACGTTCACTCAAGAATCCTGCAAAAGTTCCCTTTTCTCATCGAAATGTTCTACTGGGCCATTTCCTTCTTCTTCTACCGCATGACGGCGACCCTAGCTCAGAGCTACTACGGCAGCAGGAAGGCTGTCTGGGATGTCGCACAGGAGCACGGCCTGTTTCTGCTCGAGACCGAGGCCAAGTTCTTCGGCGAGGGCACCAGGACCGGTCCCGAGCGTTGGGTTGAATGGCGCGTTTCCCATTGGTTTCTCGAGGGTGCTCAAATCGACGACTTCCGTGGCATCTGGCTGACCATTTTGAACCGCGGATACTCTCTGATCCATATTCCTGGTACCGTCGGCTTCATTGCTTACTACTTCGCCATGGCGCCCACCCACGCCCGCTTCTGCACCGTCCGTCGCACCATGACCTTGTTGAACATGTGTGCCTTCATCATCTTCATCTTCTACCCGTGCGCCCCACCCCGTCTGATGCCCTCCGAGTACGGCTTCGTCGACACGGTCAACCTGGAGAACGCCGAGAGTGTCTGGATGAGCGGCAAGTTCGTCAACAAGCTGGCTGCCATGCCCAGCATGCACTTTGGCTATGCTTTCGCTATTGGCTGTGTTTTCATCGCCGACTCGGCCATTCTCAACCTGCTCTTCGGTCGCCTGAGGAACTACCTCCTGCGTAACGATCTGGACAAGTCGTTGGATATCGATGACGTCGAGCTCAAGGAAATCCAGGAGAACCGCAAGCGCTGGAAGAGTTGGTTCATGTTCTGCTTCGGTGTCTTTTACCCGAGTTGGATTCTGTTGACGATTGTGGGAACCGCCAACCATTACCTCATGGACGCCTTCGTCGCTACCTTCTGCGCGTTGGTCGCGTACCTCTGCAATCGTGCTTTGTTGGTGTTCCTCCCAGCAGAGGACATGCTGCTCTGGGCCTTGAGACTCGAAAAGCCGGTGCCGACAACGGGCCGTATGAAGAACATTGCTGTCCGATAGAGGGTCGATTATTTGAGAAAAGCGCGTCAAAAGACATGGAATAAAGATCTCTTCACCGAGTCCTCCATTTAAAGCATCGCAGAGGCGTTGGGAAAGGAACATTGGCCTCCTTTAATATCTTTGCACACGAGGCCCCTGGGTCAACCCCATGTGTGCCGAATTAGCCCTTATAATGAAAATCTATCCTGTTTGTCTGTCTATTCTCCGAAACTCCGCCACACCCACAGTGATGGAATGTCCAGTTTTTAAGCTCCTGCCACATGTCGCTTGTTCGTATCCGGTGGATCTAGGGAAATCTGATTCGATTGTCGAAAAAAGATCATCTCTCTGTACAACGTGTACAACATGTCATTGGTTTTGGGAATGGGTGTAGGCCACGCCTCGGCGCATTGTTCGCTGACCCTGCAGGACTCTTTGGCGCCCGGCTGACCCTGGGAAATGGGAAAAAGGCTGTACCCGCTGCCCGACTTCATTTGCCAAGCCGAGATATCCGTGCGGCCTGTGGCTCTGTTTGCCTGCGGGAGCTACGGGAAGCGGTGGGTTACGGGGTAGTAGTTGGCGGTGGCCGACGGGGCCGGGACCCGGTCTTTGAGTTGATGGATTCGGACTTTTTGTGAGGTTCATCCTTAGTATGCTCATCTCTTGGCAGTTCAAGTCATCAAACGCGTCATGTCTTTGGGTTCTTCAAGAAGATGAGAGTTTGTCAAGGTGGCCGTGGACTGCATCGTCTGAAGGCAGAAAGCTGTGGTCATTTCTTTGCGCCGCGGCGTGTTGTCAAGGTTTTCGGTCTGGTAGTCCGGCTGGTTAGATTCCTGACTTCGCTTTCGCTTTTGGGGTTCATCTCAGATGATCAGATATTTCTCAAGTCCTGAGTTTCCGACATATCCAAAGTCCACGCAATCCACGCATCTGTAGTCGGCCCACGAGTCGGTCCGTTGGACGTAAAGAAGTGGGTAGCCATAGGCAGCAGTCTTTACTCTTCAGTCTTTAGGCAGCAGTATTTATAGAAGCAAGGTCAGCATTGGAAAGAGGCTATATCATTAATCATTTGGTCGTGTGTTGTTGCTCCTTGCTTTTATCTAAGTTATGGATACACATTTGTCGAGTGGAAGGTC
The DNA here is from genome assembly GCF_030913485.1 of Colletotrichum godetiae. Lineage (NCBI taxonomy): Eukaryota > Fungi > Ascomycota > Sordariomycetes > Glomerellales > Glomerellaceae > Colletotrichum > Colletotrichum godetiae. Next base: position 280,713 of record NW_026851266.1, read on the forward strand.
GAATGATAGGCGGAAGTTGAAGGGGGACTTTATCAAAAGCCAAGATTTCGACCCAAAGGTAGCGATGTGCGCACAAAGACTCGCATAAGCGCTGATATTGGCGAGTGATTCATCCCAGAAGACTATTCAATTGTCTAGTATCTACCTCTGAGTTCAATTGAAAGTCACACGTTGTGGTGCTTTAGTATGTATGTCTGCCGGCAATAACGGATAATAGAGCCTGGTATGTCGAGCCTGGTATACATGGGCATCGAGTTATGGCGGAATCCGTATGATTGGTCATGTGTCAGATGATCACGGCGACCAATCTGGTGGAGGACATCCACCATGGAGCCCCTCCCGGATCCGCAGCCCTGCATTCTTGCGACCTGCCCAGCTGAACGGCCAGGCCAAGCGTCGGACTATTGTTCTGGCATCTCCTTGCGTTGCGAGTCGAGACATCGAGTCCTCCTTATTGCTTCAAGGCCTGTTCCTTGCTTTTGAGCAGTATGGCCTGAAAGGCGACGAATTTGTTCGCAGCCTTGCCTTGAGACAGTGGACCTGGACCGTTTCTCGTAATTTCGGTACGACAGTCTTGCTTCCGGCGACTCTTTCAAGATGGCCACTGAATAACTCGGAGCTGCAGGATCGGCAACATGAATAACGACTCGAGTCACTCGGCCGTACCCCAGCTTGCACCTGGCAGTAAGAAGCGTCGAAGAAGGAATGTGGTCATTTCCGACGACGACTGCGAGGAGTACCACGCCGTCGAAACAGAGCGGGCGGGGAATTCCCTCAACCAGCTCCTGAAAAGGAGACTCAAACGTGAAGTGCGAGGGCCCAAAGTCAGGTTAGAACACAGGGATTACAAGGTTGGCTGGGTAGCAGCTCTCTACACCGAGCTGGCTGCTGCACAGGCTATGCTCGATAATGTCCACGAGCCACTGCCCATGAACGAAAACGATACCAACCTGTATGTGTTTGGCGAAATTGGCGCTCACAATATTGTCATCGCGTGTCTACCCTCGGGACAATATGGCACCGCCAAAGCAGCTCTGGTAGCGAACACTATGCGCTGGAGTTTTCCTTCCATAACTATCAGGTTGATGGTTGGCATCGGCGGTGGCGCACCGCGTGAGCAGCTCGATCTCCGCCTTGGCGATGTTGTTGTCAGCAACCCAACGGCAGGGTCACCCGGCGTCATTCAGTATGACTTCGGCAAGACCGAACAGGAAGGCTTCTTCCACAATACAGGTGTCTTGAACAAGCCTTCCGAGGCGCTTCTTAAAGCGCTGACCAAGCTAAGAGCCAGTCACGAGTTGCAGCCTAATCAGATGCCCACGATGCTCGCGCAGATGAAGAGCTCAAACAGTAATATGGGTAAATACGTTCACCAGGGAGCTGAAAATGACCGCCTTTACGATGCTGCGTACGACCACCCAAAGGGTAAATTTAGCTGCGATGAGTGCGACAGCTCAAGATTGATTGATCGGCCAATTAGGCCTGATAACGATCCCAGGGTTTCTACGGAACTATAGCATCCGCAGATCAAGTCATGAAGCACGGAAAGACGCGCGATCGTGTTGCACAACAACATGACGTTCTTTGCTTTGAGATGGAGGCAGCCGGCCTGATGGACAATTTTCCATGCTTAATTATCAGAGGAATCTGTGACTACTCCGACTCGCACAAACTGGAAGGATGGCAGCCATATGCTGCAGCAACTGCCGCGGCATATGCAAAGGAGCTCCTGATGACTATTCCATCTCAGGAGGGCCAGATTCCAGCGCCAAGGACAATCGAGATCCGACAAGGTCGGCAGCTGACCCCCGAGAAAAAGCTTTTTGTGCTAGGCAGTGTCAATACCGCGTTGCTAAATGTCATGTAGACCAGAGTTCACTTGACAGGCGGAAAGAGATACTCACCTCTCTTAAATTCGATCAAATCGACGATAGACATGCTTCTATCAAAAAAGCACATGGCAAAACCTGCCACTGGCTTACGAAACACCCCAAGTTTGTCAAATGGCTGGACCCCGGATCTGTTGCCCACCACCATGGTTTTCTCTGGATTAGTGGGAAGCCTGGCGCCGGCGAGTCAACAATCATGAAGTTCGCCTACAATCGCGCACAAAGACCGTCGGGCCATAACGCGGCTGTCCTGTCGTTCTTCTTCAATGCTAGAGGTGGAGTGTTAGAGAGAACTGCTGAGGGAATGCACAGGTCTCTCCTTGTACAGCTTCTTGCGAAGATCCCCAGGCTACAAGGAGTTCTTGAAGATCATGAAATCCGGGACCATCTCGATATCAACTCGAAAGCAGAAAATTGGAGCCTTCCCTTGTTGAGGGATGTCTTCGAAAGAGCTATATCAAAATTAGGTTCAGACCAGATAACCTGTTTTATCGACGCGCTAGATGAATGCGCAGAATACGAAGCTCAGCAAATGCTCAACTTCTTTGAGAATCTCGGCCAATGCGCTGTTCAAACTAACACGAAACTGTTCGTCTGTTCTAGTCGGCATTACCCTTCGTTAGATATCCGATACAAAGTTAAGTTCATATTAGAAAATCAACGCGGCCACGACAAGGACTTGGAAGCTTACGTTCAAAACGCTTTGAGTCCCACCACACCTCAGCAAGAGACCGAGATTACGGCACAGATCCTACATAAGGCTTCGGGAGTCTTCATGTGGGTGGTGCTGGTTGTCAATATTCTTAATAAGGTGATCCGAACAGGTCGGATCCATGAGATTGAAGAGACACTAGAACGGCTACCACCGGAATTAAGCAAGCTTTTTGCAGAAATGCTTGGAAAGGATGATTATTATATGGGAGACCTACTACTTTCTGTGCAGTGGCTTTTGTTTGGAACACGTCCGTTGACGGCAGACGAATACTATGCAGCCCTAGTATCGGGCCTGAAACCCGGTTTCCTTCCTCAGTTGGACCCTGAACGCGTCATGAAGCAAGACATCGAAAACTTTGTGGTCAACTCCTCAAAGGGCCTTGCCGAAACTACGAAGACGCAAAGCAAGCCTGCCATGGTCCAATTCATCCACGAGCCCGTCAGAGACTTTTTCCTCAAGGACAATGGCCTTGAAACCACATTCCCTGAACGGGTGATAACCGAGGGCGAATGTCACGAGCAACTTAAGAGATGTTGCTATGCATACATAAAAGCATGCAGTCTATCAATCATCTCGAGCAAGGAATCGGTTTTTCGAAAAGCTGACCGGTTTCCGAAGGCCTTGGGTGCTTCAATGATCGCCAAATTTCCTTCTCTGGGGTACGCCAGGACGCAGGTTTTGTACCACTCCAATGCTGCTGCAAATATGGCAATACCGCAAGACCAGTTTCTGGAAGAATTTGCGGCTTCACTTGAAAATTGGATCAAGTTCAATAATCTCTTTGAGCGATATAAGACCTGTCATTACACGTCAATGGCCTCTTTGACGTATATCCTTGCAAATCGCGGTCTGGATTCTTTACTCGAGGCCAACATTCGCCGCGACCCTCTCATCGAGACATCTGTAGAAGAGCAACACAGAAGCCCCATAGCTGCAGCTATCTATAGAAGCCATCTCAGAGCAGCCGAAATTTTGTTGCTTCATTTGGACAAGAACATGGTCAACAATCACCTTAAAACCAAGGGAGGCAGCACATTACTTTACGGAGCTGTCAAGAAGGGATTGGCCGAGGTTGTAGAATTACTTCTCGCGGCAGGAGCGGAATCTAACGATTCTGAGACCATGGAAGATCCGCTCCATTACGCGATCGTTCAAGGAAATGAGGCTATAGTGAAACTCCTCCTTTTTCGTACGTTTCGCATCAGAACGCCCAAGGCATCTATGGATTCCCAAGGTATTGCAACGACCTCGACTAGTTGCGAAGCTCCAGATGAGCAAAAGCTCCGCTTGGAGGCGGACTACGAGCATGACGATCCAGGACGCCCGAACCCACTTCACATAGCTGTTGGTTATGGATATGCAAGAATAGCGAATCTACTCCTGGAAAAAGGTGCCAATGCCGACCGCCTCATAGCTGGTAAACCTCCGCTGCACATAGCTGTCAACAATGGCGACCGAAACCGTATGAACGTTCTTCTCGAGAATGGTGCAAATCCGGATCAGTGTGATTCATACGGAATCAACGTCTTACGCTAAGCTGTGGACAATTACGACGTGCCCCTCGCCCGTTTCATAATCGAGAAGGGGGCTGATGTCAATCAACGTATGGACGGCATCCCGGTTTTGCACCGAGCCATATCCGCCTCCCTTTATGGCATAGATATCTTCAAAATTCTGCTCGAGAATGTTGCCGACGTTGAGATTGCGGATTGTGATGGTGTCACTACGCTCCATCGCGTCGCCCGCGACGGCGATCATAGCATTTTGGAGATGATACTCAGAGCCAGGCCAGATGTCAATCGTATCGATAACTATGGTCGAACTCCTGTTATCTTCGCATGTAGAAACTACAGCCTCCATCCCACGGCCATCATCGCCTTGTTCGAGCAAGGCGCGGACATCAATTTACCAGATCTGGAAGGAAACACCCCAATGTTTGTCAGTATTGATGCACGCAGACCGCCCCAACTCGAATGCGTACTTCAACTCGGCGCCAACATTAACGACGTCAACAAGCAGGGGCAGACTGCCCTGTTCATGGGCTGCCAAACCGGGAGACTCGAAATTGTAGAGGTATTAACCAGAAACAGCACTATTCAGCTAGGCTCTACAAATCCAGCAGGAGAAACAGCTTTGTTTGGTGTCTTTCCCGGGCACGAGGAAGCCCCGTTGATAGTTAAGTTGCTATTAGAGGCAGGCCTTGATCCCATGCACACGAATTCCGCAGGCGAAACTTTCTTTGAATCATCGACATGGTTTCCGAAGCTTGACAAGAATCTTCGAGAATCCATTTTCAGAGCAATTGCAGAGAGGGAAATCAACCAAACTGACGAGATTGGTCGAACGATTCTGATGAAAGTCGCGACCGATGATGACCCTCGTGCCACTTCATTTCTATTAAAGGTCGGGGCCGATCCCAACATTTCGGACAGGCGAGGATACACCCCACTCTTTGCAGTGATAGACGCATCACAATCGGAACATCATGACCTCGTTGTTGACGCTCTTTTGCGGAGCGGCGCCGAAACACGTAAACCAGGCCCAAACTCCAAAACTCCTCTGCAAATGGCTCAACGACTCGGAAAAAACGGAATTGCTTCCTGGTTGCGCTATATAGCATGATTGATATGCGCTGGAGTTTCGAAAGTTTTTTCCTTTTTTTCCTTTTTTTCCTTTTTTTTTTTTTTTTTTTTTTTTTGGCGCATTGGAAAGGTTATTTCCAGGCATGCAATTGATTTCTCATCTCAACTTCACTGACCAACGTCATCGCACCGAGATCGTGCTGGTTCCACCCTGATCATTAATCATTGAGACGCAAGCTGTTAGATGCGCAATTCTTTCATCTGGCGTGTGGGAGGTCGGTATTCATTACAAATACGACGCGGGATAAATTATGTCAGTCTCGCTAAGTCATCTCGGGTGTGCCTCAATGACCGCCATTCGTGAAGTAATTAGGCAGTTTGATAAAACGGCGAAGCTACTAATGGCTTTGGTCATATTCTGAATTGTCCTTTAAGAAGTGACTGTATGGTAGATCCCGCTTGCTAATCACTCACGTTTCTTCCACCGTTAGGTTGTTCCGAGGCATGGAAGTTTAGCAGAGACACACGTATATAAGATCTTGCCATATCACTCGGACCTGCTATGATCATGCGGATTAGGTCACGTATCCTACCTTAACCTAGGTATGTCAGACTCGGAAGAAATCCTCGTCATCGGGGGCACTGGTGCCCAAGGAAGACCAGTTGTCAGGGGTAAGATTATCATACTCGACAAGGCAAGACTCTCGCATCTATCTAATAAACTAGTAGCTCTCGCAGAGACCAATCGGTATCGCGTCAGGGTCCTCACCCGGAACGCAGAGAACCCTCGCGCAAAGCAGCTTGCTGCTCTCCCGAACGTCACCCTCATCGAGGGCAAACAAGACAGCCAGCAGGATCTCCACCGTGCATTCAAGGGTGTCTACGGCGCGTGGGTGAACACAGATGGATTCACTCTGGGCCAGAAGAATGAGCTCTTTTACGGCATCCGCGCATATGAGATTGCTCGGCATGAAGGTGTCCGGCACTATGTATGGGCTGGCACCGATTATGCATTGAAGTAGTCGGGGTGTAAGCAAGAGACGTCACTCCTCTTTACCGTCCTCGTGATTAGACAACGTTGCTGATAGGCTTGACTAGGGAACGAGAGGTACCATTGGGGCCACAACGATTCCAAGGGGAGAATCACAGACTTTATCTTGGCTCAAGGCCAGGACGGAATGAAGAGTTCGGTTCTCACAACAGGCCCCTACATGGACATGCTACTGGATGGGATGTTTCCACCCAAAGAACAGCCGGACGACTCTTTCCTCTGGGCAAACCCTGCCAGTGCGTCCCCACACAACATCATCTTAAGTCTTGGAAACCTGTCTTACCATGCAGCAGAAAACGGCAAAATCCCGCTCATCGCCCTGGAAGACGTCGGCATCTACAGCCTCTGGCTCTTCGATAACCTCCCCGAGTCCGCGGGCCTGAACCTAGAAGTAACGACCGACGAAGTTAGCTTCGCCGACATTGCAAGGATCTTCACTGAGGTGACGGGTAAAAAGGGCGTCCACAAGCATGTGCCGTTTGACAAGTACGCGCCGCTCGCGGAGCCGTATCCAGGTGCCTACGTCAATTTCGGCGCTGGTCCGGAGGTTGTTCGTGACGAGTCGGATATGACCTGGAGACAGAACTTTGGGGCGTGGTGGCGGTTTTGGGGTGAGGGTATCGTTAACAACAGGGATTTAGAGTTGTTGGATCGCATTCACCCTGGTCGGATCCGGAGTTTGGCAGAGTGGATGCGGAAAACTGGGTATGATGGGAAGCCGAGGCCTGTTCTCAAGGGGATTGAGGATTGGAAGAGTAAACAGGGATCTAAGTTGGCTTGACGGTGAAAGTAGGTGTTCGAAGCCATTGGACAGCTCTTCGAGAGCCGTTCAACCTGTCTCGGTCGACGGTCATTACGACAACACAATGAGATTAGCTTGAACGGAGGGTCACTTCAAGCCTGGTCCAAGGATTGTACAAGAGCAAATCTCAAAGATGCTGGCGCTTCGCCAAATTGTTTGTCTTTGTCTTATTTCACCTCAGCTTTCGAAATCTTGCCAGTCCTATGGCTTTGTCCACTGGCAACAAAAGTTGCGTAAAGCTGTAACAAAGATGACATTCATCTCAGTCATCAGTCTATATAGCCGTAGGTAAGGAATCACCCTTGGTGGTTACAATCACAGTCTACCAGGAATTCGATATCATATCAGCTCTCAGAACATTAGCAATCCAGCATACCAGGACCACTTCAGTCCCAAAGAATGTCCTCGCCACCACCTTCAGATGAGTCTACCAGAACAGATGACGAGTTAGTCTATGATATAAAGCACCTGAACGAGCCACAGAATTACTTGCGTATCCCAGGTGTCATGTTCGACGAAATACCAGACCTGATCCCATCTGAACACTCCGCGGCCCTCTACTATCTCCAACCCAAAGAGTTCAACCTCAATCTCTCATGGGGTGAGTACTATAGAAAGTTGGAGCTTTTCGATTGTGTGGCCAAGAAACTAGTCGATATCTTTGACTAATCCATCCAAGAGCTCAAAGGTGGCATCGAACCCAAAGTTATGGGCGTGAGATGAACGACAATTGGACATGAAGATGATTCTGACCCTGAGCCTGATCCCTCCTTTTGGGACGAGTTTTTCGAGCGAGTGCTTGCTAACCTCGGAAACGAGGCTGAAAAGTTTGGCATGACTTCTTTAGACGTCATGTGGATTATGTACTTGTACACTAGAGCTTGGGAGAATACGCCTCTGTCGCTGAGGACCAAACAGGCGGGGTATTGGCGCAATGCAAACCTCCATTATTTGCACGATTTGCTGCCGGAATGGGTTGGGATGTTGAAGACTAAGAAGTTGAAGTGGACGACTGTTTTTGGTGAACTGTTTGGAGTTGGGCGATGATGGATGATAGCTGACGCGGAAGATACGATAGAACGCTTGTTTGATACACTTTCTCTACGTTTCTCCTCTTTATCAATATGTCCTATTTCGATGTCTAAGGTACTCTTAGATGATCTTCTCAGATATATCACTATGAATTGTCATGAGATTGACCACCCACGTCAGGGAGAAAGATATCTAAACACCAGCCCGAAGGCGCTCTGCGAAGTCCTTGACTGTGGTTACCAGGTCCCGATCCTGAGAGAGGCCGAGACCGAGGGCCTTGGAAACATCAAAATACGCCGGCCAACTCCCTACAATGGCTTCGATCTGCGGGCTCCTCTCTTCGCGAACTAGGTTTCTTGCTGTTGTTCCTCCTACAGCCTCTAGTGCATTCAGGATGTCTGCCACAGTGACAGTGATGCCGGGCAAATTGAGGACCCTCGAAATCCCAAACTTCTCACGAGGAATGCCCTTGACGTCCACAAGATTCTTGACCACCGTCTTCGGCGAGCACACCCACATGGGTAGCTCCGACCTTACAGGCAAGATGTTTCCCTCGCCCTTGAGTGACTCTCTCACAATACCCGAAGCAAAGGAAGAAGCCGCAGCGCTCGGGGCCCCCGGACGGACGATGATGGTGGGCAGCCGCACGATCCGTCCGTCTAGGAGTCCACGGCGTGAGTAATCTCCCAATAGCGTCTCGATTATCAGCTTCTGCGCGCCGTATGAGGACTGGGGTATCGGGCAAGTTGTCTCGGTGTTGATCTGGCCCGGGGTAGCGGGGCCGTAGACCGCTAATGAGCTGGGGAATACCACAACAGTTCTGCGATGCGGCGATGTTTCTTGGCGCAAGGCGTCGAGGATGAGACGGTGGCTGTCGAGATTTACGGCAAGACCCAATTCAAGATTTGCTTCCGCGCCTCCGGACATGATGCCATGAAGAAGGTAGATTGCGCTGAATCGCGGGCGGTTTGTAAGTAGGGAAGCGACAGCCTCTGGTGAAGTGAGGTCTGTTTGGAGTGACGTTATGCGGGATACGTGAGAAAGGGCTTGGTTCCTAATTGGAGGGGCCGTGGTGTCTGTTGCTGTAAGATGAATCGACGGTGATGATAAAAGGAGGGCAGTGATGAGTTCCTGGCCTATGAAGCCGGCGGCCCCGGTTATGAGGATGTGGTCTCCTTCAGATGCCATTTTGAGGGCTAAGTCTGACGGCTCATGAAACAGTACAGGAGCGTGGTAGGAGTTAATAGTTGTTGTTTAGACTCGTGAAACCTCGGCAGTGGAGTTGCAATTTTCCAGTCTCCGGGGTTTCGAGATTGTTGTAATACCCAAGGAATCCGGAATGTGTTGTCTAAGTACTATAGATAACATAGAGTTCCTCAACCGATCCGCTCCTTTTTGAAGTGATCGGCATGCGACCACTTAGTGGATAGCATAATCTTTATGTTAGTCATATCTGCCAGCTGAAGCCTTAGTCTCAGTGCCTGAACGCGATCGTAGCATCGCGAGCTTTCCTTCAACATGACCTTTCTCCGAATTCGTCCGGCAAAGATCTCCGCACCGGGAAGAAGTCCGGGTGGCAACGCTTGCAACCCCGCATGATCCACAGCCCCGCATCGATGAACTGGATGATTCCCCGGCAGTGAGATTACGGGGAGTGTCGGACTTGTCTCCGAATAAACGGTCTTCTCGGTCGTTGTTTCAGCGGCTAGCGACTTGAAGGAAGTAGGTAAGACAGGTGTTGGTTCCCGTCTCTCCCGATCGGCGTTTTCTGCCGGCTCATCATACAGCCCTTTGGCTGTCTTTTAAGTCCAAACTCAATCTTAATGGCCACGTCTGGTGTGGTTCCCGCAGTTGCTTCAACGGCCGATTTCACATAAGGGAACAAAACGATCAGCGGGAAACTTTTAAGAAGTGATGGCCTGAATGCTGCCAACGGCACGTGCTAGTTTTACTACACGTCCGGGTGCTGGGCACGATGTGGTTCTCTTGCTAGATGTAAAGAGAAGCCCTAGGATCGTAATGTGCTCGTTGGGTCTCTGATTGAAATGGCCCTATCAAGCTTGAGATCGTCTCTCGGCGAATTCATGGAGCTCCGCCTCTGGACCGATTCCATTCTTCGCGTCCACATCCAGCTCTCCCAGGCGGTTAGTTGCTAGGTCATCTCCAAACAGCTCCGCAATCTCCTCCAAGGACTTTCCGGACTGCCAAGAGTCAGTAAGAGTTAGTTAGCTCGTTGAGGACGTGACTTACAGTCTCTGGCAGGAAGAAGAAGTAGAAGACGGCAGCCGCCAGGTTAGTTGCGATGAAGAGCGAGTAGTACCTCCAGCTGACGGATGCAATTGCTAGCGGTGTAACTTGTGAGAGCACAATCGCAGTAACAGACTTGGCAGCGACCGCAAACGCCAGACCCTTGGTCCTCAGGAAGAAGGGAAACAGCTCCGAGGGCACAACCCAGATCATAGCATTGAAAAATATCGCGTAGCACATGGAGTAGAGAAAGATGGCGCCTATGGCGGCCCTCGCTCCGGCTGCATTGTCATTGTCCTTATTGCCATAGACTGCGCTGAGAGCCATGCACAATGCAATCATGGCGCTCAGTACCAGAGAGCCGCTCCATAGAGTACGAGTTCGTGGCCAGCGATCTGCGACGACGAAGAGGTAGATGACCTGGCCGAGAATCCCCATCATGCCGTACGCACCGCTAATAAGCAGCGCTGTTCTGCCAGTAAAGCCGACGGTGGCGTAGAAAATGTTCTGGAAGTTCTGAATGACAGAAGAGCCGCTGAGCTGTCCCATGGTGACAATGAAGGCGGCTGTAAGTGTGCGGCGGACATATTTTCTGGAAAATAGTGCACGTAGGGCTGTCATCCAGTCCATATTGCCCTGGGATCGCTCCAGTAGAATCTGCTCACGGATTTGTATGAGCTCGCGGCCAACCAGATCGTCATTGTCTGCAGCCCCGTGTAAGCTCGCCAAAACGGTCCTAGCTTCTTCGTATCGATCACGGAGTATAAGCCACCGAGGCGAGAACGGTACGTAGAAGACCATGACGGAGAGGAGAATCGGGATAGGGAGTTGCATTGCCAGTGGGATCCGCCATTGACCATCTCCCATTGCAAACGCGCCCGCGTAACCAACCTGGAATACAGTCAGTGTGTGAAGGAGGTACCTGAACAAGTCGAGGAAGATACCCAATTAGCAATGCCAAAACCTATGGCTATCATCATACCCTGGAGTCCGACGAGGAAACCTCGGCGCGCTGGAGGTGCAACTTCGGCAAGATAGATGGGAACAACAGAGAGGAGTTGACCACAGCCGACGCCAGCCACGAGACGGCCTGCAATCATCATGCCAACTTGGACAGCTGCACATTGTAGTATGGACCCAACAATAGCTGATGGGAGTATCAGAAACACTTCCAATGTATTTTTCCACGTGTGGGGGGAAACCAACTCAAGATCGAAGCAAGAAGAATCGTGTACTTTCGGCTCAGCTTGTCGGCAAGGTAGCCTACTGTCATTCCGCCGATGGCCTGGCCAGCGTTGTAGACCGAGACGATGGCACCTGTGAAGATGAAGAGTCAGTTTTGTGTATATATCACATGAGATCGTCTAGGGTTGTGTGAGTCGTACCTTGATAGCTAGTGTTGACCATAGACGGTCCATACATCTTGAGTTTGAAACTATCATGGCCAAAGGTTGTGGCGATAATCCCTGACTCTCGTTAGTATTCTCTCATCAAGTACATCGGAGACATCGGAAACAAACCAGAATCAAACCCATAGATGAAGCCACCCTGAGCGGCGACGAGCGCCACAGCAAAAATGAGGAAACCCATTCCAAAGTCACCGAACAACTAACAAGAAGATGTGTGGAGTAGTCAAGAATCTGGGGAACTGCAGTTCCAACATGCAGGTTGAAATCTGGGGCATTAAGATCATCTATATCAAATCAGCCCTCTACCCTACTACATGGTCGGTGCAAAGGTACACCGATGAATTCGGCTCTACGCTACAAAGATGTTGCCGGCCAGGAGGTCAGAACGCCGTAGTCATGACGAATTCGCCTAGCTAACGTATTGCCCAGACTGATATCGGCAACTTCCATCAGATCGCTCAAATGACTGGTACTGTTTAGCGCTCGGCACGACTTTCCTTCCTAGTTTACCTTTCATCCTTGCCCCTACCTAGAGCATGCGGGGGCGCGGAGTCTCCGCTTCATCCTTGAGATCCTACATCTCGAACGTCTCGTGAGTGGTCAATGACAGGCTTGGCTGCTCCGGAACCGCTGCCGATGCCGATACGTACATTCTAATAACCCTTGAGATAACGGCAGTTGGCCGCGCGGTGATCATCTTGAGCTCGTGCCAAACCAAAACCGATTCGGTGCCTCTTTGCACCGGAAGTTGCCAAGCACGGGGGACATTAGACCGCAAAGGTTTTATTGAGTCTATTTCACCTCTCGGAATCCAGACTGACTGAGGTGCATGGGTCGATGAATGTCACTACTAGTTGCACACAACAAACCATGTCTTGTCCAGCAATTACGCAGCCTGTCTTCGAACACCACCACAGTGGCCTGGGCGTCGCTACGTCTAAGCCAAGAGTCTCTTGGCGATTCAAAACTAGCGATGCTACTATCGCTGGCTGGGTGCAGACTTCGTACGAACTCGAGATCAAGTTCGCTTGTGACGAGAAGCCCCAAAGCTACAAAGAGGCCAGTGACCAGTCTGTGCTTGTGCCATGGCCGGCAAGGGATCTGGCTTCTCGTGAAACTGCGACGGTTCGAGTACGGGTATATGGGGAGAGTCTGGGTGACGAAACTTATGCCAACGACGAGCCAAGTGCGTGGTCTGAGCCAGCAACCGTGGAAGCTGCTCTGCTGAACAGAGACGACTTTCGAGCCGACTTCATCACAGCGGCCCAGCGAGTTGGACCTCATGGCCCTCTACGACCTATTCGCTTCCGCAAAGAGTTCACATTACCTCAAGAGCTCGATCTCAGCTCTGCTTCAGCCCGTTTGTACATCACATCGCTGGGTGTTTTCGAAGCCTGGATCAACGGGAAGTCAGTCACGGACGAGTGCATGGCCCCGGGCTGGACCAGCTACAAGCATCGTCTTGTCTATCGTATTCTTGACGTGCAGAAGCTCCTCATTCCTGGCGGGAAGAATACGATCTGCGTCGAAGTTGCGGAAGGGTGGTACGCTGGGCGGCTTGGGTTTAAGGGCGGAATACGATTTCGATATGGCGACACTCTCGGACTATTCACGCAACTAGAAGTCAAGGAAGGATCTGTCACTTCCTGGAGCCTTCTTTCAGATGAATCCTGGTCTTGTGCCCCCAGTGCTCTTACCAGAAGCGAAATTTACGATGGCGAGGTGTACGATATGCGGGAAGAGAAGGGAGATTGGAAGTCTGTCGAAGTTCCTGGGGACACCTCAGACGCAAGGATTCTTCCATGGCCTCAAGCAGCGATGGTGGCACCGGACGCACCGCCAGTTCGAGTCATCGAGACGAAGGCATGTATCAAAGTCTTCCAGAGCAAGACTGGGAAAACGATTCTTGACTTTGGCCAGAATCTTGTCGGAAAGCTCTTCATCAAGTCGGTTCACCTCCGAGAGGGACAAGAGGTCACGTTCCGCCACGCTGAGGTGATGGAAAACGACGAACTAGGCACCAGACCCTTGAGAGATGCCAAGTGCTCTGATACTATCATTGGATCGGGCGAGCCTCTTTATGATTGGTCACCCAAGTTCACCTTCCACGGCTTCAGATATGTCCAAGTCGATGGATGGCCGGGTGGTGGCCCCTCCACAAACGACATCCAAGCTCTCGTGATGCACACAGACATGAGGCGCAGAGGCTTCTTTGAGTGTTCGAACCCCTACGTCAACCAACTTCACAAAAATGTGGTTTGGTCTATGCGTGGCAACTTCTTATCGATTCCAACAGACTGTCCTCAACGCGACGAAAGACTTGGTTGGACCGGAGATTTACAGGTGTTCTGCCCGACAGCAACGTTCCTGTACGATACGTTAGGCATCCTAGGCAACTGGCTTGAGGATGTGGCGGCTGAACAACTGGAAGAGGGAAAAGGAGGCATTCCACCCTTGGTTGTTCCCCTGGCGATCTCGCCCAACTGGCCACACATTGCCCAGGCTGTATGGGACGACGTGACTGTTCTCGCCCCAGACGCGCTGTACCAATACAGCTCTGACAAGGGGTTGCTTGAGAAGCAGTTCGCTAGCATGCAAACATGGCTTGACGAAGGAGTTGACAGAGCTTCCGACGGTCTTTGGAACCCGGATAAGTGGCAGCTAGCTGACTGGCTTGATCCGAGTGCACCTCCTGATGATCCTGGGAACGGTCGGACTGACAGCATTCTTGTTGCGAATGCTTATTTGGTACACACGACTTTGGTCTTCTCACGCCTCTGTGCGGCCGTCGGAAAGCTTGATTTAGCTGCCAAGTATGCCAGTGATGGCGAGAGATTGAAACAGCTATTCCAGAGGCGTTACATCACGCCCGAAGGTAACCTGATGTCGAGCTCTCAGACTGGGTTATCCCTCGCGTTTCGGTTTGGTTTGTATCCCGACGACGTATCCCAACGCCAGACTGCTGCAAAAGCCCTCGAGAAGTTGGTTCGAACTGCGCGCTTCCATATCAGTACGGGCTTCGCGGGAACGCCGGTGATATCGCATGCTCTCACCAAGATTGGACGCCCGCAACTGGCATATCGAATGCTTCTCGAGACAACTTGCCCGAGCTGGCTGTACCCTGTCGTATCAAAGGGGGCGACAACGATATGGGAGCGATGGGATAGCATGCTGTCAGATGGGCGAATCAACCCAGGGCAGATGACCAGCTTCAATCATTACGCCCTTGGCGCGGTGGCAGACTGGCTTCACGGGTCTGTCGGTGGTATCTCACCTCAAGAGCCTGGCTGGAGGATGATTCGCGTAGAACCTGTTCCAGGTGGGAATTTGACGAACGCTACTGTCTCTTTTGACGGCCCTTACGGAAAGGTGGCTTGCGAATGGGTGCTGGATGGCACAGACTTCAAGATGAGGCTAGAAGTCCCGCCAAGCTGCTCCGCGGCAGTGTTTCTACCTTCAGGGTTACCAAGATCCTTTGCCGCAGAGACAGAGAAACAACGTGCTGTAGTGATGGTGCAGTCAGGGGTTCATGAGTTTGAGGATACCTTTGACCCGGGCGAGTGGCCGCCTCTGCCCTTGGTGGCCGCTAACCAGCCTCTGCCATCGAACACAATCGCGGGTTAGGCTTGATTCTTTCACGTTCCTCGAGGTCTTACATGAAATTGATTTTACGGGAATTTTATTATGTACTCATGTATGAATTGTCCTCATTGGATAGTTCCCATTGCTGTTGGGTATCATTCAAGACCATCTCATGCTTCGCAAGTTCGCACTGCAACCCTTCGTTCTAGAAACATTCTGAGGTATATAAAAGTGTTGGAATGAAATAGTAGTCAAGAAGAATTTGATCAGGTAATTATAGAGTGATATCTCTCAAATGAAGGAAACAGTCGCTGAGTCGCTATGCATTTGATCCAAATCGCGGTGTCATTTGGACCTTCATGTAGCCTTCGTGACCTTTCTTGGGGTATGTGTTCAAATAACGGAATCCGTCTGCCCTATCCATTTTCTCATTCCATAATGAAATATTGAAGTTGTAGATGAGGAATGCGACCGTTTTGCGTAGAACTCGGTGCGCAATACTGGTGAAGCATGTTAGTTGAAGCATATCTTCGGGGTGAACATATAACACCTACTGTTGTCCTAGACATGTTCGTGTACCAGTACCAAATGAGACGGAATGACTCTTGGTTGTCTTTGATTCTTGATTGAAACCAAGCCATCTTTCAGGCTTGAAAGTATTCGGGTCTGGGAAGAGGATGGCATCGCGCTCGAGTAGATGTAAGGTGAAGCTCATACTCGTCTGCGAATTGTCAGATACAACCAGAGTGCAAGTGACTAAGATTCTCTCACCATTGGAGGTATGATCGCTCCTTGGTATTGCACCGGAGTTTCACTCTGTCGTGGTTGTCGATGCCAGCTGGGCGAGCTCAAGCGGGATGACTCCCTGCATACAGCATCCTGAGAAAGCATCAGCGCCAAATTCTATTAATTTATGCCAACATCAAGGTCGCACATACCAAATATCTTAGTTGACTGGTTTTTGGGTCCCTCCAGATTCGGTGCCCGTATGTGCCGATATCCAGAGTATCCAGTTCGGCTCGAATTTTCTTGATGCATTCCGGGTTTTGGATGAGATGGTGGAGTACGAAAGTCAAGTTGCTGAGAAGGGATTCATTGCCAATGAAAATAGCTTGTGATGACTCGTGCACGGTTTGGGTCTCGTTCCCTATCTCGTTGAAGACCCGAGCCAACACACTCTGATGACTATTCTCGTCATCCCAAGACTTGACCGTAGGTCTGACGTGAGAGCTAATTAACTGTGAAGAGGTTAGTAATCTTGATGTTGTATCCGGAGAGGGTCGGTCCAGTGAGCTTACGTTGTCAAGCCACCCCAAAGGTGAAAAGGATCGAAGAGCTGGGACATAATCAAACATGATCTTGATCGGTGGCATACATCTTAGTACGGTAGCGAGGTCGATGGCGCTGAAGGCTCGTGTCACATCGTGAGTGGCTTGCAAATCGTAGACCTTGAGAAAACCATAGTTCTCTTCAGTGAGATACGAAATCATGACGTCGTTGGTGTAAGCCCATAGGTAATGCGTCAAGTTGATAACTTCTTTATCTGAAGCAGCATCTGCAAGGCGTGAGTGAAGAGACTCTACATGCTTATCCAAAGTCTTGGAGTATTCAGCCAAAGCCTGGCCAGAGAAAATTGGCCGCATGACTGCTGCTCTCTGCGCATGCTTCGTAGGACTAGCCAGTCCGCCAAGAAGTTTGTTGAGAAGACCGTAGTAGTTATCGCACTTGAAGAGGTCGGCGCGCCGGTGATGGTCGAGGTTGAACTTGTTGTCGACGAAGTGCAGTTCGTTGGGCCCAATTCTCACGACAGGGCCTATTATGACATTCTCAGCTTGGTTGCCAGTGCAAGTTACAAGCAATGGGCGCACAACGTACCGTATCTTTCGTGGAGTGAGATGATGTTCTCAAGCCAATCGTTCTTCAGCAGGACGTGATAGGCTTCGTAGAGTTTAGTCATACCGGCAATCCTCGGCCCGGGAAAACTGGCAATAGGAGACAAGAATATCCGGTACGTGTACTTGATGACGAGGTAGAAGGAAACCAGATAAACCATCTTGACCGTAAAGTCATTCAGGGCACCGAAGACCGTGATAGCAGCGAACCACGTCATGGCAAGGATGATTTCTGGAGTTGTTTGTGACTGTGGGATTGATCGCTTGGAACGCAATTGTCTAACGGTCGGCAACGCAGCTGCTTTTTATATCAGTCACCCCATCATGCCATGTCTCTTTCCAGAATGGGGGCATAGCATTACCGTTTCCACTCACATGTACACTCTGCAAGCCGTGAGGAATAGTATGAGGCGTTTCCCCATTTGATGTTTCCAGGCCAAATAGGTAGGTCTGGGCTCTACCCAACGTCCGTTGGCTGCAACGAAAACTATACGCCATCATGGCGAGGGTTCCCAATCGGTCCCGGTGCGAATTCATGAGTAGAGAAGAGCCATCACTTTGCGCCGGTTCGTATTGGATAAGATCAGAGCCCCAGGAAGAAGCTGTACTATCGATTGCCGACGGTTCAAATGTGAAAATTGTTTTTGATACGTCGTTTGGTATCATGGACTGGAATAGATTAGTCCCTGTGTTAAACAATCGAACAAACAAACAAGATCAGTCCCTGCGAACTACACGAATCGAGGATCCATACCACGGCAACAGGGTACGGCGGTAGCTCCGCACTCATAGAACAGCTCGGCTGATGCAAGTAGAAGTAGAGCGGCTGCAGGCCCGGATCGCAACCCCTTGGAACCACATGCTTGGAGGTTGGTTCGGCCTGTGGGCAAGAATAAGGAGGAAGCGGTCCGGATAGTGGCAATTGCTGTTGCAGGAAGTGGCTCACAAGGGTCATCGCACCCGGTGCATTGCGGAGTTGACGTGTGGAGTATGTCAGCAAGGAGCTGTACTATCGAATTTGCTGACGAAAGACACAGGGGCCAAAATGCCGTTTTTGCGATGGTCGATGTTTGTTGGCGAGGGTGGCTGTCTAGCTGAATATTTTTTTGTCGTGGACCCCGATATATTTGGGACTTTGGAGAAGCAATGGAACGTCAAATATGCAGAGGTTCCACCGCCATCTTATCTAAACGCCCACCTGGCACCGGGGGCATCTAGAATTCATCGTGATCCGACGAACCAGGACCAGCTGGTGGGCGTGGCTTCGATCGGGTATGCCGTTGACAGGATGCCAAGATCACCGTTTCCCATTAAGTCGTCACCAATGTCTGAACTATGCCGCTTATGCTTTTGCAACGGCAGCTTATCTTGGGATTTCTTTGCTATCGGTGCTCGCAAGTCGGGACTTCGGCACCATAATCGAAAGAACCGTGGGAGTGCGGCACACAGGTCGAAAGAGTTGCACTACCCACATGCTCTGTGCAATGCTAGGGCTGATCATTCGGGCAGACAGCTTCATTCCCGGAATGCGGGAGCTAGGGTGGTGGGAACCTTGTCGCCTATTCGATGCAATCCGTGAAAGCTGTAGGTAGTCAACAGCCATCAGAGGAACAAGCCTTTTCGGACTTTAGAGAAGAATTACACTTTGAAGAACGTTTCGATGCCCGCTTCTCGGAGTTTCCCTGGCCAATTCGCACCGCGGGCCATTTTTAACGTTTTGGTTTCACTAAACAAATCTAAACCTTCTTCCAAACTCTGGAGACATTGCCTTTTGGCGCCGTCGCACCAACTTATACGAACAGCCACTTAGAGACTCTACTCCCCCTTCTACGCAAACCCCGAAGTCATCGGACAAACAACGGGGAAATCTAGAGTAGGGTGATCAAAGGGAAAATACCAATTGGCAACGAGGACAGCCATACAACCCCAGATTGCTAATCATGACGGACAGTTCCATAGGTTTGGTTGGGTCGCACCATCCTGGGGCTCCACGCGTTAACGCGCAAGGCTCTGCTTCCCGGTAGTAATGATCGCTCGGAACCAAGACAACCAATATGTCACTAGTAAGGGCAGCTGGTCTCTGCATACTATTATCGCTCACGTGCAAGCACTCAACAAGGCATTGATGCATGCATCCATTTTAACAAGAGGTCACGGCAGATCGTGAGATGGGTAACGATACGGGAATTTACAAATAAAGTCATGTTTCAATGTTAACTCTCTCAAAGTGGGCTCTTCCAGGAAGATTGTTGGTACCTTGGTCGGCGTACCCCAACTACAATTGTGCATAAGTCTCGTGAGAGCCGCTCCATCTGCCGCGTGTCATGGAACATGATATTTACAGAAATTCGAAGTCGCGCTTCAGAATTGAGGGGTTGCGCGGAAATTTGGGCGGCATTGATTTAGCCTTGTCTCAAGATGTCCTATTCGGACGACTTTTGGTCCAGGACTCTTGATCTTTGGCGACATAATACTGACCCCATGTGCTTGAGCTTCATCCCGAGCAAATGTGCAAATCTAAAGGAAGAGAAGTCGGTAGTTCAGGGTACTCAGTACTACTCTAGCCGCCGATCTGCGAGGATTACGAATGTTTTATTGAGCAGCACGCCGAGTATTGTGAGACCTGGCGGAGCACGTGGCGAAGAGTTTTCTAGTACTTTGTAGTCTGAGGCCTAGATCTCACGCAGTATGATCCGGTATAATTGCCTCTCACAAGCCCGGATTATAGTAGCAGTTTTTTCAGTGGGCTTGAAAAATCTTTGCGCTCGTTGTTGTAAAGGCCAGTAGAGTGATCAAGATGGTATTAGCCCAGAGAACCTAAGCATGCTTGGCCTCTGGCTCCTTTACTAACTAGACACTTACACTCGAGGGTCGTTTGGATAAGATAACTGTTTACGCTCAATATGCCTGGCCATAAAGCCAGTCCCCCGTTTTGCGTGGGAGGCGCGGCGCCGGTGATAATTGTTGTCACGCCCTTGATGGTGGTTGAGATCGTTGGGCAGACATCATTTTAAGCAACTCGGACTTGAATTCCGACAACGAATGGAAATCATACGGTTGATCAGTCGAGATACCATATAGACCACATCTTAAGAACTGTTGCTCATATTCATGTGCCATTTCTGCAAACTTGAGCAAATAAATGATGCCTGTTGCACTTTGTCTTTGTCACAGTCCGTAGTGCTCCTAGAAACCAACTCTATCGTAAGTCCGGTAGTATTCGCTTGCTCTGTAAAGCACTCTGTATCGTGAATTTACCAACGAGACAATTCTCCACGACGGAGATATGTGCCCGATGGACTTCGAGGTTGGGGTCGACTTGCCAAACTCTTTCGTGTCCACCAATAGAAGAGTTCCATGAGCCAGGTTGATCCTACCAAAAGTTCATGCCAGTGCTACATTTGCCGAGGTGTATTGCTATGAAAGCTTGCCAACTTGATCCTAGTGTCATCTGAAGTTTACTGAGCCATTTCCTTTTAGGGTAAGCTCCTGCCTCTCTGGACAGAAGTCCAATTGTCCCTGTGTAAGCGGAACCAATCGCTCACACAAGTCAGCGCATGGGTAAAATGCTCTCAGGATCACGAGGCTTCTTCTCATGGAAATACTAAACAAGGAGTTCGATTGCCGTTTTAACCGCCTCTTCGCCCGCAAGAGGCCTCGTGGTAACGCTAGACTATGAATCGTAGAGTGAAACCACAAGACGTGGCGGGGGAGCAGCGAGCTGATGGCCATTGCATCTTTCAACTTGAGTCAAGCCTCGCATAATGTAGAGTAGGCGATCCTAGTTGGGGGAAACGAAATTGAGGTTTCAAACCTGGCAGTCTCGGTTTCGTTCTCCGTTGAAGCTTCATGATTGTTCTCCTGGGTCGATGCGACTCTATGCCTGGCTCTCGGCGGCACGGACTCTAAAATACCGCGGCACTTTATCATTCCGGCAGCTCGAAGTAGTCTGTAAGACGAGTTGGTTTTATACGACTCGAGTGTAAAGAACAAATGATCTTGCTGTCAAATGTGCGTAAGTCCTGGCCGGACAACCCTTGGTGCGGCGCCAAGATGGGCCAGTGGGGCGTCCGGGCCTCACTTTTCAGATCCTTTGGGCAACTCAGCAGCGACGCTTCTGCCGTATCGGGCACCCAGAAATTCAAGATAGATTTGAGCTTCTCTCTGATAGTAATATCTGGCGCCAGACCGTCACCGATGCCGATGCCAGTGCAATGCCAACTGTAGCCCTTCTGTCTCTGCGTAAAAATACATCGACACTGTCATCACTCTTGCCGGTCCCAATACTGTTTTTTGGAAAGACGATTACTACCACTCAGAAAGCTACGTACTCCGGTCTCTCGAGCAGCCAGGGCGGAAAGATCTGGACGATCAAGGAGATCAACGTCACAGCAATGGTCTGAGGCAAGCCAATGTTTTCATTTCCCATTTAAGAAACTGAGGGGCCTTCATTCGATTCTTTGTAAACATTCATGGTATGAGATAGCTGTATAAACAGCGATTCTACAGAATCAAAGACATGTGGGGATTCCGAAACCTCCATTTTCCTTCGGAAAACGTTCCATGCAGTGCTATTCATCGACTCTGTAGAAGAGAGTAAGGAGAAGCTTGGAGACTCTCGGTTTCTGCCGTTTCCTTTGTGAAAGGAGATCTTTGACATAAAGGTTTCTTGGACGGCTCGTCAGGGTGGTGTTTGCAGCCTCTAGTGCGTACATACCAAACGGACCCCAAGCAAACTGAATAGGGGAATCTGTCATCGCAGCCCATGATGAGGAACTCAGTCACTACTGGATCCGACTATCCATTGATTATGTTCTTCAACAAGTTGTTCCGGGGAGAACTTGCTCAGAAGGGGGATCTTCGAGATTAAACGACATTGAATCCAGATCCTTTCTTGAGCAACAGATTCCGTGACAATAGCAGAAGGTGAAAAGTTGGAGTGAGAGATGCAACGAAATGATTCGAGCGAAACAATAAAACAACAATCGGTTCCTCGGAACGATCTGAAAAGAACAACCGAAAGAAAAGAAACGTGGAAAACAGGAAGCGGCAGCACCTAGACGTTTGCGTCGTTGGAGGTTGAATGGCGGTCCCCTGCCACTGATTCGAGGTTTTGCTTTTCATCGCCGTCAGCCAATCCCCAATTAACAACATCCTGTTTGTTTTTCCTTCCCGCGGGAGTTGATCCAGCTCGGTACGCGCATCTCGCTAGGGGAGACAGGCTCAAATCATACGACACCGGTAGAGACCACTCTTCCTCCCCTACCTGCATGATCCCGAAAGGTCCACAACTCCAGTCAGTTTCCCTCACCTGCGTCGGAGACGGCAATGATTTAATCTCGATTCGGATCGAAATTATCTGGGTCAACAAGATCCTCTGCGCATGAATTAGTCAGTCCGACCATATGAGGATTGCATCTTTCGCCCAGCTTACTGGAACGGCAGCCTCCCGCCCCTCACCAGTGCCCAAATTGTCCCACGGGCAAATCTGTAAACGTCCCCATGGTCATTGGAAGTTCAAGACATGATCCCTGGGATTTGCTGCGTCGAGCCGCGGGTACGACCTCGCCCCAACGGGTCCCGACTTATGACAGGTCTCAAAACACACGCAGCGCATGGTTCTTTCTGAACGGGCTATCTCCCATTAGAGACCAGCTGTTTCTGCGAGTATCGTGCGAACAAGTGTCATACAGATCTTGGGCCGGGGTTTCCTCCTTTTTTCATCGTCTTTCTCACTTGAAATTAGTGCGTCTGGGACGTCCCGCAGCAACAAGTCCAACACCCATGTCAATCGTCCCCTTGTAAGTTATGCAGTGCATGCAGACTGCAACGTACGCCACCAAGATATGTGTTGCAGAAAACTGGGACTGACAGCCGGGCGGACAGTCCGGCTTGATGGCTCTTGGGAGAATACAGCGTTTGAAGATGGGCAGAATATTTGAGGTTTGAGGAAACGTGAGAGAACAGGGTTTCAACGGTTCGTCCGTAAGGCATGCAAGTCGTCATTTCTTCTTCAAATCCAATTCGTGAGATGTTGGTCATGCATGTATATGCAGACTATGCAGGCATACGTGCGAGCTCAAGAGCCCGCATGCTTAACAGCTGAGATATTCTGCAGAGCGCAGACACACGACCGGTGAGCTGTACATGAACACCTCCGTGGAGATAGGAGGAGGGGTCTCTGTCTGCTCACCGATGACCTCAGTTGCAGTTCGGCTCTGAAGATCTTCAGCAAAAGCCATGCTTCACCTCTGTGTACAACTACAAACAAACCATTACCAGAGTACCGGCCGGCAAGGCCGTCGCAGTGGCAACGAACCCCGATTTTCGCCATCAAGATCGATTCGCTATTCGGTTTAGCTCCCGACTCAACATAACAAACTGCAAGATGAGAGTCATTTAGTGATCTATCATTTACCCCTCATTTTGGAGATGGATGCTTCTCTCACGCTTCGGCCGTTGATGGGCACATGAATACAGGATGACATGCATGGACACACTCAACGACAGATCTATCCAGCACTTGAAGCCCCATGCATCCTGCAAGCCTCTCCTGCACGTTCCCTTCTAGACAAATTCGGTCCAAGCTGGGTGGATATCCCTGGTTAGCAAGACGTGGTCCGGGGCCGATACCATATTGCCGGTATGCAGCATGCTGAGAAAGGAACCGCTGGCTATTTCAGCCCTGTCATAGCACCGGGGAAGGGAGGCTTATGGACCGACATCCACAAAGTCTCTGAGTTCGAAGAGAGACGAGTTGGTGATGCCGTTTTCGTGATCTCCCACGTGGACATATTTTGCTGCGCCGCTCTTTTCTCACATTCACATTGTTGCCCCCATGATTGGCTTTGCCTCTTCGTGGTTTTTTGATCTCCATCTACTTTCGTCTCGCAGGAGTCCTTGTAGAAGAACATGCAAACTTCGCAGTGACGTGTCAAGCCAAGTACACTTCCGTGATCCCCACTCTCCGCAGCTCGTGATCTGGATCTCGGTATGCACGATTTTCCAGACCTCCTAGCACGTAGTAGGAAGGCTCATACCACAACTGTACTTGTGTTATGGATCTCTGCGTAGCCCAGATCGAACCAGATCCAGTTCCGGCCCTCAGCCCGGGGCCTTCGCCAGTCTGAACTATACTCGTTGAGGAGGAACGGGCGAGAGTCTTCCTGCATGAGCCCGGTTACCTCACGAGCCAGGGCCCAAGGAGCCGGTATCAGTAGGTCAGCATCGAATGGCAAGGATGCCGGTCTGCCAACCGCATACGACAGGCGACAGGCCGTTGCAATGATCAAACGCCTACAGCGGAAACGCCACCCTGGCCGGCAGTACCTCCGCGATCTTCCTCTGGATCCAGATTCCCATGACCCCCCCTTGTCTTAGTAAACACTCGCCGGAATGGTACCTGCCCCCTGGTCGTGGGAGAGACCTAGGCTCGTGGCCTTTTGCACGGAGACGATCCTACGGGGATAGCGTTCAGGGTACAAGTGCTGCTGCAAGTCGGTACCCGGGAGCGATGGCGGTTCCAAATCGTTGACGATGAGTGTGGGCCTCGCAACATGGTGATGCGCGATCAAGCCCTAATGGTGTAATCCAAGCTATCCGTCTGCAGATGAGCACACGGGCTATCCTGATCCCTGAGCCCACACACAAATACAACCCATCCTGCCATCTGCGCGCCGAAGATGTACCCGGGCCGTAGGCACCGCCCGAGAATTAGAGTGATACCCTGCAGTTTGGTGGGGAATACTTCGAAGGAGGCTGAAATCTGACAGATTTGAACGGCCCCGTAGAATGAAAGGAGGTATTCTAGACCTTCCATACCTCTATGGAACGTCCTAGCTGATGGTCATCAGTGTTAATGGAGGCGGCTCAGAAGCCGGCCTGGACAAATAAAGCGGCTTCGGATACGCACGATACCCAAAAGGTAGAGGAGACCTCATGTATGAAGCTCTTCTGGGTGGAATACCCGAGGGGAAACGGGATAATCAGTAGTCGAGAAGCGCTTCCATCATCCCGTAGCATCCTGAATGAAACCAAACCCTGGGTCTGCGGAAGGAACAGCCGAAATTCGACTTCGTACTTGAACAGGCCATCCTCCCGTCAAACCGACGATGGCATGGGCCGGCGTCAATGGTCAATCAGTCTTGTTTCATCATTCTTATCTCAAGAATCAGTCCTCGGCGAATTGACTGTTTCTCTTCATCGAATACACTCGCCTCGTGGCCATTAATGTTTATTGCTTCCCAAGTCCTTGTCCTTACGTATTGACTCCTGAGCTCGAGCCTCCTCCTCCTTCTCCTCCTGATATCCGCCACGAGTGACTAGACGGTTGCAATCGTCTGCTCAACCGTCTAGTCATTGGCCATCGACATCAAAGAGCCAAAACGTCCCCCCCCCTGACGTCCAGCCACGAGAGAGAACTGGTTCGTCTCGCCACCACTCCCGCTGGTATCCGTGGATCACCCCCTATACCGCTCTTCTCCCGTCGAAGCGAACGCCATCTCCTGATCTTGTAGGCATCCGTGGGAACACCTGACGGGATCCTACGCTTGCATCTTGCATCAACCGCTCTAAAATTCTTCACTGACCGCCGAAACCAACCACCCACAACTTTATCCTTCTTCAACGCACAGCCGGAAGACGACATCGTTGCATGCGAGTTGGAAGCCCACACAGAAGACACCGATAGAACTTCAGCAGAAGGAGCGGTGAGAAGCTCGGCTTCCTTCAGCTTCCCTTCTTGGTCCACCCGACGGTCTGTCTGCTCAAGATGTTTAAGGTCGCTGCCCCTTGGGGCTTCCATGGCTCTGACATCTTTGCCTTTGAGCAGGATATGAAAGTCAGGGCACAGCAACGCTCCAACATCCGACGCCAGAGGAAACTGTTCGCACGCAACACCCACAAGATTCCTTTCAACTTCAGATCCACCCAGCAACCCGTCGTCATGTCGAGTGAAGATTGGTCTTTGGCCGTAATTCCAGACGGGGTCCAAGACAGTTTTGAGGTGCGTTGGCTCTTGGTTTCCCATCTCTCCCCCTTTTCTTCCGTTCGCTCAACACTCTTCATCATCGCCATCAACATCTGAGATGTGATCAAGAATATTGCTGACCTTCATCCTTTTGCCTCAGGCCCAGCAGCTTCGGAACAGATACCTAGCTGGCACCGCGGGCAGCCCGTACGTTGACCCTGATCATGGCATCTTCTTTGCGAGAATGCAACGGCTTGATGGTTCTATGAACGGTAGACGACAAGTCATGGATCAGAATCAAACATGGCAGCCCTTTGAGGTGGCCGATACCACCGACGTCCAGTCCATGTTCGCTCCGATGCCGTATCAATACGATGTCTCGTCCATTGATGGCCTTCCACTGTCGAACTCCAACACCTTATGCCATGGCATGTCCACATCCTCTCCCGTCTTCACGGCATCGGATGCAGGCACTAGCTTCGGCAGCTTCTCTTCTGCTGGTGCTCCTCCCGCCTTGCTCGACTCTTCTTCCTTCAGCTCGGCAGACGGCAGCGCCATCATTACCAGTCCTTCAGACCAGTTCGAGTATGCCAATTCGCCCTTCGCCTCTTCATCCCTGGTAACTGAAGACTTCAACGGCATCAGGGCGGCTCCCCCATCACCGCCACCATTCTCCGAGCCAAACTCCATCATCTTCTTCCCTACGCCGCAGGAGCAGCTCGTCGAGCACCAGCACCAGGTGGAGAGCCAACAGGTGGTCATGAACACAGCCGTCCTGGAAGATGGCCACGGCAGCTTCAGGGGCATCAAAGCTGAGCAACAAGTATTGATGTCGAGGCCTAGGAAGGAGCTCCCCGAGAAGCCGCGCTCATCGCGAATTGATACCAGCAGTCCCTCGCGTTGCAGGGCTTCTCCAGCTCGCAAGCCTGTTCCCTCTACGCACAAGACTGAGCTTCGCCCAAAGCAGCCGAAGCCTTGCCCGGCACAGCCTATTACGGTTGATCTCGCAGAGCGTTCGGCCAAGGACGAATACCTTCTCAAGGCCAAGCAAGAGGGCCTGACGTACCGCGAGATCCGGGTCAAGGGAAACTTCAGCGAGGCTGAGTCAACTCTTCGTGGACGTTATCGCACCCTTACCAAGAGCAAGGAGGCACGGGTTCGTAAGCCTGAGTGGACCGATAAGGACGTGAGTTTTCCCCAGCACGGCTGCCCATGGCGACTATTTTTCTTTGCATCCAGCTGACTTATACATCGTAGGTCCACCTGCTTCAGAGAGCCGTCCGCAAGTTCGCTAAGGGTAGTGATCCCTCTTCCACCAAGATCCCCTGGAAGCAAGTCGCCGAATACACTCAAAGGAACGGTGGCTCCTATCTCTTTGGCAACGCCACTTGCCGCAAGAAGTGGGACGAACTTGTGCTGGTTGCTTCGGGCCACCAGATGGGTGTATACAGCGAGATGGAGTGATGAAGTCGATTGCATAGAAAGTGTGGGTATAGTCCGAGAAGGCACGGGACGATGCGATCTGCTTTGGTTCTTGGAGCAACGATGTGATGGACAGCGGAATAGTAATTTTTGACAAGTGACGAGTCAATTGATGGTGGACCATCGGTGGTTGTATGCGTATGGAAATCTCGGTATCGAGTAGGATGTGGCTGACTTATCATGTTTGCTTTTCATCAGTTAGAGTCCTGCCGCTGGGCCAATGTTTGCTTGCATCGCATCTGCAATGTGTGTTTGCCCCCTCTACCATTTCTCCATGGACGTGCATGATGTATGTGTATGTGCCTTCACAGCTTTTTAATGTGACCTCCGCCGCCATCCTTGGGAACGCCGATTTTCGACAAAACTTCCAGTAATTGGACGCCGCCACCGTTGCCTCCTGACCTGAGCGCATCCCATTCGGCCTCGTTTTTAACCAGAGCCGTGCCCGCCAAGACGGTGCCGTTGAGAGCGAGATTTCCTACGGCCGTACCGTCCTTGAAGATGGTAGCGCCCTCGGCAAGTCGCGGCAGTACGGCCAGCCGGTCACTCGTCATAGCAAGATTGTAGCTGATGGGCGCGCCGCCATTCCCAGATTCGTTCACAGCGCCGATGTGAGCCTCCACTGCATCAACCGCCGACCTGAAAAGTGATAGATAGATGCCGTGAAGTTCATCCGGCGTCATGTCGCGATGTATCGTCTCCGCAAATGTCAAGAACGGCAGCCCGGAAATGTGCTGCGGGCCAAGCTCTTTCGCCAGCACATCCCATTCTGCGCCGTCGGGGAGACCGTCCATCATCCGCGCCACCGGAAGCAGCTGGATGTGCCGATGAGGCTGACTTGCACCCGAGTGCGAGCCGCTGTTGAAAAAGGCATAGAGCTCACCATTATGCCCCTGATGTTGTTCGCTGTACTGTCTGTAAGCCTCTATGCAAGAGTAG
This sequence comes from Colletotrichum godetiae, assembly GCF_030913485.1. Classification (NCBI taxonomy): domain Eukaryota; kingdom Fungi; phylum Ascomycota; class Sordariomycetes; order Glomerellales; family Glomerellaceae; genus Colletotrichum; species Colletotrichum godetiae. The sequence goes on from NW_026851266.1 coordinate 309,303, forward strand.
GTTGCCGCCAGATCATCGCGTTCCAGAGGATCGGTCTGCTGTTTGAACTCTTTGGTAGCCAGGATAAAGTGCTCCGGGACAATGGCGAACTTGTTCAGCACCAAGTTGTGGCCCGAAGACGATGGGATGTCGGCGATGAACAGCGGGCCCTTCTCGGGACTCTCAAAAGGATCAAAAGGCTTGCGTGGCTCATCTGTCTTCTTGGGCTTCTGCGCGGCCGGCTTGTTTGCTAACGCGGGGGAGAAACGGAGTTGAAACTGGGCGGAAGAGTTAATCGAGTTCCTGTTCGAGTTCATGCGAGAGATATGTGATGCAACGCAGACAGACTCACCGGGGTTGAGTTGGCGTTGAGCACTGTGACTTGGGTTGCATAGTAGGTCAAGTCGCCATTGGAGCGAGCCTTATTGAAAGCTGCTTTCACAAGCTCCGGGAGGTTGACTGGGGCCTTGATTGGAGACATTTGTCCACCTGGTACGGGTCAGAGGGGGCTGAAGTAGAGTATGTTGTCGTTGCAACGTTGGAGATAAAGAGGAAGCGGGAGGACGGGGGATGAGGTCACTTTGGGACGGGACGGGGGGAGCTACGGGCACCCCTGGACCCCACCTCGGCCCCCCACATTCACCATCCTCACCTCCTTCACCGAGATTCTCAGCGACCAAGGTCTACACCGAGAAGGCAGCAACCACAGACACACAATCACTTAGAGCAAAACAGGAGTCTACGAACGGATTATTGAGTGGTTGGAATCATGTGGTTCGCTCCGGCTTTGAAAGTATTGCAATTCACTTAACGAGCTGATTATTAGTGGACCGACCACACGAATCGAGACTAACGTCAACGTTACTTTCGAGTGGAATGTATGTTTCTTGTATTATTGAGGCGTTAATGCCTGTTTTCGACTGGTTTTCTTCTGTGTAATATCCGGGCTGGCCTATATGCCAGGCAGACCAACGACTTGCCGTATAGCAGGGACGAACCGAGGGAGAACGTATACGCCGTACAACGCGGTAAGAGCGGTGATGAGACCGGTGACCTAGATTATGTTAGCAAGATTGTATAGGAGCGTAAGATTGAGCACTTTACCTTTTCAAACCACGTGTGGAAGTAGATGGCAGTCATGAGGAGCATCCAAGAGCTCAGCGTGATAATGGCAGCGGCGAACTTGCCGCCCAAGCCCAAAGCATCTCCAGAGACAGGCTCTCCCTTCAAACCCTGTGCCTCGACCGTGGCAGTCTTTATAGCGCCGTCCGTCATGACAACGCTGCGCTCTTCTCTCCTTGAGCCTCTCCAGCGCATCACTACCCATCCAACCTCGGACAACAGGAAGCCGGTGCCGAGAACTAGGAGGAAGACATGTCCAGAAATGTCGTGACCGCCGCGCCAGCGTCCGCCAGATGCCTTGCATGCGACCGCGGTGAAGACCTCCTTGGCATCTCCTTCGCCCATCTCGACCTTTTCTTCAATCATCTCGCACTTTCCACCCGTCCAACGGAAGCCACGGTCAATAATGGCCGGGCCGAAGAACCATTGTGTGACAAAGAACCACCAGCTCGTGACCAGCGCCCAACGCAACGTGCCCTGTACGCGCGCGGTTGCTTGTGTAGTCGCGGGGTGTGTAAGGATGAAGCCGAAGAAGGCTGCCGTGATCCAGAACCAGCCGCGCTTGACGAAGATTACGTTGAACAGATTTGACTTTTGCGCAAAGTACGACGGCGCGGAGTCTTGTGCGTGGGCTTGGGCTGCGGGGTCGTAGGTCGACGAGCGAACGTCGGGAGAGAGAAGCGAGAAGACGGTGCCGAAGAAGAGAATGACGGGGAAAGCGGCCAAAACGATCGTCTCGATTGGCGTGGGCAGGTAGGGGCTGTTTCGCGTCGTCTTGAGGGGTGTTGAGGGCGGCGACGTCGTTGCACCGTTGAGGTCGTCAAGTGCCCGCCTGGTCTTTGACCGCAGGTTTGCTGCTGGTGGCGTGTCCATCGTGATGGTTTTGAGTGTATAGAAGGGAGTTCTGAGTGTGTGTTATCGCATAAAGGGCAGAGAAAACCGAGAACGAGCGGGATCGTGAGTGACGACGGTCTTTAAATCGGTGGGAGGAATGGCGCCAGAGCTTGGATTTGGAAGAAATCGATGGACAGAGTATGACGTTGCTGCCAACCACAAGCGAGGTACCGGAGTAAGGTACGTACCTGCATGGGTCCCGATGGCTGAGCGCGGACAGTCGGCCATTGGGAAACGCCGACCGGCGAATTATCGCCTCTCCTTCTCGGTGAAGGTCTCTCGCTGTCTCACACCGATGATCAAGGTGAGGATTACAAGGTGAGGACACATTGCGAGAGAAATCGAAAGACGCCAGAAGAAGACGGGGGGGCAAGTCACGATGCCAAATCCTCACTAAATCATGACGCCTTCAATCTGTTCTAGCCCATCATAGTTAGTTGGCTTAATGAGAGGATCAAATCTCACAAGGTTACAATCACGGACAGTCTCAGGGGGGGTCATTCGAAGAACGGGACGATAATTTGTAAAACGTTGTTTCGTTGAATGGTATCAAAATGCCCTTGGGCAAAACAAGAATGTCAATCCCGCCATAGAAAACCCTCGTGTTCTCACGATTCACGGCCTAATCCCGTTTTCTAGAAACCTTAAAACTCCCTTGATGCAAGTATGCCTCCTGCCAAACCCATAGCATAAAAAGGGGGGTGGTAAGAACATGTAGCGTCACACCACTGGGGCGGACGACTACATCCGAAAGAAAGTAAACACAGTCACGATCCTAGACAATAGGCTCGTGAACATGATCGTGGATATGGTGGACATGGTGGGCTCGGTGATCGGTAATTCCCTTGGGGATAGGGAAAGCTTCACCTGGCACGTACGCATTCGTGTATCTCGGAGCGTACGAGAGCGGCTCAACCTCGTGCGCATAACGGCACACCTCTCGGGGCACGTAAGCTCTCTTCTAGAGGGATCCAGCAACCGCCTCGACACTGTACACCGCCACGTCCTTGATGTTGTCCCTCTCCTAGAGGGGAGCCTGGAACATGGCCACGGTGGCGCAGAAGTTGTTGCGGTTGTCGGCGTCGAGCGCGGCGCCCTTGCCGTTGACGGTAACCATGTTGATGGAGGCCTTGGTGCTGAGACCAAAGAACTTGACGTCCGAGTTCTCGAGAGAGACCATGTGGTCCTGGCAGTTGTTCTCGCCGACGCAGACCTGGTCGTAGTTGTTGAAGAAGCTGTACAGGCCGGCACCGTAGATGAGAATGTCCTTGGAATTGATGGCGCGGACACCCCAGGTACGGGCGCACTTGTCGTCCTGGCCGGTGCAGAAGGTCTCAAAGTTGGGGTCGAGGATGGCGTTGTTGACCGTGAAGGGCGTCTTGGCATCCGGGTTACCCTGGAAGTAGGCCGTCTCGGTCTGGATGTGAGCCATGTAGACGTTGGCAGCGTTGTTGAACTGGTAGTTGTAGAGGACGCTGTGCTCCGAGGCGGTACCCCAGAACCAGGTGCCCTTGGTAGCCTCGCAGAGAACACCACGGCCGTTGTAGATGTTAATCTGGGCCTTGCGGTCGGGGAGGTCGAGCTCATGGTCGGCAACCCACCACCAGGTGTTTTCGAAGTAGCCAGATGATTCGGCGGTCATGTGAGTGAGAAGATACGCGCCAATGCACTCGGGGTTGGCGGTCGTGGTAACGTTGGGATTCTTGGCGCACTTGTCGGACTGAAGCTGGGTACCGGCACTGCCTCCAATGCGGAAGTGGACATCCCAGAGACCGGCGGCACCAGGAGTAGAGCCAGCGATGTTGTACTCCATAAGGATGGCACCAGCCTGGGGACCCTGGGTCTGGACGATGATGTCGCTCATCTCAAAGGTACCAACATCGCCAGTCTTACCGATGCGAAGCATGACCTTGGGGTTGGCCTGATCTTTGAAGGCGGCACCGTTGGCCATAAGAAGAGGCCAAACCTCGCCGGTAATCTTAAGGTCCTTGGGAACATCAATAGTGTCGGAGATGATGTAGGCACCGTGGTCAAAGTAGACAATGTCGTTGGGACCGGCCTTGTTGAACAGAGCCTGGATGGCAGCGGTATCATCGCTCTTGCCGTCACCCTTGCAGCCATTGGCTTTGGCGCTGAGGAACGAGCTGGCGGGAACGTTGGAGTACGAGGGCTTGCTGCGAGTAACAACCTTGCCATCAGAAGCGAGAAGACCGGCGGGCTTGACAATGGCATCCTGAGCAGCTTGTACAGCCTTACCCTGACCGGCAGTGCCAGTGTAGGTTTTGCCCTGGATGAAGGATCCGACCTTCTGGTTGCCAGCGAGGACGGTGGCCTTGGTGTCGACGATCTGGACGGCGACGGGGACGTTGGAAGTCATGTCGACGTTGTCGAGGATCAAGCTGCCGTTGGTGGACGAAGACGCGGGATTGTAGGCAGTCAGAACGCCGACAGGGGTGTTGCTAATGACGCTGTCGAGTAGGAGAACGGAGCCGACGGTCTGCGCGCTGGCACCACCGTTTGACATGTCGATACCGACGCCGTAGTTGTTGATCTTCAAGTCCTGGAAGGTCCAGAGCCAGTTCCAGTTCATGTAGACGGCCGTCTTGCAGTTGTTGAATGTCATGTTGCGGGTAGTGAACTGCTGCGAGCCCATGAAAGCGCCGTACTTGCCTCCGTTGAAGGTCAGGTCCGTCATGAAACCTCCGGAGCCGTTGTCGATGAAGATACCCTGCTGAACGTTGGCGTCGCCACCATCCGTACGCATGTTGAAGACGATATTCTGAAGACTGGTGGCCTGAGCAACCTGCCAGTGAATGCCAGCACCAGAGGTGAAGGGCATGCCGGTCAAGTCGATGTTGAAGTTGCGGACAAGCTTCCAGAAGTCTACAAGAGGTTAGCAACTTAGGGTCTCAAAATTATACTCGGGGAGTTACTCACTGTTCTGGTTGGTATGGGCGTTGTTGCCCTGATCGTCGTACGGGTTGGCATCGATGACGGCCATACCAGTGAAGCTTGCAGCGGCTTTGATGGTGGGAAGCTGGGTGGCATCTCCAACCATGTGAGTGTAGTACTTCATGACAATAGGCTTGGAGACAACGTAGGTGCCGGCGGGGAAATAGACGAGAGCAGGAGTGGTAGTCTGAGAGTCACAGCCAAATCCGCAGCGGTTTCCCTCGTCCATAGCTAGTGTCAAGTCAGCAAATTATGATTTTTCTTCAAGAGAGAGGGAAATCACTTACCAGCCTGGATGGCGACGGTGTCGTCGGAGGAGCCATCACCCTTCGCGCCGAAGTCCTTAACGTTGCGGAAGATCTTGTAGTTGGGGTCACCGAAGGCAGAGACACCACGGCGCTCGATCGAGGCGACCCAGAAGCCAGCGGCGGCATCAGGAGTGGCAGCCTGGGGGACAGGAGCCGGGGCAGGAGCGGCGAGGACGTCCGCCGAAAACAGGCGCAAGGCCAGAACGGCGGCCGTAAAGACCGTAGAGAGACCCATTGCGAGGAAGCACAGCCAGCTGTATGATGTTCTCTTGTTGTGTTTGGAAGGTTGTAATGAGGGTGAAGACTGAGAAGAAGGTTGGCGGTTAGCTCTCAAGCCTCAATTGAACTGATGTTGAAGGTGTCGATGATGAAGGAAGAGAATTCCAAACAAAACGCAGCTTCGAGGTAATGTGGAAGAAGCTCGAGACTGCTCGAGGAAGGTTGTTTCAAGAAAGGAAAGAGTTGAATATTTGGCTTTCTCTGTCCAGGACGGGGTACTTGAAAAGTGTGATAGGGCTCAGAAGCTGATGACCCTCGATATTGACATCACGAACCATCCACACCTTAAGTATGAAGGGCGCGTGAGTGTCAGTGACTAACCGACAGTCGACTCGCACCGGCCCGCTCTCCACGAACAGCCTTGTTGTCAGTGACTAAAAGGACCGCTGTGCATCACAAGCCTGGATCATGTCCTATTGTTCGCCCTTCAGACGAGACAAGGTCTCTTTCACTCGGCGAGACCCCCTCGACGCAAACTCGCCCAGACTCAGATGACAGGTCCCACGTCACGGTACTTCTTGGAGAAAGATATCATTGCCACGAACCCACGAAGCCAAGAACCAGATATTAAGAGCCGAGACAATAGGCCGGTGGTTCAGGAGGGTGTAGGGAAGAGGGAGACGAGCCACGGGACCGGAATCGAAGAGGAACGGCGCACAATACTCACCAGAGAGGTAAAAAAGTGACAACAGCGGGTGACGGCCGATCGAGGCTCGGTTCTTGGTGCAAAGAGTGACTTGGAACGAATCGAAACAGCAGAGGGTGGTATATTATCCCCTCTTGGCTTTGGGTACACGCAACGAAAAGAAAGAACGTCGTTGGAGAGGACGAGGGTGTGAGGTCAAGACAACAGCAGAGGGAAGGGAGGGACCACAAATGTAAAAGAGGTTGACGGCGAGATGATCGTCTTATATCGATCTTACCTTTTGGGCAGTCCCCTGCCTCGCCAGACGATTTGTCGCCATAGTGGTGGCGGCAGTCGGACCTCTCCTCTCAGTCTGAGGCAAAGCAGGACCCTGGATCCCGGTTCACAACCCCAAGAGCCGTCCGTCAAAGAAAGGTACGGATCCTCAACGACTGGATCTCGGCCTTCTGAACAGCCAAGCAGGGCCAGTAGGGTTGTATCAACCTGTATGACCGGGAAAGGGAAACTGAATGATTGAGTACCAGTGAGAGGGGGGATATTGGACGTCCGTGGCCCGCCCGAGCTCGACAAAAACCTACGGATCCTAAGCCAACAACAGCTAACCTTAGTCCTTTCTTTACCACCACCCCTCGTCCAGCCGACTTGCCGCGCTGAATAGGTAATCCTGGCAGAGCACAAAAATGCGATGAAACAAGGATCCGGAGGGGGGCGCTATTGGTTGGGAGGGGATATAGCTTCAAACAGAGCTAGGATGAGGGGTGGTATGCTGTGAGGTGTTGCCAGCAGCAGACAGAGTAAGTCAAGCGACGTGCGCGCGAGGCGAGAGAGAGTGAGAGAGAGAGAATGAGAGAGATGCAGGAGACACACAGAGAGAGAAGCACACGCAAGTAGTTCGGACGAAAAGGCCCTGTCCGGAGGCAGTTCAGGGGGTTAGTCAATGCGATGCGACAGCCGCCCCTAGTCCAGTAGTCCGGGTTGGACCAGTTGGACCACCGGGCCCCCCTTCAACCTGGCGATCTGTCGGCCTGCTTCTGGAATATCCACCGTTGGTGGTGTTCTTGTGGTGAGAGGTTGATTGAATCGCATGCAGGAAAAGGTAAACGGCCCAAGGTTTGGTTTCCCAAGGGACTGTCATGATCCCTGCAGCGCCTCCGTTTCCCGCATGAAAATGATCTTCCGGGCGAGATCTGTCGGTCCTTGAGGCCTCGCCTTGATGATGGGACGCAGGAACCTGGCCACTTGGGCAGTCGATTCAAGGGAAAAAGGAGACTCCACGTGCAGGGAGAGAGCAAGCACGCGAAGGCGGAGGATCATCGAGCCCGCCCCTAAGCAGAGTGTGGACATGTTGGCGACTCATCCACGAGCCATGCTGTGGCTGGAAGAAACGCATCGAAGCTGGCTACTGGGAAACAGGCAGAGAGAGGGGAGTCAACTTTACTCCGAGACGGACAGCTGGTTGATTAGTCAAACATGAGAAGAAGCAAGGTCAAAGACAAGACGGAATATGATGTCCTCTAGTTGCAGAAAGGTCTTTGATCTCTGAGTACCGTATGCATTCTGTATGGCTCTTGGAATTCACTTCCCCCCGTCTTGTCCAATGTCTCGTGCACAAAGGGGGTAGAGTACTGCTGTGTAATACTCCGTACCAATATCGAGAGGGGGAACAAAACAAGACGCCGGCGGCTGTTCTCCCTATTTCGAGGTCCCCCGTCCCTTTTTTCGCCTCTTGTGCCCCTGGCTTGGCCACTTTGTGTTCTCTTCCCCACCAAAGCCGCCCCTCCACGGATGAGCAGCAGCAAGGATCATTTCTCTTCGACAAGCAGGGACAAGGGTAGGATCAAGAGGCAACGAAAACCAGCCAGAGTCACCAAAAGAAGTTCTGGACAGCCGACATGGAGTGGCCGGGGTAGCTGAGGATCGGGCATAGCGCCGTTTCAAGCCCGTCCACCCTACACCAGCGGCAGACGCCTTCAGCGAGCACAGCAAGGGCTCAAAGAGAAATGGTTTGATGGGGTTCGCGTCACAGAGCTGGGCGCGTTGCGACCCGATCCCGCAGCGGCACTGGCTGTGGTTGTGCGTTGGTGGCCGTTGGTTGGATGGCAGTTGTTCCCGCGGGAGATGATGAGGAGGGGAGGGTCCCCAGATGGGCGAGGCGCTTGTGACTCTGTCTTGTTTTTGACTCTTGACTATGAATATCTCCCTCTCATGTCCTACAATGTCATTTTACTGCGGTGACTAGACTCAGAAAGTTGGACGGCCCGGATGTCTGGAACTCTTCTATGACGGCATCGAAGCGCTCACAAAGAGGTCTCCCATGAAGTAGCTGGGTTCCATGGAGTGGCTGGCCCTGGGCATTGACTCTGTACGACCTGTCAACTGAAGCCACACCATACAAGTGACAAGACGATGGCCTCCCACAACGGTACGGATACATGGCATTCTGTAAGCTTGGGCTACCATCGGGCCCCCTTCTCAACGACTGGAGTCTTCACCCGTGATGCTGCTCCTTGCGACCCTGGGGCTCGTGATGAGAGACGGCCACTCGGGTCTGCTGTCTGCCTCCAAGAATCATTTCTTCACTAGCGAGCGACTTGCCTGATTCTCTGCTCAATATTGGAAGCTACTGCACTACCACCCCGCAAGGCTCGATATTCTCGGCCCTTCTCCAGAGCCAAGCGCTGTCGCATGAGAAGACGTTTAGAAAAAAGTAAACTGCTCCATTCGGCGCGTCACTTTCACTTTGAGAAGATTAATGGTTTGTGGGGGAAGAGGCATCACTTCGAGTCTTGCAAAACCCCGTCTTGCCCAAAAGGGATGCTGAGGGATCCGATCAAAGACTAAGGTATTTGAGTCGCACCTATTGATGGATTATAGTACCACTTCACCAGCAGCGACGGCCCTCGGCACGCCAGGCGGAGGGGATATCCCGTCCATCGAGCCCGAATGTATCCAGGATCTGTCTGACGATGCCGGCGGTTTACATGCCCCTTGCAGGAGTCATGTCCGCTGTCAACCCGCCAGGACAGGCCCGGGGGAAGTACCTTTGCATTGCTACCAAGTCCGACTACGACTACGAGTCTACGAGGGCCGTCGACGACCAGACATCAGCTGCGCGCAAGAGCTCGTGCAGGGGACGACCCCAGCTAGACATCAAGTTACTGGACCGCATGCAACCGCTGGATGGCCGTACCTGAATACACCCATGTCTAATGCAACGTTGAAGCCTCGAGAGCACAGCACTTGCATCGCGTGCACTACGCAGTCGATATGCTTACTCTTGTCAAGTTGTCATGACCTTGCGGGCCTAGCCTGAGTTCGTGGGGTTGGTTTCTGGAATTGCGGATCGCAGATACACTTTCCATTACGCTTTGCTGAGACATATCCGCACTACATGTATACGCAACCTTGGTATGTCTATTGAGTCTCTACCTCTCGACGCAGGAGTCTACAATGGTTCCAAACAGGCGCAGCTTCACAACATCCCATCTTTGCCAGTGCAGCCGTTTCGAAACGTTCGCATTGCGTTTCCTGCTCACGGTACACCGATGTCGCTTTGTGATTCACTCTTCCCTAGTTGTTCATGTACCCGCAAAACTCTGAATCCTTTTATGAGTACCCAATCATACTATGTATTTGAAGAACATTGGTACTATTGATGCTCAAACCTCTATTCTTACCACTTCGCCAGAGTCATGTCCTCTTCGCGGGCCCCCAACCCCCCCTCAAAGCCTGATCGTCTCGCGCACTCTATCTGCGCATCGATGATCCTATTTCTGGCCTCTTGACATGTCCGTCGCCAAGCTGTTACGCCCTGCGCCTTGATCCCCCAAATTTGCCCCAAGAAATTCAGCGAGGATAGTAGAAACTGAGCGATCATAGGACACTGGCGACTGGCAGGTACAAAAACACAAGCGACTCTTGTCCGCCGCCCCCTTGTAGACTTTTAGTTGCATGCCACTAGAGTCTAGAGACAGCTTTAGCAAAACCAGGACCACCATGTGCCGCTTGCCGCTACACCACACCCGTCCCCAGTATTTCTGACGGAAATTAACCTTCATGCGTGAAGGCTAAAGGGACAATTCTGGACCCAGAAAGTTCAGAAACCTCTCCCCCATCCCCCGAAAGGGACGTAAACAGTTGGCGACATCCCTCCGATTGAAAGCCTGCCTTTGCCTGGCTTGGCTTTGGGTTCATCTACAGCGTAGCTTCGATACTCAACATCATCTCAAAACCGGGTATATCCCAAAAATGAGATCTACGACTGCCGCTTCTAGCTTTCTTTCTTAGGGGCAAGTTGCTGCTCGTTCTCGCGGTCAGGTGGCGTTGTCCATGTTCCCCCATGTCCACATGGCCTAGGCACCTTGTGAGTGTTCGTTCTATCGACTAAGGTACCTATTGTAACGTGTGGTGGGCTCTCTCGCGAATCGAATCGTGGAGTCGTGAGACCTGGGGTGAACCCCAACCTTTCCCCCCCTCGAATCCCATCATCCCTCCTGTGTCCATCCATCCACTCCATGTCCTCGTGGCAGGTTTGCGCGCTCATCCACCTCTTCCTAGTAAGTTGTGACCCTTTCTACCTCGCAGATCCTCCGCGTCGGTCGGCGGGATCGTAGCGCAGATCATCCCCACGGGACACTCGAACAAGTCTAATTTCCCCAATTGCGTCAAAGCCGCGTGGTCTAGGCCGGCTTCTCTACGGCGTCATTTAATTCCGCGGTGCGATGATTTCTTAAGGCGCTGGAGGCCTTGAGGTATTGGAGGAGAGGGAATCTGGGGTTGAATTACTTGGCATGCGCAGAGAGCAGGAGATTCAAGCCACAGAATCATGAGACCGAAGCGCTTCTGGGGCCACCGTTCGATCCGGCGGGGAGAATAAAAATACCTCCCTACCGAGCACTGCGGCGGCATCTACAGTCCGGCGGCAGGCATCGTGAGATGAAGACAGGAATACGCTAGGCAACATGAGACGAACACATGTAAATGAACTCCCTCACCTCAGGTTATGTACTGCCCATCCGGCCCGACCGAACAGCGTTGCATCCGGCACCATCACGGCGGCTCTTGTGTATGTGCAATGTCTGATATATGTGTTCCTCCTCAACTTGCCCCAGGCCGCGGCCCCCAACCATACTCAAACCTGATGTCTGGGGCCGTGGATGCTGAGGGGGAATGGGGTCCAGGGAAGGACAGAAATGGAAGGTCGGTTCGTGATACTCGCAACGATCCCTGCTCTTCGGCCCTATTTCAGCTTTCCATTTGACTCTTGGAGGGGTTTCTAGGGATCTTGGAACCCAAGCGTCTCGCTCGAATTTGGCCCGAAACAACTGCTCAAGACAATTTGCGGATAGTCCAGCTGAAATAACTTTTGGTGTTCTTCCACGCATGTGACTTTTCACGATACTTGGCGAGTGCATGCGGGATACTATGGATATTCGGTTGATGGTTCTTTCGACCTCGGTGTTCGCGAGACAGCTGCACACGATATCTTGGTCCTCCTACTCAATCGCCTACGCACCAGCCTGTCCTTAGCATCTTTATGACGATGCCTCGTGGACGAGGCTGGAAGCTGGATCGATAGCCCAGAGCCTCGAACCATCTCAACATACTTCTTGTCTGATTCACTCTGTTCAAATGGCGGCTGAACGATCCCAATTCATCCGAGTCTCTGTGGCCCCCTCGCCACCAGCTGTGGGTATTGTTGAGATGAACGCCGTCCCACCGCTGACTGAACGACACTGGTTCTGGTTATCACTGATATCGCGCACTTACACCCTCACAGTCAGATCACCAGCTTGAGGTTGACCACAACCATGACCAAGGGCCCCATCGAGGTCAACCCTAACAAACATGAGTAATTTCATGCCCAAGCACGCAGCCTCGCGGCGCCTCGCGGCGCCTCGCGGATACCGGAAGGCACGGTCCGTGATCTGTCCAACCCGTCAGTTACCCTTTGACCACGAACTTCTCCGTGTGTCAGGTCCGCATTAGGCTGATCTCAATCATCCAGTTTCCCGCCAAACGTGCCCTCGGACCGTGGGCGGGACGTGAGCAAGTTCAAGATGAGATTGGCTCCCGGGCTCGAGTCCGAAGTATAGACGGACTGAGTCCCAATATCCTCTTCGACTTTGAACTGCGCAGCTTCCCGAGGCTGTAGGCATGGAGCCAGGCGTGGAGAGAATCTCTGCCATGAACCCTACTTCGCGGGCTTGATGCCGATCGTTGTTGTGAACCGGACACCCTCTGCATCTACATCTCACTTGCATCTAGACGCATACTACATCTCGCAATTCTCACGGGATCTACACCTGCAGCAGACAGCACAAGAAACAAGCACATGTACCAAAGCATCTCAGTCCGGCCGAACGGAACAGAGAAGACTATCGAGCGCAGCACAGTACTTCAGTTTTGAGCCCAACATCCCCATCCCCATCCCAATTCAAGGCCTCATGAGTAGCACAGGCTCATCCGTTCTCACCACGCCGATAATCAACCCAAGACGCGCGGTAACCACCTTCCCACACCAGTCTCGAAAGAAAAAAGCTACACAAAGCTGCAAGTGAGGCCCGGCCGACCGGCCATCAGACTATGAAAGGTCTTGTGAGTCGAAACGAAACAGAACGTCTGATCTTGCCGCACATGTTCTGAAACTCGAATGGACAGTAAGTACACAGTAAATTGCTACACCGACCGCGCTTTGATGGAAACGAGGCTCACCCCCGTACGACCTGTCTTTTTCCCGCCTCGTTCGCCCATTGACTTTTTGTCCGGCATGAAACGGCTGTTTTCTCCGCATTCTATACCATGAACCCGTCGTCTCATAGCATGACAGTGAAGAATGGTAGATCGGTGGCAAAAGTGTCACCACACGGGACATTAGAATAATGGGTCACGCAAGCGGCAGATGATGAGCCGTCATGGTCAACATAAGTGATGGCGAACCAGAGTCTATAATGCTTCTATCCAGTAGCCGTCTATGCAACAAAGCCCTGGATGCCATGCAAAACGAAGAAAGTCCAGTCCAAATGCTTGAACGGATCCAAACCCGAACGAAAAGAAACCAAATCTTGACCAGACACCCGCAATCCCAATGCAAGTGGATGAGTGTCCATCATCATCCGATACGCCTCCGTGAGGGTTCCGTTCATTCCAGAGATCGCCTCATCTTTTTTTCCGTATAACTTCTAATACTCCGGATGGCCATCGAGTCATGATGGTCGAATGAAAGGAAGAGAAAAGTCGTAAGTGAGGGCGGTCCAGCCTTGCCGCTCTCGGTATTAGGTTATTAAATAGGTTGTATGCGTCTTTCAAGCGTCTAGATGTATCCGCCCTCTATTTCGCAGGTACCACCACTGCTCTCCAGAGCCTCGATGCCGGGAACATCGGCGCCAAAGTCCATGATGAGAATCTTGGGGTCTTGTCCTGTGCTGACGATTCGTCGGTAGTCGCTCTTCGCGCTCAACACCCAGCTAGCGTGCCATCTTGGGAAGTCGAGCAACTGGCGACCGGTCTCCATGTCAAAGACCTTGATATCAGTGTCGTAGCTGCCGCTGACAAGACGTCCGCTGACTGAGTCGATATGCAGGCTGCGCACGAGGTTATCGTGGGCCTTCATCTCACGAAGACACTCGCCCGTATTGGCGTCCCAGATGCGGATGACCTTGTCATTGCCAGCCGAGGCGACATATCGACCGTCTTCAGAAAACTGAGAGCATGCCAGGCCCTTGGTGTGACCCTGGAATTCCCGAATGTTTTTGCCAGTGTCAATGTTCCAAAGTTTGACGCGGAAGTCGCCAGAGCAGGACACAATAGTGTTGCCGCGCATCTGGACCGCATTGACTGGGCCAGAATGTCCGCGAAGCTGGCGAAGAAGCGTGCCGGTCGCGCGGTCCCAGACGCAGATGCTGATGTCCTTACTGCAAGTGATGATGTGCTTGTCATCGAACGCAAGATCCAGCACCGCCGCAGTGTGATGCTGGAGACGACGTACGGGTCTGTAGCCGGAGCGAACGTTGTACACAATGCAGCTCGAGTCGGAGGATCCCGTGACGAGCATTCGGTCGTCGTATTGTAAACACAGAATCGATGCCTTGTGATGGGTAGGGAAAGAGACCATGGCAGGTACCGAGGGATTGGCGCGCTGGTTATCGGGGAGAGTTGCGTAGTGCATCGGTTGTCCATCTTCTTCGAGGAGCAGAGAGATGTCGTTTACGACTTCTGGCGGGCCAATGACCAATCGACACTCGAATGTCCGCATATCCCAGACTCGGATGGTCTTGTCGCGAGAACCGGTGATGATCTTCGTTCTGTGCAATCGTTAGTTGAATACGTCCGCCTAAAAGAAGCCTTGATACTCACTCGTCAAACTGAAGGCAATAGATGCTGTCCAGGTGCCCGTTCAGATAGACGGGCTTAGCCTTGCCCTCCTTCCATCGCTGGTCGAGCTCTTCCTTGGCCTTGTAGATCTGTTTCCAGTTAACGTCCGGGTTGATGGGTGGGACGCCCTGTCCGGTTCCAGGTTGGACAGGTAGACTGGTAGCGTAGGTTCCGGTCTTCTCGCGCAAGAATGACTCTCTCCAGACGTGTTGGTTCTTGACCATCTGCTGCCATTCCCGCGAAACTCTGCTTGCAGCGCCGAGAGCCGTTGCATCCAAATGGGCGAGAATCTGGATCGCTAGCTCGACGGGGAGCTGCGAGATGAAGTTGATTCGGCTGATGTTCGCGTCTTCCACCTCCGCGTCAACATCTGACTCGGCGCCAGTGACAGTGATGCCGATGCCGCTCTCGCGATCGGTGAAGTCATCAGAGGAAGCGCGAAGCCATTTGTTCTGGAAGGCCTGGTTCGAGGCCGCGGCAGAAGCCTTGGCTGCAGCGCCTGTGTGGAAAGGGATAACGGGCGGCGCGCTTCCATTCCCGGGGAGTGGCAGGCAGGGGAAGCAGTGATCAGAGGCGGAGGCGTCGCTTTGTGTGTCGAGGCCGTGGGACGTCTTAGAGTGACGGAAGCTGGTGGCCTGACGAAGGCGGTGCCAGTGGGAGTTGGCATGAGCAGTGCCGGGACGCTGGTGATGCTGAGGCTCCTCCAGGCCGTGGGCCCCCCCGATCGAATGTCTCTTATGGTGGTGGACAATGCCCTTCAACGAGATGGACGCCCTACGGAACATGCCCTTGATGCTGCCATTGCTGTTACCACCCGCGTGTGTTCCGTGGCCGTGCTTCAGAGCGTTCTCGTCGCTAGGGCCGGCGTGGCTTCGAGATCGCTCGAGTGAGAGTTCTTCGAGATGGCTTGACAGTTCTGGTTCGATGTGGAAGATGGAGGACTTGCGGCGCCATGGGAGAGAAAGACTCATGCTACGAAGGCGATGCTGCTGGAAAGAAGGTCTGGCGTTGGCGTGCCCGTCAAAAGCATCTTCCTGAACGGCGGAAGTGGATGAGGGCTCGTCGTAAATGGCCTCCTGGGTCGGAGCCCAATCGGAGAGGTTGTGGATGCGTGCAGTCATGGTGTAGATGCGTACGTCGACGTCGGCGGCAGTCGCCTACGGACTGGAACTATAAATTGAGATTGATCTTCTCTAGCTGGCCTTCTAGACGAGATGACAAGGAGGTATCCGGGGACGTTGAAGGGAAAGGGGAGGTCGAAACGGAATCGTGGGGCAGCGAAGCGAACACAGCACGCACTCCTGGGGATCATCACATGGTCAGTGGAAGGCTTGAAGGGTTTAAAGGGAATAGGCAAGACAGGGAGATTGTTCGAGGAGGGTCTTGTCTCGGTCCCATACCTTCAGTCCTAGCTTCTTCTCCCTTTTTTGCTTCTTTTCCCCCTTCCTAAACCTGACTCTGTCTGGCGCGCCCGAAAGTTGCACACTTGCAGGACGGGAATGTCTCGGACTTCCCAGCAAAAGGCTTGGGGCCACTGCAGGGTGGACAATGGGTGGATCACTAGGTGGCGGCCAGTAAGGAGACGGTTGGGCGGAAGTTTTGGAGATTTTCGGGTGTGGTTCAAAAGATATTGAGACAGAGAGCGAGATGGGCTGCGGCAGCCGTCGAAGGGGTTGAGTTGCAGTGCAGGCGGAGGCGGCAGTGGAAAGCTGAACCACGGAAGTCGGCCGCTGGCTCCTGGGAAGTCAAAGGCAGGGCGAGCGAGCGAGCCGCGACAGGAAGAGTTGATGAGGGTCCTGGGGACGGTTTGTTTGGGGGTTGCTGGAGATGACCTATTCAGGCCTAGGGGCGTCGAAATGTCAGGGTCGAAGGGTGTTCGTCTCCCCCGGCTGGCCCTTTTTCTCTATGGATTTTCAAGGGTCCGTCTCCTTGGGAGCTGGGAAGAGGGATCGGCTTCCTGGGGTTACCGGATCGGGGCTGGATTCGGCTGCGGGAAATAGGGTGGTGGACACACTACCGGGCAGAACGCGCAGCCACCCAGCGAGTATTCCGTGCTAGGTCTCTTTCGAAGTAGAGGTGGAAGATGAGGACGAGGACGAGGACGGTGACGGTGACACGAGGCCAGAGACGGATGTGGGAGGTCCAAGTCAGCAGACAGGTCCGATGACCTTAGAACAGTTGGGCACAGGTGTAGGTATTCGTGCGATGCCCAAGCAACTGAGCATCCGCCCGTTGTGTTTGTGCTGTGGGTGGCTTGCCGTGTCGTGTTGTGTACCCTGGAGTAGGGACGCGAGTCAACAAAGGAAGAGAAGGGAAGAAAAAAGCGCGCCAGTGCAGATCCCCAGCCAAGTGCGAGCCTCGGGTTGTGTGGTGACTGGCGACTGGTTTTGTTGTTGTTGGGCGACGGTGTCGAGTAATGTTGATGTTAATCTCTGGCTGGCTGGCGATGGAAAAGGGCAAAGAAAGTCCCGGTCCTTCCTGTCCAGTATCGTACGGGATACGTACTTGTGCCCGGGTATTTTCTGGTGAATTCACCAGGAAATACGTACTTACACAGATAGGTACACCACTTCAATAGGTACTTTGAGTAGTTCTCAGGGCTTTGTTCTCAAGGAAGAAGCAGCAGTGTGAGAGAGATACGAAACGAATTGACGGGCCGTTGAGAAGAACAACAATGGAAGCCAGATCGTCAGGTCGGCGCTGACAGGTGGAAGGACAGTGAAAAGAAGAGACGGAAACCAAGAGCCGACGAGTAGACATGCCTAGGAACGAGAAAGGATGAAAGACGGCCTGGCCGACGGGTTTTCCACCATCAGACTTCGGTAGGTAAACTGTGAAGGTGCTAGTGCTGTCGACAAGCAGTTGGACGTGCGCCACGCTTGTTGCAGATTGCACGGGGTAGCCCGGGGAACCGAGTCGTCTTTGTGTGATCAAGATGGGTGCTGTTGATGTACGGGCAGGTATCCGTAGGTGTCCAAGGGATCAAACGGTAGGACTTATGACCTATATCTGCGACTTGTATGGACTTGGAATGTAGCCCGAGGAACCACAGCAGAAGAGTGCATCCCGTGACAGCTCAGCATCATGTCGGAGGATGGTGGAGGGATGGCTGCGATGCACGAAGCCAGTTTTACAGTTGACCATATTACTCGACTCTTGATAGTCAACATGCGCAGTTGTTACTGTTGACATTCATCACACAGCGTCGCAATGTTTACATTACGGGTGAAGAGCCAGTACAGAAACCCCGAACCGCCGCCTCAACTCGCAAGGTTGGTTGCAACCACAATGAAATTGCAGTGTGGCAGATGTCGCGGGCGCCGTGGTGAGTGTCAGGGCTGTCAAACAATGGAAGGGGGCAGATATATCGGTACTTAGTGTTTCGGATATCTAAGTCGAGGAACGCGGAAACTTGCCTTTGCTGTAGCTTCTGGGGATGTATCCGATACCTCCAGCAAGAGAAGATGTCGGTAGGCCTTAACGTCAATGTTCGCTGCCCTCCATCACCATTTTCCCATCCCAAAATCCCATTTCCACTTGTAAAACTTAGCACTGTTGGCAGCCAACAGGCAAAATTGATTTTCCTCTCGCAGGCGGCATGTCTCTCGATTATGTGCAACTCCCCAGGGTCTCGGTCCCTGGGTGCAGGCACCCTGGAAATCCCACCCTTCCCGCAGCGCATCCTTCAGGCTAGGCCGACTGCAACCCTGTAAGCGGAGGTCCAAAGTCAATTTCCGATGTTTCCTCTCTGAAGTCTCCGGTCTGCTCAACGGTTGCTTGTGCTTAGCTTGGTGTAAGAGATGGGAGCATCGACATGTGTTCGGTTCTTGAATTTCGCAATATGGCGAGAATTCAAAGAAACATACGGATAGTTGAAGACCAGCCTCAGCAAATGTCCTTCCCCATTCCAGCCCAGAGACGACTCTGCTATTGACTCATCCTGTGGCGTACGTCGTTAGCAACCAGGCTTTGAGAAATTGAGACCTTTGCAACGGGAAATTGGCTGTCACACTCTCATGCACCCGACAAATGAAGGGCAACATTCCATCCATCCACCACGGCATCTCACCGGCGCCTCACCGCCTGCTCCTCTTGTCAGCTTGTTTGCCTCAGTGCCATGTACTATGTAGTAGCCGAGTATTCAGTGATGGCCACTAAGACCAATCGACTGCCATAAATGTCTTACTTCTACCACGGCGGTGGGCTCCCTATCACGAGCACTGCCTTGTCATATGCGTTTGAAACAGACAAAAGGCATCGAGGATAAGCGAGTACCGGGGAAGCGCTTCCATGCCAAATCTGAACGTTCGCAAATGGGAGTGAATCATATCCATATTCTCCTCGTCAAGGATGGCTTTGTGTGACCCTTCGCTTCCCCAGATTCTCTCGACGTAGGCATACCTTCTGAGTTAGATTGTGAGCCTAAACTACAATATTTTAGCGCTTCGATTCGACGGCGTTGAGTGATGACTGTAGGAGATGATGGTCACAGCAATTGGCGATATGTACGGACACTTTCACTGTAGGCCTTGACCGGCGATGTTGTATCGTGAAATGGTAAATTCCCATCCCCGAATTGCGTTTGTGGCACGGGCCATCCCCCGTTCGGCTCCGGCGCAACGGCGGCCCCCGGTTTTTCCGGAGCTCGAGTTTTTCCTTGCTCCTGCCGATGACGAGAGGCCCAGTCCATCAGGGTACCCGTCACGCCAGAATCCCCAGCCATGAGACGAAACCGCCTTGACGTTCCCCCTCAGTTCCTCCAGCTTCCTTTTCTACAATTTCTAAAGAGAAGTTGATTGCCTTATCCTCTTGCCAACGACACATCGTGCCGCGAAAACTGCCAAAATGCCTCCCAAACCCGCCCAGTTCGGTAGAATCGGCCTAGTCATTCCGCTCTTCTACCGTGTATTCTTCCTGGGCATCGAGCCTATCTCTGCTCTTGTCGGCGCCTATTTTGCCCATGTTCGACCCGACGAATACCTCCAGCTCACTCATTCCGTCTCGAAACCCGAAATAATCCCTCAGGGAACTTCGATCGTCCTCTCCCAACTCGCAAACCTATACCTACTCTTCGCTCTCAACGAAGCTCTTGTTCTTCGCGCGACTTCGGACCTGCGCGTCTGGAAGACAGTCCTGTTCGTGCTTCTTGTAGCTGACTTCGGACACTTGTACACAGTTAGAAGCTTGGGGCCGGAAGTGTACTATAACGTTGCCAAGTGGAATGCCATCGACTGGGGGAACGTCCCGTTCGTCTACTTTGGTGCCTCGATGAGGATTGCGTTTCTGGCCGGCGTCGGATTAAGCGGTCGACCGGCGCCTGCGAGAAAGCAACAGTAGAGCATGGGAGAGTTCGCCAAGCTCAAATAACCTATTCAGCTAGGATGTTGCTTCAGCACTGGAGGTCCGCCCGATCATTGTACCGAGCCCGAGTCGCCGATGTTCGGTCTGCACAGAACCGCTGCCGAATGTACAAATTCGTGGAGAGAACTGAAGAAAAGGCGCCGTTGACAGCAAGAAAAGAAGGAGGAAATGCTAGCTGCTGGAAGATACAATCCAAATGAAGACTGGAACAACCCCGAGCCAGTACCGACATGTTATCCTGGTCACCCGCTCGAGCAGCGTCACGCATACCTCGATGAGATGCAGCGCAGTAAAAGGATCGAACAAGCACACACGACGGGATTAGATGGTTGGCTAGGGACATTTGCACAGCACACATGCACTCGGAGCAATTTGCCGAGATACAGCGAAGAAGGGAGTCCAGACGTCCAACGCAGCGAGGTTGGCCCCTTGACGAAGATTTTTGGTCCAGGCCAAGCCCGGCGTTATCTGTGATCGTGGGTTTCCCATCCGGTGTTCAACGTTCGAGAGGGGAATCCTATAATTGTGAATGGTGGGATTTTCGGCAGCCGGTCTCGGAAAATCTTCCGGACAATTTCCCTCCCCCAACCCCCGGAGGCGCCACCTCGAATAGGGTGGATTACGGGGTGCAATTGGCGGGCAATGGTGGGGTATCATCGCGGGGCAGCGCGACAAGATGGATGGAGGGCGGGTGAATGTAAGAAAGTGACGGAGAAGGATGCGAGCTCAACAAGTCTTACAGCAGAGGCATTAAACGGCCAAGACGACAAGAACCGATTCGATTTCGAGAAACATACTCTATCTCATGCCGTGCCGTTACCAACACAGCGATCTGCTACGGACGGATGGATGAAGGAAGCCAATTGCGCGAAGTCGTAGGAGAATCGAATGAGAGAGCCGTGGTTTTCTTCCAACGGGCGCCTAGCCTTGAGCAAGGGTCCCGCCCCAATCTAGCTCGCATGGGCAGACATTGCGGCGCGACATAAGCCCCTCCTCGTCCGAGCTGGGAGGTGCCCCTCACTCAAGGATAGATGTCCTACGCTCCACGCGCAGCGCCGCGACAAATGAGATGGTGGGGGGTTCAGGAGCAGCTCTGAAATGGTCAGGGTATTTCACCCGGCGTGGTTCCCTCTGCCCGTTGTGAGCAGCTTCCGATTCTTTCTTTCTTCCTCCTTCTCTCCCTCTTCTCTCGTGCCATTCTACTGCTTTCTGGCATAAGACCAAAGCCGTATCTTGAAAATATTCAGACGAATCTACAAGACCGCTCCTCACTCGAACACGTTCATCCATCATGTCGATCCCCGAGAAGTTCACCGGCTTCCAGGTCAATAGTGCCGAGACATGGCAAGACTTCAAGAAGCAGGAGTTTGACCCCAAGCCGTTTGGCGACTACGACGTCGATATCAAGATTGAGTGCTGCGGTGTCTGCGCCAGTGATGTTCACACGATCAAGGGTGACTGGGGTGCTCAGCCCTACCCTCTGGCCGTCGGCCACGGTGAGCTCATGATGGTTACTGTATCTGTCTGATTTGTAGACTAATTCTCGTCTGTCTAGAAATCGTCGGAAAGGCCCTGAGAGTCGGCTCCAAGGTGACCAAGATTAAGGAGGGCTCGCGTGTCGGTGTCGGAGCCCAGTCCTACGCCTGCCTCGAGTGCCGTCAGTGCAAGAACGATAACGAGACATACTGCAAGCACCAGCTTGACACCTACGGCTCGACGTTCCCCGACTCCGGCGCAATCTCCCAGGGTGGCTACTCCTCTCACGTTCGCACACACGAGCACTGGTACGTGTATCGATATCTTTTAAGTGAGATGCATGCTAATAGAGCAACAGGGTCTTCCCCATTCCTGAGGCCCTTCCCAGCACTATGGCTGCTCCCATGCTTTGCGCTGGCCTGACAGCTTACAGCCCTCTGATCAGAAACGGTTGCGGCCCTGGGAAGAAGGTCGGCATTGTCGGTATCGGTGGCATCGGTCACTTTGGTGTCATGTTTGCCAAGGCTCTGGGCGCTGAGGTCTGGGCCATTTCCCGATCGCGATCCAAGGAAGCGGACTCTCTGAAGATGGGCGCCGACGGCTACCTGGCGAGCGGTGAGAAGGGCTGGAACGAGCCCCACAAGATGACCTTTGACCTCATCCTCAACACGGCTAACTCATTCGAGGGCTTCGACCTGTCTGCCTACCTCAGCCTTCTTGATGTCCACGGGAAGTGGGTGTCTGTTGGTCTCCCTGGTGGCGGTGGTATCACCGTTCGCAACCAGGACTTCCTCCCTAACGGCTGCTTCATTGGCAGCTCCCACTTGGGCAGCAGACGCGAGACCTTGGAGATGTTGCAGCTCGCTGCTGACAAGGGCATCAAGACGTGGGTGCAGGAGGTTCCCATCAGCGCTGATGGTTTGAGGTCGGCGATGAACGGCATTGAGGATTCTAGCGTCCGCTACAGATACTGCCTAACCAATTACGAGGAGGCGTTTGGCCAGTAGGCATGAGGTGGACTGTGTGGGTGTGATGTGAATAGCGAAGCAAAAGAATACCATTTCATGACCAATTGCAAATGCACATGATCTGGACCCGTATCTCAGAAGAAGCTCTTATCGAACCAGCGGACCGTCAGATCTCCCAGCATCATCAGGGGATCTGCAAGAATCACAGCGGAATGCGACCGATTAGAGCGCCGTCATTCCGGGTATTGTTTTTCTGGCGCATTGGAGATGAATCCCTCCTGACTTTTGATTTTGGTACCACTGGTCCGGTACGCCCGGTGCGCCGGTCATCGGCGACGCAAACAAGGTTCCGCGGACAGACAAGCAGCGACAGGGGTCTGAGAAGCTCAGCCATTGCGGCTGTGTGCGGTGATATCCCCAGCCGCCCGAGGAGACCAGGGTCTCGGCAAGGTGACATGACTGATCTGATCGATTGATCTGGGGAAAACGTCTAGCGTCTTTCAATCTGACCTCATCCATCTTCCACATTGTTCCTCGTTCACAAAAACTTCTCATTCGTAACACTGGGGAATTCCGCCGGACGGCAGAGGATGTTGAGTTTGGGTTGAACGGAACAGAGAGACACATTGACATGATGAGCGCTTTCCTGGATGCCAGTAATGGCCCGCCGGCGGATGATTCGATGCCCAGCTATGAGGAGGCGGTTGCAGGAGGGTGAGTTTCTTTGTGTGACGTTTCCGCACTCGACACGCGACAAATTTTCAAAATCACTCAAGATGAAGTCTTCAATGACTGACCATATTTACAGCGCGCAGCGGGTTGCAGTAAGGACACAATCCGTCTCGGGATCAATACAATCCCTCAACCTGCACGACGGCACCCTCCCACCATCAATCCTGCGCCTCAAACACCTCGGCCGCACCATCCCCCACAATGGACCAGTCACCTCCATCGCCGTCAGTCCCAAAGGCTATGTTGCATCCTCCCAGGACAACACGGGCACCGCCTTACCCTCCAGCACCAAGATCTGGGACTTTTCCCAGAAATCCGGCGCCGTGGGCGCGCGGGTCGTGGCATCAGAAATCAACAACGATGCGCCTGTGGTAGTCTTTAGCCCGGACGGGAAACTGACGGCCGTGGTGGAGAAAGATGCGGGATGGAAGCGGGAGTGGCGGGTGAAGCTTCGCGCGGGGGAAGAAGGGCGACATGTGCGGTGCGCATTGAATGGTGTCGGGCCGCCGGCGGCGTTTAGTCCCGATGGGAAGAAGCTTGCGGCAGCGGACCCGTCGGGGCTTGTGGTTGTGTTTGAGGCGGCGACGAGTCCGCCTGGGATGCCGCCTACGAAGAAGGTGGCGGGTGTGATGAACCATGCTGCGCCGACGCATGTTCTCTTCATGCCGAATGGCGCGGACCTTGTGACGCTGTCGAGGGATGGGACGGTGAGGATATCGGAGGCCAAGACGGGGAGGACGTTACGGCGGATGGAGGTGGATGGGGTTGTGACGGGGACGGGGACGGGTGCGCGGGCGTTAGGGGTTTCGCCGGATGGGAGGGTGGTCGTGTCGGTGTGGGCGAGGGCTGTGTATGTGTGGGAGCATGAGGCTGGGCGGGTGTCGAGTTGGGAGATGAACAAGGTGAGGAACAACGAGGGGTGGCCGCTGGCGGTGTCGCCTGATTGTCGGTTCCTGGCGTGTCGGACGGAGGGGGGGATGGATATCTCGGATGTGTACTCTGGGCAGGTCCTGGCTGAGGTGACGACGGCGTCGGGGATCGACGGGCTGGTCACGGCGGCGGGTTTCTCGATGGATGGGAAGATGATGGCTGTTGGGCGGCATAGTGGAGTTGTTGATGTGTGGAATCTGGCGCCCTACGAACGTTGATGGTGATTCTACGTATGAATACAAAGGGGCAAGCGTGGCTCGGCTGATTCAACCTGGAAAACGGCGATGAACGAGGCGGGTCACATTTATGGACAAAGGCTTCGTCAAATCAAGGCAAAAGAATCATACCTAGTACTGTACTCATACCGGGTTTCACTTGGAATTGATACGTAGCTTGATTACATCTTGTCTACGGGGGCAGCATAATTCGAAGCTTCCAAATCAGGGTATTGTGAGATGCCACCACTAGATGTGATACGCAAGAGAGGTGGCTATAAAATGGGAATCTCAGATCCAGTTTGAATTATGTCGTCCCTTGTTGTAGAAGTCAATTACATCGGGATCAGCTGGTTCGGATGAAATCAGCGATCCTTCAGTATCAGTGCAGGAGGGATACTGTAGACTATTCAATTACCTATGATACTTACTAATACGCCAACCCTCTCGTAATTGAGACGCTGAAGTGAAGTACAAGATTACTTCATGAAATCGAGTTGATGCTCGGGATCCTAATTGCAAGTTGAGGGTGAGGTGGGAGGTGAGAGGTGAGAGGTGAGAGAGAACAGGAGAGTAAACATACTTCCCGCTTTCGACTAGACAGTGCCCTGTGTGCTCGTGTAACCAGCAACAAATACGTCCATTGCTGTCTGAGCGAACAAAGGTTGCGGAGGTGACGCAGCTTGGATAACTAAGTCAACTTAAGGTATTACAGGTCAATATGAGAAGACGTTAAGGTGCATCAATCAAAGCGAGTAACAAGTCGATGTCATGAGCGACCAATGGTACAATGTCCATCAACTGGCCCCGAAAGTCTGTTCAATGCGCCCAACGCTCCCTGTTGTAATCACGCCTTTGGAGGTATGATGACATTTGCCAGTTGTGAGATGTGAGGGGCCTAGTTGATGAGACATGGAAACTGAAGTCAATGGCGATTCAAAGAGGGTACTTGATATATGTAGGCGTCTGGAGAGGACAAGATGTTTTTTTTTTTTTTTTTTTTTTTTTTACCATCGCTCGCTCATCACATAATTCATCTCTTAGCTATTGATGATCCCAACCTTGAGTGAGTGAGTGAGTACTGAGTGAGGAGTGAGAGAGGGGAGATGAGAAGACTCGGCGATTGCGATTGAGAAATGGCCCAAGCTTTTCCACCGTGCCCCTCATCCCAAAAGGGGATAGTGCGGGGTCCAAGGCTCGCGCAACAATTCTGGGCACAGTTGGCAGTTGGCAGTTGCCCTGGGCAGTGGGGGACGTACCTGACCGTGGGCGCAATTGTACGCTGTGTGGCCGCCTCTGACTCCTTTCCCCGAGAAAGTCGGCATCTCAAGTTTCCATTCTTTCTTTTCCTCCCTCTCCTCTTCACACACAGCAAACGCACACATCATGGCGCCGAATCCCATTCTGCCCGTCAAGGGCAAGAACAACGTTCTCATCACCTCCGCCCTTCCCTACGTCAACAACGTTCCTCATCTCGGTAACATCATTGGCAGTGTCCTGTCTGCTGATGTCTTTGCGCGGTACTCCCGTGCTCGCGGAAACCCCACCATCTACAGTATGTTGTGACTACACCTCTCCCTTGAGTGTTTCCCAATCCCGGCTGATTCCGTTCATTACAGTCTGCGGTTCCGACGAGTATGGCACTGCCACCGAGACCAAGGCCCTTGAGGAGGGCGTAACCCCATCCGAGCTGTGCGCAAAGTACC
This sequence comes from Colletotrichum godetiae, assembly GCF_030913485.1. Taxonomy (NCBI): domain Eukaryota; kingdom Fungi; phylum Ascomycota; class Sordariomycetes; order Glomerellales; family Glomerellaceae; genus Colletotrichum; species Colletotrichum godetiae. The sequence continues at coordinate 335,244 of NW_026851266.1, forward strand.
ACGCCCTCCACAAGGGCATCTACGACTACTTTGATATCTCTTTCGACATCTTCGGCCGAACCCCGACCGCCCAACAGACCGAGATTGTCCAGGACATCTTCACCAAGTTGTGGAAGAACGGATACATTGAGGAGCGCGAGACCGTCCAACCTTTCTGCCCCGTCGAGGCCCACCAGTCTTTCCTCGCTGATCGATTCGTCGAGGGTGTCTGCTCCATCTGCGCCTACGATGGCGCAAGAGGCGACCAGTGTGACAAGTGCGGCAACCTTCTCGACCCCCTCGAGCCCGAACCCGAAGCCAACGCTTCTGCCGACGACGACGTTGCCGCGAAACCTACCGGCTTCTTGATCAAGCCCCGCTGCAAGCTCGACGGAGCTACCCCAGAGAAGCGCAAGACAAAGCACTTGTTCCTCAAACTCGACGCACTCAAGGACGACCTGGTCAAGTGGTTCAAGGAGTCTAGCAAGAAGGGCTCATGGAGCAACAATGCCGAGCAGATTACCCAGGCCTGGATCGACAAGGGCCTCAAGCCCCGTGGTATCACCAGAGATCTCAAGTGGGGTGTCCCGATCCCGACTCACGAGGTCGGAGAGGAGTACGCTAGAAAGGTCTTCTACGTCTGGTTCGACGCCTGTATCGGATACGTCTCCATCACCAAGAATTACACCGACGGCGACAACCTCGAGGGCAAGAACTGGGAGCAGTGGTGGAAGAACCCCGATGACGTGAAGCTATACCAATTCATGGGCAAGGACAACGTTCAGTTCCACACCATCATCTTCCCCGGATCTCAGCTCGGCACCGGCGAGAACTGGACCAAGCTGCACAAGATCTCCACCACCGAGTACCTCAACTACGAGGGTGGCAAGTTCAGCAAGTCGAGAGGTGTCGGTGTCTTTGGCAACCAGGTCCAGCAGACTGGTGTGCCCGTCGATGTCTGGAGATACTACTTGCTGTCTCGCCGTCCCGAGACTTCCGATTCCGAGTTCATGTGGCAAGAGATGGTTGACGGCAACAACAATGAGCTCCTGAAGAACCTCGGCAACTTCTGCCAGAGAGTCAACAAGTTCTGCCAGGCCAAGACGGAAGGCGCAGTCCCCGAATACACAAAGTACAGCGACGACTACCTGAAGAAGCACATCGAGGAGGTCAACGCCCTGCTCAAGGAGTACATCAGCAACATGGAGGCCACCAAGATGAGGGCTGGCCTTCAGAGCATCATGTCTATCTCTGCGTATGTTGATCCATAATCTTCCCCTTTATTTGGCCATTCCAGTTAACAATATCACTAGCCTCGGCAACAAGCTGCTTCAGGACAACAAGCTTGACAACAGACTTCTCACCGAAGAGCCCGACCGCTGCGCCGCCGTCATCGGTCTCGCGCTCAACCAGATCGACCTCTTGGCCTCTCTCGTTGCCCCGTACCTGCCCAACACCTCTACTGCTATACTCAAGCAGCTCGGTGTTGAGCCCAAGCCGTTCATCCCCGATACTTGGGTCACTGACGCCATCAAGCCCGGTCACAAGCTTGGAACCCCCGAGCATCTCTTCACCCAGATTGCGGTATCCAAGATTGAGGAGTGGAAGGACGCCTTTGGCGGCGAGGAAGTTAGAAAGCAAAAGGAGGAGGCGGCGGCCAAGGCTGCTGCCAAGAAGGCGGCAAAGGACGCCGAGAAGGCCCGTAAGAAGGCCAAGAAGGAGGCGGAAAAGGCCAAGGCTGCCGGTGGTGAGCAGTCAGTGGAGTCTACCGAGAAGAAGGCGGAGGCCGACCCGGCCATTGAGGCGGTTACAGAGGCCATCTCCAAGACAGATGTCCACACATCGTAGAGTAGAGCAAGACTAGTGGGCGTTTTATGATCATTGGCGTTGAAGAGAAGGTATCGTTGCAGCGGATGATTGATGGGTTGATTACTAGGCATGAGACATAGATGTCAACCGTGGTTTTTGAAAGCATCACCAAGTGTTCCCTTACTTTAGTTAACTGTGCATCCTAATGTTTGTTGTGACTTCCTATCTCACCATGAAGGGTCACCTCATAGATCCGATGGCCGCTGCCCGGCTATTCATACCAACAACAGTACTTATAGCCAGCAGGATGTTCACTGATCTTCAACATTACCCCCTGAGCCAGAAAGTCGAAGCTGAAGACAAGACTGATGACAGTCCCTGAAGTTAAGGGAAGAAGGGATCCTTCCCATGAGACCTGCGTCATGGCGATTACTTCATGGACACGTGATCTTCACCTCGTCATGGGTACAACACACTCACAGGCGAAGAAGGTACGACTCAGACGACCGCTTTCCTCTTCTCTACTGAAAGAGTACGTATCTCGGGTCAATCGTCAGCTGCCCGGGCAGGCACCTCTGCCTCGCACCTGCCTCAGGTGAGGCTATCTACGTACCGTACCTACCTACCTTAGGCACACAATTGAAGGGTATTTATACCCCCCAACGTCGCTTTCTGTCACCAGCACAGCAGCGTCCGTCTAGGTTGGCGGGTCAGGTCAAGCTGTGTGCGAGGTGGCCGAACGGTTAAAATAGAACAAATCCTACAATGAAGTCGGAGATACTGGGTTGACTGAGGGGCGCGCTGTTCGGTTCCGGGCAGGGGCGTGAATTATATGGTCAGTATTCCCTCTACCTTCCTTTCTTTTATTTTCTTTTTGGCAGTCAATATACCATGGTATTTCTCCCTATTTATTTGGTATGATGGCTGGAATAATAATTCGGCCTCATCCCCTGTGCTGTTTTCATCGTATACGTCTCCCTAGGAATGATACCCGCAAGAACTGATATGAGAGCCCCTCGATCGGACGGCCGAACATTCTGGGCAAATAAGATTACTTACGCGGTAATATCCTCGGAGCACAGGCTGATGAAGCACTCTTGATTGCTTACTGACGTTGTTGTGCATTGGTACGGCAGCTAGGAGGCAGTTGCTCATACACCATGTTCTGTCAACCTTGGAGCATCTTTGGATTCGGACAGTTACTTCGCCGCAGGGCCATCTATCAGTCCTCGTATCTGCCTATGGAAAAAGGGGCTCCTGGTCGGCTAGCTCTGTGTGTGAGCAGTTAAGCCGGGATTGATGAGAGACGGGAGCACATGAACCTAGTTGTGGATAACATAGAATAGACAACACCGCGGAGAATATGACGCGCTTACACGACGTTGCGTAGTAAGAGATTAGTGACTGATAAGTATTCTGGCTAGCTTATTGATCGACACTCTCGATGCCCCTCTTGCACTTGACAGGGCCGCCCTCGGGAGGGTACACGACAATACGGTCAATATCAGCACCCTTAAAGTCAAAGCCGTTCCACAACCCACCAATGGTGATTGTGTTGTTCGCGTTCTTCTCCAGAGTCAACTGCAGAGGCGTAGACAAGATAATCCCCTTGTGGCTGTCACGCTGGAACAGCGTCTCGACCTGCTGCTCGTTGCCGTTCACGACAACCGACGCAACACGACGCAGCTGCCACTTCCCGCCAATGCGGTCGGGTGTGCCGCCGGGCTGGTCACCAAAACCCATGTCATCTGTGTTCTGGTAGTAGAACGAGACCCACTGCGGCTCGCCGGCGCCCTGGATGCCGGTGAAGGTGACGGTGCTGTCGTTACCGTAGATGCCCGTCACTATGGAGCCGCCGCTGGCGAAGGTGGCCTCCTGCTTGAAGGCTGCGCCGGCGGTGGTGGCGGAGTCGTGGGCGTGATAGGGCGTGCCTTCGATCGGTGTGACGACGCCCGTCTTGACGTCGAGGTCGTAGACATCGTGCCACTCTACGTGGACCGACTTCTTTTCGTCGTCGATAACGAGGGGGAGCCAGATGTAGCGGCTCTCCCAAAGGGAGTTGGAATCCCATTGGTCGCCGAGGTAGAGGTACGTGGTGACCTCGGAGCCCTCGATCTTAAGGGAGAAGCCGGACTGGGAGTTGTACGTGCGGGTGTAGGCGTCGGAGATGAAGAAGGGCTGGGACCAGGGACCGGCGAGGGAGTCGGCGCGGAAGGCGACGACGTTGTTGGGACGGTAGCCCGTCTTGTGGGACATGAGTGCGTAGTAGCTCTTGTCGGTCTGAATGATGGTCGGAGCTTCGAGATCGTACTTGTCGAAGCGGTGAATGACCTCGGTCACGTTTGTGACGTCTTCGTTGAAGGCTGAGATGTAGACGTCGCGGCCCTCGCGGCGGTCACCGTTAGAGTAGAGCGAGTAGGAGCGGCCGTCCTTGTAGTCGGTGAAGATGCCAAAGTCCTGGGACCAGTTGCCGAGGGGCGCGGTGGCATCGACAAAAGTGTAGGGACCAGAGATATTTGGGGAGGTGGCCAGGCCTTGGAGGAGGAGGCCGTAGGTTGAGTTGTCTGCATGCCACCACATCTGGATTAAATTAGTCGCGTCATTCACGGAGCTGTGAGTCGAAGGGAACCTACGTGATACTCTTTGGCTGGCTCGCTGTAGACGACCTTGGGACGCTGGATAATCATGTTGGTCGAGATGTACGGGTGACCCTCGATAGGCTCCAGCGCCTTGCCGTGGAACTCCCACGTCGCGAGGTCATCGGAGCTGTAGACGGAGACACCGCCGCCTTCCTCCTGGCCCTCGATCTTGTACTCGCCGAACCAGAAGAACTTGCCCGTGTCCTTGTCGAGTGTGACACCGCCGGCGTGGGCGTTGACGAGATTACCCTCGTTGTCACGCCATCTGCCGCCTGGGACGATCCACTTGGAGGCGGCAAGAGAGGCGAACAGGAGGCCGGACGAGAAGAGCTTTGCGAGCGCCATGATTGGAGAGGACTTTTGCTGGGACGAGAACGGTCTCAAGGTCTCAATCTCTCTGGACTGTCTACGCCATGGAGTTACAATGCGACTCAAGGTATTTATACCGTCTTCATGACTTCAAGAAGTGACCGGCCGAGATGAGCCGGCTGGCATTGGCCCGAAAGCCGAAGCGTCTAAGCCGGGCCATTGAGAGGCGTTGGAAGTCGCGCACGGCCAAGACCCTTCCAAGAACCACAAGAAAGACTTTTGGAGAGGAAGCAGATGATCGGCCAAAGCGGGATTCCAATTGGCAATGGCACGAGATGGGTGCGGACTGCAGAGGAGGAAGAGAGGGGTGGCTGGGCTAAGTAGAGTGCCAAGCTACAGGGCCGGGGGACGAGAATGAAAAAAAACCTGGAGAAATTTCCGCCGTCGAGAACGAGTGAAAGTTGCGTTGGTGCGGGGGAAGCTCCAGAAAGCTTCACGAATCTTGAGAGACTTCATATAACAACCCCAGTCCTCCCCCAGTCCAGAACTTCAGGCTAACCAAGATCGATGGGCGTGCGGGGTTTTAGCTTGTGTACCGTCGCATCCTTCTATCCCGCCGCCTGGAGATTGCGCCTTTTCGGGGATGCTTGTCCGCTGAGCATTGATGTCATCTGAGTGCGGTGAAGGCGAGCTATCCCTGGAGCCTGAGAAGGAATCTTCCGTTGGACCGTTGACCGTTGGTATCACTCTTCTTGTCCTTGGTCCCAGCAGCTTGGCGAGGGTTGCGTTCGGCTCATCTTGACCGGCCGGGTCTGCCATGATACGCGAGGAGGGTTGTGCAGACACGAGATGAACTGTTGGAGCGCGGAGGACATCAGCAAATGACAGATGCGACATTGGTCCACCCAAGCTCATGACAGGAGCATTCTGATGGGTTAATTGGCAGCGAGATCCCGAGAAAGACACGGAGAGAAGTTTGTTTATTGGAGTCACTGGCACCGGACTCTAGGGAAACAAGGGACGATCCGCGCTCGCTAGAACAGTCAGTGACACTCATAATGCTTTGGAGTTTGGACCCTGGGTCTACTGGAGTCCTGGCCAGGGCAAATGGCCGGTGGGTCTCACAGGCCTCTTCCTCACAAGAACATCCCTCGCCGAACCCGTTGCGGGGATCGAGTCTGGACCACGCCGACCTGAGAGATTGATGTTTTCTACCCCTCTGTCAAACATAGTGAAGTCATGAGACTCGAAGTGCTCATCCATCTTTGATCAAGGTCGGAAAAGCACCACAATTACTGGAAAGCTGGTCGATTGACAACGATAGAGCATCTCGGTGCTGTAGTCAAGTCCTGCAACACTGAGGCGAAAACTTTCTGTCATGAGCTTTGGCTACAAACATCTCTGTTCGCAAGTAATGCAAGTGTACTTCATCAGTAACCGCCTTGGAGAGGTCCTTCCGTGGCAGAGTCAATGTTTCTGAGGACGCAGGAGTAAGTTCAAGATGAGATCTCAAGCCGTTGTTAAATGGTCTGGTGGGGCAAGGATGCCTCGTTGAAATCGATGTCTCTACAGCCGAAGAGATGCGAAGTTGGGGCCGCTCGCGGACCATGCAGTGATTGCAAATACTAAGTCTAGATCTTTCTTGTCATCCATGAAGATAGATTTTTCAGGAGAAGCAATAGCAGCAGCAACAGCAGGCCCCAAGCTTTCGGGATGCTATGAATTAATGGCTGTGTTTTGTTATGGTTTGTTTCACTAAGGTTGGTAAACCAACTCTAGAGACTTACAGCTTTGCTGAACATCAAAGGTCCTTGAACTGAACGAATTCGAGACTACGCATAGCTCTTGTCTATAAACTTGCCTTGTGCCGCTACATGTAGGCCCTAGGTAGACCGGAGATGATCTCTTTTTGGGTGGTGAAAGAGCAAGTCTTGGCTGCCCGACTCGTTGAGCCCTCAAGTTATGAGCCATGAAATGACTGTCATTGCTGTCATGATAGGCCACTCTTCAAACGAAACAGACCATCCGTTCGTACAACGACTTTAATAGTGCTCATCGAGAGTTCAAGAGCCGGGCCGAGCGGGAGATCACCATCCTTCACCGACGAGGCTTAACATGATTCTCCGTAAAATTCTCCGGAACCTTGCCCTTACTGGCCCATTGCCGATGACGACTAATGGCGCCATTGCATCAACCCCGGATTTCATTCGACAGACGACCATTGGCCTTGTCGAAAGTATGGGAAGCAATATAGTCCTGGACGACACACTTTCCCGACGTGGACTCGCTCCGTTGCCTCGGAGTTGACCGCAATATCGATCGGCGAAATTGAGGCTCTCATCCGAGACGTCCTATACGCAGAATGGGTGAAATTGAGTTAGTTATATAGCTTACAATGTCTCGATGCCATGATTCTGATACTGGTATGTATTTCCGATTCTGGTCACGAAGCCTACTCTCTACCAGCTCACCATCATGTTGCCTCAATTCTCTCTTCTATTGGCCTTGTGCCCCCTTATGGCGCTGGCGGCTCCCTCAACTCCTGAACTTGACAAGAGAGCAATCACATGTTTGAAGGTCGGCGCAACGGCAACGGCAAAATGGACCAACAGTGCTGGTAAATCATGCACATTCGCCGGTGTAGTCGGAAGCAACTACGGCACCAACCTCGCCGGGTCTGGAGAGTCAGTCTTTTTGGCAATTCCATGCATCTCAACTCCTGCTAATGTAGACATCAGTTACTCCTGTAATGGCCGCTGCGGTGCGGGATGCACTGGAACAGCCGTTGGCAACGTCTACACACAAGATTGCTTCTCTCACGATATTTGCTCATACTTCAATAGCGCCAGTGGCGGTGCTAGGTAAGCAACATAAAATCTCCAAGCGCTACTCACTGGAATTGTTGGTGTGGTTCTAGAATCATGCTAACCTTTTGAAGTGACCCCAATTGTGGCGCCGCGTATAATGCTGCTGTCGACGATACTGCCTTAGGTGCCCTTAATGGCTGTGGACAAACAAACCCTTCAAACGCGGTATCAAAGCCTTCGACGCAACCTGTCTGCAGTTGAAATTTCAAATGAAAGAAGCGGGGGGGTTGAAACGGGTAAAGTTACGGGATGAAGCTTACAGCCAGTCCTTATACTTCATGGCACAGGTTAACCGGTGTTGTAGTACATGTTCACAAAATAATCATATAGTACTAAGCCATTGGAGTAACACCGATTGATTGAAATGTCAAATTTGAAGTTGATTTGTGAAAATATGTAAGTCTGTAAAAGTCCGTGAAAGAGAGTCTAGAAGATGAACACGAAAGAAAGGTCGTACCAAAACCAAAGAAAAATAAGAAGCATTCCCAAAACCTTTTGTTTACGCCTTTTCTCCAAACCCCATTGTAATCCAGGTCTAAGTCTCGCTTAATCAGAAAGAATGTCTATCAGGTCAAATCCAGAACTCTATAGATACCAGCCCACACATCAACTTGGCTTGCTTAATTGATGTAGATGGCGCGGAACTGAGTGTTGACGTGCCATCCGGTGCTGGCCAGGGACGGGTTGCCCTTGTTGTAGCAGGTCTTGGTGACAAAGTTGTACACAACCTTGGTGCATCCCGACCTCAAACGGCACAGAGCAATGCAGGCGAGGTCGCTAGGAATGAAGTACCAGATATCCGTGGCAGGGTTGTTGGTGAAGTCACTGCTGGGGCAGACTTGATAAGTGGTGCCAAAGTAATTGACGGTGTAAGTGGGAGCCAGACACTTGGTGAGAGCAGTGCCGTCAGCGACCTTGACTAGGGTCTGGAAGGGCGCGTTGACGTTCCAGTTGGAGGCGGCGACGCTGGGGCTGCCCTTCAGGTAGCAGATCTGAGTGGTGGGGTTGTAGACGGCCTTGGTGCAGCCAGATTGTGCCTCACAAGCAGTTGCACAATCAACGTTGGACTTGTAGCCGTAGTAGATCTGAGGGCTGGGGATCATGAAGTCGGTGTTGGCGCAGACAGCGTACAGGCCACCAGCAGAGCCAACGACATAGCTCAATGGGCTGGGGCAGGCGGTGATGGGCCCCTTAGAGACCGCTGTGCTGCTGGTTATTGTGGCAGCGGTAGAGGAAGAGGTGGAAGTCTTGATCGTGGAGGCAGATGAGCTGCTGGAGGTAGTCAGGGCTGAAGAGGTGGCAGCGCGCGAGGTGGTAGACGTGGAAAGAGTGGAAGGAGTGACAATCTGAGACGTGGACGAAGTAGTCGATGTCGTAGAAGCGACGGCGGCGTTGCCTTGAGGGCAGGTCCATGTGCCCATATCAGCAGTGTAGGAGTACGAGTATGCGTATTGGATCGTGTAAACATCAGAGCCGGAGGTGTATCCCGTGTTGACGGCATAACTCTTGTCCCAAGTGCGCGAGTACAGTGCACAGATCTGTGCCTGGACGACACCGTTCTTGACAAGCGAGTAGCTGGTGAAGAAGTGGCAGTATAGGCCGTTGAAAGGGTTGGTCTCCTGCCTCTGAGAGGCGCAGTCGGCAGCGCAAAGAGAAGGGTCGTACGCTCCGTCGGTGTGAGCCCTGTAAGTGATATAGCTGTTGCAGTCGTTGGGAGCGTTGATGGTGGCCGCATCAGTGAAAGTCGAGTTGTAGCCAGTGGCGGGGTAGTCGGGTGCTGCAAGCTGGTATCCGTTCGAGCCTGCAATGACAACGTGGAAGCTGTTTCTGTATTCACCGCTGTTGGTAGCAGTGGACGGGCCGATGCCAACACCCCAGAAGCTGCACTTGATGACAGTAGTGCTTGAGGGGTTGGGGCAAGCCGTGCCGGGATCTTGGCTGGGATCTCTCTCGAAGAAGATGTTGAAAGCCGCGCATCCGGTCATTTGTTTGCAATCAGCTGCGCACAGCGCAGGACTGTAAGTGGCATAGGTCTTGTATCCCATGTAAGCCGAGGCGGAGGTCGCAGACTGGAGGTTCTGGAAGGTCTGGTACCATCCGACCGGGGTAACGGCCGCCAAGGCGGCGTTGGACAGGTCCGTGTCGGCGAGGAAAGCCGAATCCGTGTCGGTGGTGGGGACCGGACCGCTGCCAGCGGGAAGGGCACTGCAGTCGCCGCGAACGGCCAGGTTGTTGACGTTCCTCTTCGTGGCTGCAACAGTCTGGTTGCCGACGCCGATGGGAACAGTCTGCACAGTTGAGACTGGGATGCTGGCTAGCTCAGAAAGAGACAACAGCTGAGCTGAGGTGGTTGCCGTCAGGGCGGCGAGAACGGTAAATGAGCGCATCTTGAGAGTTGGAAAGATGAAGCTGTCGTTAATATGAAAATTCAATGATTGCGAAGAAGGAAGAAGGAATGATTGTGAGGAAGGACTGTGATGCTGAGTGAGGAGGAATGAGCTGAATTGGTCGAATGTCTTCAGGGGTTATATACATCTTTCCGCCACGATCACCTCTAGCCAGAGAACCTTGGACTTTGGCTACCCAACACCCAATTCTTTGAGGTATGGAAAAGCCTCATTCATCGTCTGATTCTCACTCTAGCGACCAGAGGCTAACGGCGTCGTTGCAGAATTAGGCGCACATCGCTGTCGGTACTCGGGAAGAAATCTTTGAAATTCGACCACCGACGCTGCGTACCTGACTCTTGGGACTCTGGGCCTCATAACAGAGCAAAAATAGCAACCATGCGTCAAACTGTAGCGCGGGTGTTTCCTCAAAGACTCTTTGTTTGTCCCGAAAAACGGGTGCTGTCTGAGGATTGTCCTTGACAAAGAAGTGGTCTGGTGTGGCTTGAACGTTCACCTGTCGGGCATCGTTGATGCTAAGAAGCCTCTAATCCCTATCCCGCTAGCTCGTCGCGGCCCAGCTCGTATTTCACTCTCCGTTGACCTCCACTGAACCAGTAGTGTCATTGGCACAAAGTCTGCGATCCGAAGGCCGGAAGGCTTGCCTTTTTTTGTCATGGAAGTCATAGATTAATATCAACCACGACTATAAGGTAGATTGATCAAGACTAAGAGCGTGAGGTAGATATTGTGATCGATCGTCTGAGGGAAAGGTGGTCGATAATGCTTCGAAACTATGGAATCCGAATGACACTAAATAAACATATCCGGCTTGACACCGCGTCACAGGCATCGACGTATCGCTTGGGATCCAACGAGATCGAGGCCCGTCGATCTGGCGTGGCACTGACAGCACAGTATCCGAATGCCTGGATCCCCGTCCGGCCCCGTGACCCATCCGGTCTGGTGAAATCGGGCTCTGCTGCCGTATAGTCAGCTCATGACAGGCGGGGCTTCCTTAGACATCGACGGGAACGCCGCTGCACTGGGACATCAAGCTCCTTTCACGCTATTGCAAGCGACTTCGTTGACTAACGATCAGCGATCTGCGCTACTGCAGGAGGGTCTTTGAAGAATCTAGATCTCAGCTGTGACTGCAAAGTCAAAATCTTCCGCTTGTTCTGACCATTCCACTTTGGGAGAATTTGATAGATCGGTCGATAGATCGGTCAAATAATTTGTCCAAGTAGTGCTTTTTTCCCACGTGGTTTATAAATCCCAGATAGCTAGCAACGGCGGGTATGGCCTAGCAGTGCGAGGGGGAACAGACTTGCTGTTTACTTAGCTTGTGGCTGGACTTCTCGATTAATGAACATGAGCTACAGACCTCGTATAGAAGATCAAGCCTCCGGGCAATGAAATTTGGCAGAATTCGGAGTGGCCTAGCATCACCTCGATCATGTGAGCTACTGATACCCTTCGTGGCAGGCACAGAAGGTTTGATGAGCTCAAGCTTCATTACCAGCTTTCAAGCACGTTTGGAAAATAGGTTGGAGCCATGAAGCTTGTGGGACTTAGAACTGCTCGTACTTCAGTCTTCCCATCTGGCATGGTCATTCGCGTTTCGGGGCCTGACATAAAGGAAGTTGGATGGTAAAATTTCAATCACACGGCTATTAAGCGTATGTGCGGAATATTGGGCATGGAGTTTTTTTTTTTTAATTATTATGGCTCTAACAGTTGTTCTTTCCAGTGCGGAAACAGAAGATATTGATAATTCCGTCCGACTGCTCGCAACAAGTTGCGCCCAAGTCTGGCGCTGATCCTCCAAAGCAGTTGGGCTTGCAGTTGGCGCAAATGTTTTGACACTGTAAAGAACACCCAAAGTCAGTATATGTCCAACAGGGAAAGAACTTAGAAACGTACGCTTGTCTTGGTTCCCTTATCAGCGGGACAGCTGCCATCGGCAGGAGCGCCAGCGCAGAAGATGAATGCGGCAGAAGCGGGAAGGGCAAATTGAAGCAGCGCCGCGATAGCGAGGGTAGGATGGAACAACATGGTGGCTAGGTAAATGGGGTATCTGTGGAACTAGAAAATGGACGGAAGCAGGAGGTTGACTTGTGTTTCGAGGAAGCTCTACTACTCGATAAATTATCAGAAGGATGATCAGTCATCTGCAGAGGAGCAAGCTGCCATGTATATATAGTAAATCTTTCGCCCTTATCATCAAGTCTCTTTGTTCGGGATATAGTATCAATCAACCTGAATTTCGCATTCCGTGGATCGCGAACTCCATCCGCACGACCTGGTTCGTCCGGAACCAGTTGAAATGACTTGGCTTAAGTGACCGACCAAGGGTGGCCTCGTCAAAGCTGTAACTCGTCCGATACACACATTACTCGCCATTCGACTGTTTCGTAGGGGCAGAGGGGAACTCCGTCAGATGAGGATCCTCGAGAGGTCTCCGTATGAACCGTGCACCAGAGCATGATCCAATCCCCAAGGTTGGTAAACTTTCTGAGTTGCGGAGGTTGTGGGCTATTTTCTCCTTGGATTAATATATTTTGACTTCCGCCTACCGTGCCTCATTCGGGCTGTGTCACTCTGCCGTACTCAGTCTCCTGTGATAAGCTGCCGTAGCAGCCAAGCTGAGACAAGTTGACGGCGGTCCCTCCGAACTTGCGAATATAAATGTCAATTTTGGGTAGCCGTGACCCCGGCCTCCCATGACGCTTACACAACATAGTCGAATGGCCGAGACACGATGCGCCCATCTCGACTGCGAATGCCAAAGTGCGGATGTAGACTGAAGTTTTGCTTGTTGTTGCCTGGCCCAGGGCTGGAATCATTGACTAGACCCAAGTGCCTCCAGGCCGCTAAGCGCAGAGACCTATATAGCCCTGCCGCCATTCAAGTAAAGTTGGGACTTGTATCCTAGTTCATCAACTGTTAGATATCACTACGATATGAATACGTGATTCGTGGATAATAACGAATTATGTTGATACGACCCTATAAAACTTTTATCCACGTATGAATAAGTCGAAATGAAATGGAGCAAAAGTGAAGAAAGAATGGAAACGCATTTACTGGCGACATCTAGCAGTTGATGGGATGGGAGTCTCCGCGGTTTCAGATATTAGAACCACGATATGTAGGCACTTACCAGTCAGAAACAAGGATTAGGTGTTTATCGTCTCCGATTGGGCCAATGACTTTTGTAGCCGAGTAGCGTTGTTACTTTGAATCACCTCATCAACCATGGCGTTATCAAGTCCACGAGAACCTTCCTGGAGAATTTTCAGCTATTGCGCCTCTTTTTGATTAAACTACAAGCTTCTATTGGTATCTGCTGGAATCTGCTTGGAGAATCATCTTGAACAATTCGATGTCGTTCCTGGCATCTGCTGCACTCGTCTTGGGAGCCTTGCTATTGACGACGCAATCGTACAACTCAAGGAACTCATTGGTGTACGGATCTTGGTACGTCTTCCTGACTTTGCGCTCTTGAAAGCCATCGTTCCCGATAAGTTCTCTGATAGTCATCGTGACTGGCAGACCCTTGACATATGGCGTGTCGAAATCAACGCGGACAATCTTCTCGGGAGAGTACACCTCGATGTGTGCGTCGAACTGCGGAACTTTGCTGAAGCCGGACTCGTAGGTGACGGGGAAGTCATCGTACTTGAAGAGGACACTGAAAATGCCGGGGAAGGTAAGACAAGCTCCCGCAACACTCTTCGGCATACCGATAATCTCTCTCATGGCAGATAGATCGTGTGTTCCGAGTCTAGTACTTTGTTAGCAGCGAGCCTTACTTTCATTGACACAACGCCAACATACCCTCCGAGAAGTCGCAGCATCAGTTGAGAATCAGGGTTTACGGGGACTCCAAACTCCTTGGCAAGAGCCTGTTCAGAGATGTCCGACTCCCGCTTCAATCTGTCTTTGGTGTCTGCATCGCTGTAGTCGCTGAATTTCAACGGGAACGTGCCGGACTGATCGACGAATGTTGAGTTGGGTCCGATGATGTCTCTAACTCTTGCGTACTGAATCTTCTCCATGCCACCAACTTCCTTGACTGCGTCGGTGAAAGCAGTGGCGAAACGCCGCATGGTACCAACCATGACCTTCCCCTTGGACTTCTTCTCGGCTTCAATCAAGATGTCCAGGTCCCGGAAACAAACAGAGGCCGGCTTCTCAATCAGGGTGTACTTGTCGCTCTTGAGCGCCAGAAGGCCGTGCTCGACGTGGTAAGCATCAGCGTTGGCAATGACCACCACATCCACATCGGGAGAAGAGCAGAGTTCGGCTGCATCAGCGGTCGTCTTGGGCGGTCCACCCTGCACTTTTCGGGCGCAGTGCTCGAGAGCTTGTTGTGAAATGTCGCATAGGTACGTGGTTTGATAGCGATGAGAGAGGAAGTTTAGATTGGGAATGTGTGCCACCTGGGTGATCTCGCCGCAACCGATGATGCCAACCCTGAGGATCGGCGTTTGCTGCTGGGAGGCCATGTCCGAAGACGTCGTTATTGATGTAGGTGCAACGGTGTTGGGAGCCTCTCGATCTATATAGGCTGCAGATGAATCGGGACTTGAAACTTGAATGATTTTCGACAACTTTGTTGTCTCAGATATGCCTGCTCTTGCGATATTGAAAGGCGGTCGTGACGGCTTTTGTAATCTTCTTGAGCTCCTGTGGATACGGCTCCAGCAATGTCGTCAGCTTGGGCTGGATTGTTGAGCTCCAAATATCATTGGACACGTGAAGATGGATTTGAGACCACTTTTGCATTGGTAGCTTTATCCAATGATGTTTCGATAGAATTGGAGAAGTCACTGTCTCTCAAGATGGACGAGCTCCGATACTCCCCGAGACCGTTTAGACCAGACTAATTGCCCGCGGAGTATCGGAGTAATACCAAAATTGTTAGTGCTATGTCTAAGGTCACCTAGTTCGGTCAAGGACGCGTCCCATAATGTTGGGCGCCGCGACGGTGCATTCTTCCCCGCACACTTCCCTGGTCTCCGACTCCCCGAGAATGTCCATCCCGAGTTCCGGTCACACTTTTACCCCATGGGATCCCATGGGGATGGACCGGGGTCATGAAGCCGTGCAGAGCTACCGAGAATCTGGTCTGATCTGGACTCTAGGCGGTGGCTGGAAAACCTGGAGTTGGTTGCATTGTCGGCGGCTCTTCCAAGATAGATAAATAGCATGATACCTCCTTGTGTTCTCAGGTTTGGGTTGATGCTTCAATCAGGAGCCTGCAACACCTCTGCCAGCAATCCGACGGCGACAACCTCAAAGATCACGCAGAAATTTCTACCTTCAGGATGGGCTCATTCTCGAAGAAAAAGGGAGCGGAGCTAGCCGTGGGGTCGGCTCTTGCAGCTGTGCGTAAATCTTTTGAGGAACGTTGAAGTTGAGAAATCATTGACACAAAGCACGCAGGTTCTACCCGCAAATCCCAAGCCGTGGTACTTGACGCCTCATTTACTCAAATTAAATCTGCTACTACTGGTGCCTTTGTTCTCTTCTGCATCTGTAGGCTACGATGGTATGAAATCTCGACACAACTTGTTGATGCTCTCAAACTGACTAGACAAAGGCTCGATGATGAACGGTTTGCAAACCCTTCCCCAATGGCGCCAATTTTTCGGGAATCCCGAGGGTGCTGTTCTCGGTCTCATGAATGCTGTATATCCTCTCGGCAAAGTTGTAGCACTCTTCGTCGTAACCTACATCTCGGACAGATATGGGCGGAAGCTCCCTCTGGTTCTAGGCTTAGTGGCTTGCATTGGATTTGCCATCTTGCAGGGCATGTCTAAAGACCTTCCTAGCTTTGTCATAGCAAGAGCTTTGCTGGGTTTTTTCACGACTTTCATCAGCCAGCCAAGCCCCATTCTGATTACTGAGTTGGCGTACCCTACCCACCGCGGCCGAATCACAGCTTTGTACAACACCTTCTTCGTACGTTAAATCATCGAGAAGAACCCTGCGAAGTTGCCAATCCACTAACGACCGTTCTGTGCAGTACTTTGGATCCATTTTTGCTGCATGGTGCACCTTTGGAACCTTTAAGATTGCGTCCACATGGAGCTGGCGAATTCCGTCCATACTGCAAGGGGCAGTTCCCATCATCCAACTCATGGGTGTTTACTTCTTACCTGAGTCCCCTCGGTATGCTTTGTGACTCCTATATCAAGTGTACATATGATAGACTTGCTAACCTGTCCCTGTAGCTGGCTGATGCGCCGTGGTCGGAAGGACGAAGCCAGAAAGGTATTCGCCGACTGCCACGCTGGCGGCAACCTCAATGACCCTCTAGTCGACTTTGAGATGCGCGAAGTTGAATTTACTCTGGGAGAGGAGGCCGAAGCCATGTCCCAGTCATCTTGGCTCGAACTTGTGCGAACCCCTGCCAACCGAAAGCGAACACTCATCGCCTGTATTGTTGGCTTCAGCTCCCAGTGGAATGGGGTCGCAGTGGTCAGCTACTACTTGAGTCTCGTGCTCAACACTATCGGCATCACCGAAGTCAAGGACCAGACTTTGATCAATGGAATGCTGCAAATCTTCAACTGGATCATTTCAACCTTCCTCGGAGCGCTCATGGTAGACCGGCTGGGTCGACGACCACTATTCTTGATCTCCACGGCAGGCATGCTTGCGAGTTATATCGCTTGGACCGGGTTGACGTCTCACTTCGTTGCCAGCCATAACGAAGCGACTGGAAGAGCAGTTGTAGCCTTCATTTTCATCTTCTACTTCTTCTACGACATTGCTTGGACGCCGCTCCTGCAAGCCTACCCTGTGGAGATTTTCCCATACACCCTTCGTGGTCGCGGCTTGTCGGTCACATACATCACTGCCTTCACTGGTCTGATCATCGGCAATCAGGTCAATCCGATTGCAATGAAGGCAATCGCATGGAAGTACTACATAGTCTTCTGCTGTATTCTCGGAGTGTTATTTGTTGTGATCTGGTTCCTTTTCCCAGAAACCAAGGGTCACACACTGGAGGAAATCCGTGAGGTCTTCGAGGGCAGGTCTGCGAATGCCAAGGTCGAAGATGTCGAGGGCGGCGAGGAGGAAGAGACTAAAAAGGGTGGCAAGATCAAACAGGTTGAGCTGGCATAAGTAGCAACCGACATCTCATGATCTCCATCGGGCGCACGTATTTCCCAGGCTACAAGTTAAATCAGGAAGTTCCCAAAGGAGATTACAGACAGTCCGGCTATAATGAAATGCAATTTAACTACAGGTCAACGAGCTCGAGTTTTCTTTATAAACCGTGACTTATGTTCACAGTCAAAGACATTGGCCTATTTGCCAGCCGCAGCTCAAGGCGTACTTGCATCGGCGGTGTATCGGCGGCGTGGCAAAACTCGATGAGCCTGGAGGCAAGGATGCGAGAAAGGAAAGAAAGGATAGTTTGACCAGGCGACAGCTAGAAACATCGTCCCGCATTCCACACTATCGCAAAAGGCGAGGGCGGAGGAGTTCCACATTAGAAAGGCCTCGTACAGCAGAAGCTGGAAGTAATGCCAGATGAGGCAAGTGTGTCAACCTATGATGATCCAAAGCCAGCTTAGTATGCACGCCAACTCCGCCAACTCCGCTTCTACAAACCCTTCTCGGGTGAGGTCAGGAAGCCGGGGACTGTCTTCTTCGGCATCCGAAAGCTTTCTTTATTGAGTTAAATGTAGATGATCGAGTCTGATAGGAGAACTAAGACTTTGCTCACACCTCCCGAAGCCATGTCTTCTCCAGTGCAAGAACACGAACTGCGTTCTGCGAAGCCAGGTCTCTCAGAGCAACCGTTGCAAGACGGCAATGCGACCCAACAAGAGCCCCATCAGCACCATGTAGTGGACGTTGAGCATCGGAACTCTGCGTGGGTCTGTGTCCTCGGATCCTTCCTATTTCTCATGCCTTCTTTCGGTGAGCACATCCGCTTTCCGGGGCACCACCAACGTCTTTTGGAAATGCATGGAGATTGGTACTAATGGCCAATCTCCCAGGTTTTATGCAATCTTCGGGGGCAATACAGTCATTTCTCTTAGAGAATCAATTGAGAGACTATTCCGCCCGAGATGTTGGTTGGATTACAGGGGTTTCCAGCTTTCTTACGATGCTTCTCGGTATTCAGGCAGGACCACTGATGGATGTTTACGGGCCAGGGCTGCTAGGGCCAATTGCAGCTGGTCTACTCGTTCTAATGTTCTTCCTACTCGCCGAATGCGCAAAATTCTGGCATTTCATACTCTGCTTAGGCGTCCTGGGAGGTATCGGTAATGCTATTGCTACAACTGTAGGCATTGCTGTGATTGGGAAACTCTTCAATCGTCGCAAGGGGCTAGCACTCGGTATCGCCCTGTCTGGCTCCTCTACTGGCGGGATCATATTTCCATTGGCTCTTCGACAGATGTTCCCCATGTGGGGATGGAAGTGGTCGATGAGAGTCATGGGAGTTTTAGCTACCCTTATCATGATCTTAGGCATTGTTTGCCTCCTTCCTTTCGAGAGACTGAATGCCATAGTAGCGAACGAGGGAATCGCTACTGAAAGGAGTAGAAAGAAGGCTGTGATGGACTTCTCTGCTTTCAGGTCGGTACCTTTCTCGCTAATCTGCGGCGCTATAGCGCTTCTCGAGTTCGTCATCTTTGGTGCTACGGCAATACTTCCAACCTTGGTGGCTTTGTCGGAGTTCTCAATGGAACATGGCTTCAACATGCTAGCTATCCTCAACGGATTTTCGTCTCTTGGACGTATTTTTCCAGGGCTGGTAGGGGATCGCCTTGTACATTACAATATCCTCCTAGTCATGATCGTTTTCACAATTGCCTGCACTGCCGCATCGCTCACTGCATTTGGATCGACCCGGATCGACGCCTTATATGCTTTCTCAGCTCTATGGGGCTTCGGAACCGGATCGTTCTTGTCACTTGCGCCTGGTAAGTTCATGTTGGTGGCTACTTGGACAAGTTGTTCTAGGCTATCAGCAACTGACCGTGGATACCAGCCTGCGTGGCTAAAACTTGTGAGCCGAAAGATTATGGAAGATACTATGGTACGTTGTGTTCTCTTCGTGACCATGCTTGGGGTTGTCTGACAGGCCTAGGGACGATGAACTTCGTCATCAGCTTCTCACTTCTTTTGACGATGCCTATTGGCGGTCAGATGCTAGAATCTCTTGGATCTACTGCCTTATCAGGACTCTATCTTGCGGTTGTATTTGCCGGAGGTACACTAGTCTATGTAGGACGCTCCGTTGTAGTGGGCTCTTGGGCCAATGTCCGAGAAAGGATATAGATGTGGGAGGTATTTCGTTATGTATCGCATTCTGAGATTGGGGCAGCGAGAGGTGGGTAGTCAAGCCCAACTCGTTGAGAATATTCATCGTGTTTCAACGTTAGAGTCTATACGGATACAAATTTACGTACACATCAATCCCATGACGGCCACCTAAAAGATATTGAGTATTTCAAAGTTTTCTCTTTTTGTTTTTGCTATCTAAGATTTCCTTTTACCTCTTCACATAACCATTTTACTGCTCATCTTGAGGGAACTTGGCACCACCTTGTCTCCTAATCTCATCCAAAATCTCCATGACACGGACAGTCTCGGCCCAGGGCATGATCTCGCTTTCTGTGCGTCCAGCAGCAATGTCCAGTGCCACCGCGTCCGCCTCCCAGTAAAAGCCCTTGCCTGGCCGCTCAAAGTCGTACTTCTTTGACTTCAGACCCTCCGTCGTGGAGTCGACCCATCCCTCGCCAGAAGCCTTGGAGGAGTGAACGGTAAAAGAGCCGGGAACTGAAGTCGCGATGCCTTCGACAATGACGTATCCATCGCTTCCCTCAATCCTGCAGAATCCAGGTGGTGTCTTCACTTGTGTCGAAGCTGTCAGGATGCCTTGCTTGCCGCTGGGGTAGAGAAGAAGAGCTGATGTTGCGATATCGATATCGTCTGAAAGTGTTTGCGTCGCAGAGATCTTGGGCGTTACAGCTTTATCTCCGACACCGGGGTCCAAACCAAGGATCGTAAAGGTCAAGCTGTACACGCCAATATCGAGAAGACTTCCCGCGCCGAGAGCCGGGTTCTTCAGGCGCGAGTCTGGACCCAGAGATGCGAGGTTCATGTTCATGGCAAAGTCGCAGAAAACGCGATGGATATCCCCAATCAGCTTTTCCGAATGCAAGACGTTTAGCAGAGACCTCGTGAGGGGGAAGAAACGAGTCCACATGGCCTCCATGACGAAAACGCCCTTCTTCTTCGCGGCCTCAAACACCTCCCGCGCCTCCTTGGCTGTGATGGCGAAGGCCTTTTCGCAGAGAACATGCTTGCCCGCGTTAATGGCGTCAAGGCAGTTTTGCTTGTGGAATGCGTGTGGTGTGCCGATATAGATGACGTCGACGCTGGGATCGTTGTAGACCTCCGCATAGCTACCGTACACTGTCGGTGTCTTTCCTGGAAGGTGCTTCTCAACAAATGCCATGCCCTTCTCAAGCGACGATGATCCGACGGACTGAACAATGTGCTTGGCCCTGGCATTCGAGCGCTCAAGTACTAGATCCTCGACGAACCATGAGGAGATGAGGCCGGTGGCGATGATGCCCCAGCGAAGGGTTGGGATCTCGGAAGACATGGTTGAGACGGCGATAAAGTTTTCAACGCTGATAGCTGCTGTCAAGGCTTGTATGAAAGAGAGGAGTATGGACAGCAGTCGAGGGGTCACTCGATGTATTTATGAAATCTGGAGGCTGATAAATCACTCATGGCAATGACGTGGAATCGCGGGCTGCCCCAGCCATGAAGAAACAGATGCGTTAGAATCCGCCCTAGAGATGAAGACACCATTGAGCAAGCCGTTCTACCAATCCTGCACCAGGAAACACTTACGAGGCCACAGACTCGACTCCACAAGTTGTCACGATGTTGATGCAGTGGGGGGAGTGGAGAATGGGACACGAACAGCTTGTCCGACACTCCCCGGCTGACACTGGCTTTTGGGAGGGTTTATCTCCGCATTCCGGCCGGTTCACCTCGGGGCTCATGCACAACAAGCGCTGGTCAAAGGCCGCTGTTTTTGTAACCACTTGGTCGGGAAAGGGATTCTGCGGTTTGACCAACATTCGCTGGGCAATCTGTAAGTGTAGTCAAAGAGGCTAAATCAAATCGGTGATTTCTATTGTAAATTCTCTGTATCTCAAAAAAAAAAAAAAAAAAAAAAAACACACACTTCAAGTCTTGACAATAGCTCGATTGCTTCACGTGGCTGCGACAACACAGTCGTAAAAACGAGTAGAAGGAACCCATCAACCGGCTTTTGACCTTCGTCGCCGTCTTCGTACAGCCTAATACCTCGCCCGGTCGGGCCAATTGAATCGGGACTCGGCACGCATTTCAGAACTTCAAATCTGATAAGTTAAGTCATTCTGGGTTCGTTAGGGACAGGAGTTTTTGAATCTTGAGATGTCAAATTCTCTGAGCACTCTGACATAGCATCCTGAAGCATTTCTCTTCTGTCATGGCCCACCTCAAGGGCCGATGTTACGTTGAGGATGCTGGCAAAACCTCCTGCCATTTTCGACCTCTCAACCCTGGTCGAATACGAGTTTTAACTGCTAGATCAGAGCATTCATATCTTGTCCATCCCGGCAATACACATGAATACGGGCTTCTAGCCAAGGTTGATATGGGGGATTTGCAGAGATGCATATGCCCCTGGGCTCCCGGGTTTCTTGGCTATCTCGCATCAATTGACAGCCTTAAAGGGACCATAACACCACATGCAGTGATCATTTCTGTTGAACTCGTTCCTATCCTGAGCTGCTGCAATTCTGAAAATGTTGTGGCGCAAGGTCCTTGCATTCGCGCCTTTGGCTGCCTTCGCTGGCGCCCATCCCAACGCTCACGGCATCCGATACTCAAAGCGGGATTCAACACTCGAGATAATCCTCCGCCCCGAGGTGTCTGAATCTGGCGCCGTAGTTTCCGCCACCATCAAGAACACCGGCAGCTTGGACCTCAACCTGCTCAAGGTTGGCACCATCTTGGACGACAAGCTTCCTGTCCAACGTGTGTCCGTCGTTGACGAGTCAGGTCAGTAGCGCCACGGTGACGAAATTTGCCCGTAGCTCACGCGCCAACAGGGAACGCGGTCTCTTTTAGGGGAATTGAGCCGAGTATTCAGTACGATGCCCTGAAGCCGAGGCATTTTGAGTCGCTTCCAGCTGGGAGTTCAGTGACAGTCTCGATCGATCCAGCAAAGGTTCATCAGTTTACACAGTCCGGCACTTACTCCGTCACTGCTGAAGGCATAATCCCCATTGCTTTAGCTCCGTCTACGGACTTTTCTCAGCCTGCCGTTGCTTTCAAGTCAAATACCATCCAGGTCGGCGTGGATGCAGACGCTGCTGCAAAGTCTTTGGTAACTGCGGCACTCAAGGAGCGCACCAACTTACAGCCAGGATGCAACGCGACAACGTTGGACGCCAGCACCAAAGCCCTGGCCAACTGTCAGGTTCTCGCCCTCGCTGCGGCAGCGGACGCAGCTGACCCGTCTTCTAAGCGATTTGTCGAGTATTTCGGCACCAACTCATCAGAAACCCGCAACATCGTCGTCACCCGGTTACAGAATGTCGCGCAGGAGTGTAGCTCAACCACTTCGGGAGTGTCTCGGTACTTCTGCTATGATTACTACGGCGTTTGCGAGCTCGACGGTCCTCTCAACGCTTACACGGCCTGGGATGTCAACACAATGGTCATGTGTCCGCTCTTCTTCGGCCTGCCGCCGCTGCCTGTAGGATGTCACCGACAGTGTCAAGCTACGACTACGATCCACGAAACCACACACTGCGAAGCAGTTTATGCACCTCACACGGACGACTACGCTTATGCTTACAACGCCAGCGTTGCGTTGACCCCTGAACGGGCTCTGCAAAATGCTGATAACTATTCACTTTACGCCAACGGTATGCTCCCTCAATTCTTTTCAGTCTGATTGTGCGGGAGGACGAGGACTAATCTTTAGCCATGATTAGCTGTTTATATGGGCTGTTGAGGTCGAAACATGCCTGGACAGTAAGACGGGGCGAGATAAACTCATCTCCCACTGCATGGGCAAGCTAGACTACAGGCCGGGGCAGAGATGACCTTTTCAACGACCGAACTATTGTCCATGAGATCGGCCTACCGCCCACGTGCTACCATTAAGGTTGATGTATTAGGAACCAGAGATTGTCGGCCACCTCCGATGATTATCACCAGCAACATCTTCTCTCAAGCCAATGACATGAAGCCCATCTTCCCCGCCTCTGTCTCTGCCATTTTTTCTTATCGCCTGTATCGCCCCGCATACTTTAGCTACTAAAGCGCCCGAATTATCCTCTTGGTCTCATAAAATTATCTGTTGACTTTGAGGACGGACTTGATTTCCTCTGACTCGACGTCTTTATTTTTCTGCTCAATGCCAATGCGAAATTGTTCGCTAATTAGCCCACAATGACTACCACAGCTCTTACATCTGACCCGGAGACGACCACCCTGCGTTTCGCGTCCGGAAACGGACCGGTAACCCGCCGCATCCTTCGGACTCCGCTCCGCGATGCCCTTCCTACCGAGATCCCAGTCATCGACGTCTCGCTCGCATTTAGCACCGAACTTACAGACCGAAAAACTGTAGCACAGCAGATCCGTAACGCTGCCACAACATCCGGCTTCTTCTACTTGACCAACCATGGCATTGCGTTTTCGGTCACCGTATCAGCTCATATAGCCTGCCTAGAATACTTCCGTCAGGATGAAGGGACCAAAATGCACTCATGGGTTGGGAAGAGTCGCTACTTCAATGGTTACAAGCCGCCCGGATCTCAGCGGATCAATAAATCAGAGAGCGTCGACGTCCGCGAGTCATTCAGTTGGACGTACGACCCTCGCCACGACCCCGATGTGGCCGACGTCGATGTTATTCCCGAGGAGGCGAGAAAGCTTTTACGGATTGAGGACTTTCACTGGGATGGCACGGCCAACCAGCCGCACTTCAAAGCAGCCATCATTCAGTACTGGCAATCCTGCCTGAAGCTCGCTCGCGTCCTCGTTCGCTCCTTTGCGCTATCGCTTGATCTTCCCGAGGATCACTTTGATGCAAAGTTCGCGTACCCTGATGCTGCGCTGGCGCTTAACTACTACCCACCTCTGAGTTCCTCGGCCGCCGTTGATTCAGACACCAACAAAACAGTTTCCATAGGATCGCACACGGACTTTCAGCTCTTCACCATTCTGTGGCAAGACACGGTCGGGGGCCTGCAGGTGTTGAACCGCCAGGGGCAATGGATCAAGGCTGCACCCATCCCTGGAACGTTTGTCGTCAACATTGCCGACTACTTGCAGCGCATCACAAATGACCTCTACGTCAGCACAGTACATCGGGCCCAGAACTTGAGTGGAGAGGAACGCATCAGTATGCCCTTCTTCTTTGGCTTTGGCCTGCATGAAAGCTGCGGTGTCATCGACACCTGCGTCAAGGAAGGGGAGAGGCCAAAGTACGAAGAGATCGGCTGCGAAGCTTGGGTCCAACGAAGAGCTCGGGCGATGCACAAAGTGGAATCTGATGACGAAAACGACAGTTCTCAGTGAGCAAACAAAGCCTTGACGGGGTTTCAAATTACCGTTTGCTTTGATAATCTCTTCGTTTGCTTCTCTCCATTTTAATTAACAGCAGGGGCTTATCGAGGTCGGAAGTTTGGAACCCCTTTGTGGCTAAGCTTTAAATACTATTCATACCGGGACAAACAAAATTTAACAGATAAAGATACTGATAACCCCTTACGTCAACAAACGATTTCCAGGTGCAACACGCACATAGGTGACCTTACTCTGCATTCTCCAGAGCTATGGATCGGCTCAAAGTCTCGGTTCCTAGCGAACAATTGACTGGGAATTCGGCAGGAGATCTTACACCTGGCAGCAATAACTCAACGATGGAGCCAGATATTGACAGCTCACGATCCTCACAAACTGAGCCAACTAAATCGGCTAAGGCATATCGTTTCAGTTCAATTCTTCACAATTCCATCAAGTCTGTACAGCGACTACGCCTTCGAAAGCCATCACT
Source organism: Colletotrichum godetiae (assembly GCF_030913485.1). Taxonomy (NCBI): domain Eukaryota; kingdom Fungi; phylum Ascomycota; class Sordariomycetes; order Glomerellales; family Glomerellaceae; genus Colletotrichum; species Colletotrichum godetiae. Next base: position 360,355 of record NW_026851266.1, read on the forward strand.
CCTACGAGGGCTGCTCTTATTGGGAGCTACATCAACTATTGCATCTTCTGTACTCATGTAGGCTCTCAGTGATACTTAGTATTTCACCACTTCTCTAAGGAAGATTACTCATTATTTTCTAGCACTCTATTATACGTCTTCATCTTTGTCCTACAGCCTCAAGCTCTGAAAGACGCAGCCTCCCAAAGCTTCATCTCCAACAACCCCATCTTGACGGATGGCCAGCCGGTCGACGGCTTATCGAGATGGCTGGAGGATTTCTCGCGTTCAGTCATTCCAATCATGTGTCACTCTCACAACGATTACTGGAGGCCTTACCCCCTTTACTCGGCTCTTGCAGCGGGCTGTACCGGGGTGGAAGCAGACATTTGGTTGAGTGATGATGGATCCGACCTGCTTATTGGCCACGATGAACATGAATTGTCGCCCACGAATACTTTGCGATCCATGTATCTTGATCCTTTGTTGAACATTCTCAACACCATGAATCCTCCGGAGCAATGGTCGAACTTCAGCCGGGTAGATCGCCCGCAGGGAATTTTCAGGAGTCAACCGAATATCACGGTAGTTCTGCTCCTGGATATCAAGAGTGATCCGTATAAGACGTGGCCAGTGGTGATGGAGCAGCTTGGACCCCTTCGAGAAAAGCTCTTCCTCACACGCTTCGAGGTAGTAAATACCGAGCCAGGTTTCAGGCTGAGGCAAGATATGTGGCCAGGCCCTGTGACCATCGTGGGTACTGGCAATCTCATGGATGATCGCATGATAAATCAGTGGCCAACGAATGAGCTGTACCAGCAGTATCATGACGCCTTCCTCGACGCGCCGTTGGAGCAACTTCCCGATGATAACTGGCGCAAGTACGAGGATTATGGGTACTTTGCCTCCCAATCGTGGCATGAGCAAGACACCTTTTACGCATCCGTGTCTTTTGAGAAGAGTATCGGATCGGTCCGCACTGGCTTCAGCAGCAAGCAACTTGCGAAGTTGAGGAGGCAGATCAGTACTGCAAAGTGGTCAGGTCTCAAGTCGCGGTATTGGGACCTGCCCAGTTGGCCAATCTCACACCGTGATTACGTCTGGGAGGTGTTGACAAGGGAGGGAGTTGACATGTTGAATGTCGATGACCTGCAGAGCGCAGCAAGAAGAGGATGGACGAAGGGTTACGTGCAAAGCGTGATATGGATAGCTTTGACTTCGACTGTCATCTTCCTGACGGGTCTTGCGATGACGTGGTGCGGATTCACAGCTATCAAAAGGCATATGAAGGGTCTTCAATCTCAGAGTATTGTGCTGGCATAGGCTATAATAGGATCTTTAATGAAAAATGTTGGACTAATTATCTCCTGTCTGATTCACCCTTTACTTGAATACTGATATTATCGGAAATACCGGATAGTTCGGGTTGCAATTCGCCAATCCACTAGTCAAGCACTTTCATCCTACGTATCAAGAATGATGCTTATACCGCCACGAGGACGTCAGGACCAGGCACCGCAGATGCTGCCACTTGGGAACCCATGCCTCCCGGACAGCACGTATCTCCGCGGATGTGGTCCATGCAACTTGCCCATCGACTTTGAGATGCACTACAGAAAAGATCTACAGGTGGCCCGATTTTCTGCCTTCCAGCCTGTTTTAGTCTTCCGTCATTGGCGAAGAACCTGTATCTGCGTTTATCATTCGTACTACGTAGCGGGAGATCAGGTCCTGTGAAACACCACCCCAGGGATAAGCCACGCGGCTTAGAGTTTGTATTCACGTAGGTTGGGTTGGCTCTCAAATCACAGAACATGCTTATTGGCGTTGGTCGAACAGAGTTTCGGCTTTAACCTCCTCCATGAATTGCGAGGACCTCGATTTCGCCATGCTCGACCACGGGCCTTTGAGCATCAATGTGACGCACGAGTCAAGTGTTCCATTTGACTTCGAGCAGGATTTGAGGGGAAAGACATGCCCAGCTTAACAGGAACATATATGTTCGTGTGACCCACGTGGCGGGCGCATGTAGATTCTGCCCAAAGGTATCTGCCTGACCGACGCCCTTCTTCTTTCAAGAAGTCAGATTGTCATGTCAGCCGCGGCACAACGGGGGACGCTGGCACCACTTCCGGAATATCACCGCCGTGGACTGATTGTACTCACCATTTTCTCATTCCTCTCCGCCATTGCCACAACTGCTCTGTGGCTCTTCATCACATATAAGCTATTGGCGTATCGGAAAACCCGGCCGGCTCCGAGGCAACGAAGTACACGACCACAAGATGCCGATAGTAACGATCTACCGGATCTCTCTTTGGGGTTGGATGCCCCTTGCGCAGGAACCACCGGATTCGCCCGACTGGAGGAACTTGATAGACTAGCCGCGTCACAAGAGCAAGCGGGAGAGGTTGCAAGTGCCACTGGGGATCGGGACGAGCAGGAGGTTGAAGAAGCCCGCAATCCTTTCCCCATTCTCATCTATAATCTCTTACTGGCAGATATGATGGAAGCTGTTGCCTACGCGCTCAGTATATCCTGGGTCTCAGCTGACGGCATCTTTGCACCTTCGTCAGTCTGCTGGGCGCAGGGTTGGCTGGGCTCGACCAGTAACTTAGCAGCGAGCCTATTCCTAGCGGTTATTTCGATCAACACGTTTTTGACAGTAGGCTTGGGCTACAAGCCACCGCCGTGGACAATCTATACCTCGATAGGGGTTCTCTGGATATTCGACTTTGGAATCAATGGCGCAGGAGTAATATTTTCGGAGATCCACCCAGCAGTTCCTCAAGAGTCTTTCTTCATGCGGGCCAATGTCTGGTAATCAAAGAACAATCTCTTGTTTTGACTTTGGATGCTTTTCGGCATCCTGTAGCTCCCATGCTAACTTGAGATCTTCTTAGGTGTTGGATTTCTACATCGTACGATTCGTGGCGGTTTTGGGCTCACTATTTCTGGGTCATTGTCTCCATCGCCATTACACTTAGCCTCTATTCCTTCGTCTTCTTTACTCTTTGGCGTCAAAAACGCAGTTGTCGTCACTTACCGGAAAAGAGAGCGTCACAAAGCGAAGCCTCCGAATCAGGATTCGAGACCGGTCATGGATCGGAAGTTCGACGACCTTCAGGCTATCACCCAGCCTTTCTTGCGTACCCGTTCGTATATGTCGCTTGCAGCGTGCCTCTAATAATCGGCCGTATTACTTCTCTGCTGGGTGTCGATCTTGGTATATCATATTTCGCCTTTGCGGGATCCATCTTGGCTGCGAATGGACTCTTTAACTCAATATTATGGACCACAACAATTATGTTCAGCGAGCCACAAGACGCACACAACACGGGCTTGGAACAGTTCGCCTTCGTCAGAACCCCGATACGAGATTATGGACACACTGTCGTCATCAGCGGTCCTGCAAGTCGAAGAGTGCCTGAGCCAAGTATTGTCCCTGGCGGCGGTCGCAAGGAATGGTGGTGGTGGAAACATGGCGGGCAGAGAGGCTGGGGGAGATCCTATGCCAACATGCATGGAACGCCCAGAGTAAGCGCAGTCGAGGTGCACGATCATACATTACCAGTCATTGTGGAAGGTCCCTATATTCAGATGGACATTGTCACAGCTGTTACCGTTGAGCAAGCGGAGATTCAGCCGATACCCCCGGGCAGGCCTCTAGACACCTACCCAGCAAAATAGCGTTCTGCTCTATACGTTTTCCTAATTGAGGAGAGTTGAAACCACGTATATTGTTGTATCAACCACACAAACTGATACGAGTAGCAAGAAGCCGATTTATGGATCCGATTCGGGACATGGAGTCGGGAACCAGTAAGAAAAGCAGAGACAAGAACACAGAATAGCCAGGTACTTGACAATGTCACTCGAGATTGACAAACCTCTTCACAGCAGTCTTGGTTCTTCATTCCCCACCACGGGCTGACCAGATAACAATCGAAAGCAACAAAAGCATAGTGGAATTTCCCACCTCAGTCTAAACAAAACCCATGCTCCATAGGTGGAGAGGCGAAGTTGCTTGACGTGTAGTCACAAGTTCTGTAGATATCAAGACGGAATATTCAGACAACCGTGAATGGAAACCGACTCAAAGCAGCGAGAGAGCTAGCCAAAAGCAATAAAAAGCCCCATTAATTTAGCTGGGTGGGCCCTGGTATCGGTTTCGCTTTTCCTCACCCTCATAACTCCGCTACTCCCCGCCCTTCTCATTTGGGAATTGTCAACCATTTCCACCAAGCCAACAAACACGTCGAAAACGAATCACCATCATATCCGAGAAATCCGAGTAGATCGTAACGGTATATCTATAACCCCACAGATAGCCCTGTTGAACATCCCACAATGTCCGGCGCAGGGAACGAGGCGCCTGAAACGTCCAACAAGAGGCGCCGGACCTCAGGCATGTACCAGAGGCGGCGTGCCGTTGCGGCGTGTGGGCCCTGCCGGGTCCGTAAAACGAAATGTGACAATGTCCGGCCTGCATGCGGCTTCTGCCAGCGGAACGGCGGCCAGTGTACATATCCCGACACCTCTAACGACTTCTCAACGTGAGTTGGTCTCTTAGTGTCAGAGGTAATTGTGCCAGCTCAATCTTATTTGTTGTTGTACAGATTCGACCCTGCGAGCTTGGCAATCTTAGACCGTCTCAATCATGTCGTCTCTCTTCTCGAGACTCGTCCGGATCTGCCAGCCGAGCACGCCATCGTCGCTCCCCCGATACCGTCCACGTTATCGCCAACATCAATCCTTGGACCTCAAACTAGTGCCAGTGTCACTGTTGACGAAAATCCAAGCCATTCACCCGATGGCTTGCCTGAAGACGATGTCATGATCCGCCTCGATATCCCCGACTCTACGGCTGCCAGGTCTAATTGTGAAGCCATTCTGAGATGGCCAATCTTCAGGGGATATGCGCCTGAAACTGAATCTTTCATCTTGGAGTTAGAGGATGATGATGCAGACTCTTCGTTTCGGTCCCAGCATTTTAGAAGTCGGAACCTTGGGCGAGGAGTTCAAGAAGACGACTTCACGGTGCTTTCTAAGAAGTTTTTGGCATACGTGCACGTCAAGAATCCAGTACTCGACGTGGGTGACTTCAAAGCGTACGTCAAGGATACGGTAGAGAACGGTCCTCGGTGGGACGGGCCTTCATGTCTGGTAGTAAGTTCGTGGTTTTTCTTGCGTTTTCATGATGCTCACGATGCTAACCAGATGACCAGCTGATTGCATGTGCACTAGCCTGCCTTGCAAGCCCATTTCAAACCGAGATCAACCTCAACAGTACGCCCGAATCAGTGCGCTCGTCATCATCAACCGCCACGGATCCAGATACAGCTCAGGCATATTACCTCGCAGCCAAGAAGCGGCTGGGACTCCTTGAGCCTTCCTTGCTTCAGATTCAATGCTTATTCTTTTGTGCGGTATTTGAGATGTACTCACTTCGTCCACTCCAGGGCTGGTTTTATTTCAATCAAGCTAGCGTCCAGTTCAAGAACCTATTCTGGCGTAGAGCCCAAAGACGAAATACGCAAAACGTTTCTCAGAAAACGCGGCGTCTCGAACAGCGTCTTTACTGGTCATGTATGAAGTCAGAATGGTAAGTCCGACGGAAATTTATGCCTGCTGAAGGGGATACTTGGCTGACTCTCGACACCCAGTGAGCTAAGGTGTGAGATACCGTTGCCAGCCAGTGGAATCACTGGCCTTGGATATCCCGACTTGTTCCCCTCACCTCCGTCTGAAGTTGCATCCCCTACAGCACAACCAAGCGCGTTGGATATATTGGAAGACGACATCCAGCCAGAGGAGGAGAAGAGTTGGTTCTACTACCTGGCTGAGATATCGTCGAGAAGAATGACCAATCGTGCTATATCTATATTTGGTTATAATGGAGAGCAGGCATGGATCCGAGATATAGCCAAGGTGCTCGAGAAGAGCGAGGAATTTGACGAGCACATCAACCTTTGGTAAGAATCTCCTTGTCTTCCCGGCGCGAGTTCGTGTTTGGCCCGAGACGCTGGCTAATGCATGCTCAGGTGCTTGCACATACCCTCTCAGATCCATTGGCAGAACCGAGAGCCATCAAACAACGAGCTGGTACACTTTATTCGACACCGAGCCACGAGCTGCCGCGAGTGGATTCATCGGCCTTTCTTGTATTACGTGGTCCATCAACCAGCGGACGACCCTTGGATACCCCGCGTCATGCCATTAGCAGAAAAGTGCCTAGATCTCTCACTCGAGTTGCTGCTAGACGCTAATCCTCACCATCGCCATCACGGAACATGGTTCATGGCCAGAGCGGCAATGACCCGTGCTCTCCTACTTCTGGCCGCAGTCAAGAGCGGCAGGTTCTCTCGGCTGCCCGAGCGATGGAAACAGGGAGTTGACACGGCCACATGGGCTCTGCAGCGGTGGTATGGCGAAGCTCCGGATTTGCGTAAGGCTGCGTCTGTGCTTGAGGATCTCGTCGGTCAAGTTGTCGGGCCCGGAGTCTGAAAGGGTCTGTGGGGGACTGCGAATGGAGCGGTCCGACGCCAGTACTTGTCAAGCGTCGTAATGGGTTGTCAGTCAATTAAGCGTTCTTTGGGCTCTTTCAACCCCAACTCGACTGAGTCCTCGGACATGTGAAGGAAAGGTTCGCAGGTCCTTGGCGTTTCTCGCCCTTGGTTGGAGGAGAAGTAAAAGGCGAATAGGCGAGCCAAGAGCAGAGGAGGCCCCGCGTCCTTGTACTTGCTTTTTGTTACTTCGGAGAAACACTTGAGCGCTTTGACATCGGCATCGGTCCGGGCAGTCTCTGGCATATGGGTAATGCGCCTCGAATCACTCTGCTGGGCAGTCTTTCGTAGAGCTGTACCCGCAAGCCTACAGCTCCTCTGCTTTTCGATCTAAATAACAATTCCAAGTAGAAGGCGAGGCTACTCCATGATTTCAAAGTTGCATCGGCAGGTTGGTGGCCTTCTATGGCTGCGGCTTTTGTCGGCTGATTATTAGTTGTGTGGGAGGTCTAGGCGTCTTTCTTTGGGCCAAAGTCTGTGAAGAGGACTCAAAGCCAAACAACCAAGAAGCTGAACTTTCAGCAAGCTGCAGCTAATTCTCAACTCCTTTTGGAGAAGCATGTATCTTATTGTCAAAGACCTCGGCGTGGGGGCTTTCTGTGGCTAACGAACACCCCAAAAGTAGTTTTCTCTTCCATTGTTCTCTTCGGGACACTTACCGGGACAAAGAATGCAGCAAGATGCGTTAGCTCCAGGCCCCTTGACGCCATGATCCAGTCAGGTCCTGCGTTTACGCTTCCTCTCGTGCCCTCTAAGTGTCTTAGTCTGCAGGGCGCATGGCACTCCCTTTCCCCCTCACCATGTGATTATCTGAGACCCTTGAGCAAGCTCTCGCCCTCCATCAGTTACATCAGTTAGCCCCAGGGGGCCACGTGTGGCTGGTGCTTACCAGCGTCATCCATGCAAGCCTTTTTTGATTTGGATCTCGTTCCCCGGGGCCTCCCTCTCACTGCTCCGGTTGCATCCCGCTATCGCGCATCGTTTAAACTTCTTCGCTTGGCCCAAGCCGAGCAGCTGTCAGCCTAGCTTCGTTTCGTCTGCGTCTTGTCCGGCGTCTGTTCCCTTGGCCAGCTCACTTCCGTCTCTAGAATCTACCGAAAATATGGATCCAACAATTTCACCGTCGGCCGTTGCATCTACTGTCGCATCCGCTGGTCTCCACAACTCTCAACATCACTCCGAGAAGAGCGACAGCCTGGCTTGTCGATGAGGCGACAGTATGACGAGGCATAATGAGTTTCCCACAACCGTCGGTTGAACCCGGGCTGCCTCATCCCAAGTAGTGAATGCCGGAAGTTGCCTTACAGTCAACTTCAAATTTACACTTTTACATTTACACATTCGGAAGTTGGGGGCATGCCAAAAACGCTACAGACGCAACCAATAGCAATTCCATTACCATCTTCAGATGACGCTTCCGCTGACGAGGGTAGTGGCGTCCTATTGGTCTGTTGGTGTCCTTGACTCTCACCTTCACCGAAAAGTTACAATTCCGATGAAGAGCCTGAACTTGGTAAAAGGCCAAAAAAAAGGTGAGAGGGGTACCTAGGACAACGATGAATGCAGGTCGCGTGGCCGAGCGTTTCCCTTTACCTAGGAGTATCTGGATAAAGCTCAGCCACACCACCTCACAAAAAGTTGGGATGAAGCTATTGTCACGCCTCACGGGGTCCTTGTTCCACTCGGCCTCCTTCACCCGGGCATATTCTCCCACATTCACTCTGACCTCCTTTCAAACCGCCCTTTCTCTCAAAAGACCTCACGCAGCCTTCCCCCTGCAGCTCTTCCTTCTTCTCTTCCCTCTCCCACACTCTTGCTCGGCATCTGCAGCTAGACTTCTTACTTGCAACTTGCATCACCACCAACACCAACGAGGTCTCTCTTTTGAGGTTAGGCATTTTACTTCAGACACGCGACCCAGCGGTTGGTCGATCCATCAGCAGGGCAACGATTGCCTCTTGCCTACCTGAAGCCGGATCAAAATGTCGTTCTCATCTTCGAACTCGTCATCAAGGCACTCATCCAGATCATCGCGGTGCAGTTGCGACAGCTGCGCGGAGTACAGATACGAGAGAACATGCCATGTCGACGGCTGCTCCAGGAAACATGCTTTCCTTCGCAACGATCCACTCAGACCGGATATCAGAATCTACTCTGATTTTTGCGTCGATCGTAAGTACAAAAACCAGCCGAGTTCAATGTCGCACATGCTGACACTTCCTCCATAGATACCTGCAAGTTCTGTGTACTTGGCTTAGAAATGTGCAATCGTCCCAAGGACCCTCAGCATCGTTTCTGCAGTGATCGTGAGATTCTCCTTCGTCCTCACGTTGACGATATTTTCTGACTTTCAGAGCAGATCGGAGATGCGGAGTGGTGGGCTGCGTTCGGACCGGAGATTGCCCCTCGGGCGTGCCTCTCCCGTGGATGTGTCCGGACCGTAAGTTCTACCTACTGACACCACGTCCGAAGCTATGACGCTGATATGCATCTTGGGCAGACAAATGCTTTGTCGAGGATTGCTACAAGACTAGAGACAAGCTATTCGGCTACTGCCTCGACCATCGATGCCGAGTGGGAAGCTGCTTCGAACGACGTATACTCAACTCCGAGTTCTGTGTCGACCACCACTCGCGAGTTTGCCGAGAGCTGAATTGCCGAGAGGTCATATACGCAGACCATCGTTGCTTCAATCATCAACGCTGCATCGTCAAGAATTGCAAATTCCACCGATTCAGACGTCCAGATGGCGGTCTCTGGGACTTTTGCGAATACCGTGAGTGAAAATCTCCTCCCTCTCCTGAAGTGTGTCGAGAAACTGACTAGAAGGCAGACTATGGCGAATTCCGCTGTACATACAAAGACTGCGACAAGCTGACGATACCTGGCACTCGCTGTTGTGCAATTCACAAGTGCACGTTCGAAGGATGTGTCAACTTCCGGGACAACGAGCTCGATAAGGAGAGAGTGTTCTGTCGAGACCACGGGTGCGGTGCATCGAGGTGTTATGCTGTCGCCGTCGCTATCGACGGAGGCGGCTTTCGTCCATTTTGCCGGAGGCACACTTGCACAATAGCTGGTTGCAACGAGGTGTCTGAGTTTGGTGTTCACTGTCACAAGCATCGATGCCATTGGAAGAGCTGTGAAAAGCCTTGCCTGAAGGATGGAGAGTACTGCGGTGACCACGAATGCAAGAGAGCCGGTTGTCACAAAATTGCCAAACTGCAGTTCGGCTACTGCGGAGATCATTGCTGCAAGATTGACGGCTGTATCAACTACTGCGACGTAACTGCCGACAGGATATGCTACGAGCACTCGAGAGGCGACCTCTTCGATCGCATCAAACATCTCGAAAAGAGATTGCGAGAACGACAACACGAGCATATTCACGAGCATCACGACCACCACCATCCGCATTTCGACGACACGCAGATTCGGTATGACAAGCTGATCAGGGACTACGACGAGTGCCTCATCAGATTGAACGAAAGCCGAGAGGAGATTCGCATTTTGCGCAGCACCTTTATATCACCAGACGAGAACCGCATCTGGCGAAAGGATCTCGAAGATCGAAATGCTCGACTATTGCTAGATCTGGACAGGGAATTGAAGAGAAGCGAGCACTGGGAGCGCAAAGCGATCGAGTTCGGCCGGAGAATCGACGATCTCGAGGTTCTGTTAGCAGAGGAGCGACTCCGACATCCAAAGTCGGATGAATACGTTAGACAAATCGCGGATCTTGTACGCAAAGTCGAAATTCTCGAGGATGAGTTGCGTATCGAGCGCAACAACCATCACATTCACGCAGGACGACAGCACGAGATCGAGAAGCTAGTCCGCACTATCGAAGAGCTCGAGCGAAAGCTCAAGGGCGATCACATCAAGGTGGATGAGCTTATCAAAAAGGTCGATCTCCTGCAGTCGATACTCGCGGGCGAGAGAGAGCAAAAGGATATTCTTCTTGCTGAGCTTGCCAAGCGGGATGAGTATGAGAGGTTGAGGCGAGATGAGCGCCGTCGACCTAGAAGAGGGAGCTGGGAAAGAAGATCCCGCGACTCGCGGCCCTGGGGCAGTGTCTTCTGAGAAACGGGGACTGAACATGGGATCTTCCTTCAGGCACCAGACATCTGGGTGACAGCCGCATAATGGGAGATCTCCGAGGCGAGGGTGGAAGCGTACGAGACGAGGATTAACAGAGTTTCCGGTGGCTTTATGTGGGTTTCAGAGCGGGAGAGACGTTTATTTGCATTCGCCGTTGGTACATTTGGAGTTTTCGGGAAAAGGACATGCGATACCCAAACTTGCCGCCTCAAAAGAACCGGCGATAGTTAGTCATAAAAAGAGTAATAGAGACAGATAATCAAGTGGCTTTGAAGAAGCTTCACAATGGTTAATATCTCACGGCTTTCATGTTCAATACGAACTAGGTAACGACAACATAGTGTACCCACACGCCCCCCGCGGACATCGATGTCTTGATGTAGACTTTCCATAACCCAACTGGCAATGTCTTTTTGTGAATTCCTTGATCTCTGCACAATACGTATGTTAGCTTCCTCCCTATTCAAGAGCCAATACTCGATGGTCCTGCTACATCAACTCTGTTACGATCCTCAGGGAGAGTGTGTGTGCCCACAAAAGAGCAAGTACTCGACCAAGATGTTCAAAGTCGGGCTGCATATTGCCTTTGTTGGCATTCAAGTCACTTTGGTAACAACGCCGTGAAAACTCAACAATGAGAGAAGCTATCCAACGACCGCTTGTGTGAGTATATGAAGGCAACTCGATACTTTTCATGTTTGTCAGAAAGTCCAGAACATCAACAAACACTTTACAACCATCAGCCTCCGATCTATAAGTTTAAGGTCTCCAAAGCTGTCGAGCCATATTTCGACAACCTGAAAGCCCACAAATACCATCATCATGTGTCAACACCTCAAAATATTCTACTATTGCTCTTGCGGCAACATTGCCTGTCCGCGTGCTACTGAGCATCCCGCGACGAAAGAAATTTTCGCCCCAGGCAAAGGACACGTACTAAGTGTCGAGGTCAGGGGTAGTTGGTTTCGCTGTTCTCAATGGGTTCGACATGAACTGCGCAGTAAGCTCAGAAGGTCGCTGTCCGCATGCCCGTTGGTTTCACTACTATTGTTGCGAGAAGATTTGCGACGCCTGCGTTCAAGAGCCGGCCAACATTGAAGCTGCAAAAATCGGCTTCGCTTGTCAACAGTGGGGAGACCATCGTGTTGCTGTGCCTCTGCAATACATGCCATCTCACTCGAGAGGCGCCCTCTCGCAAGGTAGGGTTGATGCTAACGGGGAACCAGTAGGCCCTCATCACCACAGCGACACCTTCAGTACCGATGCTCAGGCGAGTAGCAGCAGCAGCCAGTCCCAAGCGTTGAGTTCAGGAACTTCCGGTAATGGGCCAGAGATGATATCGCGACTGCGTAAAAAGCCTCTAGCAGTCAACAGGATGTATGGAAGCCTGATGTTGCCTCCTCCGAATTCACTCTACGCAAAAGTCATCGGCCTCGAACGTAAAGACAACTATTACACTAACTCTTTCGACGCCGTAGGTTTTGGCGGCAGGACCCGGGATTCGAGTGAGCTCTGGAATCGCGTCAGTCCGTATGGCTCCATTGGGGCTGAGATGGACATCTACCGCAACGCCCGACTTACACTACCGCCCACACCTGAGTTTCTTGGACATATTTCGGAAACCGTTCAAGCTTCTATTAGGGCATCTGAAGCTCACGGAGGGCAAATGAGGGCCCCCAGTCCCGTTCCCCGCCCTTCTATGAGCCAGGAGGAACTTTATGCGAGAGGTTTGGCAGATAGCTGGGTACAGAAGCGTCAAGGTCGCAATTGATAGCGAGTAGTATCGTGTGACTAGTCATTCATTTCGATGTTTCTAACTGTGCACGAAGGATCTGCTCATTGGTTCCAAGTTGTAGATACTGTCTTAGATGTACAGATATGAGCAGCAGGCGCTTTTTTCTTTGGGCCAGAGAAAATTTATAGATCGTATCAGTAGGCTCAAGAACTCTTGCATGGCTGCAATGCTGGGGCTGAATCTCGGTTGGTAGAATTGATCTAGCCTTAAGAGCAAGGTCCCTGAGTTGTAATGTTCTAACTTCTATCTTTGCTATCGACTATCGTACAAGTGTGATATCGCTCCAAGACTGGCATAGACCCTGTGAGAGTAAAATGTTTGGCTCGATAGCAACTCCCCCTTTATACGATTTCTTGAGGAAGAGTGCATTCAGAGTTGGTATGCGATGCCGAGATGCAGAAAGATTCAGCATTCATCGTCGTGAAACGATTCATCTGACGATTCGTCCAAGGTTCCCGGAAGACGGCTTGGGCCATCCTTCGAGTCCAAATCGAATGGGTTCTTCCCGAGTACCATCTCCAGGATGATAGAAACTGTTATGAAACCCAAGGCCATCGTCAAAAGTCCAAGCAGTTGAGTAACGAGCCAGCCATAATCTCCGTTAATGGCAACCCAGACCGGGAAGCAGATGAATCCGTAGACGCCACCAACGGACATCGGGGTTAGGAAGAGGACGGCCAAAACTTTCCATCCCACAAGATAAGACCGGTATCGGTGGGCGAGTGCCGTGGCAAGAAAGACCCCGATGGAGTTCGGAGCCATCCACCACCAAGGGAATCTGTTGATGACAACCAGCGGCTGATTTCCGTAGTAGTGGTAGACTCCCATCGGCAGCAGAATCTCCTCCACAATGAGGTCAGAGACCATCATTAGACCTAAGAAATACCATAGGGTTCTAGTCGAAGTCTTGTTGGTCAAAAGCTGGAGGTTGATCTGCATCAACGAGCCATAGCCGAACCAGATTGGTATCCAAGGAGGCATCTCGCGACCAAGGACATGGAAGGAGGCATTCTTATCAGTCCATGGGTAATAGATGCATCCGAGGACATCAATGAATGTCTCGGGAAACGCAATCATGGCCCCGCTGAGTGGAAGAATCAAAGGCAAGAGAGCGCGTGAGCGTAAGGCATCTCTTGCGCCGAGGAGAACTGCTGAAAGTCCGATTGCTGTCATGAATACCATGCAAATGATGTTGCTGGTCTTGTTGTATGGAAGTTCTGTTGGTGGTCGAGGGAGATCGAAGGCCGGGTCGATGTTAAAGTCCATGCTTCCACGCTTTGGGAGTTCGTGGAAGTATGAGCCTATGAGAGCTACTGCGGTGAGGCCAGAAAAACCCGGAATGACCAAGGTGCGCGATAGTGGCATGTTGAATAGATGGGAGGATTTCATATCGGAAAACGACTTTAGGAGTGATGGTCACAACTGAAATCAAGGTGATGTGTGGGGAGAAGGGTGAAGTAGTCTTGGACGCAACCCGCAGATCGGGCCTCTTAAATAGTACATATCGAAGTCACCTGATCGTTCAGCATCGATTGCTTGATGCCAAACTTTCTTTTGAAATAAAGTGTGTCGAGGTGGAAGTTCTGGGTTAAAGAATCTTGGGGCACGAGCTGTTGACAGTTATTCTTCAACCTCGAAACTCGTCCCCGAGCTTCCCCTTTGGGAAGTGTTCACTAAGTAATTCCGCCCGTGCTAACTAATAACAGTGGATAGCAGAGTCGTCGAAACAAAGTGCACTGCCTTGATGGGCTGAAGAAAGAAGACTTCACAAATTCGAAAAACTTACCCGCGTCCAGACATCATACCTTGGAGATATGCAGTCTAGCTTTGATAGACATAGCTAATAGAATGGCGATCATTTGCCCTCAGATTTGGGGTCTTACACATTGCCCAACCGACTGCTTGAGCACACCGGAGGCGGCAGGGGTACCCTACCCTATCTGATGGGAATGACCCTCACTTACATGTTCAAGCCTACTGACATTTCGAACTTAAAGTAATCCACATCCACAGATTAAGCGCTTGAATGGGGTCTGCTTCCCAGAACTACGGATGGCAGCATCAACTGCAAGACCCAGTCCCGAAATGCGGCGAACTGCATGGTCTGGCCATGCGCATGAGCCCACCAGGGACGGCTACGTGCATTCGAGCCCTGTTGGTCCATTCTCCACCTATAGTTGAAGCCGGGGAAGCCTTCAATCTCCTGATGGTGCTCCACTTAGTTCGGGCAGCTGATTAGAGCAAACACCGGAGTATTAGCCATGCTGGGTTCAGCCAACGACTTTCAGCTTGGCAGAGGGGCCCTTGAATCCTTCGGAATGAGTCCTTTAAAACTGATTGCAGCCCTCTCGCATGACTTGTCTAATTCTTCTTGACGATCACCTGTCACAGAAAGCAACGTCCATGAATGATCGCATCCTTCTAGCATCAAGTTTTCGCTAGCGAAGAAGCACACACGCACTTTCAGACTCTCCTTCTTCCGAACCTCAAGTCTGGTCATTGATATCCAACTTCCAAGAAATGGCATCGTTGCTCACTCTCCCACTAGAGATCTTGCAACAGATCTTGGCCGACATCGCCGACAGCCCACCAGAATCAACCCCTTCGAAATACTCCGTCCTTTCTTTTAATCCCAACTCTACCCTGCGAGACATTTCAACGTTGGCAAGACTCTGCCGGACATGCCACACCCTCCGTGAGATCGTTGAGCCGGATCTTCATCGAGACATTGGCATTTCAAGTGCGAATGTGGAGCAGCTCATATCACTATTCAAGTGTTGGAAAGCAAGGCCTCACTGCGCCCATTACACCCGAAGACTCACAATTGAGGCAAGATCACAGATCCATCAAGGGCCGTCACGCCGTGGAATAATACCTCTTATTAGTCTTGACGATGCCGATTTGGTTTCTGGCATCATACAAGATCTAGCTCTCAAGATACGACCCGATTGGTACGAGCATTACTGGAACATCAACGTGCTCGTGGAAGTGGCCGTGTTACTGGCCCAGAATGCTGAATACGTGGGCCTGTTATTCCAAGACAAACGCGGCATCTATCGACAACCTTTTGATATGATTCCCGAGCCGAACAAGACAGCCATGCCCATCGTCTTCAACAACCTTCGATGCCTTCACCTGATACAACCAGGCCGCAGTACCATGGACGAGTTCAAGTCCGTGTTAAACTGCTCACCAAACCTCCAAGAACTTCGACTTGACATTTGCGGCGACCCCACATCCGTATTCACCCTCCCGCCCAACCTCACCAGTCTCGTTCTACGGCGCACCAACCTAAGCGCACGGCACTTCCAGTCAATGACCTCCAACTTCACCATGCTACGCCATCTGGAGCTTGTTCTAGACGGCTCTTCTCGAGAGGCACTTATTTTGGCGGCCATTGCAAAACATCGCGACACTTTGACGAGTCTGATATTGTTGTCTGGCAAAACTCTTCCCTTTGCAAAGCTTAAGACTCTCCACAAGCTCGAGTCTCTTACCACAAGCGTCGAGACTGTCCAACCCGGAGACTTATTGGGCTCGCTCCCCTCTTCTTTGCGTGAGTTACGCATCTTGGAAGAAACGGATGGCGGAACTACGCAGGACCCTCGGGCATGGTTCAAAGAATTCCACGCTGACTCGGATGTACGAGCGGGAAACCTGCCTAAGAACATGGCCATCTGGAAGATTTTTCATTACCGTAAGATCGATGAGGCGTCTAGTCTCACTTGCTGCAACTGGGATCATAGATTTTGGCGGAAGATGATGTGAACACATGCAAGCAGTGATAGACAATACCATTCTAGACTCTAGTACTAGCAACTTTCACTCGCCGCATTCCGTAATGTATAAATCATCGATTCTTAGCACATTAAGAGAAGAGCTGCTGACTCCTTAAGAACCTCTTCCTCAAATATGCACAGTTACATATCGAACCTGAAAAGAACCATGGCAAGAATCGCGGGGAACGGAATTAAGGTAAAAACGTGCTTAGTCATCATTCGTGATCGCCATCCCTGAAGCTGTTCCGCTGAATCGTCTTGGTTTCTTCATCAAACCAAACCATCAACCACCGATATAGGCGGGTCGAGTAGACCATGCCGCCTGCACCGGACATTGTAGAAGCTAGTCACGAAAATGAGGATCTCATCATTCTCAGGTCTCCGCGCAAGCCGCGACGGACTGGCATTTGGGCTCTACTCGCACTAGTGCTCCTGGTCAATCTGGCCGCCAGCCTCTACCAGCTTCCCCTCAGCAGAGTCATTGAACGACGCCTCTGCCGCGAGCACTACGCAGTCACAGATCCTTCAGTGATCGACAGAGATGGAAACGTTCCAGAGGGTCTCTGCAAGGTGGATGATGTGCAGCAGGGCCTTGCCTGGATCCAAGGGACAATGGAGACGGCATGGATCGTGGGTGGTAAGCGCGCGGAATCTCACCGATAGGCGCTCGCTCCTCGACTGACACCATGTTAGACTTCATCATGACGATTCCCCTGGGGTTTCTCGCGGAAAAGTACGGTCGGCGGTTCATCTTATGCCTCAATCTTGTTCCCCGCATCATCTTGCTGGCGTGGGCCGTTATCGTGGGCTACTTCGAGCAGACTTTGCCGACCAAGGCCATGATCGCATCACCATTCTTCTCGGTGCTAGGCGGTGATTGTGTCTTCAACTCAATCACATATACCATCGCTTCCAATATGACAGACGACCATGTCTTAAGGTGAGTAGAACGCAACCTGGCATCATCGCGCATCACCTGGCTGACGGAGACGATAAGGGCAACGTATTTCGGATGGATGAGCTCTGTGTCTTATGTCGTCAACCTGCTTGGCCCAGCTCTCGCATCAGCATCTATGAGCCTTCTTCTCTGGCTTCCGTTCTGGATTGGAATCGGCCTCCTTCTTCTGGCTTACCCCGCTGTTTCTATCCTAGACGAATCACCCGACAGCCACCATGACGCGGACGACCAAGCGAGACCTCTCCTCTCGTCTCCTGTCCTGAAAGCTCAAGACGCCGACTCCTCCCTTCTGAGATCCATATTCCAGCGCTTCGGCGTCTTGAAGTCCATCATTGCAAGTCACCCTCGCAACATGACCCTTCTCCTCATCAGCTTCGTCCTCACCTCGCTCGCGAGCTCGGACACGAAATTGCTTGTGCAATACATCTCGAAACGCTATCACTGGACCTTCGCGTCAACGGGCTATCTGCTCTCCGCCAAAGCTGTCGTCAACTTCACGCTCTTGACGGTCATTATTCCCGCCATCCTACGGTCGAGACAGAACAGGTCACGGCACATCCCGCCCGAGCTGGCCAGTCACCGAATGAACATACACTACGCCAACATCTGCTTGGTCGTCTCTATCCTCGGCGCTCTCGCCATTGCCGTAGCGACCCGAATCTGGATGATGGTACCCTCGCTGTTTCTTTACGCTCTCGGTTCGGCACTGCCGGTGTTCACGCTGTCACTACTCAAGTCTCCCTTCATCTCACCAAAGCGACACGACCAGCCAACCAACTCTGCGCATCCAGAGTCACACATCTTCTCGATTGTGATGATGGTCAAGACATCAGGATCGCTTCTAGGTGCACCACTGATGATGGTCTTATGGGTGAAGAGCATATCGATCGGTGGCGCAGCTCTAGGCATCCCGTATCTTGTTTCAGCTACTTGTTATCTTGCTGCGTTGCTCGTCTTAGGTCGTATTTCAACGGAGTAGCGACATCTTCTTAGAAATTGCGTTGACATAGCTCAACAGCTCGGTTTTGCACCAGTTCCCCAATATAGATGGAATGGAACCTGTACTCGCAAGACTTTCTCCTCTGATCGCGCGCAAGCAAGACTGATGGTATGGCGGGAATTCTGTGAGGGAGGAGAGACAAGACAAACGTACGCCTGAAACCATCGGTCTGGAGAACACGCAAGCCCTCGATCCCCGGATGCAACCCACCACAACTAATCTGCCAACGACAAGATTTCTGGTTCGGGCCTCCAACTAGACGCGGCCTATATGAGCTCGAGCTGTCGTAGGCAACAGGGATCATAGACTCCGGACACTCATAGCGATGTAGCTGTCATGGTCTAAACGGCGAACGCTTCCGGGCAGCTCTGGTCCATGACCAGCACTGCCAAGATTCCATCACCTCATTATCTACGACTTCATTTACCGCTCATCTAGCAAGCCTCTAAGTAAAAAATGTTCGTCCGACCGATCGGCCGGCCGCGGTGGAGACCGCGGAACCCGTGGGCTCTCTGACACCAGACCGCTCTAGCTCTGGACCATCGGCCTCAATACTGGGGTTCGTGACTCCGTCGACCGGCCGGGCGGGAACCTCATTTTAGAGATGTTAGCAACGACCCTTATTGCGCGTCCGAACCATCCGAACTTTGGGGTCTCTCTGAGTAGAGCTACACGAATGGTGAGGTGATGTCTTGAACCTGCAAGCACCCTGCAGGCCAAGGAAAGCAGTCCACGCCGTGGTTGGTCCCGCAACCCCTGTCACCTCAAGCGGGGGACTTTGGGTGTGCTCACTCACACTGATCTCTGCTTACATGTATACTTGTGGTTCACTGAAATAGATCAAACCATGGCATCCGAGAAATGGGTCTCGATCCTGCCTTGCTTACTCTTCATGTCTTGCTCCTCTCACTTCCTCGCGTTCGTCTCATTGCTCTGTGATCGGCTCGCTTAGACTCCCATCGTCTCGCGGCATCATCCCATCATGTTGCGCTCCAAGATAGCGAAAGCAACCGCTCTCACACGCCTCCGACCAACATCAAGTATCCCACTGCGTCGCTACCCACTAATCCCCCAACCAAAACGCCTTCTCTCAGAGAAAATATCCTCAACAGTGGACGAACAAGTCGACATCCTCATAGTTGGCTCCGGCGCAGGCGGCCTAACAGCTGCCCTCCGCGCCAGAACCCTCGGCCTCAACCCAGTCATCATCGAAAAGGAAGCAACAATCGGCGGCGCGTCGGTCATCTCAGGTGGCGGCCTCTGGATCCCAGCAAACCCGATATCCCAAGCAGCAGGCATAGCCGACTCCAAGGAAGATGCTCTCGCGTACTTTGATCAAGCTGTCAGGGACGTCGGGCCCGTCTCGTCGCTGGCGAAGCGGAAGGCGTATTTGGATAATGGGCCTCGGATGATTAGCTTCCTGGGGGATCTTGGGTTTGAATGGAGGTTTAGTAGGGGGTATCCGGACTACTACCCCAAGATGAAGGGCGCCATGGGGAAAGGAGGCGGGAGAACTATTGAGTCTGTGGCTTTTGATACCAGGAAGTTGGGGCAATGGCAAGGTTTACTGCCGCCTGCGAATATACCGGTAGCAATCCACGGCGAACAGGCTCCATGGATTACGATGATGACAGCCTCGTTACAAGCTTTCATCAAATCGACTCGCATCATGCTCCCCATCATCGGCAAAACCATTCTCGGGCAGAAACTCGTCAGCCTAGGCCGCGGACTCATCGCCCAACTCTTATACCTCAACACTAAACACTCAACCGACATCCGTCTACGCACCTCCTTTCTAGACCTCACGCTCTCCCAGGCAGGGAAAGTAAAAGGCGCAAAGGTCAAACTCCCCGACGGAACCACCAAAACCATCACAGCCTCCCGCGGCGTCATCCTAGCAGCAGGCGGTTTCGCACACAACAAAGCCCTCCGCAAAAAGTACGGTCCGGACCCAGCTAGCACGGCATGGACCAATTCGCCCGCGAGCGACACAGGCGACGCGGTCATTGCGGGACAGAAGCTTGGTGCGGCAACGGCTTTGATGGACGATGCGTGGTGGGGGCCGACCATCTTCGATCCCGTGACGGGGAAACCTCACTTTGCGCTTACAGAGAGGTCTCGACCGCACTGTGTCATTGTCGATGCCGCCGGGAAGAGGTTCATGAATGAGGCGCAGCCGTATACGGATGCTGGACACGACCAATACGAGAGGAACAAGTCTGTCAAGGCTATTCCTGCCTGGTTGATCATGGATACCAACCACCGGAACAGATATATGCTCGGCACCCAGCTGCTCGCAAGGATGAAGCCTAACAAGCCGGTTGCGAATGGTACCATGTTCGCGGCAAACACCCTCAGAGACTTGGCGCTGCAGATTAGAATCGACGCTCAAGGCCTGGAAGGCACCATCACGAGGTACAATAACATGTGCAAGACAGGCGTCGATGCAGACTTTGGAAAAGGCGGCAACGCATATGATAACTTCTTTGGCGATCCTGCCGCTGGCGGACCAAATCCCAACATGAGAGCCTTGGGCAAAGCACCGTTCTATGCTATCGCGATCTGGCCAGGCGATTTGGGGACCAAGGGAGGATTGCTGACTGATGAGCACCAGAGAGTACTGAGGGAGGACGGCGAGGTGATTCCTGGTTTATATGCTATTGGCAATACGGCGGCGAGCATCATGGGGCGGACTTATCTAGGTGCTGGATCAACTTTGGGCCCTGCCATGACGCATGGCTTTCTTGCTGTCAACCACATCGCCGAAACCTGAAAGTCTAACTCTACTTCATGGAATCGTGTTCGCTACATGACTATACTCATGCGGAGTAGCTTCCGGCATCAATCGTTATGAAGTTGAGAGGAATTGGCGCGTGATGATACAGATGTGTCTACAGGACTGAAGTAAGGTGAGGAAAATGTGCAACAGGAACAGAGTGGGTTGTATTTAATCATCAATATCATGTATATATGTTGTCAAGTCTGAAGCTCTCATAATTTAAACAGAGCAATCGTCTATGGTTGTATGATCTCGCTTGCAATGTCAACACCTGCCATGCCATTCATCGACCTTTAGGTCCCCGATGAATCCACACAAACAACACCATGAAAGTAATGCTAAACTTATACATGGATACATCTACTCTACGCCATCGTCTACCCTCGTTAACGTCGTCAGTCTGTACCGCTCTTGTAGGGTCTAGCACAACTCTTTATGTGAGTCTAACGGAGTCGCTTCCGGGGTAGCAACGACGTCTGGTGTCGAAGTCCCGGAGTGTAACTTGTCGTAATCGGTTGAGTCGACACTGTTCTTGTCCGACTTTTCCGACTTGGAGTCTTCGTTCGTCTCGTCTTTCTCATCTTTGATGTCATCTCGCGCTTCTTCTGTCTTCTCAGTCGTGGATGCATCGACATCAGGCTTCGCAGCTTCTGCGCTATCAGACTCTATCCTCTCGCGTTCTCCGCCCGCGTTTACTTGGGCGTTGTCGATATCGGCTTCTCCTTTCTTGCCCATACCACCCTCGAGAAGCTCGCCGCCTTCCATGACGACGCGGACTTCAAGATCCTCGTCCATGGAGTAGACGCGCACTCCTAAAATGCAGATGGCGTTCCAGGGATCAGGCATATCTTCCTCTTCAGATTCGTAACGCTCGTCATGTCTTTTGGGCGGCCCTGCAGGAGTGAGGCGTGGCTTTCTGACCATGTCATCGTCACTGTATAACTCTTCCCAGTCCTCAATGGGCGAGTCGGATGAATTGCCATCCGAATCGTAAGACGTCTGCGCCGGCGGTGCGGGAGCAGGCGCGGATTTCGCTGCAGACTCTTCGTCGGCAACGTCCTTCTTGGCTTCGTCCGTGGATTCTTCCTTGGGTTCCTCCTCGGATTCCTCCTTGGATTCCTTCTTACACTCATCCGTTACATCTGACTTGGTCGTCTCCTTCGATTCCTCATTGGAGATGCCTTCAGCAACACCCTTGGTTGTGTCATCGGACGCCGCCTTGTCCTTGGCAACTTCCGTCTGGACGGCTTGATCCTTGGCCTTCTCTGCATCCATCTTCTTCTTCGCCTCGGCCTCTTCCATCACTTTCGCGTCTTCAGCAATCTTGGCTTCCGCAGCGGCCTTTGCGTCGAGGTCAGCCTTGATCTTGGCTGCTTCCGCCTTCTTGGCAAGCTTGCGGTCGCGCTTCTCGTTATTCTTCTTGGTCTGCTGCTTAGTGACTTCGCGGTTGATGTGACGTCTCTCCCAGAGCTTGCGGCGCTCCTTTTGGCGAGACTCGGAGGCTCTCTGCTGCTCCTTCATCTTTCGTAGTCTAGCAACCTCTTGAAGGTGGGCAGTACCCTTGCTGTGCGCCAAGTCGTATGCGGCACCAATTTGCGCCAGCTTGTCGTTCTCTACGCGCTTCTTGCACTCACGCTTGACCACATCTTCGACAGAGGAAATTCTGGTGTCTCTCTCACCAGTGACGCTCATGAAGATGCTGTACTCCCCAGCTGGCATGTCCGGCAGCTCGATGGAGACGGACCGGTCCATGAGATAGTTGCCGTGAGAGCGGACGATGTAGTCCTCAGCACCAGGGCGGTCTCGCTCGTGAATACGGAAGTGGATGCGGAACGAGTACTGGCCCTGGAGCCCCTTGAAGTATCGTGTGTCAAGTTGAGTGAGAACCAGGACTAGCGGCCCATCCTTGGATAACTTGACCTGGAATTTCTCGTTGAACTGCGATTTCCAGGGGACCTCGACCCCGATCCAGCGTTGGGCGCATCTCCAGGCGGGGTCACGGAAGAGCCTGGTTCTATCGATGTGTTGAAATTTACGCAGGAAGTCGTCGTAGTTGATCCAGAAGACAGAGTCATTGCCAAAGTGGTGGCCAAGTTCCTCCTGAACTTCCATGGTCCATTCTTTGGAGCCATCAGACCACGCGCCCTCCCACACGCCCTTGCGAATCTTTCCCCAAGGATTGCGGAGCTTAATCAGACGCTCTCCAGATTTCAGCGTCCTTGCTTCCATGATAACGTATGCGTGGCCTTCCGAGATGCCATTTCTCTCGCCGTAGCCTCCATCAAGAAGGCCTGTGGAGCAGCCAAATAGGAATTCCTCATTGACTTTGGCAAGCTCATTTTCCCAGAAACCCTCAAGGTCGAGGATATCCGAGGTGAGCAGTTCGGTGGTAACACCACCCGAGAGATCTTCCAACCCCTCGCCGATCCAGCCACCCGCCAACGATGCGAAGTCACCGTGAGCCTTGGCGTAAGCCTTCTCGATCAACGGCACCCACGTCTCGTTCTGGTCCTTGCACTGAGCAAAGAACAAGGCCTTGGATCCGGTCTGATAGGTCTTACGATAGACACGCTCAACGTCCTCTCGGTCAATTTGCTGGAGGAGATCTCGCTGCATGCTAGGCGAATCCCAGCAAGGAGACTTGAGATACAGCTTGTCGTCGATAATGGAGTAGATCCACTCGCCATCGCGGTAGAAGACGAAACCGTAAATGCCGATGCGGGTGTCGTACTCGACGCAGATGCGCTGAATACCGCCCTCGACGTTAGCAAGGGCGGTTAGCGTCGCCATCAACCAACAGTCCCCGAGGCTTCCTTGTTTCACGTCTCCGCCATTGACGTTCTTTAAGAAAGTTGGCTTCTCAAAGATTTCGTGAACACGCTTTACTGCCTTGGGGACAGATGCGCTTGGGTTGGAGAGAGTGGTCCTGGAAAGCTGCCATTTGGTGTGGCCGAGGGTGTTGAGACAGTGACCCTTTTCCCACTTCAAGTCCCAGTCCTGGAGGGCTTGTTAGTTCTCAAAAGCTCGAATTCCCAAGCAGAGGTAACTCACCAAATCCCAACCAGGGTCCCGATATCGCATGTTGACTCTGCGGCATTCTTGGATAATTTTCTTTACTTTCCGGCGACACTCCTCGACAGCTCGCTCGTATCCAGCACTTAACAACTCGTTGGGCTTCTCTGAGCTCGCTGGCGGTAGAACAGGGTCGAAGGGTAGCACAGCCAAGGCCTTGTTGAACTTCTTGTCTTGAAACTTCTTCCAAATATGGTTGATAGAAGGCTGCGGGGGCGTCTTCTTCTTCTTGACCTTCTTCTTGTCGGTGGTACTGGTCGATGCTGGCACAGGACGCGGGCGACGAGGATCGTCCGACTCCTCTGAAGAGCTGTAACCGTGCATGGTGAGGGTGAGGTAGAATAGACACGGAAGCTTGAGAATCAGGTAGCGTCGAAGGTCTAAAGAATGACAACGGTCGAAGACGAGGTAGGTGGAAGACGGGAGCTGTGCAGTAGTTTTCTATTACTGCCAGCGTACAGAAAAGGTCCCGAGCTTATTGTTGTACACGGGTCAGTTATGGCAAGATTGGGCGAAAGAAGGGCGGTCTAATGCCGTGGCACAGACAGACGACCGACTCAGGGAAAGGTGATACGTTGAAGAAGGGATATGAAGGGTATCTGTAGAGGGCGTAGACGAGCACGAGTCGTAGATGGAAGAGAAGGCCGGTTATAAGGGAAACAAAAGGCAGAGGGAGAGGGTATAGTGTAGACGAAGGAGGGCCTACCTGGCCGTTGAGTCGCAGAGCTGGGTTCTTCCAACGAGTGCGTGCCAGCCTCGCCAGAATTATTGGACGATCTGACAATCATGAGTCGGTGCCGGGGCCGTGACCGGGATGGTGGAGGTGGAGGATGGCTCGCACGACATGGATATGAACGCTGGGGGTTCACGTTGCTACGAGGCAGCCAAGGCGTCGAGTCGGAAGTCGAGGAACCACATCCATTGTAGCCATTGGCCCGAGAAGGTTGGTGGTATCAAGGGCCCCGGTTAAGGACAAGCAGGCCGGCGTTGCTGATGGTAATTGTCGTGATTGCTTCCCCCGGTTTCCCCGTATCACTCAAGGTTGAGCACCAGGCTTTGGGTGGGGCAAGGGTCTCTTGGCGTCGAGCCGGTCGATTTCAGGGTTCCAGAAGGCCGTTCTTCGGATCGAAGGGTGTCAGGACTTGTTCCATTTTGGCGCTGGGAGACGGAGAAGAGGACAGAATCAGACGGGGAGTTGCGTGGTGGTCTTGAACGGGACAAAGAACGGCGCACACGGCTTGTGGTTGAGAAGTTGAGGTGGAGGGAAGATACGGAGACTCGGGAGAGACGGGTGGAGAGGTACCGGCACAGCTTATGTGGGGTGGAAAGGTACATGGATACGTACACTGGACCCCCAAACGTGTCATGCACTGCACTTCCGGGGACACTGCAGAGGCGTTAGCGCCACGGATGGGAGCCTTCAGCGCCGTGGCACCCAGCGATAAGACTTTAGTTGGCAACTTCAGGGTCTCGGTGCCTATGCAGCAGAACTGATTGGCCCAGCTTCCCATCTGATACCGATAAGGCCGCCCAGGCGAGGCCCTAATCGTCCCAACCGTCGCCTAAAATGGACGAGGCCACCGTTGGTGTCTTTTCGATTTCGGAATGCGCAAACTCTTTGGCTTTTGTTCCTTCGCTCTTCTGTCCGATCTTTCTTCCTCCTAGAAGCAATTCACAAAGTGGCGTACGACCATTAATCAATCATCGACCCTTCCCGTTTTCCACCTGTTCTACTCGTTTTGTCCATCTATTGCATACGGTATATCTACTTCCGATCCTCGGACATCGGCCTTTTCTTCAACACCACTCGTGGTACGGTGCCACACACCTCCCCGGCAGGCAATGATACACAAAAGGCTCTAGACATCCCGCCATCAGCCGCGTCTGACAGACTCGGTCCCGTTTGTCCTTCACACTTTGTAGGACAAGCGGCAAGCTTGCGCATGCCTACCACAATCAACCGAGACCCACTCCCGTTGGCAACTCATCCGTCCTTGCCGATGGGGCAACGTTGGAGGCCTTGAGTAAATAGGTAGGCAGGTAGGTATTCATGCGCCCGGGCTGGCATCCCTGAGCTTGGCCAGGGTTCAAGCTCGACGGTGGCAATCACTACTTGATTCACGCTCACTTAACAGTGTCTTAGCATGAGGGCATTCCCAGTGCCCCATCGGAGGCAAACTACCAGGCTGACTGCCTCACAATTGCCTGGCAATATGTTGCATCGTCAACCCTCACTTCACGATCCATAAGATTCATTGGCCAACGCGATATGAACCCTGATAGACGGCTTAGGCAACGACACTACCTGACCTGGTCAACAAACAGATCGGCTTGTCAGCACAGCCAGACCTTCTTCAATTTTGAATCAGGCTGCCTCTTGATGACCCCGCGATATACGACAATTGCAGAGAGGCGCAGCTTCATCCGTCCGCAAGTGACCCTGCAAATGCGTCTCGTACAGTATATCTGGACGTTGTCATACTCTCGTATACCACATCTGGACGACGTTGCAGCAACCAGCGCTTGCCAGAATCTTAATCATCCCGCAATCAATCAGATCCATCTCGACCTTCTCCCACTTCAATTCCCACATTGCGATGCCCCGAGAAACCTACAAAGATTCCTTCCTTGTCTCGAAACCTCCAGGAGCTAGACCCTGGCCGTTTCTACCCCGACTTTGGACGGATATAGATAGATCATCACAGCACGATTACCAAGATACCTTCAGCCCGCTCCCGACCAACTTGCCCGCCTACCGCATCCGCTCTAGGCCCACATTGTCACTAGTGGACGTTGCTGGATTTCTCGAGCTTGCGGCAGTGCAGGTGAGGGCACCAAGTCACCCATGCACGAGGCGCGACGAGCGACGAGGATTGATAACGGAATCCGGGGATGCCTAGGCGAAGACGAGATGTGATAGCTATTGTTCAAGGCCATGCAG
Source organism: Colletotrichum godetiae (assembly GCF_030913485.1). Taxonomy (NCBI): domain Eukaryota; kingdom Fungi; phylum Ascomycota; class Sordariomycetes; order Glomerellales; family Glomerellaceae; genus Colletotrichum; species Colletotrichum godetiae. The sequence goes on from NW_026851266.1 coordinate 387,325, forward strand.
CATTGCCAGCCTGCCAGCTTCCCGTACGAGATCACAAAACTGGCATGGAAAGTCGTTGGACTATGACATTCACGCATTGTACCACTGTATGGATACAAACGCACAATGCAGGAGGTGGCAAGGGGCATGTTCCTCCACTAAATCTGTCCCAGTCCCAGTCCACCTCGAATCACTTTTCACAAGAAGCAACCGACAAGATTCAAGCATGTCAGCAATCACAGTGTGCTGCATTGCTGCATTGCAGCACTGCGTGGTGCGTGGTGCGTGGTGCTTTCTCGTCCAGGCTTCAACAAGGTTCGCGGCCTCAGAAACCTAAGGTGGCTTCCGGCTTGTTTGACATGGCTTCGTCCAATTCGTCCTGTGCTGGGCGAGAACTGGAAGACACTACATGAGTCTGAGCCGAAGTTGTTTTCCAAGTCCCGCCCAACACCGGCTCCGGCGTCCCGTCCGTTCTAGCCCAAAGCGATGCGCTGCATGCTTGAGAAGCACTTCAGCGATGTCGACAGCTCATTTTCAATAGTCACCAACTGTGATCGAGGGCCACCATTCATGAGACTCGATGTTGGTCAGCCTGCCAATACGTCTCGCGAGGTCATGCACTGTGACACCCTCACCTCTCTGCCGTGCCGCTCTCTAGCAGCGTATCCGTATGGGGGCCTCAGTATTGGGTGAACAGCGCACAGTGTCAGGACTACTAGCAAGGCGATCACCTATCTCAACATACTCAGGTAGAGCTAGTCGAGACACATGGAGCGATACAGCGGCCAACGACATCAGATGAGACCACCAAGGACCCAGACTGATTCGTGTTACTCTGGACGGGCATGAACGGGAAAACGGAAGGCAGAAAATGCAACCATGGACAGAGAGAAAAGGGGACCAAGGAACTAACACACCCCTAACCAGTCAGTGCCAGCCACCTCTGGACGAGGACCCTCGTGCCTGAGTCGGTGTGGATGGACCCTGATCATCCCAAGCACCGGAAACGCGCCAGTGGCGACAAGGCCCAGGCCGAGCAACGGAATAGCCGTTCCGAGTACCGTAGAAACTCGAGCAACTCGAACTTGCGCTAGCCCGTGCCAGCCCTGCTAGCGCTCTGGCAGAATCGTAATACTGCCTAAAGTGGTTAAATGCGGCCGCCACCTATTTTTGGCGTAGGTTAACATTTCGATCGATCTGACCAATGAGAGCTCGCCGTCGAGGCCGGACCCACAATTGATATAATTCAATAATTATTTTGGCTTTCTCGTCGGTTTTGAGCTTTTCTCGTCGAATTGGCAAAAAGGGCAAAAGTGTCAATTGGAAGCAGTCGTACGTAAGCAACCGAGCCCCTGACTGTCCCCTGGCCCACTGCCTCCAACGGGCCCCTATTCATACGGCGGTTGGACTGTCGGGTCGACGAACTGCCCATTGATGCCATCACGGACTTCCTCTGCTGTGAAAATGTACTCTAACCCGTCGTTCAGAACAGCGAAGTCTGGAATCTCCTCTTGCAGCGTCTCCTGCTCAATGTGGGCTTCTACGTCGAAGAGCTCCCACCCAGTGTAATCGATGGCCTCGGCGGGCACGTCTTTGATCCGGATCTCGTCGACCTGGCTGCCATCGGGCCGAATAGATATTCCGCACTGCAGGAAGGCCTGGCTGACCATTGAGCCCTTCTCGTGGGCCAATTTAGCGGCTGCCGTCTCGACTGTTTTGGTGACCATTATTCTCTTCATACCCGTCTCCCACTTGAGCTCCTCCTGCTTATTCAGCGCTTTTTCTTCCTCGTCGAGTACGTAAGCGTCGGTTGCTTCTGAAAGCCACTGCTTGAAGGGCTTATTGACTGCGGTATCGAGAGGTTGGAGGAGGGAAGTGGTCCCTGGCGGTATGAGGCAGGGTGTGATGTGGTGCTGACGTAATAGCGCAAGGATGGAATCTGTCTTATGGAAGGAAGCGACATCCATTACCAATAGGTACTCGTCTCCCTTAGTCAGCGCTACCAATTCCTCTTCAATCCATCTTTTGAACAAGTACTCATTGTTGTAGGCAGTCTTGTTGAACTCAACTGTCACTCCTTCTGCGTATAATAGGCCCTCTTTTTTCCATAATTGACCCCCTTCCTCTGCGGGCTTGCCGTGGAATATTATTTTCGGTTTAATTCGTTGTATGCCGTCGGCGAAGATGTAGAGTATTAATGTGGCCTGCCGCTTGCCCCAACCGCTGCGGTCGCTCTTGCCAGCCACGGTTTTGGCCCCGACGTCGTCGTATGTGTAACCGTCTAGGTATTCGAAAGGAACTGGGGTCTCGTCGAGGTTGAGAATTCGCGAGTTAGGAAATCGACGGGCTGGACTTCCGAGTAAATCTCCGACGTTAGACCGCTTCACCTTAGCCAGGGCCATTTGATTAACTCGTCGGATAAAGGAAAGAAAGCTGTTGACAACTTTGAAGTACTCAGTGGGTAACTTCGTTGCCTGTTTGGTAAGTCGACGTCGGGTAATTCTCATACGATTCTGGAAGCCACGAAACCAACCGGGGGAAAAAATAAAAAGATGTTTGCTGTTCGGGTTCTGCTGGGCGAAAATCCGCTTAGCGGTCCTTTTGAACCAACTGGTACTAACGAGCTTTCCCTCACTTCGTCGCTGGCGGAAGGCGCCGTATAGCGCTGTCTCGAGCTCTGGCCACTGAGGGTGGTAGGCGTAGTTGGAGGACCGATTGACGATTGACTCGCGGTTCTGATACCAGGAGATAACCGTGCTTCGAGGGACTTTGAACCAATCTGCGGCTTCCTGGTATGTGGGACGTCTGTATATCCCTGGGAGCTCGGTCTCGCCCTGGCGCAGCCTCGGGGGGCAAATCGACTCTTCGTCGAGCTTCCTCACGCGGTGATGCTCTAAAAACATCAGGACGTTGACTTTGGTATCGTGGGTATAGTGGTGCTGGCGGCGCTTGATTGGGCCACTTCGCGGTGTATATTTCCGGTCTTTGATGGGGGTAGGAGCAGGCCCGCGGCGCTTAGCTGCTGGAGGTGTAATTGGCACTTTTGCCGTATTCGAATCCTTCTCGGCAAGGGCCCGTCGTGAGGGCATCGTGGGCACGTCGACGAGGCCCGTGGTGGAGGTGTAATTGGAGGTATAATTGACAGTATAATTGGTGGTCAAATCGGTGATGTAATCGGTGGAAGTGGGCAGTTGGGTAGGAGTAAAAAATGGAAAATAATCACTTACCGCCTTCCGTATACGGTTTAGTCGATTATATAATCGGATAAAACTGATCCCTCGAAAGGGCTTAGTGTGGGCCGCTAGCAGGGCTGGCACGGGCTAGCGCAAGTTCGAGTTGCTCGAGTTTCTACGGTATGTTGAGAATTTGAGACACCGAGGAAAAGGATTGAACTACTAACGGTTTTCACGCGCATCGTGGCAGCGTAGTACCGGACTTGACGCCAGAAAAACGTTGCATTAGAGGATTAGAGGTGTGTACTTGCACACCGACTCGATGACTTCGGATACTTGCCGTTTTAGGTCAAGGTCTGGACCGAGGCCCCCCTTGTCGGACCTCGTCCGTTGCCTCACCGACTTCACCGTTTCCTCCGATCCCGCAGTCCCATCCTCTTCTGGCGTTCCCACGTTCCCGCCTGCCATCGTGCCATCCAAGAACGTCTTCTGCGCGATATGTTCTCGGACCTGCATCCGTTTCTCCATCGCTTATTCGATGAACTGTGTATCCGTATCCGTGATGAGGTGCTCTGTTTCGGCCATGCTGGGCATTCCCCCACTTATGGATACAAATACCCACAAGAGACTTCGACAACATTCAACTTGGGTTTCGCTCCCTAGCCAGTGAACTCGTTTAAGCTGGGCGTGTTATAACCATGTTAGTCATTATGGGATAATTAGAGGTAGTGACCGATATCTGTTGGTGTGGCTGTTGTTGTCTTTTCAATTGAGATGATGAAGTTCAGTGAGAAGTACCAGCTCCAACGTAGCCACTGCTGCAGACGCCTAGGTACTAAGTATGTTGGATCATAACGAGATGACCAACATAGATCATCAATTCAGGTCCATCAATTTCCCAGAGAAGAATTACCCAGCCTAAATCATCTAGGGGTTCCCCATAATCACTTTCAATTAAATGCCGTAGACACATGGCTCCGAATTGCTACCAAACTTTCTCTCGACTCAATAGAGTCTTGGACAAGCCCCACCTAAGCAAGTCGTTCGTCCCCGGGCTTGTTCTCGGCAATCTCTCTCAAGTTTTTTGTCGGTATTGATGCCCAGAAATGCAGGTGCTGAGACGCTCATCCAGGTATAGAGCTGAGTCTTCTCACGTGGATTTGCCCCTGGATGGCTGAAGTATGTTCAGGTAAGTTCAACTTGTGCGCCGCAGCCACTGTTGATGCTCACGTTTGTATCTCTCTCCGGTAAGATGGGTTGAGCCGTGGAATCCTGTTTGACGCATACCTGGGTGCTTATCTCCGGGTTTACTGGACATCGGCATCGTCTCAAACCCAGCTTTTCCTCTAATTTAATGCTCCATGAAAGCTATTACTATACGGCATTGATACAATTAACTCCAGTGACAGAGAAACCGTAATTTAGAAGCTGTACCGATCAAATTGGGCATCATATGGGTTGGCTTTCAAAGCTCGTCTCAGTACTCTCCAGAATGTCCTGTTTGGGCCAATGTCTGACTACCTGAAAGTGCCAAACAGCAACCTTTCTGGTTTTTCAAAATCTTGATCGCCCAGCCAAGAGCTAGGACATCTCTCTACCATAACAAGAGTCCACGATATCCCGTGATATCGCTCATCTAGTCATCGGAGATAGGCTCTCATTACTCCTGCGTATCTCCTCAACTTCACAACAACATGGCAAGCTTTTCGATATCCGGAAGTCGAAAGTATATGTCTTCGACTTATCGGAGATGTGTTTGCTGGATTCTTCTAATCTCGACCTCTTCTCCTCTTTAGGGCCAAAAGACAGCATCTTCCTTCTCAGCTTACAATCCATTCTTCCCATAGAAGACACAACACCGTTAAGCACACAAACACTCTGTTACACATCCTCGCCCTTGCCCATACCCTCACACACTGACCCCTTAACTATACCCTTACCCCTCTCTCTATCTATTCTACGATGAATAACTTCACGATGAATAATAATATGGAAGCTGAAGAGAACCCTAGGCGTCGGGCTTTCCGACGTGCGGTCGTAGCAAACATCAATCGCAGCACTGCTCTGAGACAGCAACGTCATGTAAGAGAGCAGCAGATACAGGAGAGGGAGAGGCAGCAAAGGCAGGCTTCTGTATCTGCTGCTCTCTTATATGATGTTGCTGTCACGAGGCAGAATGGGAGAACCACTCAGGCCGCTCCTGATACCCAGGCCGCTCATATCCAGGTGGTTCATAACCAACAGGAAGTCATTCAGCCCGCCCCAGTTGTCTCCAGCGGCAGCTCTGGACCCAGCCTCGTCGGAAACCTTGAGAAAGTAGCCGAGGCTACTCCTAACGCAGCCCTCGAATACCCTATCTCGTCCTGGACCATTCTGTCGTTCGACCTGAACTGCGACCCTATCCAAGCGAAAGTAAATCAGCCCGAGATCGAGCCACAGATCGCCTCGTCCAGCAACTCAAAAGGCAAACAGCCTCAGCAGCCACGTCACAACATTAATCAGTGGCTCGATGGAAGGCCTCGCCCAGTTCTGGATCCCAGTGCTGACGAGTGGCTGCCCTTGAGCCGCACGATGGATCAGGATAATCATCCATTGAATGGGCCCGATATACTGAGCTTATACTATAACAGTGACAGCATCGACGAACATCCAGACTGGTGGGAAGACCAGTCGAAAGTTGACCCGAGAGATGTAACCCCCGTCAATCCACTAGCTCGAGTCCCGTCACTGGATCGTGGCCCGAGTATCCGTCTCCAAAGAGCACTGGCAGAAGACCGAGAGGCTCATCGGAAGCCGATTAGCGATCTCCTCGGCCCCAGCGAACCGCTCCCGCCTACCACCCAGAACGGCCTTCTTCGAGCGGCGGAATGGGCGGGCGTATGGTGTAACGAGGTGCGCGAGCCTTCTACTCAAGCAAAGATGGCGAAGTTGGGACCGGAGAAGAATATGAGTGAGGTGGAGCTGGAATGGAGCCTTTGGCATGGGCTAGAGAAGAGGCCTAGGGAGAGGCCTGCTTACTTGCCTCGGCTCGAGAAGAATGAAGAGGAGTTTCCGTCTGCATTAAGGCGCGAATAAACACGACGGGCAGGGTCAGGACGGCACGGAGGAAGAATAGCATTCACATTGATGGCGAGCAGGAGCTTCATACACGCCCAAGGAAAACATTGGCAGACACGAAGTGCTTCCCATCCAAATAGGAAGGTTGGTGATATGCGCCGCCTGTATTAGTCGATGTATCTTAGAACCTTAGATTGTGATGCCATACAATGACCCATCCTCCAACAATTGATCTTGTATCGTGAACCCCTTTTACAGTCTAGTCAATCCCTTCCGCTATGCGGATACTCAGAAGAATCCGAACGTCTACGCCTGCACATCACTCTCAGTCGTTACAACACCCTTCTTCAAAACAGGCTCGCCAGGCTCAACAGCACCATAACTCGGCCCCTCGCCCGCTCCCAGCCCCCTCTCCTCTTCAGGCACGAGCACAGCCCTCTCCTGGTTCTTCTTATCGATGCTCTTCCTCCAGGGTCGGTACACCACCACCGAACCGAGCCCGACAACGACAAAGAGGCCGCAGATGCTGCCGCCGATAATGTCAAAGTGCTCTCCAATTGCGTCAACGCCGTCCCAGAAGCTGCCTTCCGGCTCGGCGACGTTGGCGATGAGAGACAGGACCTGGATGATTCCGATAAAAGCCGATACGAAGACAGTGATGCCGGTGAGGACGATGGAGTAGTAGAGAATAGCGACGCGGTCGCGCGAGAAGGCCTTTGACGTGTAGAGTGCCATCATGAGGGCGCCGTCTGTCGTGTCGAGGAGGCACATGCCGGCTGTGAAAGGTCAGTGAATGCAAATGAGATATGCTTTGCAAACTCACCTGTAAAGAGGACAGGAAAGATGAGAATAAGCCAGATGCTCGTCCCCTGCGCCCCATGCACACTCGACAACCCAAGAATAGCAATCTCCGAACTCGTATCAAAGCCCAATCCAAACAGAATTCCCAGAGGAAACATCTTCCAGGGCCGGTCAACAACCCGAAATACCTTTCTAAACACATTCGCCAGGAACCCTTCCCCTTCCAACTTGAGATTCGTCGCCGCGTCGCCCTCGTCTTCCTCGGTAGGGGTGTACCCCTCCATCCCACGCCGCCTCTCCTCCTCCAGCACAACTTTCAGTCTCCGGATGAGCTTATACAGCACCCACCCGTTCCCAGCACACAGAAGCAGCAAAAACGCCGCGCTGACGCTCGTGCCGATGATGTTCCCCACACGCGTGAAGCCGTCGAAGCGGTCCCGCAGCGCGCCGCTCGTGGCAGCTACGACGACGCAGGTGACGATGACGATTGTGCTGTGGCCTAGGGAGAAGAAGGTTCCCACTGTGACGGGCCGCTGACCGGAGGCGATCAGGCGGCGGGTCATGAGGTCAATGGCGGAGATATGGTCTGCATCGAGGGCGTGGCGGAGGCCGAGGACGTAGGAGAGGGCTGCGGGGGAGATGAGGGAGGGGTGGAAGTGTAGGATGATGCCGGCGACGATCCATAGTATGATGTTGATTGTTACGAGGAGGGCGATGATTCGTATTGTTGGTGCCGGGAGGACGCGGAGGGCTGGCGGGATGGGCAGGTTGGCGAAGGGGACGCGGAAGCGCGCCATCGTGGTGGTTGGTGGTGTGAGGCAAGCTACGTGGTGTATGTGCTCTTAAGCATGAATAGTTGTAAGATTTCTACGAAGTTCAGTGACTTGCCAAGGTCAAAACCAAGAGAAAGATGAGATGGAGGGTTGTGAAGAGGTTGGATTTGAGACGGAGAGCCCAGCCGGCGGGAAACAGCTCGTTGACGGGCGGCCCTCCGGCCCCTCAGACCTCCTCACGGCGGGGAAGCTTCCCCAGCCTTTGTACCCTCACAGCACATTGAGCATCGATTATTGAGCTAGGTAGAAAAGGCAAGTCGTGGACGACTCGAAGATAGCGTGGAAATACTTGCTCACGGTGGCATTGAGACGGGGACGACGTGGTGGCAGATTCGTCTCACGAAGGCGCGAGTGACCGGCGGGACCCCTCACGACCCCTCCATCTTTCAGGCGTTATCTTATCGGTCATGCGGGGGCATTTTGAATGGGGCCGCTCCGAGCCGACGGCGGCCGCCGGCCGTCGTCTCGGACGAGGTTACTCAAGTACTTTCTACGTTACTTATGTCCTTGAGCATCTCTTTGCGATCTATCGGGGTTCTTGTCAAGAGACTTCAAAAGTTCGGCTCGATTCATACGCAAAATGATTTGGCCGCTTGGATATAATGGTAGGATCGAGTCTTTGGTGGTACTCATTTAGATCTAGATGAGAAAACTGGAACCACCAAAGCTTGGCCGTCAACGTGGGTGCGTGGGTACCTGGGTAGGCACACTAGGTACGGATAGTATGCCTTACCTCGTGGGCAGATGATGGGCATTATCTCTTTAAGTCTCATAGCCATTTATTGCAGATTACTCATCGATGCTATTGCAACCTCTCAGGCTCTCACGAATGTCTGCAGTGACAACAAACTTCCTTGAGTGAGAAGGAGCTTGAGGATGAGATGACAAATGAGGTTCGGCGGGGTCCAGTAACTTGTTTGAGCCGCCGCCCGTCAGTGATTTACAGCGCTCAGTCAGCGCTGCCGCCAGCTTGGTAACCCGTGCGGGTACCTGTAGAGGCCTACCAACCTTGATTACACCCCTGTCTTCCATCCTTCCACTCTCCCCCATCTCAAATATCTGATCAACTTCTCATCTCATCACCTCACCTCATCTCAATACCTTTGATCAGACTAAATAACCAAGGAGGCTGATAACTTGTGATCTAATCTCATCAAAATCTCATGATCCTTACCCCATTACTCACAATAATCTCAACCCTCCTCACAAGCATCCAAACCTGCCCCAACAACTCATCCCTCCGTACCCTCACCCTCAAAATGCCCGAAGTATACAATAAAGCCTTCATCCCCCTCGAATCAAACCCCCAAGTCTTCAACGAACTCATCACCGCCCTAGGCGCCTCACCTGCCCTCCACTTCCAAGACATCCTCACTCTCGACGACCCAGCCTTCCTCCCTTCCAAGATCCTCGCCCTCATCCTCGTTTTCCCTACAACGCCAACCTACGAAGCCCGGCTGACGGCCGAGGACGCCGGCGCAAAGGATTGGATGGTGGAACACGACGAAGAGGATGAAGATGCGGTGTGGTTCAAGCAGACTATTAATAATGCGTGTGGGTTGTATGCTGTCTTGCATGCTCTAGCAAATGGTCGGGCCAAAGACTTTGTCAGTGAGTCGACGCAATTCCCCTTTTGCTCTAATAACCAAGAACCCTTTGATAGGACAGACTGACGAGATTCAGCGCCGGGATCGTTGTTAGACAACCTCCTTTCCATTACAGCGCCAATGGACCCGGCACAGGCCGCCATGGTGCTGGAAGGCTCACAGGAACTCGAGGATGCGTACGCTGCTATTGCGACAAAGGGCGACACGACAGCACCGCAGAGTGCCGAGGAAGAAGTCTACTTTCACTACATCTGCTTCGTCAAGTCACCAGATACCGGTCACCTCTACGAGTTGGATGGAGATAGAAAGGGCCCGGTGGACAGAGGCATTCCCAACGAAGAGGAAAAGGTGGATCTCGGACCAAAGTCCGTAGACATTGTCAGAAATTTCATTCAGCAGGGCAGAGAGAGTATCGGCTTCAGTCTCTTGGCCTTGACTGAGGGGGCATGAGCAGGCACATTCACATTTACGCATACGCAGACAGGCATCCTCCAGCGCAGCCATCGGCACATTTAGACCGAGGCGTTGCGGTGGCATTAATGATGGGTCTTTATTTAACTTTCTACATTCAGGTTGTCCATGGCGCCATTTAGCTCGCCTGGATAATCTTCTCCAACTGATCGGGGTCCTTGATGGTGGGCGTCAGGTTTTCACTGCCGTCCTTAGTGATGAGGATGTTATCCTCGATTCTGCACGAATTAGCATACTTATATACCAGGACATTCGGGTCAGGGCTAAACTTACCTCACACCGCCAACATCCCAGTACTTGTCCAAAACAGCTTGGTCAATAAACTTGGAGTGAACGGGGTCCTTGAGGTATGGCTCAATGATGAAGCTGCAGAAGTAGATGCCCGGCTCGACAGTCACGATACTGCCGGCGGGAATCTGGCCTCGGACACGCAGGTATCGGAACATGGGGTCCGTATCGGCGTAGTTGGGGTTACCACCGACATCGTGGGTGTCCATGCCCAGGTAGTGGCCAAGGCCGTGGGGGAAGAAGGCAACGCTTGTCCGGCTCTTGAGGATCTCATCCTTGTCGCCCTTCAGAATGCCAACAGCGTGGAGGCCATCGATGGCAATCTTGTGCGCCAGCAGATGAATATCATCCCAGATGACGCCCTCTTTCAAGGCAGCAGTTGTCTCCAGCTGCATCTTGAGAACGGCGTCGTAGATTTGACGGGACTCCTTGCTGAACTTGCCGGAAATGGGAAACGTGCGGGTCTACTCGATGTTAGTTGTGCAATACACAGCCTGTGACGCCAGAACACTTGACTCACGATATCAGATGCGTAGCAGTTCCATTCTGTACCAGCATCCAGAAGAAGGTTCAGCTTTCCTTCCAGGGGCGCATCGTTGGCAACGTAATGCAGAGTGGCAGCTGCGCGACCTCCAGCAAAAATACCGTGGTAAGCCTGGTTCTTGGCACCATTCGCGACGCTGTGCTGCAGGAAGAGAGCCTCCAGTTCCCTCTCATTCTTGGCGTTCTTGACGGCCTTGACAACGGCATGGTGACCGATTGTGGAGACATCGTTGGCCTTTCTGGTGAGGGCAACCTCGTAGTCGTCCTTGACCACGCGGCACCGCTCAATGGCATCCTTCAGAACACTGAAGTTCTTGTCATCGAACTCGAGGAAAGTGATGTTGTCGAGAACCTGGTCCTGGATGGCAAAGACGGTGTTCTTGGAGCCCTTGCCCAGTCGCGCAAGCTCGGCATTGACGTCTGTGGTGTACTTGACATCGTCGATATCGTACAACTCCTTGGCCTCGGAGGCGCTGACTGGGAGACCTGACCAGATGACGCTATCAGGATCGATAGGGGGGATGAAAAGAGTCGACTTGTTTGTCGCAAGATCGAAAACGTAGTGGCAGTCGGCGAGAGGGCAGCCGGTCAGGTAGTAGAAGTAGCGGCGCTGTCTTTGTGATGGGTGTCAGACATGGCTGGATGAATAGATGGCTATAGAGCAAAGGCTAAGAGGCTAGAGATGGTACCTGAAGGGCTCGGGCTCGTCATTGTCTTCGAGCATCTTGGTCATGCGACCCTCGACATAGAGAACGCCAGAGGCATTGGGGACCTTGGACTTGACGTAGTCGGCGACACGGAGGGCATGCTCCTTGGCGGGGTACTTGCCCTTGAGCACCGTTTCGTAGTCTTGAGCCATGGTGGGAGGTGTGGCGGAGAAGAGCCGCGTTGGTGACGACGTCTGGAGGGGGTTTGCTTTGCGATGCGACGGGAGAGCTCTCCGTGGTCTGCCAAGGGGTCTGGTTGCCGGGGCAGTGGATAGCAGTTGGATTTGGAGTTGACCGATGAGGCTCCTTGCTGCAGGTATTGGTGGTGATGGTAGTGTTGGTGGTACAAACTTGGGGCAGAGAGCAAGAATGCTGCGTGCTGGACGAGTAGATGTTTTGGTCAACATGAAGGGAGTCTGGCCGGCCGTCACACCCGACGATTCTGCCTTTGTGGAGGGGTCAGGAATTCAGACGAAGGAGGGGCACTCAGCAGCCAGCAGCACTGTAAGCCGAGTTTAGGCGCGCACCTCATGTGTTGGGTACTTCGTAAGGTGTGGTACAGCGGGACAGCGATAGCTGTAAGGTCTCCGTAAGGGTTTAGTGACGAATCAGAGCTCTGGAATGTGTCGGATAAGGAAGCTGGTTTGTGCCAACGGGCCCTGAATGGAGTCGAATTTCTCGAAGCTTTTGACGCCTTTCCCACCACGGCGGACGGGAGCAACAGTGCAATCTCGAGACTTCTTTACGTAATCACACGGTGCCCAAGTGTCCCCACTTCCCTCGGCACATTATGTAAGGTGAGCCGATTTTTGGATTGCACTGGCATACACTGATGGATTTTCCTGCCAGCTGGCAGCTAAGGTACGAGGGTACCTGTGAACGGAATTCGGGAGAAGAAGGCGCGAGAAAGTCACGATACCTGAGGCCGGGGCCATCGTCCACAGTCGTTTCTCCAACTCCAACGTCTGACGTACAAACTCCAAGCTTCTCCAAATGCCCTCCACCTGTTCACATGTCATGTTCAAGGGTGTCTAGTGTGCGCATCCACAACCCGTCCACGATTGTCCTCTTCAATCCGTTTTGGGCCTCCCTCGTGGCACTGGAACCCCTTCGCTGAGGCGGCTCAATAACGACGCCAGAAAAACAACGACGATGCAACTAGACCATACACACTCGCTGGATCACGATGCGACTGTAGCTCGCCCGAGCCTCACCGTTCCATGGGCTATGGACGGATGACACATATGGAGGGGCTGAAAACGCCCAGACCTAGACCATTAACCCAAACAAGACTTCTACCTGATTGTCTTCGGTCGAACGATTGTTACAAACAAACATCATTCTGTGTCCCGATGACACCTGTTCTGACCAAGAATCCGGGCTGGCCGATCTCTCCCTGTACAACACTACCAACGCCAGTCTGCCTTTCACATGAAGGAGCCGTCTCTGTTCCAGATACGACCTGCGTTCTTACATGCAAGACGACCAATCGAGACCAACGGCAGCCAACCAATACGGGGTTCCATCACCAAACGAAGGATCGCCTCCCTTGAACCTCACAACCTCGTTCTTGAAATTTTCAATTCTCAATTCTGTTCCCTCGACCAGGGTGACTACGTAACCTTCACAGCCCAGACATGGATTGTCCTTCTAGTGTCGACTTCAGTCTTCGCTTCGGCGAGAGGGTTGTGTCGCCTCATACGGGTAAATCCTCCCGAAGCCACCCAGCGCCAACTTGTGCAAATTGCAACCAAGAGACTCAGATGCCCCGGCTAGCCCAACGGGGCAGAGACCGGCACGTCAAGGCAACGACTTTTGCCAATTACCACTACCTACCACCATCTATCTACCTTAATACCGCAGTATGTAGCTGCTACTGCACTGCCCGCTTCAAGAATGACAACAGGCCAAGACTTGCCATTGCAGCGCAACAACATTCGCGACAACAGCTATCAGATGACGCCTAAGAAGCCTACTAGAGCTCCCTGATAAGGTTCTCTACTATATTAGTTAGTTATGATAGAGGCCGCGGACACTATCTAATAATCAAATGCCTTCGCAGCCTGCCTCCACTATCTTCGCCAACATCGAGGAGCATCGATGGATGTTATCCTGCTACTGCACTGCCCGCTTCAAGAATGACAACAGGCCAAGACTTGCCATTGCAGCGCAACAACATTCGCGACAACAGCCATCAGATGACGCCCAAGAAGCCCACTAGAGCTCCCCGATAAGGTTCTCTGCCACATTAGCTAGTTGTGATGGAGGCCGCGGACACTGTCCGACAATCAAATGCCTTCGCAGCCTGCCTCCACTATCTTCGCCAACATCGAGGGGCATCGATGGATGTTATCCTGCTACTGCACTGCCCGCTTCAAGAATGACAACAGGCCAAGACTTGCCATTGCAGCGCAATAATATTCGCGACAACAGCCATCAGATGACGCCCAAGAAGCCCACTAGAGCTCCCCGATAAGGTTCTCTGCCACATTAGCTAGTTGTGATAGAGGCCGCGGACACTGTCCGATAATCAAATGCCTTCGCAGCCTGCCTCCACTATCTTCGCCAACATCGAGGGGCATCGATGGATGTTATCCTGCACGGCCAACCGCCTGGATGGGCTCAGTCCGACATCCCAGCATGCGACTGATTACTGATTTGCTCAGAGCCTCACACGACGTTGCACCAACTCCACCACAGGTCCTTTCTGCTTCTCCAACGTCAGTGCTTTCTTCCCCGACCTTGGCCGCCAACCCACAAAATCCCCAGGGGGAATTATTGGACCTGTGTTTGTCCAGTGGCACTGGCACAATGGCCCCAAAAGTCCCCCAGTCGAACCACTGAACAATCAACTCGAGTCAAGTCTGAACCTCCGTCTTAGTCAATGGATCCTGGCGTGCCCAGGTTCTGCCACCGACCTTTCAGATGCCACTCTGGAACCGTTGGCCGAGCCGTACAGGAGAGAGAGAGAGTAAGAAGTCATCAACGGCAATAAGGACTCATTACACCGTGCCAGGCTGACAGAACAACACTCCCCTGCGAATATCGATATGCAGCCTGACACCTGGGTTGGGTACTCCATAAACCTACGGATAAGAAGTTGCATTCTGCGACCCAAAACTTCTTCTAGTCTTCTGGGGTGCTAGCCCAGGCTCTGTCGCCTAAACTCTCTGCCTCGCCGTGAGCCCGCCTTCACAAGGCACCCAACCTGCTTCAAAATCATGTCACGGTCATATAAAGAACCGAGAAATCGATGCGCAGTGAATTTGGCCTACGATGCTGATCCGCTTTCCCAGAACATGCATAGTCATCACTGCAGGTGGTTCAAACGGAGGCAAATACAGACAAGCGGCTTGGTACGTCCGTAATACGCGAACACCGCCAATGAGGCTGGCAGGTGGCGGGCAGGCACCTGAATACCTACCTCCGAATACGGGCATTATTCGTCAGTATTCGAGTCGTCTCGTCCTACCTGCGAAGATCTCGGGCCAAATACCGACGCTACCAGCTGTGCTCCATTCACCAAAATAATGTCCTGTCGGAGCTTCTGTTGGAGCATCCTTGCACAGTACAGGCACATACGATTCCTCCCCTCCGGCGCCCAGCGTTGGACGCTGCCGTATGCCGGCTAACATTCTTGGGGTCAAGGATGGCGCCTACAACCAGATCAGGCCTTCCGGTCCCATACCGCTTGCTCGAGAGTTGGGATCCATCACCAAAGTACGGATTACCATGTCCGGCTTTTATTCGTTCACGGTGCCACAACGTTCCACATCGCGCCAGTTCAGTTAACCGTTTGATACAGTCTTATACGTAGTAATTAGCGCTTTCATGGCCCACCTTGAAACCCCGTTCACCTCTCTGATTTCGTCCAATACAACACCGGACTGAGGAGGGTACCGAATCCTTCATATCGCCAATTTACGGTCTTTTGATCTTCCAACAGTCTACCCCGCAAGGAAGCCCGAACGCCACCCCCGTCCCCCGGCCACCCTCCGCTCCCGTTGCTCGCTCGCTCGCTCGCCCGCCCACACATCTGCAGCTTATTTAGGCGTGTTGGGCTCGGCAGTCCGCCTGGTGTCGGTCCGATAAGGCCATCTCTCGTTACGGTCCTCAGTGAATAAGAGGGAAGCGGTCTCGAAGCCTGGTCAGCAGCCCAATCACATCATTTTTTGGCCGTGGGTCTGCTCTCACACTGTTTGCAGGCTGCCCTCCCTCTTTTCTCCCGACATGACGTAGGACAAGCCTTGCTGAAAAAATACATACCACGACAGCCAGGATACGGGGGAAGATGCCGGGCATGGGTCAGAGGCAGCTCGCCAGCCCGCCGCTTTGCGCGAAAAAGGCCGTTTTGAATTCTTCAATATGACGGTGCTACTATCGCTTACCGCTCAAATCAACGTCGCGCAGCGCTCAGAGCAGAGCTGATGCGCGTGGTCCCGCGTCCCATATCCCAAGACATGTCAAGAAACTTCAAGCTCACTCAAGCCTTTTAATCTGTCGCCCATATCCTTTTCGGCGGTGGACCATGTGGACACAAGCAACGCAAAGCTTCGACGATCGAGCTTGGGTTTCTTTCTGTCCCTGCCTCTTGTCTCTGCTTCCCCGCGCTTGACCGGCTGGGATGATTGCGTGGCGCTCCGCGGCGGCCAAAAGTCAATGAATGCGCCAAGCGCTTGGCTCTCACGATCACTTCTCAGTATTGCGGGACGGGTGTGACTGGATGAACGACTCAGATGCCTCAAATCTTTCTGCACGTTACATTGCGAGGCACCAATACGTGACGCTGACAAGGGACCTGCGCATGTGTCACCTGGACAGTAACTATTCCCTTCCTTCGTCTCCCTTGGATTTGTTGTCCCAGCGAGAGCCCACTTGTACTCCGTACATACCCGTCAATTCGTCGGTGCTCCCCCTGGCAGAAGACAAACCATCGCCGGTGCAAGCTGTAGGCAGAGTAAAAAGCAACATCTACAAACCGCCAAGCTCTCCCACGACAGGGTTTTAGCACCAGAGAGCCCATGCTCAGGCCAACAATGCGAGTCCAGAGGCTAGACTCGAGCGGATTCTCCGTCCTCGCGTGGGGCAAGGCAGTCTAGGAACTTGATTACCATGCCGATCTCGACCAGTCACTTCACGCTCCTGTAGAACCAAAACTCCAGAGAACTGAAGCTTCTGGGGTGTGTGCGGAGACGCCAAGAAGACAGCTGCTCGAGTTTCTGGTACAGGATCATCGGCTGTTTTCGTTTGGTACCATGGGGTTGGGCTTGCCTCTCGCGCCTCTATAAAGATCCATGACTGCCCATGCGACGGTACCATGTTGGCCTTTCTTCTCGGTTGTCCTGTATGCGCGCCGTGCTTCCATTAACTTGTGAAGCCTATCTCAGACGTTGTCACAAGTTGAAGCTCATCGTGTCGAAGCCAGTCAACACGTTCACTCAAGAATAAGTACAAGACACGACACATAATAGCCACTCATCGCCAGTATGGCTGATAAGATTCATCCAGAAGGGTAAGCTCTGTTCACTGTTGTTGTAGCCTCCAAAGTCTTCTAACACGCATCTGTTCAGTGAAAAGGTCGCGGATGTCTCCGGACATCATGAAGAGCGTGGCACTCATCAGCCCGACCCAGTTGAGCTCAGCCGCAACATCGAAGCAAAGTAGGTTACCTCATAGTCGCCCGGCACCACATCCAAACATGTCTAACCAGAGCTACAGGATCAAGAATCCTCTCGAGGGAATCCCGTATAATCAGCTCATGCGCGATGTCGACGCCTTTTGCACAGAGCATGGACTACAGGAAGAAGTCGCCGTGTTCCGCAAGGGTGCACTGGTAGCCCAAGACCCTGAAGGCTACGAGGCTCTTACCGGCAGTGAAGCACTCGACGAGGCTGAGATCACAGCTCTGCGAGAGGAGGTCACCCACAAGTGGCGCTTGCCCAAGAAGCTTTACCTCACCATCATCACTTGCTCCATCGGCGCTGCAGTTCAGGGATGGGATCAGACCGGTACCAACGGCGCCAACATTTTCTTCCCGGACGAATATGGTATCGGAAGCGATAGCACCCGAGACCGTCTCATTCTAGGTCTGGTAAACGCTGGCCCCTACTTTGGAAGCGCGTAAGTACTGCAGCTGTGTCAACTCTTGCCACCTTACTAACGTTCTCAGCCTCTGCGGTTGCTGGCTGTCTGACCCCCTCAACCACTACTTTGGCCGTCGCGGTGTTATCTTCTTCTCGGCTCACTTCTGTATCTGGCCTCTCATCGGTTCCGCCTTCAGCCACAACTGGCAACAACAACTCGCCAATCGTCTCCTCATGGGAATTGGTATGGGTGCCAAGGCCTCGACTGTACCCATCTACGCTGCCGAGAATTCCCCGCCGTCAATCCGTGGTGCCCTGGTTATGTCATGGCAAATGTGGACAGCTTTCGGCATTGCTTTGGGAACAGCCTTCAATTTGGCTGTCTATTACGCCAAATACAACTGGCGTCTGATGCTCGGTATGGCATACCTGATCGAAAGGCTTCGCATGAAAAGCAGATTGACTAACTATTCAATTCGCAGGTGCTCCTTTCCTCCCAGCCGTTCCTTTGCTCTGCTTGATCTACCTCTGCCCCGAGTCTCCCCGCTGGCTCATGAAGAAGGGTCGCTACCACGATGCTTGGAAATCCATGATCCAGCTCCGACACAACAACATCCAGTGCGCTCGTGATATGTACGCTATTCACGCCCAGCTGCAGCTTGAGAACCAGGTGTTGGGCAAGAGCAACTATGCTAGCCGCTTCAAGGAACTTTTCACCATTCCCCGCGTGCGCCGCGCCAACTTGGCTGCCTTCACCGTCATGATTGCTCAGCAGATGTGTGGTAAGTAACACCGATGAGTGGCAAATCCTATTGTGAACCGAACACTCTCTGACAGTATCTGCAACGTAGGTATCAACATTATTGCCTTCTACTCGACCACCATCTTTAAGGACGCCAACATGGGTGATTTCCAGGCCCTACTCGGTTCGTTCGGTTTCGGAATGGTCAACTGGCTCTTTGCCTTCCCCGCCTTCTGGACCATCGATACGTTTGGCCGAAGATCCCTGCTTCTGTTCACCTTCCCTCAGATGACTTGGACTTTGTTAGCCGCCGGTCTTTGCACATTGATTGCGCCCGGCGTAACCCGCACTGCCCTGGTGTCTCTCTTCGTCTACCTTTTCGGCGCCTTCTACTCGCCTGGTGAGGGTCCCGTACCATTCACTTACTCTGCCGAGGTCTACCCTCTTTCTCATCGTGAGATGGGTATGGGTTTCGCCGTTGCCACTTGTCTCTTCTGGGCCGCCATCCTGGGAATGACCTTCCCGTTCATCCTCGACAGACTCCACGTCGTCGGTGCTTTTGGTCTTTACGCCGGGTTCAACGTCGTCGCCTTCTTCATGATCTTGTTCTGGGTTCCCGAAACCAAGCAGCGCACGCTGGAAGAGCTCGACTGGGTCTTTGCTCTCCCCACCGCCCGCTTCGCGCACTACCAGGTCACCAAGGCGATTCCCTACTTCTTCCAACGCTGGGTCTTCTTCAACCGCAATGCGAAACTGGAGCCTCTCTACACCTTCCAGCAACACCAGCGTGGGCAGCCCGCGGAGCGTGTACCTAGCTCCGACGAAGAGAAAAAGAGCTACTAGGCTTGCCTTGAACAGAACCCAAGCCACCTGCATGACGTGCTGGCTTGTCGGACAACAATAATTGCTACTGGAGGAAGGAGGTTGCTTTGAGATATACCCAGGTGGCGGATGAGATGACGAAATTCACTTTCTTGGATGTCGGCGAGATATTTCGCAACATAATCTTAGGCCGCACGGCCTACTATGAGTTTGAACTGATACCAACTTGAATGTACTGCGATTTATCGATCCTCTAATTGTCCCTCGCAATTTCAAGTGCCTACTACAACTTCCCCGTGATATGAATGTATAGTGCGTATCAAGTCGAGACATCTTAATGGCGGCGGCAGCAGTACCTGTCGTCACCAGAATACGCCGTACTCATGCCGTTGATTTTCTCCGCGTATGGAATCCGTTCATAACACCCGCATCCTGAATGCGAAAACGATGGATCGCGATATGC
Source organism: Colletotrichum godetiae (assembly GCF_030913485.1). NCBI lineage: Eukaryota > Fungi > Ascomycota > Sordariomycetes > Glomerellales > Glomerellaceae > Colletotrichum > Colletotrichum godetiae. The sequence continues at coordinate 406,894 of NW_026851266.1, forward strand.
CAAGACACGGCGCTTACAATTGCCGCTCTTCGTTGTGCCAGTTTAATCCTCCCCCCACCCCCGCATGGCCCGATGGCCCGATGACCGTTTTAGAGCCGTTGGAGGCTTGGAGCCTGGGGGGGATCTGATATAAACTTTTCACGCGGGTTCTTATTTCCGCCTTGGACTCTAAACTCCTGATCTTGGCATTTGGGTCTTGGCGTGGAGTCAAATTGAGAGATTCTAGAGGGGAATAATGGGGTCGATACTCGTTATTCTGGGGCATGTTGACATATTCGCTTGATTTAGCTGCCATGACTCGTTTAGAGCTTCAAGGATGATGGAATACCGACATGTTGGGTCAACACTGTCTACGACTGGGATAAGACCGGCATCGGGTAATGAGGAATGACAGATGTATCTGGTGTAGCATCATGACCCTGGAAATCTGAAAGGATTACTCCGTAGCAAAGATATCTCAGATGAATCATCTCAAGCCAGCTTGCCAACCATCAATACCGTAACTGCCCCCATCGCTCCAAAATCTCCCTCTTTCTCTCACTTCTCAACCTTGCCTTACCAGCATCAACCCTCTCAACCCTCTCCTTGACTTTTTCAACTTCCTGCCCCAAGACAGCAATAGAAGCCTCAATCCCCTCATCCACAAGCCTCACATCCCCAAACGGACTCTCAGCAAGCAGACTATCCCGGAGCAACTGAATCGCAAGCTTCGAGTCTGCAAGCTGCGTCGCAGCCGTACCCTCAAGCGTTTCCTGCGCATTCCGCGTCACGTCGCGGGCTTTCGTCTGTCGCTCTGCCAAGGTGGCGGATAACACGGCCGTCTGGCTCGCGCCGTCGGCGACGTCTTCGGGGAACGCGATGGCGAGGGAGTGAAGGAGGGTTTCAAGGGGCGGTTCGTCAAAGGCTGAGGAGCGGCGGCGGCGGTTGGCTGCGTCGCGGGTGGGTGATCTTCCGGGGTTTGTGTTGCGACGGCGGATGGGGGAGACGAGGTCTTGGGCTGGTGTCTTCTTCTTTGGCGTCGCGACTGGGGTGGAGATTTCTGAGCGGGCTGTGGTGAGGAGGCTTGATGTTGCTGTTTGGTGGGCGTGGTAGGCTTCTAGGCGGGTGGAGAGACGGCCCATGTGGTCGAGGAGGTAATCTAGGCACTCGTCGATCTGGGTGTGTCAATAATTGTGAGATTGGTATGAGGATGGGCCAGAACTTACGTAGATGACTGCAGCGGCGGAGCGGCGGAGAGACTGCCCGTTCTTGTTTGATAGTGATTTGAGAGCCGGTTCGAGGTGCTGCTGCTCCACCGACATTTGAGCCACGGGAAGGATCTCCGCGTAGAGGGATTCGAGCTCCTCCTGCGAGGTTTTGACATCGTCTGAAGGGTGTGATGCCACGCCGTTTTGGTGGGCGGAGCTCAGAGCTTCGAGGTAGAGCCTGTCAAGCTTTGCGCGGACCGTTTCGACGGTGTATTTGATCAACCTATGACATACATGTGAGTAAATGTGTCTCTTGAAGTTGCGGGACAGACGAGCACGAACCTCATGCAGATCTCACGAAGCTTCTCCACATTTTCACGGTCCTCTGGGTCCTCGGTCTCGAGTTCGAGCCCCAGTTTGCGGAGACTCAGCAGAAGCTTGTCGTCGGAGTGAAGCAGACTATCCAAAGTCTGCTGCAGGCCGTTGCCAGAAACCTTGGACTGCTGTTCGAGGTCTGACGCCTTGTACTCCAGACTTTGAGATAACTCCTCGACCTGGACAGGAATATCAATGACTTAGTTCCCGAATAGCGAACCAACAGCATAACTCACCGTGGTCATCATCTTCCTACTCTCAGTGTCATGCTTCTGGTTCCGTTGGAAGACGAGGTCGGAGCGAGCCTCCTCCACCCTAGAATGAGTCTTGACTAGCTTCGACAGGGCGTCCTGCTGCTGCTTCAAGGTCTCAGTCTGCTTCACAATGGCCGCAGTTGACCGGTTGAGCTCTTCGATGGCAGTCTGTATCTCGCGTTCGCTTACAGCTTGAACAGCAGCCAGGTCCTGCGACTCGACCAGCTTGTCGACCTGACCGGATCTGTCCAAGGCTGAGTACCTACGGACCCCATATTGATAAGCCATACGTACGTTCATGAGCGCCCGACGCTGATGGGAGTACCTACAAGGCTAGTTCGTCTCTAGACAGCAGGTTTTCGGGGCCGAGATGAAGGCGTGCCCATTCGGTAAAGGCAGTTCCGTGCTCTGGGTCTTCGAGGGCCGCCTGCAGGGTGTGTCGGTCAATGGCGATACCGTAGCCTCGTATGATGTTTTCCAGGTTTGAGACATCCATAACGGCGAGCGAGTACCTCGATTGGAAGGTGCCTTGACTTGAAGGATTTCTTTGAAGGTGTAAGGGTGGCTGAACACAGGGGGCCAGGAACGGGGCGTCCCTCTTTGGGTAGATTTGGACCAACGGCTCTTGGATTAAGGTGCTGCGCGTGGACAGAGTTCCGAAGCAACAAAGGACGGGACGGGCCTTAGTGTCTGACTGGTGGTGGCTGTCGGCCCCAACCTTGACACGGATTCGGAAGAGAGGATTGAAGGTGTGGAGGTGGAGGTGGAGGTGGAGGTGGAAAGGTGTGAATAGTTCGGTTGGAAGGTTGTTTCCAGAAAGGGAACGGCTGTAGCAAGAACTCACGGGATGCGGTTGTCCAATGACGGAAGACGGCTGAGGTTGGTGGGTTGGTCCACGGATCAAAAATATCAGAGGGCAGCGGAGCGGAGACAAAAACGTCTAACGGTTCCGGGGTATTTTGGCTTCCGTTGGGTGTAGCCAAGTCACGACGTCTGGAGGCAGCACACACCGCCGTTGTTGGTGCAACCGGGCGGTAAAGTCGGAGAAGTTGCGTATTGTACGTAGTAGGATAGGCGGATGGTGAAGCCGTCTCGGCTCGGAATGCTGTTTTCTTTTCCTTCAGGTATGGATTCGAATTAGGGGATGATCCGATGGCCTGTTCGTTGGATCTGATCTGGGAACCAATATTGAATGAAGGACCACGCAAACCGAAGAGGTGGGATGATTCAGTCAAGACCAATGATAGGACATGAATGAGAGGCTCATCAAAGTGATGAGTGAGTTGAATGAGTGAGTGAGTAGGTGAGTGAGTGAGGTGTCCAATGTAATGAATGAGGTGAGATGCAAACAGAAACGTCGGTGGGGTATTAAAAGGAGACCCACCGAGATATTTTCAGCTAGTCCCAAAAAGGTCAGAGACTCCACTAATAGCTGCAGCCGACCAACCACACACGGCAAACCAGCAGCCTTCCGTCTGCACGGACCCTGAAGCGCACCCGTCCACTCATCCCGTCTGGTCTGCAGCTACCCCTTCCGATATCACGCCCGGTATGTACTTTACAGCATCGGTGATACGGCCGATAGACTTACACGACGTTCCCTTCCCTCCACTTCCCTTCAACAACCAACGACCAACAACAGAAGAGCTGCCCTGTTCGATGTTCAGTCGCTCAATCGACAGAAGGATGGAAGCGGGATTGGAGACACGCAACCTGCGGAACAACAACCACAACCACATCCCCGGCAGCTATCCGTCGCAGCACTGTTCAGACACCCCCACAAGGCCCAGAATCGTCAAGGACGACCAGCCCGATCTCTCATCTTCAACTCCGTACACAGCAAACCAGAGCGTTTTCTGCAAGATGGCATCTAACTACGCAGGACACCGTCTTTAGGTAGGTACACAATCAACATCTTCAAAGCAGGCCTGACCCATTCTGGATATCGTTTGCAGCACGCGCCGCTTTGCCGTCAACCTGCCCCTCCCAGCCTGGCAGGGTGCAGCTTGCATCCCAGGGTACATCGATAAGAACTGGATATAGCTTGAGCGTCCCGTTGCATCTTGTCACTTTGACATCTGCCACATTTACATGCTATCATTCTTGGCCTAGGGGTTATTTCCCACCGGACGAGCAGCGAACCGACCATCGGGCTGCCAAATATGGACATCCAGACGCCCGGCACGGTCCGGACGGAGGGGCCATTAAGGGGTCTTCGTCAAAGGTAGGCAACGGAACCTGCTCAGATTTCTCGGATTGCCAGGTCAAACAGACGTGATCGCTTCCTGGTCAAGCCTTGCCGCAAAGTGTGATGCATCGATTCTGCATGTGCATCTTCATCACCAACAGAACGAGATCGATGGGCCAACAGCAAATCTTAGTCACTCATTCTCCAGACTCTTAGATCCGTTCCACCGAGCGACAACGTCATCTTTGTATTGGATGAATCTGCTTTCTCCCATTTGTTCGGAGTTGCTGGATTTGCCACTGGGACCAGTCGACAGGGGAAGCTCCCGGGCCTATCGTGTGTTCATCCAGCGTTTGTGAAGCCATCCACCACCACGGAATATCAGGGGGAGCTACACACTTTACCTTTGACTGGTCCCCATGCGGCTTCATGTTCACCTTCGACTTCACCTTTTTGGTCTTCTCTTGAACCCCACTCGGTCTACATTCATCAGAATGGAAATGGGGGGCCGGCTTCGTATTCTAGTACCCGACCCGTGGCGAAACCCAAAGACTGTCTTTCGTCGAGTTTTCCATACTGTTTCCCTCCCTTCTTCATGGATATATACCGCTCGTGTACGACACTGGATGACGGGAACTGGGAAGCAAGAGCCTCTTTGTGTTTCCCTGTGTCTTTACCAACTGCGGCCTTGTTTTCCACCTCGTTTCACTTGTGGATCTGATTGCCTTGACTTCTTGGGACTTCATCCTGGGGTAAAATCAGTATCAAATCATCCTTGGACATATTGTCACACAACACCCTCCTGTTCACCCTGGGATCCGTCTCGTCTCGTCCTCACCTCATCTACTACGATATGTTTACAAGAACCACTGCTCGCTTCGAGCCTCTCTCTCAAACTCTCCAATGTCTCGGACTCAAACTCAGGCATTTGAAAGACAATGTTCCCAGAGTCTGTTTGCCATTGCGAATGTTCAGGAGAGGCACCGAAGAAAACAGCACCGAGAGATGGGACCGTTGCACCTGTCTCATACGCCAGCGGATGCGTGACATCTTTTGGGTCGGGGTGATTTACCTCGCTAGCGAATTGCTCATATGGGGTCTCTACATGGGCCTATTCAAGGCCCGACTTGAGTTCCTGGCATCCATCATTGGTATGGTGGTGGTTTTTTGTTTCATGGTCGCCATTTCATATTATTGTCCGGGGTCAGAGGGCTTCTATCACCGCCACATCAAGTACAAGGTTTGTCCTTCACCTTTGTCTTCACTTCACTACTGTTCGCAAACACTGACCTAGCCAGGTCGACTTTATCAATAGCAACTTGGGCATTGGCTTTCCGGTGCCCATCATTACCATAAGTGAGCAGGATTTGCTTGGCGGTAAGGGGATTGGAAGAGTGATTGGCAACTTTTGTGAGTTCGCCCGAATACCGAACAAGCTTGAACACGTCAAAGCTAACGAGCAAAGTAATCACGAACGTCATCTTTTGGATATTGATATTTCTGCTTTCTTGGGGCATCCTGGCCGGAATCCTCAGAATTTCGACCCTTTCCCTACACCAATCTGAAAAGAACAGTGAAGCCGACGTCGACACCGAAGTCGCCCAGTCATGGCACTCCAGTGGGAAAAACACCCCCGTCCCACGCATCCAGATGCCCCCTGCGACCCTCAGCCGCAGGCCATCCGAGTCGACGACCCTGAACGGAACCACGATCAACGGATGCCATACCAATAAGGAAGCGGGACTGGGTCTAGACTCGAGAACCGTCTCGGCCTACTTCACCGACAGCGACTGCCCGACCCCTATTCTACCTCCGAGCCCACTAGACCACTACCACGATCGAGCATCGCTTTCAAGCTCGCAGCAACCCCAAGTCTCGAGCGGAGAGGGAACGCAAAGATACAGCTGGGCCATAGAGTGCTACCCCATTATCCTGTCGATCTTGCTCCTCCTCATCGTAGGCATCCCTGTCTCGTACACCTTGGGCGATGACCGCATCCTCGATGGCTGCATGCTGTGGTTTACTTGGATCAGCAGCAGCAGGCTCCAACGCAATTTTGGTCGCAGCGACATCCTCGCCAGCGCACAGGGGTTCAAGACGACGTTCACGACACTCCTCAACCCCGTCCTCCTGACGATTCTTGGCATGACAGCCTACACGCGCGCCAAAGCCGCCGCCACGGACACGGCCATCAGCGAGACATTAGCCAAGTTTGCTTGCGGTAATACACTCTCATATATCTGGAGCTCAAAGGTATTGGAAGATTGGTATGGCAAGATTGAGTGGTTTGGCGCCGGTGACGCAGCGATCTCGATCCTCGAGGTCGGCATCGTCGTCTGGGGGTTCAAACTCTACGACTGTCGGCAGCAAATCTGGTCTCGCGCCGGCGCAGCCGTGGTCATTCTCTCGGCTGGCTTCGCGGCACTCAACGTGTTTTTGTCCGTCCTGCTCGGTCGGGCAGTTGGCCTCGGGCCGCCCGAGTCGCTCGCCTTCGCGGCGCGCAGCACAACGCTGGCGCTGGCACGACCTGCAACAGGGTCAATCGGCGGGAATTATGTCGTCAACGCGGCACTGGTGGTAAGCAACGGCATATTAGGACAGCTGATGTACCCGTTCCTCCTAAGGAAGCTAGGGGTCGACGCCACTGAAGAGTCAGACATGGACGTGAACGAAGAAGAAGAAGAAGAAGAGAAGAGGCCGAGAGACGGTGCGCTGACAATCGGGGTAGGGATGGCGATTGGTATCAACGGCGCAGCCATGGGCGTCGCGTATCTCTATGAGAGGAGGATCCGGGCTGCGCCTTATGCGGCCCTCTCGATGACCGTGTTTGGGGTTTTTACTGTCGTCTTCACCGCGATCCGCCCGTTTGGGGATACCTTGAGGGCACTTGCTGGCATACATACCATCGGTCCTACCGTATGAATAAGTAGGTACCTCGAAGTAAGGTAGTTTGGCGCGAGAGATCGATGACTCGGCACATAGAAGACGGCGTTCTGCTTCAAGGGGCGCAGCATAGCATAGCATGATTGATCCACAGAACAAAGGTGGGGGAGCAAATTGTACTTTTCAGCTCGTGGGCTCTCTTCAGAAGCGCATTTGGTATTTTTGATATACAGTCATGCCTGTGGCAAGCGCGTGAAAAACAAATTGCAGAAAATGTCATTAACGTCTGTGGCTCTGGCTCACCTGAGCCGCATCTCTCATGTCCACCGGCACCCACCGGGCACCGGTAAAGCTTTTCTGTGAACCCCCCCCTGCCTGCTTACACGCGCATGATGCTGTTCGTCTCTCCTCTATCCGATCTACTCCAGTCTGTAATCCGGTGGTTAGTGGAAGTGTGCGTGGGATAGTGTTAATCAAGAAGGCTTGGTTAAAGCTCACCTCTCAATCAAATGCAGACCACTCTGCGTCTCCACGACGCCGCTGATCTCACCAGGTTTCAGGGCAAAGGCAGCTTCTTCAAACTCCTTTTGCATGTCACCCTTGCCGAAGTAGCCAAGGTCACCCATCTTACGGGCACTGCTGCAGTCGGACTCGGTCTGGGCCAGCTCGCCGAGCCCGATGGAACCTGAGTTGATCTTTCCCTCGTGAGCCTTGATGATGTCAAGCGCCTCCTCCTTGGTGCGAGTGATTTCGGCCTATTTTGATATTCTCGTTAGCTGCCTGTACTCTGGGAGTGGTTGTCGGTTTTCAAGGTTGCGTACCTCTCTCCAGCTGGAAGGGCGCCGACTGTTCTGGTGCTTGACCAGCAGGTGAGCTGCGCGGATCTTTCCCTCTGGCACGGGGACAGCCTGGGATCTTGCGCCGGCACCAGCGCTGTGATGGCTGGCCATGTAATGCTTCAGCTTCTCGGTGTCGGTTCCCGCAGGCGGCTCCCAGCGTGAGACCTTGTCGGCGGCATTGAAGTAGTAAGGTAGGTTCTTGGAGTTGGAGTGTCGCACTTCCCAGCCGGGGGGGAGACCGGTGTCAGACTAGATGAGGTAGATGTTAGTCGTCTGCGAAGAACGGTATTGTCTTGGTAGGTAAGCCTCAGGCTCCGCGAGGAACGCAGACAAAGGTCAACAGCAGTACGCGACGGCCCGGAGGCGAAGCTGCGCGATGGGAGGAGAACATGGGCACAAAGGGAGCGAGCGGGGTTAGGTGTCGAGTGGTGCAGAGATGGAAAAGGCTTTGCTATGGATACGAGGTGCATCACTGCTTACTCACCATTGTTGCGCGGGATGAAGTCTAAAGGAGAGAAGAGAAGAAGCTGTTGAGATAGCTGCAGGGAACGGAAATTCGGAGACGGAGGAGTTGCTGGAAGAAACGAAGCTGTCGTCAAGTACTGAAGTGTAAGAAACGTGGAGTTGGCAGAATAAGGAAGAGGAAGAACGGCACGGCGATAGATGTGAAGAGGGTGGGCGTCGAGGTACAAATGTACTCGGAAAGGTATACGGTAGCCGGAGGGCAGAATGCTAAGGTAAGGCCTGTAAAAAAAGGTAGTCAAGGTAGGTAGGCACGGTAGGTAAGGTGCAGCTGGGGAAGAGCTGGGGTTGGTGATGCAGCCAACGCAACTGGAGGTTCTTCAGCTTGGCTCGAATGGATTGGATGAGAGAAGATGACGTGTGGCTGCTGGGGTAACCACCAAACGAGGCCTTGCTTCCTACGAATGGGGGGCCAAGGGGAGGGGGACAGAAAAGTGCAAAAGCCAAGGTACCGGGCACACTGGTGAATTACCTAAGCCATCAAACACTCGGAAAGGATGATGGATGCCCGCTGCTCACGAGCGTTAGTGGGGAGTGGGGGGAGGGCTACGGGGGACCTGGTGACCTCTGACAGGGGACCGGTCTCCTCAAAGAGACTCGTGGACGGGAGCCATCAAAACGTGTGTCCCTGAAAGGCGGGGGAAAAGGGCGCTGGCAAGAGGGGTTGATCATTCCCCCCAGCGCCTCGAAACTTGTGCCCTCATTGGCCAACTTCAGTTCAAGTTCCTCTCGAGTCACGTGTAGCCAGGGTCCCGTGTTCGTCTTGGTAAGCTTACAAAGTTTCACCCGCCAGACCTTGGACTTGGAGCTGCGTCACACGATTCTATTCGATGCAGGGTTTCCCGTCTCAGACCTGTCGATCCTTCTTATCACAGTCTGTCAGGCTTTTCTCGACGAAAAGGGGAGAGAAGAAGGACAATTCGGCTGTAAGAAACCTAAGAAAACCTAAGGCTAAGGTAAGTAGGTGACTGTCGGGTGTGGCTCGCCAATCATCACCAAGTGCACTTGAAAGATTCTACCCGGGTTTCCAAGGTTTCTAATCGTACATGTATACGGATGCTACGCGTGAAGAGTTTTATAAGCAACTCAACTTCTACATCTGTGCCAAGTTGCTCTAGTAAAAGCCAACTCTGCTTCACTCGCCACGATTCGTGCTGTCAGTAGTCTCATAATTTCCGTACTCTTGATAGGCTTTCAATTTCCAATACTTGACTTGGGTACCCAAGGTGCGTAGCCTCAGGGCAGGAACCTCATATCAAAATGGCCAGTGGAGGGCGCACATACATCCAAGCCCATGAATTATGAAGGGTTGACAAGATAGTAAAAGTCAAAAGTCATCACCTCAGATCGTGTAATATGTGCGAGAAACGCAATGAAATACGGGAAGGCTAATTTTTGGGCCATTTTGGTTTTCATCCTTCAGGTTTATTCATGTGCGAAGCCCAGCCACTGTATACCTTATCCCAGAAGGAAAAGAACATTTAACACAACTTTTTCAAATTGATCATCTGAATCACAAGAAGTAACGGCCTCACTAGTATTACAATCAGGTTGCCATCTGGTTGACTTGAACAAGAGTGACTCACCGAGAGACAGTTCGGTGAGCTGATGACTTACAGAGGTGGAAATTCCATTCCGCCCTGATTCACCGACACGGCCCCACCTTTTGCCTCCCGCACTGCAAAAAGGAACGTGCGCGACCGCCTTTCTCCTTTGCGGTCCTATCCTTTCGATTATTTGCGCGCCGCACTTCGCTTTTCCACCTTCTGCCTGAACCTCAACATTACACATCACTTGCCCGACTTTCAATAACGCGCTCAACAGCCCAATTTTTGGTCTATAGACTTACGCGACGACACTGCGAAACTCCTGCGCCCACTTCGATCAATCAAGCCTTTTCCCGAAAAACAAGAAACGCTTCGCGACCGACATCACGATGGCCACCCCCATGAGCACAAACTCCCAGGAGGACGCCACGAACAAGAAGCTTGAGCAGATTACCTTTCGCTTTTGCTCCGAATGCTCCAACATGCTCTATCCTAAGGAGGACGAAGAGACCCATCGCCTCCAGTTCACCTGCCGAACCTGCCAGTTTACCGAGGAGGCTCAGTCTACCTGCGTCTTCCGCAACGTCATGAACAACGCCGCCGGTGAGACCGCCGGTGTCACACAGGATGTCGGTTCGGATCCTACTGTAGGTGATCCCCAGTCTGTTCTTGCCCCTGTTGTATGCATCGGCTGCGGCCACGCCATCCTTTGCAGCGGCTGCGGTAACCCGTCCGACGACTTCAACGTATCGGCGGCCCCTGCCCACCAGCACGACGGTTTCCAGAGCAAGAAGACGGAGATTACATGGGACGACCTGATGGACATGGCCGAAGACGAAGCCCAAGACGAGTACGACGAAGAAAAGGAATCGGTCACCTCGGACGAGATCAACCACGGATTCGCGGGCATCGCGCTCAACAACGAGCCCGAAGCCGCCAACCGGAATGTGTCGTGGCCTACCTTTCAGCTGGCAGTCAGCCAGTGAGAGTGATCCTCGCCACGTGTTACCACAACGACCTATTGGATGACAACCCCTGGACCTGGCTTTGGCAATGGGATTTTGGCTTTCACTCTGGATACGAGACCTCCCTTGTGATCAGCTGGCTGACGCTGCATCTTTCCCGGATCTAGCTTCCACGATCAAACAAGGAATGCCCCGTGTGCAAGGGCGGCGAAGCCGTCTTCTTCCAGTCTCAGCAGCGAAGCGCTGAGACGGGCATGGTTAGTACAGAACTCGCATCTTTCTCTCTTTAAGCAAACTCGCCAGGAGAATCGGCAAACTAACGCGCTCGCGTGCAGAAACTGTTCTATGTCTGCTGCGATTGCGGTCACATCTTCCAGTAAAAGAGACGACCTGATGAAGATACCCCAAGATTGTTCTAGAGGAGGTTGCCATGCATTGTAAGGAGTATTCTGGCGTTTTGAGCTTTCGATTGGGAAAGAAGAAAAAGGCCATGGGGCCACGGTTTTTGTCTTTAGCCATCATATACACCATTGAAATACATCTCCTTCGAAGGGGATTAGATATTCTTTACCATTACTCTTTGTTCTTGATTGATAGTGACCTTTTTGACTTGTGACTCAACTCGACTCGACTCGGCTTTCTGGATGTTTTTGTATTTGTTGGAGGTTGGTAATCGACTGCTTACCCTGGAAACGCCGGCTCATGCATTCGTATAATACACTTCCCCCCTCCCAAGCTGATGACTTTTTCTCCTTTACTTGTACAGAGATCCTACACATCTTCTCACATTGTCCTCCTTCGCGCCCGCATCCCCATGCCCATTGACCATCCCTTTATGCGTGCATGGGCGCCATGGACAAGATCTTGCTCCACTTCTTCCTTCTCAGCTCAGCGCCAACGACGCCGTTGATGCGGGAGCCCACGGGGTCGCCGGCCTTGTTGATGAGAACGCAGGCATTGTCGTCGAAGCGAATGACGCTGCCGTCGGGGCGGAGGGTCTTTTGCTTGGTGCGGACAACGACGGCGTGGCGCATGTCACCGCGCTTGACCTTGTTGGCGGCAGATGAACCGGCCATGCCACCCTCGCTGGCACCTCTGTGTTTCTGGACAACGACGACGATTCTGTCACCTATTATAGAGTAGAGTCTGTTAGTCTCGGGATCGGGTCGCGTGAGGAGGTTCGTTGTGTGGGCGACGAGATCGTACCGATGCGGGCGAGCTTCTTCTGGCCGACAACCATGGCGCATTCGACCATGGCAGCGCCTGAATTGTCGATGCATTGCAGCACCGTCTGATTGCACATTAGCTTGCTGCTTGTTGGGACTGATGGTAAAAAAGATGGCAAACCTTTAATTGAATCATTTTGGCGGCGTGACCTCGTGGTGGGCTGTATTTTACCGTATCTCCCCTGGCTGGTCACTGTCGCTCTGAAGCTATCTCGAAAAGGTAGGACTGCAAAGTTGAATTCCACGTCGGGATAACGGACGGACGTAGATCCGACAATCCGAGCTAGATCGTTTTCTGGCCAAGGACCCACTTCGAAGGTTGCATGTTGTCCCGTTGCTGCGGACAGGGCCTTTGACACCCAAAAGAGGTTAGCCGCGTTGAGTACGGCGAATATCATTGGCTGAGGTAGCCGGTCAAAACTTGGTCTGTGCGACTATTTTGACGTCTCACCTGGGGCCACTTCAACGATAATTGCCTAGCCACTGACTTTTGCAACTTGTGATTGGCCACCAACGTCCCCGGCAAGGCGCAATCCAATGTTTCCCTTTCTTGCTTCCCTCCCTCTTTCCCGTCCTGCGTCTCGACTCTTTGCTGGTCTACTTCGTACTCCGTACTCCCCTAGAAAGCTGGAAACGAAGGAAGGAAGGAATCTGGAATCTGTTCCATTGGTACTTGCTGTCAATAACCTAAGGTACCTTACCTTGAGTCGGACCCGAACGAATTCGAGACTGAGTTTGTGCAAGAGACTACCCGTAAGAAGGAAAGGAACCACCTGAAGCAACCAACTTGTACCTGGCAAGAGCGAATTACCTAGGTACTTTAATCTGGGACAGACGGCGACTTCTCTCTTTGGTTTCCCGCTCATCTCGAGTTCCCGTCTTTTGACGTCCAGCCTCACACACACACACCTAACTTCACCTTACCACCTCCCACCTCAACCTAACCTCATCCACTTTTTTTTGTCTCATTTCCCTCCTATCCCCCTCCTCATTCTCATCTCTTTCATCCTCTCCATCGTCCGTTATCCGTCATCTTTGTTCCCACAGAGCCTCCCTTTCGCTACTGTGGATGAAGCTATTTTGATTCCCACATTCACTCCTTGAGCTTTCATCCCAGCGCAGCAACAATAACAAGGAGAAAGAAGAGGGTCCAGAACCTGTGTTTGTCCTTCTCTCATATTGTACCTTACCGAGTATGATCCACGACGGCCCTGCGCATTAATCTCCACCACCCCTCTACCCTGACCGGCCTGTCCTCGTTGGCTTGTTTATGCCCCCTTTGGACTTTGGACCGGAAGACATGACGACACCCAACCTGAGCTGACCCTTCCCTCATCTTCTTGCGCCTTTTTGGAGACAACAGCCTTCTTCCCGGTCTCACCCACATCTTGTCTCTGGTCATATCCTTAGCGGCCAACTTGCGACAATCGTGGCCCAGCTGTCACTCCCCCACATCTAGGTCATTTGCTGCGCTTGACCTTGCCTTGGGCTATCGAAGGGAGCCCGAACTCGCATTTGGTTCTCCGTCCACTCCTTGCTCTGTGCGCTGGACGCTGGTCCCCTCGACGCTCGTTTAGCCTTGGCCGACGCCCCCTCGGGTTCGCTCCTTCCAACTTGCGCCGACGACGACAATTGCGACGCCGTCAATCCACCAGTCACCTTTCTCACGATGCCGCCCTCTGCTGCTGCGGCAAAGAAGCAGAAGAACAAGCAGACGCTAACATTGGCACAATTGGCATCTTATGACGACTTCCTAACTGATGCTCTAGTCGATCATGTATGCGTCCCAGTCCGGCCGGGCAGTCATGCCTCGGGCGCCTTGAAGGGGGCTGAAAAAGCTGACATTTTTGCAGGTTTTCTACTGGACTACAATTCCCAAGAACAGAAATTCCTATCACCCCTCACGAGGCGTACGGGAGGAGGATATCACCCAGATCATCCGGGACCAGCTCGCTGTCAACAAAGACCTCGAATCCGCCGAGCGCAATTTGCTAGCCACCGATGGCTTCCGCAAGTTCTTCGCCGCCCTGAAGACGGACAAAGCCAAGGATGACTTCAAGCGACATATGCGCCGCTACATCCAGATTTACCTCCCCGATTGCCCCTTCGAGGTGAACTCGACCAACCGCTACACAATTGTGTCGCACGAAGCCGCCATCACTGCCCGACGCTTCATACGGCGGAACGAGACGATCAAGTACTTGGCCGGAACCCAGGTTAACATTTCACCAGAGGAGGAGCGAGAAATGACGGCACGGAAGAAGGACTTCAGCATCATTATTTCGGCCAGAAACAAATGCGCCAGCCTATTCATGGGCCCTGCTCGTTTTGCAAACCACGACTGCGGAGCCAATGCGAAGCTCATGACTACGTCTTCGGCTACCATTGAGATCATTGCGACGAGGAACATTGATGTCGGCGAAGAGATTACGGTGACATATGCCGAGAACTACTTCGGGGAGGACAACTGCGAATGTCTATGCAGGACATGCGAAGACAGATGTGCGAATGGTTGGGCCCCAGCGGAAGGAGAAGTTGTGGTCAAGAAGAGCATTGAGGAGTCCGCTTTGGACGGATATTCTTTACGCCGGAGGAGAAGGGACGATAGCGCCGGCCCTTCATCTCGAACCCCTTCCGTCACACCAGACATCCGGCCACGGGTGTCCAAATCACGGCTCAGGAGCGGAAAACCTGGCCGAGACTCTCTAGCAGTCGGCTCGCCAATGTCGGATGCTCTTTCGCCGGAAAAGAAGCAGTCTTTCGATTCACTCGTTACACCGCCCATAACGCCATCCAAAAGACGGAAGATCTCGGCCAAGCAAGCGGCCTCAGCCCGCCAGGAAGCTATCGTTATGTCAACAGAGAGCTCGGCCTCTGAGTCTGTGCGCAGTATGTCATTGGCCAGTAGCGGAAACGAAGATGGTTCGGTGACAGACATCACTGAGCCGGAGAAAGACTCACCAGAACCGATCCAAGCTATGAAGAAGTCAGAGCTTGTCAAGAAAGAGGAGTATGAGGAGACCACGGAGCAAGCGCTGGCCAACGCGGCGCCTTTCTCGTCGCAAAGGAAGTCCCAAAAAGAGATGTTACACTCAAGTCGGGCTGCATCTGTTGTTGTCTCCCGATCTATTCCCATCTCGTCCTTGTGCAATCCACCGTCACCACCGTCCAAAACCTCGGGACAAAACCCTCCAGTATGGTTATATCCTGCGAACATCCCTCCGTACAAGATACAGGATCGTATGAGTATCGCGGCTGCCATGTGCAGCAGTGTCAGCACGAAGCCAACGGCAATTTCTTCAACAGGAGTACTGAAAAGCTCCAGCACAAGCAGTCTGAAGCTGACACAAAACGTTGATGAAAGAGTCTCAACAAAAGAGCCGCTCGGAAGTTCTCGTCGCGAGACCGTGGTGCAAACGTCAAAGGTTGAGGCTCTGGCGTCCATCGAGCCAGACGGGTTGGGTAACCGCAGTTCCGACACCGTGCTGGTTGCAGAGGTCGAAGCACCGGTATCGACAGAAAATCCTACGCCGATCACTGACAGTATCAAAGTCTGTGCAAAGGTCGCTGAGACGGTGGAGGGTGTTGGTGACCAGCCACCTCTGAAGAAGCGCAAGTACCAACGGCGCACCTTTATCAAGGAGACGACACCACCCGCAAAGACCCGAACGCCCGGCGATTATACTCTAACGCCGCTGTTGCTATCAGAACCGCAGACGGCATGGGTTCGTTGCATGAATTGCGAGACGGCATTTGTGCAGCAAAATGCGTACTACACGAAGCGTTCGTGCCCGCGCTGCGAGCGCCACTCCAAGCTATACGGTTACATTTGGCCGAAGACTGAGAGGGCCGGACCTCAAGATAAGGAGGAGCGCATCTTGGACCACCGCCTTATCCACCGGTTCCTGGGGCGCGACGAAGAGGCGCGTATCCGGGGACGAAAGCGACCCGCAACGAGCACGTCGGAGACACTCGAGGAGTACGCGGGGAGCAGGTTTGGAAACAAGCGCTTCAGAGCCGCGGGTGAAGACTCCGGGGAAGGCGAAGATACGACCGGGTTAAGACGGAGTGGTCGAATGCGCAAGGCTAGCACCAAGGTGGCAGAGCCGTAGGAGAGGTGAGGCACGAAGCAGCCAACCGGAGCGGTCCGGGACCCAGCCGGAGATAAACTCTCCCCAGTCCGGGGCTCCAAAGGCTCCCACCATGGCTTTTCCTAGAACGCAGAAACGAACGACGGGGATTTATAATTGGAACATGGGGAAACATGAGGTGGAAAAGGCGTATGTCTCATGTTTCACTGCGACAGCACACTTCTGGCTTGGGATTTTTGGTTTGGTCTTTTTTTTTTCTTGCCAGGTTTTATTTTCCTGCTATGCATGCATAATCGCATGCGCGCATGTGCGGTACATAGATACCATAGCTCCTCGCCTTGCATACTGCTGTCCGTCTGCAGGGTGGTAGAGGACGCACAGGGGAAATTTTTTTTTTCTCACTCTCCCCCCCTTGGATTTTGGCGTGGTGTTGAGAGACAACATTCCAGCCGTCTGTCTTGGCTGGTAAGCTACTTTAGATAAGGAGGAAATGGATGCACACATATACACACACACACACACACACACACACACAAACAGACACACAGAGTTATACACAAGGGACCCAAGGGAATGTCCATTGGGCCAGAGAGGCGAAAGAAAGAATTGATGAGAGAGAGGGCAATCTGCTTCTTCAAGACGAGGACATATTTCTCTACGTGCCGCCGCTTTCCTGCTTCTCAACTTTCCTTGTTCTTCTTTACCGTGTAAGGTAAGGTAAGGTATTATTTGTTTAGTCCCCCTTGCCTTTCCCCCCAACCGTCGTCGGATTCGGACATTCAGCTTATCAAGCAGCCAGCCTCAGCGTACCTTATGCGAGTTTGCTTACTTGCGTTGCTGCACATCTTTTTGCTGATGGTTTCGGTCGGCGACCGAAAGCGACTTCTCTCACCAAAAGCAAAGACGCGTGGGAATTGACCTTGGGGATTTTGGTGGCATAGACATATTCATACCACCTCACCTTAGGTTGGGCACACCACCACCTTACCTTGTCCACTCATCTCCCTCATCTTTCTTCCATAGATAAACGACGACGAATACCACTTCGACGACCACTACCTTGACCACACATTAATCACACCTCTCAGAGCTCTTCCCACCCCCGCCGCCTTCGAACAATCTGCATAAAAAAACGGTGTCGTCGCGAACGGTGCGTCGCTAGCAACCTGCGCTAAGGCAAGCAAACGCTATCTTAGGGACCTTGGGAGGCTTTGCCTTTTCTTTTCCTTGCTCTTTCTGCCCTGCTTGTCATAAAGCTCGAGCACACCTCACTATCCTTAGCTCGGGTCTTCTCGCTTGCTCGCAGCTCACCACCACTCACCACCCATCACTCACCGACTTATATCTTGGGCCCCTCACCTGTCTGCTATTAAGTTTCCTCTCGGGACCGTTTCCCAAGGAACCGAGAAGGTTCTCCTTTCTTGGATTTACATCTATCTATCTTGGTTACCCCCTCGTCCCATCCAACCCTACTTCGCACCTCATCACGAAGTGTGTGAACAAGGGAAGAGGGGCACATCCGCCGTCCATCATGTCAACGGAGACCTTTACACAAAAGACCATGATGAGTGCCGGCCTCTCGAGGCCGCACAATTACCTCGACTACCAACACCAACACCAACATCACCTTTACAACCCGGCACCAAGGCTCTCCGCCCTCGCGTCTTCGCACCTTTCCGCGCGGGGCCAGACTAAGCAAGCCAAGAGGCGGTCGTTGACAACGGCGCGGCAACAGACACGACAACCACAACCGCAGGCTTTACATCCCCTGACGACGCTGCTGGCCGTGATATTCGATTTCTTCCTAAGGGGCATCTTGGATCTCACGAGGCCGCCGAGGGAGCTCGTCAAGTTTACCGTCATGGGCATCTTTGACACGCTGTGTTGGGCGTATCACGCACTACCAATGCCGCTCGCGCTTGGTCTTCTCTACTATGCGTTCCAGAGCGTCCCGGATGCGCTGCACGGCGTCGAGGAGCTGCGGATGATTTACAGCACGAGGCTGGGCGGCGACGCATTCCCCGGGAGCGCATCCGGCATCGAGGGTCTCTACGGGCTCGGCGAGATGGCTCTGGTGCGATGGGGTGATTTGGGAGTCTGGTCGGTAAGTTGCATCTTTCCATTCATTTTTCCCTAAGGCTTGAATGCTTGATTCGCTTTGGTCATTTTTGGCCTTGGCATCATTATTCAATACTCTGAGAAGGGGATTATACAAAACGTGAAGAGTGTTGAGACTGATGTTTGTGGTTCAGGCGTTTTACTGTCTCGCTTTGATGACGGCGGCGTATGCGGTCATGGTCCTCTTGGAGATGCGCGACTACATCCGCGACACCTGGGCTCTCATTGTGGACGAGGCTCTCGAGGTCCAGGCGTTGCGGGCGGACGAGTGCTAGTCGACGCCTCCGGAATTTCGGAAGGGGGGGGTTAGTCCTCTTTTCGCCTCGCTTTTTTCACGCTTCTCTCCCCCTTTTTGGACCTTTCTGGACCTTTTTGGGAGATCATCCTGCCCTACGGTCGTGGGGTCGGCATTCGGCGTTGGTTGCTAGTTTGTTGTTTCCCTCTTTTTCTTTTCTTTGGGGAGGCGAGAGGTGAGAATGAGAGAGAGAGAGAGAGAGAGAGAGAGAGAGAGAGAGAGAGTCGGTGGTCGGACTTTTTGGAGATCTTCATCCCCCGAATCCTGACCTTCACTCTCATCGGCCATTCTCACTCTCACTCACTCCTCCACTCTCATACTGCCATCTCATTCAGTGGGATCAGCGGGCGTCACAATTTGTACAAAAAGTTTAAACGGCCAAAATGGGTGTACATGCACGGCGCTTTGGGCAAGAGTTTCGCATCTCTTGGCGGCGTGGTATTTCATTCTCCGTATCTTCGGATGACGAAAAATGAGGAGTTTGGTTTGGTTTGGTTTTGGCTTGGGGAGTGAAGAAACGCAAAAGGCGGAGGAGGAACACTGGGACACAGCGAGACTGAACCTAGAGAACACCCGATGCAGAAACTGTCACAGTCGCAGTCACAGTCGCATTCGCGGTCGGCTGGCATCGGCGGACATGATAACGATACAATACTTTAATAATGAACAAGACTGTTGTCTCTCCTTACACTCTCCTCCCATCCATTGAGATGGCCGGAAGGAGGTGTGGACAAGAAACAAATTTCGAGATGAACTTGATGTCAGCTCATCCATCCTTTCCCATCAGTCCAGTCGCTCCTTTGAGTCTTGACCGAATGCAAACCAACCAACCAACGACTCAACTCCGAGTCCCGTCATCATGATTCCAGATCCCCCGACTCGGCAACATAATTCGAGGTGCACTTTTTGCTTGGTTCTCGGAGTACTCGATTCGGCGCAGTTCTCCGCCCTACTGCAGTCAACAGGCCACTCACACGCCCACTCATTGGGCGCCACAACCATTCCCTGCCGTGCTTGCTTGCTCGCTGCATCCTCTTTCTCTCTCGGTGTCTCTTGCGTCTCTTGCGTCTCTTCATCAGTTCATCAGTCTCGCCCTGTGGCCCTGTGGCCCTCTCACATCACATCGAGGCTCGAT
Source organism: Colletotrichum godetiae (assembly GCF_030913485.1). Taxonomy (NCBI): domain Eukaryota; kingdom Fungi; phylum Ascomycota; class Sordariomycetes; order Glomerellales; family Glomerellaceae; genus Colletotrichum; species Colletotrichum godetiae. The sequence goes on from NW_026851266.1 coordinate 426,519, forward strand.
CCCTCGTCTCCTTGCTGACAGCTTGCTTTTTTTCCGTCCCCCGCATTCTTCGACTAATCAAGAATACCACTCCAACAGCAAACACGGATATGAGGGTGGGCCCTGGTCAGCCTTTGCGGCAGAGACAAAATGGGGGTTACATGTTCGTTTCCTCTCTCCAGAACTCCGGCCGACTGACTTGGTCTCTCTTCGGACCTCCACCCCACGGTCTGGGTTCCGCCCTACCCCCAAGCCACCCACCCCCCCCCCCCCCCCCCCCCCGTTCCAGCCGTCTCGAAACGGAGAACCATCTTTGGAGAATTTAATCGACACCCCAACTTGTCTAGCACACACTTTTCTCGAATCATATCCAATCAGAGCTGCGCGCCGGCACAGACGATCAGGCTGGCTGGCTGGACGCTGTTGGAACTTGGATGCCGCCGATTTCTCCTGTGAATACCACGCGTCGTGCAGGGTAGCTGAGGCAGAAGCGTACCTCTGCAGACCAGAATTGGACCCTTTGTTTCCAGCCCTTCGTTGGTTGAAGAAAGGTTCTAGGCAACCAAGGTAGGTAACTCGGAGAGTTTCCTATTCGGCCGTAAAAGGATCTACGTCTCATCTGCAATTCTTGCCACACGTTCGGAGTTCCTGGGATGACCGTAGGACCGGCCGCGACCGTTGGAGATTTCTTGTTATAAGGTCGCATGTCAGACCCCCAACTCTACCTGCCTGCCTCCGGAGTTCGCGAGTCTGTTTCCTTGTGTGCTGACGATGAGATTCCTTCTGGGACATGCTTGACCTTGCCTGACCCCGCGATTCATGTTTGCATCCGGAACTCTTTATTCCTTGAGCTACCTTCCGGAACGTTTCTGAACAGTCTTACTCTTTTGATCTCTTCCTTTTCCCCCAATGCCCAAAGTCTTGATCTTACATTCTTCAACCCGCTGATTGCCGCGCGTGGGGTGATTGAATACAAGGGAACGTGAAACAACAACAGCGCTTACCGTCTACGCCCGCGATCCGATCGACGACTAGCCCAGGGGGTCTGGTTGAGCCTTCTTATCAGGAACAGCAAAACAGCCCAAAAAAAAATTTTTGGCTTGGACCTAGTCGAAATGTTGAGAATGTTTTCCGACATGAATGGGCTTGGGGGTTCGCTTTTGCTGGTCATCGTGCTCATGGCTCTGGTCTTTGCCGCATCCAGATTCGACTTTGTAAGTGTTTCACTCTTGGGGTGGTCAAGTGGTGCAACACCACCACCACCACCACCACACCTTCGGATAGCAACGGTACTAATCGGCTTATATAGATCCTGACGTCAGGGAAGACCAAAGATGGTGACCTTGAAGGTGAAGATGATTCGACCTATGCTTTCTACGCCTCCAAGAGGAGGAGAGCTTCCAGTAAGTTGATGCCCACATGGTCGATGTACTGTCTATTCACGAATTCCAAAGGTGTGAAGCGAGTCACTTTCGATATCTAGCGACGAATGTACTTGTTGATTGGATCATCATTCACCGAATGTAGCATTTTGGACTTGTTCCTATTCCAGGATGCGATTTGGAAGATTTCCTTTATTGGCTCGAAGGAATAGGCGCATTACGGACGGCACCGGAGGAGTTTTTGTTTCAGGGCAGCTCATCGCTTGCTATCAATTCTCACACAACATCATAGCTTTGGGTTCATTCAGAATGCATATTTAGTAGCTACGAAGAGGCCAGACCTGCTTCAACAACATGCAAGATGAAAGAAGTTACTAACCCTAGCCGGTGCACAGCATCGCACGAGGTTGCGTGTATTCTTACCTACTTTCATCAACAGGCACCAAAGACTGGGAACTCTGCTTTGGTCGGGTTTGACATGGTCGTGCTTCTGAGGCCAACAGGTCATCATTCATCCAATATATCAGACGCAAAATGAAGCCTTGTGCATGTATCAATCTTCACTGGCATAACTGCTGGCTCAGAACAAGGTGAACCAACTCATTTGTGAACAGTTTTTACAACCACATGTATGCACAGACTTGGGCAATACACATGGATCAAACCCATGAGAATAATTGGATTTTAACAATGTTTAGAAAACTAAAACCGCAACTCAAAACTTTTACCGACTTTCCGGCTGTTGAAGCCTCCTAGTCATCGTGAACGAGGAGGTTGGGCTCTTGTTCACATTATTTGATAAACCTACTATCCGAACTTCTCGAAGCTGAGTAAAAGCCCTAACCACTGAATCTCGGGCTGCTACGTCGACACTTCAGCTATGCTGTTGCAATTTTGGTCTGAATCCTGTTGCCTTCGATAGTGTCGATACCTTTAGGATTAGCTCTCATATGAACCAGTGCATAGAAGTCCGTGTTCAACGCCTCGCAGTTCGAAAAGCCGTACAGCTTCCGGTGAGATTCGATGTCGAGATAGTTCTGACAATTATCACAGTCTCCGACGTGTCGCACGATCGATGCCAGTCGCCGTGATTTTGGGTCCTTCTCGGAGGTCTGGACCAGGGAAAATGCTGAGGAGACTCCCCAGTCTAGAATCAACAACATGATAGTCATAACCAAGATTGACGATGTTGGTGACGTCCTGGGGTTGTTAGCCACGTTTAATCCACGGACTCAGGCGGTGTCTTACATTTGATGTCATTGGCCGCGTTTCCCCCGGTGTAATCTCCTCTTTGGTGAAAGGATTCAGAGGGGTATCGATTGTGAGAGACTCCTCATCAGAATTCTTCATACCTTTGAGGCCGGGAATGATGTCTAATTGCTTGGACTTGTTATGAATATTTTGCCACGCCCAGAACATGCGATCTATGTAACAATGGTGGAGGTAGAAAACTGGGTCGAACGCCGCGGTATCATTCTCACCCATATCGCCGTTCGCGAATGCTTTAACGTTGACGTTCTTTTCTCCAGAGCCGGGAACGTCGAAACCGCCAATGGCCAAATGCATGGAGTTTTAAGGTTCCTCAAGGGAGACCAGGACAGACCTCAAACCACCCTTCACCTTCTTGAAATTTCAGTCCTGGGCCGATGTCGCATTCAAGAAGACAGTGTAGTTAGGGGCATCGAGGCATCGCTTGTAATTATCTGATGCTCCTTCGGGAATCATCGCGCCCTCATGGTTCTTAAGTGCCTTGGGATTGAGCCAACGTTTGACGTTGTCATTCAAGAGGTCAGCCGGGTGCCCGGGCGGCAGCTGGTTCACCTCAACATTGTGTTCCCTGGTTTTTTCCTTTCACTTGGGGCTGACGAGTCCTGAGTAGGGATATCGCACGGTGTCGTACCCTTGGGGCTTCGTATGGCCGTTGGGTTTGTCTGTTCCATCGTTTTTCAGATGATGTACGGCTTTCTGTAACTTGTAGGAGAAGAGAGGGTTCGGGTCAGATTTGCCATCTTTGAACTTGTAGTCCTTCTGAGTGAAAAGAAAAGGCAGGCCTTTCTCCAGTGACGTATCCGACATTTCGTTCCAGTAGGGAAGAGCAACATTACTACATCCCGGGGCACTCCGCAGAGCATTCTCGAGTCGCAAGAGGTAGGCCCAGTGCCACGTGGGAAACAACACATTCCCATGCTGACAGTACAGTGGTGCAGGAGGGCCATGATACGCGGCGATGGTGAAGTAGGAATTCTTGTCGTCTGGTTCTATGCTGATTATGTGCTGAAACGCCTTGACGAGCGTGTCACGCTCACCCTGACTGAGGGTATCAAGATCTTTCCTGATGCGAGGCTCGGACATGGTCTGTAGACAATGGGTGATGTTATGATGATGAGAACGGTATTCAGGATTTCAGGAAAATGAGGCAAGACAAGATTGGGTATTGAATCTCGGTCAATGGCGAAGAGGGGGATGATAATCTAAACACAGTCATGAGGGGGATCGCTGCCACTATTTATAGACCTTTACTGAGCGTAGACTCTATCAGTTTCTACGCCTCTCAATATGGATTTATTTACAGTCTACAGATCTCATCGGCTAAGGTGTGATCTCTCTCACATGACTCAATATTCGATTGTTCATACGTTCAAACTGGTCAATTGTGATCATGATGATCGGCACTTAGCAATGCGCCATTCTTTTGGCACATAGACCATCTACAACTTTGAGAAACGAAGTCAAAGCCAATCATCTGGGGATTCTCTAGTTCTCTCATGATGAAGGCTAGACCAACTGCATGTCTTGAATCTACATGGCATTAATGCAATGCAGGCCGTGCCACAGTGTGGGGGGTGAGGCTGGTTGAAAGCTGATCACGTCGTTTTCGAGGTAGTTGAACCCTCGAAAGAAATATCCACATATGGCAAAGAGCATCAGAGCAGCATCGTGACAGACAGCTGTAAGCACTGAAGTCGTCTTGGCCAACATCATGTTATTCGGAGGACTGGCTTTTCACGCAATCCCCCTAGAAAGTGCATGATGTATGAGACTGTTCTCACCCATTACGTCGGTGGCAGAAACGTAAGCCCATAAGAAACACATGTTCAAAGGTGCATGTAGTCGGTGAGGGCCATGTGCTTCTGGATGAGACAGGATGCGTCAAGTTGACTGTTGACGACTGCCCAGACTTCGCAATGGGACTTACGTACAATCAAACAAATATTTGCCGATGTATTTCACTTATAGTTGCTACGGACTCAGTTAAATTTGATCGACATGCGGGTCGATTGACTTTTAGTAAGTGTGATTGACACACATCCAGGGGTTCGGCCGGCCGATCAAGAACCACCCATGAAGTTGACACTAGAGCTGATCATTGCCCAAAAGACGGCCACAAGCAGCTGAGAGGGATTGACAACCGACAGTCTAGGTCGAAGTTCCTCTCATGTTAAGTGTTCGGGGAACTGACAATCTGGAGTCGGTTTGCGTAAGCTTCACATCGCTCTGAACCTTTTAGGTTGTTGACTTGTTCGCAACGAACATCTAAGGGTCCAATATTCCTCACTTTCATACAGCAAAAATTATATAAACGTGGATTGACTTGATAATCTGCTTTCGGTGCAAACTGGGTGTAAGTAGATGGTTATCATTTGGGGTAGTTGGATGTTAGGCTTCACAAGAGCTAAATTTCAGAGCACTGGTTCCTATCAACGTGAGAGTTTCAGTAGGAAACTTGATTTTGTGTGTTATGAGATATCGCTAACAACCGAGAGTTGACCTCATGTACATTTATGTGATGAGTAGACGACAAAGTACACTATCTTAGCGAACGGTAAGGTTGTCTTTATGACCTTGGAATACTACTTTAGCACGTTTACTTTGCCTCAATCGACGAGACTAATGTGGTTGGCTAGCTAAGCAAAGATTCCCAATTTGTAGTAGACTACCGTGGCCACTTTTGGACCTGAACCGCTAAGCTGAGGTGAGATTCCGAATATCAATATGGCCGCAGGATATGGAGTGCGTATTCAAATCTGCTTGCTCGGCTTCAATCGTTATCTGCATGCATTCAAGATACCAGTCAACCCATAAGTGGCTAATGGAAAATAATTATGTGTCATCTGACTGTTAGCGAGAGTTAGGTAGGTATGCTTGAGAACTGATTGCTGACACTGGCAGAAGGGGAAGGAGAAGACTTGGTGGGATGTCGTCAAAAGGAACTCAGTAGAAAATCATTCCACTTCGGAGTAGCCGACAACATCTTGGTGGATGATTTAGATCGTCAAAAGCCTTCAGTCTGAATCGTGCTGATGCAGTGCCTGTCCCTGCGGCTGTGGCTGTGGTGGTGCAGATCACCTTCGCCAGGCAACGCTGCCACGCTGTGCCACTGGATTCCCGTCACGCGTGTGGCTGTGAAATAGGATCACTAGGCAGACACAATATGGAGCAAAGTCTTAAGAAGCAAAGGCTTCCAGTGGTAAGAACACTGCAACAGAATCATCACGAACGTGAAAACGTGAAGACACCAAGTCCATCAATCTCAGCCGCGTATCACAAGAAAAATGCTCTCGCAACACATCAACATGAAGCCACTTCCCGATACGCCTGCAGACGAAGCTCCGCCGCCGTACGAAGAAAAACCCCGCACAAGTCCGGCACCACCACCACCCCAAGGGAGCCCAGGCCCAGGACCGTCGTCGGGGCCGCAGGTGGTAGCCCGCCAGTTCCCACCAGCCTTCAATGTCTACTCGCAGAGCTTCAGCAGGACAATGCTTCTCGGCGAGCACCAGAGCCAGCCGTTCTATGGCATGTCAATACACAGCGGGCTGAGCAGCTCGCCGCCCATTGTGCTGCACTCTGGGCCATCGGACAAGTTCTCGCCGCTCGCGTCAGTAGAGTACCATAGTTTCAGCAGCAGAATGAGCATAACGCTGCCAGCTGCGCCGATACGTACAGCAGGCGGTGGGCCCATTGTCGAATTAGAATCGAAAACCGACTTTCCATCGTTGAGCTACATTTTTGCTATTGGGGTTGGGCTAAACTGTGAAAGACTAGAGCAGTTTGAATGGAGGACAAGTTCTGGCGAAGCGATCGCTGCGCTGGATGGCCGGAGCAGAGGCTGGAAGCTCATCAGGCTTGCCCAATCAGTGCCCCAGAACGCCGGGCCAGGAGCCTTCAGGGGAGGTGATGGAAAGGAGGTAGTCGCTGTCTGGACGGATGCTGGAATGAGCATGACCAAGTTGGCTAAGTTTGCGTTCATGGGCAGTGGGTTGACGGGTGAGCTAGGCGAACGGTGGGCAATTATGGCCGTCATATCTGGGTTGGCCATCTTTGAGCGACAAAGGCAGCGAAGGCGCAACAATCACTGATCTCTACGGCTATGACTGAAGAGACGGAGTTGAAAGATCTATGGATGTGCTTACGATTGTTACGATGCCCCGGCACACCAGGGAACTGTTTCGTTTAGTTTAGTTTTGATACCCGTCGGCCTTGACAGGCGATAAGGCCTGTGTAGATACGGAGTAGATAAGATCTCTTTCAATGGTTCACTGATGAACAGCTTTCAAGCGTTGCTGCGGCCTACCGGGCGGCGTGGGATGAAAGGATGAAGTGCCGCGTTTGAAGTGATGCCACCTTGCTGAACAGTGAGCGCTTCTTTTGGCTGCGCCGCCAGGGGCTTTTCTGCGCGTGCATCATGTTGAGTGAAGCGACAACCTTGACTATGAACTTGGACAAGCCGAGTCAGGTGGTCGCTATTAGGAGAAACCGTCGCCAGAACATCTGTCTTTTACGACTCCATAGGGCAGTGATCAACTCGGCCGAGAAAGAAGACGATGATGGACCAACATAGCCAAGCCTGGTGTTCGTAGATTCGATCGATTCTCCACGAAGGCATCCCGGCGTCGCATCCATCACGAGTTTTCTTGCAGAGTGGGCTCGGTTACTGGGTACCTATTTCACTGCTGGGAAGAACAGTGAAGAAGGGATTTCCATAAGATCGGCGATGTTTGTGCGTGGTACGCAGGTACGCGCTCGTCGATCGTCTGAAAAGGGGGTGGGAAATCCTTGTTGGGTCTCTGTGTGGAACATTGGACCTTGAACGTCGAGTTACAACGGGGGTCCCAGCGGCCTGGCTGGCCCCTGTGGAGCAAGAAAGAAAGAAAAAAAAAGATGGTTGATGTGCGGTGAAGCGCGCTGACCGGGGTTGGGATAGATTGAAATGGGGAAGATGATAGGGATGGGGCGACAAGGCCGTCGCCGTGAGACCCGGGCGGTTGGCAGACGGATCACGGCACGGGGCTCCGAGCAGATCTTCTCGCTCTCGCAGCGCCAGTCAGCAAAAAGTAAGTTATCTGTCGAGGTGGTCAAGTGGTGGATGACAGAGACTGGAGTCCAAGGGGTGACGCCAACGCTCATGTTCTGCATTGATGGATACAGTGGCCTGCTCGTCGACGTCGTCATTAGCCTCGGGCCAAAGCCGCCAAAGCATATTGAGGTGGGCAGTGGGCACGGGAAGTCTATTGGCAAAAGCATATCGCGCATGCTGCTTATACTGTGTAGGGGGGCAGCGGGCATCTCCCTACTTTAAATCAATCTCGCATCGACAAAGTCCTTCGTAAGAGTTTCCGAGTTCTACAACAATGCCGCTGTCCTCTGGGCCACGAAGAGATACAAGTTCAAGCGCAATCTCAACTCGGACTTGAATTGGCAAGGCTGCCCAGCAGAGATGCTCAGAACGGTTGTTGCTCCCGAGTTCGGGCGCGCGCCGCCACATGGCCCCTCTTGGTCCATCGTTTGTTGGGTCTTCTTCCCGTGCTCATGTCCGAAAATTGACGGGAAAAAGAAGAAAAGAGAAGAGACGCAGGGCGGACCAGGTCAGACTCAAGATTTCTCAGTTGGCTCCTTGACGCTTGAGAGCCGCTGAAGCCCCGTTCAATCTCTTGATCAAGCCTGCCGCCTGTCGGTGTCCCGCAAGAAGAGCCCAGAAGAGCGAATAGCAGTCAAAAGCCTGGCCGGTTTAGCCTGCCGAGCGGCCTAGAAAGGTTGGCCAGGCCTGTAATAATGATGTTTGTGTCCGTTGCCCAGCCTGCAAGCTGCAAGAACAGGAGATCATGAGGAGTCGAAAAGACCAAGCCTGGAAGCGCTCAGGTCAGCAGCTGGCGGCGGCAAAGTCGTTGGCAGTGACAGGGCAGACTCTCTTCTGGGATGAAGCAGAGAGGATTGGTGGAAAAGGAGAGGAACCCCTTCAGGTTTCAACCACCAGGCCAGGGAATCGTCTGTGCCATGCGTTGCGCAGGGGGCAAAAGTGGTTTTTTTCACAGAATGATTCCTGTCCATGATGCGTGGGCTCGAAGGCTCGAAGAGTGGTAACCCCTGAGGTCCCGCCGCGGCGGCCAGGACGTTGAGCCTCTTTCGGGAAGTAGCGCGTAGAGTGTTAATTGAGGCCGCGGAGGCTGCAGGGCGAATCTGGTGATAATTAAGAAAAAGGGGATGGGTCTCAGGACTTGGCTGTTTCAGGGTGGCCGCCGGGATCTGACGGGGATCTGACCGGGGGCTCCCAGTGATAGACGCCGGAATGGCCAATCGGTTCGGCCAGCGAAGCTCGGGAGTGGACCTACAGGCCCCGGCCGACATGGGATGAATCCTTGCTCGCGTTGTTCAAGTTGAGCTCCAGCCCATGTCTAGTCTCCTTGTCGTGGCCATCGAGGGGGGTTCGCATTGTCTCACCTTTTGGCGCATGTCAACTGAACTGACATTTGCTTCTTCCCAACTGACAACGACATGGCAGTTGGGCGAGCCATCTGCAAGTTCCTGGACTCATCATGGGTACTATCGTGGTCATGGATAGACCTATCTACGCTTATGCTAGCGCCCGGAGCAGCCCACCAACTTGAGCCTGTCTAATATGTTTGCATCACGCACACCAGCGTAAGCGCAGTCGGCACTCGCCTGTTGCTCACAGAAAGTCTTGGATCTCTTGCCCCCCCTTGACGCCTTCAACCTTGGGGCTTGAGTCCCTCGTGCCCCTCGTCATCGCAGGCTTCCCAGCAGCGTGGAAGACGTTGCCCAGAGTCTATTGGCTTCTTCCCCTGAGCCACATCTTCTAGACTTACGATGCCCACCACCCACTCACAGTACACCAAATCCAAGAGGACCAAGACCCCCAAAGACCACCACCCACATCCCAATGATCCCAGCCGTGCCTGTCTCCCGCATACGCGAGATCCCCCTCCCCATGTTTATCCCCACCACCTGGCCGGATATGATTGTCCTGCGTATAATTGAAACTTTGGCGGAGCGGCGGAAGTGGTCCTCCTAATCTTGACCCGATGGAGTTGAGAAAGGACGCCAACGGCGCAAGTGCCCGCGTTGGGAAAACAACCTACGATGCCCTCCCGTATATATCATCATCTCTGCCCGGCCGTCCTCTGCTCTGAACTCTCTTTCCCACGATCCATAGTGTTCAGCTTCACTTGACTTGTGTGTCTATCTCATTCCTTCGTTCAACTTTTGTCATTCTTTTCACTTGACCAGGTAGTCATTCATTCTTTTCGGTCCTAGACCTCCAACAACACTCATTCCTCCAACCGACCTCGATATTCTCACAGTCAAGTCAACCCCTTTTTTTGAACAACTCCCAAACAAAAAAACTCCAAATCGCAAAAATGAAGTCCGCTATCGCCTCCCTTCTTGGATCCGCAGCCCTGGTGGCTGCCCACGGTTACGTCTCCGATGGTCTCATCAGCGGCACGAACTACACCTTCTACCAGCCCTACCAGGACCCGTACACGAGCCCGGCCCCCGAGCGTATCTCCCGTCCCATCCAGGGCAACGGCCCCGTCGAGGACCTGACCAGCATCGACCTCCAGTGCGGTGGCTACACCGCCGGTGGTGTCACGGGCTCCTCCCCCGCCAAGCTCGTCGCTGAGGCCAAGGCTGGTGACGAGGTCACCCTCAACTGGACTCTCTGGCCCGAGTCTCACATTGGCCCTACCATCACCTACATGGCCAAGTGCGCCGGTGATGACTGCACCACCTTCACCCCTAACACCGACAAGGTCTGGTTCAAGGTCCAGGAGTCCGGACGTGAGGGCACCTCCAACACCTGGGGTGCCACCTCTCTCATGACCGCTGGCAACTCTGGTGTCAAGTACACCATCCCCGAGTGCCTTACCCCCGGCCAGTACCTCGTCCGTCACGAGATCATCGCCCTCCACGCCTCCTACTCCTACCCCGGCGCCCAGTTCTACCCCGGATGCCATCAGATCAAGGTTACCGGTTCCGGCAGCACCAGCCCCTCTGACCTGGTTGCCTTCCCCGGTGCCTACGCCGCTACTGATGCCGGTATCACCTACGATGCCTACAAGGCCCAGGAGTACACCGTCCCCGGCCCTGCCGTCTTCTCCTGCTCTGGTTCCGGCTCCGGCTCTGGCGCTGCTTCCTCCGCTGCCCCCGTTGCCACCTCCGCTGCCGCCACCTCCGCCGCTGCTGCTACCTCCGCCCCGGCCGCCACCTCTGCCCCCGCCACTTCAGTCGCTTCTGCTGCCACCCCCAGCCAGACTGCCACCGATGATGAGGAGGACTGCCCCGTCGAGTCTGCCTCCGCTACCGTCAGCGCCGCTGCCACCGTCCCTACTCTTGCCGCCGATGAGGAGGAGGACTGCCCTGCCGAGTCCGAGGTCCCTACTGCCACCGCCACCGCTGCCCCCGTCGCCACCCCTACCCAGGCCGCTGACGACGAGGAGGACTGCCCCGCTGAGTCTGAGGCTCCCGTCGCCACCTCCACTGCTGCCGCCCCCGTCGCTACTCCTACCCAGGCTGCCTCCGACGATGAGGAGGACTGCCCTGCCGAGTCCTCTGCTGCTCCCGTTGCCACTCCCACTCCCACTCAGGCCGCTGATGACGAGGAGGACTGCCCCGTTGAGACCCCCTCCGCGACCGCTGTCGCCAAGCGCATGAGCATCCACGACCGCCGCATTCAGGCATAAGCGATTTCCACGATACCATGGTATCTGGTCTCGAGGGTTGAAGCGACCTAGATGGCTTAGGGGATGATGAAGCTATCCAGCTCGTAGTGGGCGTTTACACTTGTGGCGCCCGCGAATCTGATTCGGTCCAGGACCAATCTCTTTCATGTACAAAGTCTTTCCTGTATACCGCTTTACATAAAGTATATATCATAACGATATAGATCGTACCATTTGTCACGTTCATAATCTGTTCAAACTACTTCCGAGTTGCATCGTGACTATGAAAGAGTTCTCCTCTCATGTAAAAGCGGGTTATCGAAAAACATCCCGTCGGATGTTCCGTGCAAAGATCAGATGAACTCGGGTTTCTGCTGACGAACGACTCACTCAAGTCGTTTCAACTACATTGAAATAAGGCCCAGTTTATGAACCCTGTCGGAGCAGCCTTAGCGCCGTCGTTTTCAATAAAGATCGCTATGATCACTATCATCATAAGTCTTGACAGGCATGATCCTTTCAATCCACTTCAGACTTGCGAAGGCCTCGGCAAGTCTCGCATGACCAGACTCTCGCAGAACCTTGGTTCGCTGACAACAAGATACATGGAAAAGAAGAATCGGGATTACTCTCGCTGCATTCATACTCATCGCCTCGATTCTACATTTGTCGGCCAAGAGCTTCATACGCTACCACCACTGCGCAGACTGGACTTCTCAGCCGTAGACCCTTGGACTTGAGAGTTCGGCGCTGTGCGTCGCTTCTTCATTATGAAAAATGCAACGGCACCGATGATACCAAAAACACCGAGAGTGATCATAGCACCGACAACACCAGCGACAGCATTCGACATGCCTCCGCCGCTCCCTGAGCTAGAGCTCGCTGCCTCCTCGTCTTGGTAAGTCGCACAGAATGATACAAGACTAGCACAGGCAGTGCACCATTCCTCGACGGTGCCAATAGCTCTCTTTTGCATCTCTTCGACGAATCGGGGCCATGATAGAGTCTCCTCTCCGGTGCCGAAAAGGGGGAACGCTGTCAGCTCGCCAAAAGTGCCGTTGCGGAACAAGAACCGCACGCGAAGATCGGCATTAACGTCAGCGGGAAACACAGTCGTGTTATCGCTGACGAGCTCAAACGCCATAGTCGAGGCATAGTCTGGGAGACCGTAAAAGTCATCCGAAATGGTGATGAGATCAGTGAGGCCGAAGAACGACATGAAGGTGTCGTAGCTGCCCGCAAGGAGGGAGAACTTGAGTTTCCCCTCGGAAACAACGGTCTGGTTGAGTTGGGCAAGAATGCCAGCTGCAAGAGTCTTTGCGTGAATGGTGCTGTCAGGCTTGGAAGCATTGAAGTTGTAACCGAACTCGGCGCTGTCTGCCAACGTTCGCAGCTGGAAGAGCTCCTCGTCCGTCACGTTCCGGGCCAAAGATGTGCTGTTGTGGATTCGTGCTACGTTGACCAGATCAAAGATATCGTACGCGTTCTTGTACGTCATGTTCTCGGGCTCGTAGTCGTACACGCTCTCGAGCACATCATACAAGCTGCCATAAAAGTCCTTGGTTTCCGTGACACGGGTCTGGAACTCTTCACTAGCTTCGAAAGCCTTGTAGGCCTTGGAGTTTGTTGGACATCCATCATCGCCCTTGATCCAGATAGTGTCTGGCGAGTTGGGGTTCTCGCCATGAAGGAGAACATACTGGTAGCCGTTTAGGGGGCTCGTACTTGTGCTGCCGTTGTTGAGGGTCGACGACGCGACCTGAGCGTTGAGATCTACTAAGGGAGGGTAGAGACCTTGCAGGAATGCCGTGGCCGTGTTCAATAGGATGCCTTGGTCGGGAGCACTGGCGTAGATTTGCGAGGAGACATATTTATCCTCAGAGATGTTGAGAATTCGACTTGAGGAGTCCGCCTCTAGGTAGCGGCTTCGATACTCACTGCCAACCTCGAAACACTGCTGAGCACCGACGCTGGTCAACGACTGAGCTCCATAATGCTTAGTTGTTCCTTGACTAATGTGTCAGCTTGTTCTCGAGGGTCGATTCAACAGGCAGAAACATACGATCTCCATGACGGCTGAAAACAACAACGCCATGAACAGTCTCAGCGGCTGCAGAGCCGAACAGCGAGATCGCAATGGAGGCAGCCGTAACACGCATCTTGTTGAAGCCCTTTTGATATTGTTTATGGTACCAAGCCTTGGCAAAATAACAAAGAAACGAGTTCTAGAAAGAACATGGCTAGCCTCGCGACGATTTTATGCCCTCCTCCGAGCGGCCCAGCTACCTGAACTCACCCACCATCCGCCGCCAAGCAGAAAATCTCGCCGCTCTCATCGAGTGATATCTCTGCTGAAGCGGGGAAGTCTGCATTTTCACCCAGTCCCGAGGAGCGGAGATGCTCAAAAGTCTCCCAGACTACCACCGCCAAGCACTTGGCGTGCATCCCTACAAATCAACCTATGCGATAACAACGGCTGTCGGCGGCAATTACTCGTTCAGCCGGTCAGAGCCGATGGTGATATGCGAGCTCCGGCGGCTTAGCTTCATGGCAAGTTCCTCGTTGGCGAGTGGCCTGTTTGCAAAGCATTAGCTTTGGTGGCCATGCTCGTGATTTCTGACAGCGTGCCTCGAATGCCCCTCTTCATCTGGAAAAGATGTAAGCAGTAAGTGGTCTCCCGGAGGATTCGCTTGATCCTCTTTCCCATTGTCCGCAGATACCCACCTCAAACTTCCCGATCCCGCTCCAAGGCCTAGCTTCCTCGGGCTTCAAGATCTCTGCGTCGTCAACATCCCAATGGAGATCAAGGCCCGGCCGCACGAACCTGGCAGACAATATTTGAACTACACAGATCCTCTGATAAGAATCGAGACGGCTGATCAGATAGTGTAAGACGTTTTGGCATAGGGATGAGCTGAAAATCCATGCAGAAGTATCGCATTCGAGTCATGTCGGTCACAAACCTAAATACTCACAAATCTTTGACTCAAACTACACTGTATACTGTTTGGGAAGTGTGTTTGAATGTAGCTGTACACCAGAGCGGCTGAGTAAGGTATTGCAGCCAGCCACAAAATGCTGGTTGAAGGAGAGTATGGAATCAGAGCTACCGGGTCCAGGAATACGTCACATGTGGACTTTCTCGCGTTGGATGTGATGATGATAGTTCTTATTGACAGCCAAAGCTAAGCTCCCCTGATGTATTTATAGAAGCTAAATGCTCTTACACCATGAAAGGGCAACTGTGAGGCCTTTCTGATGTCTCTGGATTCGTTACCGCAATGAAACGTTGACAAGCCATTCGCATCGTCGATGGCCTGGGCAGAAAACAAACCGGCAAACCAACTGTGCCTTGTTCAACATTCTCCCTAATAAGTTTGTTGAGATCCCCGAGACTCTGGTTAGGGATAACGCTTGGATCGCTACTAGCCAGTGATCCTAGCCAGTCCTTCAAGACGTCAAGACCACTCTCGGGAATCTGTCGTACGAAAGCCTTTTCTGTCATCTCTATCCAGGGATGGTCTGTCGGCATGGCAAGGCAGTATGGAATATTGCTACCGAAAAAGTTCATCGGCATCGGACGAAACATGCGGCGTCGAGACTCGGCGAGCTTTAAATAATCCAGAATCCAGGTCGCGTTGTTCAAGTTCTCTACCACTTTGTTGGTGTAGTTGGAAATCCGAATCTGATGCTCAATGAGAGGCTTGTCCAAGTTGCACAAGAACGCAGCCTCTGGCCATTCATCTTGGAGTTCCTCCAAGTCCCCTTTGCCATCCATTCTCTTCCTGACAGCATCGATGAAGTTTTCCTCAAGATTGTAACTGTACACGTAGTCACCGGTCGTTGAGTCGGTAGTTGGCGTGTCCAAGAGTTCAGCCTCGACGGGGATGTACTGCATCAACTTGAGACGTCTCCAAGAATAAATCGGATTCCAAAAGTCAACCATCTGCAAGGCGTTGAAGGTTTTCTCAGAAAAGAGTTGACATCGGGCTGACTGTTTGTCATCTCCCAAGAACATCTTCTGAGCAGTCCATACGCCATGCGCGTCATCCACAGAGCTTTGAAGGATAACCCAAGGATTATCCCCTTCGCCCCATTGCTGAACGGCAAAGTTGACTTGGGCCCCTCCACGTATATCCTCCTTGCCATCCTCGAGAGTTCCCATGAAAATGCCACCGGCAAGTATGTTCGCTGGAACAACAAGTTGTGCGTCTTGCACATTGGCTACCTCCTGCAAGGTGCAGAGCTTGAGTTCCCGTGAAGCCCAGAGGTAGGACAGCCCGTCATACTTGAAAGATGAGATGGAGTAGGTTCTGAACCATTGTTCTTGAGTGAGGTACTTATGTTCGTCATTTTTGAACTGTTCTTTGTTCCAGGCCGTTAACGCAGCTGGAGTCTCCTTGAGTATATGGCCAGCTAGCCATTGGTCGTCGTTAAGGCTTCGGTTGGGCTACAACTGTCAGCAAGTGCATTGCTGAGGGTATCCATCTTTGCCAAGAAGGAATAGCAGTGTAATAAGAATAACCTACCAGAAGGTCGCTATATCCTCTAAGCATTTCATAATTGAAGAAGTGATCCGACGGTACAATGTTGGCATTGTTGGAGGTAGCAGCAATGTTGATGTTGGTTGTCAGGAAAAAGTGTGCTGCCCAACGCTGAATATTGTCCGGACGTTTTTTAGTCTCCCCTTTCTCGGTCAAAAAGTCCTTGTTTCGTCGGCTAGTAAACCAGATTCTGAGAGAGTCCAGCACTATTCTCTCGAACGTCTCACCAGATTGCACACTTGCGCCGTAAAGAGGAGGAAAGCCAGGATAAGTGAGCCATCTAGCCTCCGTAAGCTCCGAGATGAGTTCTGCATCAAGAAGATCCATCACTCCTCGACCTCCAACAAGCCAATGCATCCAAGGCCTATGACCACGTCAGCAGGCCCATTGTTTTACATCGGCCCGGTGATAACTTACTTGTGAATCTCCTTCATGATGATTCCTCCATTGACATGGCCGTTCAAAGGACCCAGGTATGCCTTACCTGGAGCATCGAAAGCATCCATCGAAGAGCATAGATATACCCAGCCGTGCTGGGTTCTGGCTTCATCGTTCATTATAAGATCGCGCTACCATCGTCATAAACTCTGTATACTCGACAGAAACATATGACTACTTACAGCATAGTACCTGAACTGGCCGTCTTCACGCGACCAACTCATGATGTGGAGGATGTCCTTTTCGGAGTGGATAGAGGAGGAGCTGAAGTGTTAGTGAAGAAGGCGACATACTGTTGACCCATTTACCTACGCTGCTATAAGCACAAACCAGGGTGCCCACGATACAGACCCAATGGGTGCCTTGGCATCTTTCTTATGGTTTGCATCAGTGGGAAAGATGACAGAGATGAAGCGAAGCTCTGATCTGAACCAGGGCTTCTGTTTGTTCCTTGGGACGGTTTGACCATCTGCAACGGCGTACGTCTGTAGGATTATATTTGGATCCTCTGCATACCGTTAGCACCAATTCTTCCTGACCAGAAGACTTCACTTACCCCAAAACTGGGTCATCAGCTCATTGTACGTGTTGTGCTTTCTAAAGGCTTTATCAGCTTTAAGGCGTCTGCCCCAATAATCGACGAAGTCGTCGTCGAGCTGTTCAGGCGTGGCGGGCGTGTCCTCATCGGGATACGGCTCTTTTGTCCGAGGTTTTACCCCACGAATGAACTTTCGATACCAGAGTTTCTGGTTGATATCTTCATAGTTCCCAATTTTAGAACCAGTCATTGTGTCTAGCACAAATGATGGAACTGATAATTGCGGTAGACTGGAGGTGTAGCAAGTAGCACTTGATGATTTATGCCGGAAATTTGAAGCTCAGGAGGTATGTCGGCGGAACAAGTCAAAAGACCGCGAGAGGCCAAGCGCTTTTGTGAAACAGCTGATACACTGCAAGCAAACTCATTAAGCCTCATCACATCATATCTCCCTCTGACGGCCACTACAGGCAGCGATGCAAATGTGCCGTGCATTGAGTGTCTCTAGTTTGGGGTTCAGCATGCGGATGCCCTCTGAAGCGAACTTTTGTAACCAGTGGTATGCGCCCGATTAGAAAATGTGCTTTTTGTGGCTTGATAGGAAGAAGCTGAATTACATTTCCATCAGACATGGAGGCTGGGCTGGGCCTATTCATTCGCTTGTAGTTTATGATGTATCGCCAAACCATCGGCAATACCCCGCACACAGAAGACCCTTGACTAGACCCTCCCCAAATCCGCCAAGGCCTGTGACGACGTAAGCCTCTATCTTGCACTATCATTCCTCGACGAGCATCTGATTTGTCAAGATAGGTGATGGCATGCTGAGACATGCCGGGTTCAACAGCTGTTCCTCAACACGAGCTCATGCGGTGAGAGAATGTGCAGCGGGCCTCAACGGCTGTTCAATCTCAGCCAGCTCCAGAGCGGCCAGACTTGAAAATCTGGAACAAACATATGCATGGTGTATCATATAGATCTCGGAACACCGTCTTCGGCGGAATACAAGCATGATTTTCATAGTATTCGAGCATGCCCAGAAGAAAAAGCAAACCACCCCCCCCTGGAAGTGCTATACGTTTCCCAAGTTAACTTGGCCCTCTCACGTATTCCTCCCACATTATCATCACTTTAGCAATTCTTAACCAATATGTCTGGACTCGAAAGACTCGACAAGTTTCATCCTCCTGCTTTCTTGAATGACTTTGAGGGTGAACAGCTTGAAAAATGGTCCAAGACTGTTGATGGCTGGTTCGGTGACGAGATAGCAGGCAGACTCACGGGGAGGAAGATTCTTACTCAGTTCTTCAACCCCCTTCACTTTGCCTACGACTCGTCTCTACCTCCTGTACCCATCACCTGGGTTGGCTTCCCTCTGAATGCAAGTTCTTCTATCAGCCTTCAATACACTCGTCTAATTGGTTATCAGGTCAGAATCAAGCAGCCTACGGATGATGCTCGCTGGGCATTCGCAGAGGATCCGGAGAACCAGCGAGCTCCCCCAGGACGCTTGGAGCCTGAGATCCTGAAGTTCCATAGGAAGAATGAACAGACGGGAGAGGATGAAGTTGTCGCGATGTCTCAACAAAGGCAGGATCGTTGGGTGATGGATGAATATCTTGAATGGTCTACCAAAAGGGTTGATGGAGATGTGAAAATTGTGAGCTTCACTTGCGAAGGTCCCGAGGTATGTCGTAGTCAATTCTTCTTTACCCGGACGACTGTTGTATTGACTCATAACCAGTATTGGGAAGAGCTGGCCAAGTATAACCCCATTCTGACTGAAACCCCTATTGAGAACCCAGCAACCCAAGAGCATGAGAGGAACAACAAGATCCTCGACATATACAAGAAGTTGAACCCCGATTTCGCGAACGAGATCAAGGGTGATCATCTAGTGGACGACAAAGGCAAATACAACATCTACAACAGGTGGAATGGTCACACCAACACTGGTACGATTGCCCATCTCATCCAAATCAACAACAGTCTCAGTGCTGAGATTGATATCGCTGCTCAAGCCACTGTTACCAGAACCGATTTGGTGTACGGTGAGCCTATTACCAACATGATTACCCTTTGCGGTGATGGATCTGCCTACGGTAACCCGGGCAGGAATTCTGACCCGACGGTAAGGCACTCTGCTGTCCGTTGGAAACTATTCGAACTAACGATTTGTAGATTGGTGCCGCAGTCAACGAAGTTTGTCGTCTTGCTCGCGATAGAGTGTGTCCTTTCCCGGTTACAATCTCTGTCAAAGACCCTGTCGCTCTGTACATGTACGACGCAGATTTTTCGTCCTTCCTATTAGATCGCACTGGCAAGCGAAGAGGGAACATTCGAAATATGGTCCCAGTCCCCGAGGGCGTCTTTGACTGGTGTGATCGTGGTGATATTGCCAAGAACATGGGCCTTCATCTCCGCGTATCTATCCCCAAAGGCCTCAAGACTGATGATAATAGCCGCGACCTTAACCTGAGCGATCTTTTTGATCAGAATAACGGCGGTCGCTACGTGCACTATGGGAGCCAATTTGCCGATTACATCTTCATGAGCGTTTCTGGCATTGTTGGTCCAAAGCCTCCACAGCCTCAGGATGCCCTAGAAGCGTGGCCCGGAAAACCTCAGCCTGCACTTACTTACACTGAGCCGTACCTACAGAAGCCTTTTGTTGAGCCCAAGGTTTTGGGAACCCCTGATGTCCATAAGATGGGAGAAGTCAATGCAGTTGTCACAACTTTTGATCGCAAGGCGATTCACCTGAGGGTAGAAGCAAAGGAAGGACCGTCAGACTACATGGGTATGCCAGAGCCTGGTCCTCCTAACGGACCGGACTACCAATCCATCACTCCGAAGGTCACCTA
The DNA here is from genome assembly GCF_030913485.1 of Colletotrichum godetiae. NCBI lineage: Eukaryota > Fungi > Ascomycota > Sordariomycetes > Glomerellales > Glomerellaceae > Colletotrichum > Colletotrichum godetiae. Next base: position 446,223 of record NW_026851266.1, read on the forward strand.
TTGAAATAGTAGGGAGGATGCTGAGGGAAATTGTCAATCAAAGACTATAATTGCACCAAGCACCGAATCCCCAAGGTTGATTTTCAATATGCTTCCATTATTCTCCTTAAATGGCCTCTGGTAGAACCTTAAGATGAACAGTCTAAAGTTCAAAGTGGCTCACTACGGTCCATGAATCTCTCACCTGGAGACCCTCTATTCCCCATCACATGGACAATTTTCAACAAGGAGATTTGCTATATATCGATGCGAAAATAATCTATCCAGGGTTGAATCCACAGCTGGTGTGGCTGCCGGTCTCTTGTATGGAATTTTGGGAAGGAGGCTTGGCTCATTCTGATCTGACAGTAGGTAGTCTGCAGGTACCGGAGCTCTATCGAAATGTTTCGTAACGTGAGGAGTGGCACTTGTAGATCAGTGTCTCTGGCGGTCTCCCAAATGTTAGACGGTTGGATAAAGTAGGGTGAGAAACAAGCTATGGCGGAAGGGTGATCAGTGGCGCCTCTGCATTCAGCCAGGAAGAAAAGATGTGTAGAAGCGCAATTGGATGAAGGTCTGGCGTCCGGACAGGAGCGGTTGCACCGTAAACTTGTGTACGCTTGCACAACATCAGAGGCTGAGGCACCTTGAGCTTGGTACCATCTCGTCCCAGGTATCCATTGACTTTATGTCAGACCTCTGCCATCCCAACAGTTGGATGTCAGACTTTGAGAAAGCTGAGGATTCAAGTCGAGTGGAAGTGTAGTTCTCTTTGGCTGTATTGGCAACGTTTTAGTTTGCCGTCACCCGATGCATCTGTATACTGGAAATTAAAGCGAATTGCGTGATCGCTATGAATCTTATCTTGGTCGTATCATGTCCGACGGACGCAGCGCGGGCACTCGACCGAAAGGATGACATTGATGCGGAGAGCGAGGTTGTTGCTCGGTGAAAGATTGGGAGCATGGGGGTTACGGTATCTGACCGTGGTCGGACCAGCCCCATTGCGGCTATCGGTAAGGTATTTGATTGGTACATGATTTCATCAGATATTGGGTCGGAGAAGATTTCGGAGTCGGTGGATTGGCCAATGACATGTTGTGCTGATGAGCATTGGGCGGTGGGATTGAGAAGAAATGGACAAGGAATGTGGGAGAGCTGAGTCGCTGACTGAACATCAAATTCGTTCCAGGCCTGGCCTGTTCATCCGCTCTCATTCATGATTCACGCCCATATCCAAGGCGGTCGCTGGAAGTCGAAGTGGCTTACATGATCCACGACGGGAACTTGGGAAAGGGCCAAGTTTAGTCATATTGAAAGAGTGACAGAATTACGGAGACTTGGGAGGCGAACGGCGTTAAGTTGACAAAACATGGGGAAAGGCGTTAGGTTTTAACTCAAGTGCCGAAGGTGGGAGGATACCCTTTGGGCTTCACCCATGATGATGCTGCAGCAGGTCCCGTATTGAAAGCTGTAAATGGGCACGAATGGGTACGAATGGGAACGGATGGACACAAAGGGGGCGTTCTCGAAGGGTCAAAAATGAGGTGCTTGAGAACCCCGTGGGCTGAGAAAATGACGCCATCGCAGGCTCGCGTTAGCTCATCCAGATTGGGGAGATTGGCAGCCAGGATGGCGACATTCCAGCCGGCCTTAACCTCATCGTCGGTACTCGGGCGTGTCGGGGCGGCCTAGGAGCTGTTGTTGTCTGGGTCCCTACGCAGTAGGGATGCCTTTCTGATCTCAAAGTTCTCTCCTTGGAGGGCTCATGTTTGTAACTTCGTACCTGTGCTTCGTGAACAGAGCTGGACCCACAGAAAAATGACGAGCTTGAACTTCGAGGTGTGTCGTAAGTTTTATGCCTGACATTGGGCAATGAAATCAGAAATTTCAGTCAAGAATTTCAGGAGAGCGGGTATCCGGTTTCTAATCACCTCGGTTGAGACACAGCCTGGATGTCTTTGTTATTGACCTGTTGGCTAAGAGAAAGTGAAAATTCTACTCTTGGATCCAGGTTGACTGATTCAAGGAGACCCAGCGGATGACGAGAGAGAAACTGCACAAGACGTGGCCGCGATGAGCTAATCTGGGTCCAATGGGACGGGACTGGGCAGAATTGGCAAAATAGAGGGGAAAAAATGAAGAGCAGGTGACTGTATCGTGGAGCGTGTTAGTGCCTGGTTGCGCATGTTGTTAGGTAAGCCTGACGTGTAGGCGAGGCCGACCTATCTTGTGTGAATTGTGCACCTCGTGATTTCTTCACCCACAACACATAGGTAGATACGGTACCTACTCCGTACATGAAGAGGCTGAATAGAGTCTTTAACGATGCAACCACCACATTGAGCCTCAATCGGTAGGTTTGAAGATGAAACTGGGGAAATCGTGACAGATGACAGACGGGAGAATAATAGTCGATTTGTGCCACACCAAATTGTAGTGAACGGATACTTAGGTACTATACCACACTTGTCTACTCCGTACCTAAGGACCTTTAGTATTTTGGAGTGTGGATCTTGCTAGCACACTTGAGGGAGGTGCATCGCGGGGTGCAAGGTATTCGATTCGTAGATGCCCTTTTTGGCGTCCTCGCTTGTCGGCGTGGCCTCCTGCCCTCCCAGTGCCTCCCCGCAATCTAATCAGTCGGCTATCGGAGAAAGGTGCAGCGAGACCCGTCCGCTGCCGCCTTCCCACCACAGCGACAACCGTGAGCCAGAGAAGGCGGCCAATCATTTGGGAGAGAAAGTGGACACCCGAGAGGTAGCGAGCACGTCTTAGTGGGTCTGGACCCCTGGGAACCGCTGTCGACAAGTGGAACCTCTGGGGGGCCACCAGTCGCCTAGGCTCAAGTTGCTCAACCGCCGCTGATAATCCCAGTGATAACGCCATTTTCGCCCCAAAGCACTCAAACCCACCTCTTTGGTGCTGGCTCCGTCTACGGCTTGCCCACCTGCCACTGCCCATCCTCAGCTCAGCAGCACCAGCAGCAAAACTCCCAAAGCCTACGAATAACAATCACTATCATACGGATAGAGATAGCGAGAAAGAGAAGAGAATCAGCCCTTTTCCTTCCACCAGCGCGCCGCTTTCGAATCAACCGTCGTTAAGTACACACCGATCCCTTCCCACTACGACCATTCGCACCTATACCTCTCTATCCAGCCTCGGACGAACCCAGACCACACTCTCCCATACCTCACACACTACTTCAATCACGACACCGACACCATCAAAGGCGACGACGGCGCACTGCGACCACGATACTTTCCTCCCTCGTTCACCTCCGCCTCGTCTGAACCTTGTCGCACACCCTTAACTACTAGCGATCGGGCAATCCCTCTGTCCCTCCGCGCCGTCAAACCCGTCGCAGTCAGCAGGCCAAGGACGAGAACAGAAGAAGAAAGCATCCAGACGACTTCCACAAAACACAGACCACAACCACCCCCGGCCGACGAATCACCAGGGGCTCAACCTCCTGCCAAACCTGCCTCGAGTCTCAACACAAACGCCCGCGCGCGACGTCGACAAACTGCACTGGAATTGCGTGCCCTAGGTATACCAATTCCATCCACAACCATACCCCTCAGAACCAGTCGGAATCCGTTCCTGTAGATCGTCCGGGGCTCCCATCTTGGGCAGCTGCTCAGAAATACCTATCCGTACTCCGTACTGCGTATACCCAGACACCCCATACTCCGTCTACCAAAAAAGTTACACGCCAATCCTCTTCCAGTACCTGTTACGCCAGGTCTCTCACAAGTTCCTACCCGAAATCGACCTTCCCCTGGCTCGCACGCCATCGCCAGGTCCTCTCACCTCACCAACACCCAAAACGCCCATCGGCCACGACTGTCACTCCCCCGTGTCACTGTACAACGTCCCGCCCTTGGCCTCTGTCTGCCCTTGGGTATCGCTCCCCTCGTCGCCGCCTCTCGCTCGTTTGCTTTGTAGGCTGTGTCCCTCGTTGTACACCTCCCCTACCGCCGGCGACACCAACAACCCAAGCGAACAGTTTCCGTCTCGCCCCGGATGATTTGACACCATTCACCCCAACTGTTCTGTGCTCTGCTTCCATTGCTTGCTGAAACATATTGCGGCCATGGACCTCGCAAGCACGTCAACCGTCCCGGATCCCCGGAGCCTGAACCTAAACTTGAACATGGGCCTCGACCTCAACCTCGACACCAATAACTCGTCGTCCAGTCACCGCCATGACGAGCTCGCCTCGACTTCTCCTTCCTCTGATTACTTCAAGAACACACCGACTTTCACCGCTACCGCTGACGTAAACTCCACACCAGTCTCCCACCACAATCACACACCTGCTCCCAACGCCGCTTCCGCCGCCAACGATGTGACTACTGCGAACCATCCATCTAGAGACAACTGTGACAGACGAAGACCTGACGAAGGAGAAGTCTCAAAGTTCCCCGCGAATATGCCCACCCAACTCGTCGGCCAGACAGTTACGCCTTTCCTCCGAGAACATATCCCCGGCATCTACGCTCCCATCGGAAAGCCAGATGTCCAAAACGAAAACAACTCGCTCATCCAGAAGCGAGACCCTACCAACAGCAAGTTCTGCTATCGTCACCGCCCCGACGCAAAGTGTCGTCGCGCGGCTGATGAGTCCAAGATGGTCTTGATCCAAAGTGTAAGCCCGTCTTGTGTTGATGCCCACAGGGCCTATCGACTGCGTGCTGACACGTCTGGCGCACAGGAACTCGATAAGCTGCCTTCTGCCGATCAACAAGCCATCACACACGTGTGGTCCCTCTTCTCCGCCGCCCCCGCCAAGCACCGCGACCTGATGCTCCAGGGTATCATCACCCAGTGCTGCTTCCCTCAACTATCCACCGTCTCCCGCGAAGTACACGAACAGCTCAAGATCGACTTCATGGCTGCGCTCCCGACTGAGATCTCATACAAGGTTCTCGGCTACCTCGACACCGTCTCCCTCTGCAAGGCTGCCCAGGTCAGCCGAAGGTGGCGGGACCTTGCTGACGACGACGTTGTCTGGCACCGCATGTGCGAGCAACACATCGATCGCAAGTGTACGAAGTGCGGCTTCGGCCTTCCTCTCCTGGAGCGCAAGAGGCTGCGAGACTGGAACAAGCAAAAGGAGCTCGCCGAAGCTAGGAGCCTACAGCAGGGTGCCGTCGTTGAAGAGGTTGAACAGGTTGAGGAGGCCCCGGTAGCATCGTCGCCCAACATGAATAAGAAGCGTGAACTGGTTGTTCTCGACGACAGCCGAAAGCGTGCTTGCCTGAGCGACCCGGGTGAGCCCATGGCACCAAAGACGGGAGGGGAGAAAGAGAGAGAACGTCTCATTCGGCCGTGGAAGAGTGTCTACCGTGACCGTTTCAGGGTTGGCTTCAACTGGAAGTATGGTCGATGCCACATCAAGACCTTCAAGGGACACGACAACGGTGTGACTTGCTTGCAGTTCGACGATGAGATTCTTGCCACAGGGTCCTACGACGCCAAGATCAAGATTTGGAATATTGAGACAGGAGAGGAGATCCGCACTCTGAGCGGACATACCATGGGTATCCGCACCCTCAAGTTCGTCGGCAACAAGCTCTTCAGTGGCAGCTTAGATCACACGGTCAAGGTGTGGAACTGGCAGACGGGCGACTGCATCAGCACACTCCGTGGCCACAGCGAAGGTGTCATCACGGTTGACTTTGATGGAAAGTACCTTGCATCGGGGTCCATTGATAAGTCGATCAAGATTTTCAACTTTGACAGCAAGGAAACATTCTGCCTCCGTGGCCACGAGGACTGGGTCAACCATGTTCGCTTGGACGCCGGATCGCAGACGCTCTTCTCAGCCTCGGATGACTGCACTGTCCGATTGTGGGATCTGCGGAACAAGACATGCATCAAGACCTTTGAGGGCCACATGGGCCAGGTGCAACAGATTCTGTTGATGCCGGAGGACTTTGAGCCCGATGAAGAGGCACTCGCTGGTGATGGCGCCGACAATGTGTCAGTTCACAGCGGCAGCGGCCGAAGCACGACTCCGACGGCGTTTGCCAACGTGGCGTCGATTCTCGGCTCCTCCTTTGGCGGAGCAGAAGCGAGTTCCCCACCGGCGGACGACCGGACGTCGTTTGGGTGTGCCTTCAACTCGGACCCTACCCGGCAGCTGCCGCCCCGCTATATGCTCACCGCCGGTCTCGACAACACGGTCAAGGTGTGGAACGTCCACACGGGCAAATGCCTCCGCACCATGTTTGGTCACGTCGAAGGCATCTGGGGCCTCGTCGGCGATACTCTGCGAATTGTCACGGGCGCCAATGACTCCATGGTCAAGGTCTGGGAGCCTAAGAGCGGCAAGTGTGAGCGGACATTCACCGGTCACTCTGGCCCCGTCACCTGCGTGGGCTTGACCGACAGCCGCATGGCCAGCGGAAGTGAGGACGGCGAAGTGCGCCTGTACAGCTTTGAGGCAGATGCACCTCTCCTCGAGGAATGTGGTACTCCCGCGTAATAGGATGGCGATGGACAGTTTTATGTTTTGTTTTGGGTTTCCCTTCCTCCTTGCAAAAGGATTACATTGTTTCAGGCGGGAGTTTTGCGAGACGATTCCCCAACGGCGATTTATGAGAGACGGACACTGTTGCACAATGAAGAAGCGATTTCGTTGTAGCTCATCTCTTCTTGTTCAGATTATTTTAGATGTCCTCGTGGACCACAGGGACTGGGACTGGTACTGGGACGGGGAAGAAGCCCGATCATATGGATGGCGTTTCAGGGTTAATTTTTGTTTTGCTCAACTTACCCGATAGGAAAACCAAAAAAGGGAATTGGGTTGGGAAGCATAGGAGGGAAAAAATCTAGCGGCTCACTTGTACCAGGATGGGATACATCATGAGCCCTCATTTTAATCTACTACAAAATTTACGAGTCGTACCATTGGTTTTCACATGCTTTTGTCGCACACGCCCACGTAGTGTGGTGGTGGACTTGGTGGTTGCTCGTCAGCCTCACCCGCTTCCGACTTTCTTCTGATACTGGCGCCACAAATCAACACCAGCACCAGTACCAGGTTCAAGCTAGTTTCCCGTCCCTCCACCAGCCTTCATCAGGTGACACCGTGACGGCCGTGAGGTGGTGCCTGACGTGACTAAGCTTTGGCTACTCAAGGGTGGCTCACGCACTTTTCTTGCGGGCTATCCTGAGTGAGGGCTGTCCGGAATGTGGGTGAATGAGGTAAGTTGAAATGTGATAATGATAGTGAGACTGACCAAAGTACAGCTGTGTAAGTCACACAAGAGAGTGAACCTCCATGAGATACAGGAGTGAAGGACGGAAGGGAGTGAATGAGTGAGTGAGTGACAGAGCAAGGCCAGGACCAGCGTCCGAACCTCGGCAACTTCTCGCGAATGAGTCTGGCCAGTCGGAAGGGCGGAAGTAGCCGGCTCCCCCAGGTCCCCACATTCCAACTTCCAGTTCCGCACTTCCTTGCAGCAGCTGGCAGTGAGTCGCCTGTTCCCCCGCAAAATCACAAGCTCGGCTTGGGGTCGGCAAAGCTGCGAGATGGCCCCAATTCTCTCCCCTTTCGGTGTGTGTCCCTCACGGAGTACCTACTTTACGGAGTAAGGTACTCTGCCGCAGCATGCCGCACGCTGGAACTGGAACTGGAACTGAGGTGGAACGGTGTTAACTGCCGCTACGTCACTTTTGGGTGTGGAGTGTTATGTCACAGGCCGAGGAATCGTCAAGAACGAAGAACGAAGAGACATCAGCAATGAGAAGAGCTACACATGATCACAACAATACCAGGCTTGAGGTACGCAACTCAGCTCCCTTGGTCCAGCACAACGCTCTACCGGATGGATGCCAATTGGAGACTGATGCTCACCAACAATACCAGCAAAATGAAGAGAAGTCTACGCTTGCGGTCTCCAATATGCCAATCACACCCCACCAAGCCTCCGTTCCGCCGAATCGGGATGGTCTGTCGCAGCGCAACCCGCTACAGAGTCACAGACGTCTGAAGATTTCAATGGTTTGAGCCACTCAGACATCAGTCCCGTGCTGCCATCTCTCTCTCTCTCCCTCTTCTCTCTTCTGCAGTCTATTTTCCTTCAGCATAGAAGGCATAGAAGTCTATCCGTACACGCCCCCCTTCCCCCTCATGCGCCCGGTTTACCGAAACCCCTGGCGCTGGTGTGTCCCGTCCTAGGCTTAAAGCTGATTTCTATTTGGCTGGCCTCGTCGTGCCGCGGGTGAAAGGGGGATGGAGAAGACCGTCTCCTCATATGCTTTTCTTGTCTAGCTCATCAGACTTTCACCAGTCCCCGTTACCCTTGCGTATGTCACACTCATACACTCATACCTAGGTACTCTCTCTCCCCAAGACAAGACCAAGACCGCCTTACACGCCTGTGCTCGGGACGAAACATCGAGTCATCTGCTTATCCTGTCCAGATTCTACCTATTCTGGCTTGTGCGGCGTGCCTTGAACATTGACCACCCCCCTCCCCTCCTCCTGTGCCCTCTCCATCTGCTACCTAGTCAGTAGTCAGTCCCGTATGCGCCACCTTTTATATACATGATTGCCCGCTCTGCCGTGGCTTCTGTCATCGGCGCCGAGGATGTTTGGCTTTGCCTTTGTAGGTCCCTGGCAGCGACTTGTTCCGAATCTTCTTCTTATTCTATTCCGACTTCTTCCCATGCCTGCTTCTTCTCCCTTGTGACTTTCATGATACCCTGCTCCTCCTCTTATTTACTGTGACGCATCTCGCATCCCATCTGTACTCTAGACCAACAACACCACTGCTCGCTTTCTTCTCTGTCGGTTCCGGCGCAAGACTTGCTGTCTCTTCCCCCCTCTCCTCTCCTCCCCTTCTCTACCAATACCATATACCCTCTACATCGTGCGTCATGGCGTCAAAGGTAAAACAAGACGGCAAGGCGCCGACCTCGGCGGCCGTGAACCTCATGGGTATGTTCACCTTTTCTCGCAAGACCGGCGCGGCACATAGGCATCGTCACTAACACGACCAACAGCCGGAGGTGGTGCAGGTATGATGGAGGCATTGGCATGTCATCCCCTCGGTAAGGATCCCTCCTTTCCCTGCAGAACTAAGACTTCCCTCCCGCTGCGCGCGCGCATATGCATGCGCAAGCACAAACACTTACCCGAACCTCTTGCGAGGAACAAAGTCAATTGACATGGAACGAAACCCACAGATACGATCAAGGTCCGAATGCAGCTGTCGCGACGCGCGAGGCAGCCCGGCGCACCCAAGCGCGGCTTCATCAAGACTGGTGTTGAGATTGTCAAAAAGGAGACGCCTTTGGGTCTATACAAGGGTCTCGGTGCCGTCTTGACGGGTATCGTGCCCAAGATGGCCATCCGCTTCACGAGTTTCGAGGGTTACAAGAATGCTTTGGCGGATAAGAACACGGGGATCGTCAGTGGACAGGCAACATTCATGGGTGAGTCATTCCAGAAAGAAGGCTACCATTTCTTTTAGCATACCAGGTGAGACTAACCTTTGATCTCGTGTTTGAACAGCCGGTCTCGCTGCAGGTGTCACGGAAGCCGTCGCCGTCGTAACGCCAATGGAGGTCATCAAGATTCGTCTCCAGGCGCAACACCACAGCATGGCCGACCCCCTCGACATCCCAAAGTACCGCAACGCCGCGCACGCGCTCTACACGGTCGTCAAAGAGGAGGGTTTCGGCGCGCTGTACCGCGGCGTGTCGCTGACGGCTCTGCGACAGGGCAGCAACCAGGCCGTCAACTTCACAGCCTACTCGTACTTCAAGGAGGCCCTCAAGAAGTACCAGCCCGAGTTTGAGAAGACGACGCTGCCGGGTTACCAGACGACGTTGATTGGACTCGTCAGTGGCGCCATGGGCCCGTTGAGTAATGCGCCGATTGATACCATCAAGACGAGGTTGCAAAAGACGCCGGCTGAGTACGGGGTTAGCGCGTGGAGTCGTATCACCAAGATTTCGGCCGACATGTTCAAGTATGTGGATGTTTCCGTTTCCTTTCCGTTACAGATTGGCGTCTAGGTGAAATCAGTACTGATTCTGTCAATAGACAAGAAGGATTCCACGCCTTCTACAAGGGCATCACGCCGCGTATCATGCGAGTTGCGCCCGGCCAGGCTGTGACGTTCACCGTCTACGAATTCCTCAAGGAGAAGCTGGAGAAGGGCAACATTGCCTTTTCTGGGGCCGGTTACGAGGAGTAAATTGTACGATCGTCACGGTCGTGATACATTGTACTTGTCCATGACGAAGTCAGAGGAGGGGTGTTTGAGATACCAGCGTCTTATCTGCGTTCTGTCAAGGGGTGGTGGCTCTATGATTCTGAAAAGACAAGGATACGCAACATAGAAGACTGGCAAACGTGCAAGTTGTAGATATGCAAAGGAGCACAATGTTCATAGAAGGCACTGCACTGCGAATGAAATATTGTCTATCATTCACCCGATCTACGGGCCTAGGATATGAATTGCTTCCCACGCGTTGAATTCCAACGTTTTCTTTCACTAGTCCGCCGTGACGCCGGTGTTATTCGTCTACCGACCGGGTCTCTTGGGTCTGCTAAAGTTTTGTCGAACCGTCACCTTGGGGTGTAGCTCCGAGAGAACCGTGTCCTCGGTGATCTCGCTTGGGTCCTCAACCTCGAGCTTCTTATCGAGCGTCAATCCTGCCTCGCTGGATGCGACATCGAGGACAGCACGCTTCATGAGAGGGTAGAGCATGCGGTTCTTGATGGACCTGTTGCCAGCGTTAACAGGGCAGGTGTAGATAAAGAGTAGGGGGCTCGACTCGGCGCCGTTGTGGGTATGGTTGAATCGGTAAAAGGTGAAGCGCGGCTCGGTGGAGGAAATGGTTTGTGTGAGCTCGGTAATGGAGGAGGGGCTTTCGCTAGAGGGAACGAGCTCAACGGATTCCTTTTCGGGGTTGATTTTCTGTTTACAGGCAGTCAGTCAGTCGATCCGCCAACGAGGCTACAGTAGGGAGAAGCGGCATGGTGTTTCAGACGTACCAGCATCACCAATGTCTTTCCACTGTCCGGTGACAGCCCTTTGAGTGCGGCGAGTGCATCTTCGGCAATGGGCATGGCCAGGGTCTTGCTAAGGTGGATCTCCCTAGTTCCCGTGCCAGTGCTGGCCTCCTGCTCGGCCTGCTTGACGGCGCCGAGGCTGCGCTCCTCCTCTGTCAGAGGAGCCTCGAGCTCGGTGTGAGCATCATGTTTAGCGAAGCCTTTGGCCGATAGCTCCTCTGCCATAGTGGCAAATATGGATTCGCGGAAGTGTTCGGAGCCAAGCTTTCGGACTAGGGTCAGGCGGGTGGACGCGAAGAGCATCTTCTGGCGGACCTTGGCCGAGTCTGGGACGTAGCTCACGGCTGCGAAATGCGGTGCGGTATCATAGCGGCGGAGAATGACATAAAGGGCCTCGTTGGGCTTGAGATGAGGCTGGAGGGAAGCGAGGTTGTCGTCGAACGAGGCGGTGGGGGAAGCCTTCTCGAGGAATTGAATGGGCTTAAGGGTCTCGGCTTCGATGGTGATGAGGAGTCCGAAGTGGCTGTCTGTGGACAGAAGAGTATTAAATTGGGAGACAAGTTCCTCGGAGGCTGCCGAGGATTAGCTCTTGGGATCAGGAGTATTTCGTCAAGAGTTGTGCAGTCAATACGAACCCGAGATGCCTGACTGCATCTTGGCGGTTAAGGACCAAGGTGCGTCTGGAGGAGTGCGTATATAATTGGACTTTCAGGTTGTAGCGGAGGACCGAAGAAGGTGATGGAGTATATTTACACCTATGTAGGAAAGCTGGAGGCCGAGGCGGATGCGGTGAGAAGCGGAGCGTGTGGTGGTGAGGTGGTGTTTGAAGCTCGAGATGCGGCGCCGCTACGTCAGCTGGCGAGTGGACCCGGACGACGGGGATGGCGGTCGTGGAGGGGTACCTTAGGAGCAGTTGCTGGGACAGTGGACCAGGAAGCTGCCCACCTACTTTGGCGGGCCTCCGCCCAAGCCCGTCTTATGTCAGCATTTCACGAATAGATAGATCTATCGCCATCTTATCTTATCGCTTCCTCGTCTCTCCTGTCACCACGAATCGGCATCAAGACAACATGGCATCACATCGGATCTGGTTTCAATTGATTCAACGTTTCACAATCATCCTCGAGTCTCATTCCATACTATATTGAGTTTTCTCCGCGACTTTCAGCTATCTTTACGCGATGCGGCTCCAATAGACATGCCCTACGTACGCAGCCGTGATGGCAACAGAGTACGGCGCAATCGTCCGAGCAGCCTGGATCCAAGCTGTTCGGCGTATGACTCTGTCCGACTCAGTATGCGAAGCCTTGTCATTTATCGTCGGGAACGCCTTGCCTTTAGGCACTTCTTTCCCAAGAAACTCGCAAAGAGGCTCCCACCCATCCTCGCCGACGCGATACACCAAGAGTCTCTCGGGCGCTACATGAGCCTTGATGCGCTCTGAATGCTCTCGGAAGACTTCCGGCGCTCGGCGATGCAGCTCCTCGATCGTACGAGCACCACCAAAGAAACCGCTGAGAGTCTTCTGCATTGCGAATCCAGCCCTGTTGCCAATCACTATACCTACACCCTTGAGAAACAAGTCGACCCATGGTCCGAACAGCGGTTGGATGACTTGGCTATCGAAGCTCGGAAACCACTTATCAAAGTCGCGTTCCGTGAGAATGATCTTGGCTTCGGGATAGGCATCAATCAGCTGCAGTGCCCAAAAGCACGACAGGTCCGTCACCGCGTCGTACGGCCCAAAGAGTTCATCCCAGTCTTCTCGACTGAATGGCGTAGGAGCAGACTGGCCCTTCGCGTTGACTTCAGGCCAAGTTGTAATGGCGGCTCGCTCGAAGAATGCCCAGTGCGTTGGTTTCGTCCGGGAATTCAGACCGTGAAAGACGTGCTTGAAGCCAAGTTCAGAGAGGGCGGCTGCGAGTGAGTACGTGCCTGTGCGAAGCATGCCGACGGCGAAGACCTTGGGAGGCCCAGCATCTCGAGCTTTCTCTTCGGGGGTGGCCATGGAGGCGTTTTATTGATATAATGCGAGTAAGCGGAGTTAACGACTTCGCACTCAACGGCAAGAATTCGAGATCCCCTTGATTCCGGGTGAAGTTGCCCGAGGGGCAGCAGGCCTCGGAGTTCTGGGTAGGGCAGACCGTGAAGCTTATAACCCCCCCCCCCCCCCCCCCCCCCCCCCGGTACTCCCTCGTCAGCACTAAGGACGCCACGAAGCATTTGGATGGCGAGAATGACAGAGCCCCCACCACTCCGATATCCTTGGCTACGATTCAACTGGTTCGGTACCCGTCGTGTACTTCAGAGGATGCACTTCTTTTTACGTGAGACCGCTCTTTTATCTTCGTGATGGTTCCGTGTCGAAGCTTTCACCAATGACCATGTTTGCAGCATCAGGTGACTAGCTGCTTTCTGCTGCGCAAAAGCAATTCGCGATACTTCTCCAAGCTCTTTCCCATGATATTGATGAAAGGCCATTGGGTGTTGCTTTTGAAAAAATGTGCCCATATTCTCAAAACCGCCAGGCTCAGTGAGGCAGGATCTCGATCTGTTGATGTGTCGGGCTCATCATCTTCAAAATCGACAACATCGTACGCCTCTTCGACAATGCATCGGACCCAGTGCAGGATCCTATCTTCGCTGTCTGTTGCTCGCATGTCAGCACACAGATCTGAAGACAACAGCATAAACAAATGCGGGCCAGCTTACCACTAAGAGGCGTCGTCGCAACAGATTCAGTCAATGACGAGAGCCATTTACTGAGAAGAACGGCACACTCAAGTCCTGAAAGCGAATGCCGAACGCTCCAGAAGAATGCTTGGCTCCGCGCGACACGGTCAACTCCCAGTCGCACAGGGATGCTGAGCATATGAGCAGTATACAACAGGGCGGTGATGACGCCACCACTTCTTTCCACGGCAGGAGACCGGCTGATGGCCTTGGCGATTCGCACGGGGTCTCGAGATTCGAGGAGTCGGTATGGTCCAAGGTGAAGATAAATGCGCACGTATGCGAGGCCGAGCAGAGAACTGGATGTGAAGGGGATGGGTCCGTTCTCGTTATTGGGATCAAGGCTGGATTCGGGGGCTTGCTGCCATCCTGCAGTCCACGAGCGTAGGCCTCGTCTGTATCGGGAAGTTAGTATCACGTCACGAATTAAGCGGTAAGATGGGCAGGTGGACGAACTCGAGCTTGTCAACCTCCTCGCTAGGAAGAGACGCTGAATGGTCCATGACGGGGAGGGACAAATCGCGGACAATATAGATCCTCTGGAGGAGCCCATGCAAGAGGATGTAGTTACCCAGTGGTGTTGGAATAGGGTCAACAGGAGCGGTGCCGTCTGTGTTCCTCAGGAGCAAGGAAAGAGCGTCTTGGAAATACAGTTGTTGCTTCTCAGTCTCCCGGCGCGCCGTCTGCCATTGATACGCCGACTGCGCTTTCCACTCTCCAGTCGAGCAAGGGAGTCGAAGGCCAACCTCGTTGCTACGTAGCACAGGATACACGTTATATGCGATGCTGTGAGTGTGCATAAAGGAAAAAGCAATGAGTTTGGCTCGGCGCGTCGACTCCTGTCGCACCCACGCCTGCCAGGCGGCTTGCGGAGTGGTCTGGTCGGCAGGAAGTTGAGGAACATCCTCATCGAAAAGACCAACTTCTCGAAGAATCTGTGCCAATAACGCCTGTAGAGCGAATGCTTCCTGCACGAGTGACACTTTGGGTTCCCAAGTGGCGTAGCCCATGAGGGCAATCAGGGCTCGAACTGTCTCTATTGGTTCCCATGGACCCCAGTCCCTCTCCTGAAAACCCTGCGAGGCGCGGCGTTGTGGTGTGAGGTTATGAAGATTAAGGGATGAACCGGTCTTTGCACCAAACGTTTCAGACTCGTGCATCAATCTCTCCATGAGGATGGCCTTGCCAGCGTGAAAGAGTCTCTCAGACATGCGATGCTCGAAGCAATACTGGGCGCCGACTGCCGCCAGACCGAGAATGAGTTCAATGGAGTGTTCAGGGACTCGCCATGTTGGTGTGTGGATGAACGGCATGTGTGAGTGGAAGCCTTCAAAGAATGAGGTCAGATAGCGCGATAAAGCATGTCGTGATGGAAACTTGAAGTCTGGATCGAGAATGTCCCGAAATGTTTCGATAGAGCTGTTGAGACGATACCGCTGCTCGTCTGAGATACGGTACGGTTGTGAATCAATGTCGACGGACCGTGGGTCTTGATACCATGTTAGTCGGGCGGCTCTCGACAATACGCAAGCCATTCGCAAGAGACCTACTTGTATCCGGGAGGGTTTCAGATATGCGATTGCCAGTGGGCGCTGACGGCAGCCATGAACTGAAAGGTGTCCCTGGCCGAGTCCTACTATTACGAGCCCCCGGCGTAGTAGTCCCTTCTCTTGACATTCTCACCGTCGTGTCGGTAGCTTCGTGATCTCTGTCAGGGCCGTGGAAGTAGGGACTCCATTCCGCTGGTAGCCCAACACCATCGAGGAAGTTGGCAAACTCCCTGAAGTGGGCGTCAAATCCCACAGTATCTTGATTGCCTGATACGTTTGCATCAGCCTCCAAAGGTCAGTAAAGCGGACTCGCACCATTGACCAACCATTTTCATAGAACTGGTCTCCAAGCAAAGTCTGTTGGTATGAGGCATCTACGAGAGTGCCGTTCCTTGGAACCGCCATGGGATACAGGTCTGCCGGTGGTGCAGGAGGTTGTTGCTGTGCCCAATGGTCCACGCTCATTCCCGAGAGGGAGACGGCCGCAGCCAGATCAGCTTCAACAGGCCCATGGGCCTCTCCCGAGTCCGGCTCCGATGCGACTCCCGGAGACTCGGATCCATCCTCGTGGAAAGCAATCCGCTGATGGCGGGTCAGCAAGTCACGCCGGGCAAAGGCAGCTCCACATCGACAGATGAATGGCTTCTCCTTAGTGTCTGGAAGAACGTGCCGGTTAGCATCGTAGCACGTGGAACTATTCCGAGGACTTGGTCATGGAATGAGCTAATCGTGTAGCGCCAGCAAGAGGGGTAGATGGTCTTTGACTCCAGAGAAACATCACTCCAACACTTGGAGGAAGCTGAGGGAGGGAGGGGGCACACGAGAACAGATGGGACGACTGACGCGTTCGCACATGGCGCTCCAAGTGCTCGGTGCGCTTAAACGTTCGCCCACAGTGAGGACAGGACCGCGCATCAGGGCCGTGACCGGTTCGTCTCCTTCGCTTAACTGGAGTCGAGTGCGGTCGCGGAAGCTGAGCCTGCTGCGGCGGCTGCTGCTGGTGAAGCGGCTGCGATGACGACTGCGGGTGCGGTTGTGGATGCGAACTCGTGCCATGGTGGGACAGCATCCTTTCCACATTCGCTTCGCGAGACTCTTCGGACTTGTTGCGTGTTGGAGTTGAGGAAGACCGGATAAGTTGGAGAGCAGAGGCTTTGGGGCATCCCTCAGGCTTATGTTGGAGAAGACTTCAGCTTCTGGTGGGTCTTGCTCGACAGAGATAACTCCAACTGCCGTGGATTGGATCGCCCGCTATCTTTGGAGACTGACTCGTAATCAGACACCCCCTTGGCTCCCTGCGACCCTGCGACCCTGCGACCCTGCAACCCAACGCCCTTATCTCACGGAATTAGCCTTTGGAGTCTATTGTCGAGGGTGTTAATGATCATCATCTGCGCCTGAGACAGCCAGGTCGGCCTTCCCTGCTTTCCTCCGAAGTCGTAACCGTATCATCCATCCATACGGAGTATTCGGAAGCTGTTTGCTCTCCCCGCGGTATCCACCAAGTACGTGTTTGTGGACCAAGAGACACTTTCTGGTCCGAACGCCGATTCAACAATTGAGACTGACTGCTGTTAAGTCTACTTCTACAATTCAGCGTACACCTGGCTTTGGAGTTACATACCTATTCATTTCAGGGACAACTCATCCTAGTAATTTCATTGCGAACTTTCATCATGTTTAAATTTCCAGGAGTTGCTTTCATCACTGGCGCCGGAGGGACCGGTGAGTTTCAAGTCACATGGCCTTGAAGCTCAAGGTGACAAGGTCGCATCTTCAAGCTCTAACTCAACTATTTAGGCATTGGCGCTGCAGTTGCCAAGGGTTTCGCGCGATCAGGATGTTCAAGAATTGCCATCACAGACCTCAATAAAAAATCACTGGCGAATACCAGAGATGCCATTTTGCAAATCAACCCAGAGGCACAGGTGTTTAGTCAAGAAGGCGACATTTCGAATGAAGTTTTCGTCAACTCATTCGTTGGCAACATTGCTAAGAAGTTCTCACGCATTGACTACTCAGTAAGCTGCGCCGGTATATTGGGCCAGTCACTACGGTCACACGAAACGTCAACTGCCGATTTCGAGCTCATTACCAATGTCAACTACAAGGGTAGTTGGCTGGCTTCTCGGGCGGTCCTGAGCCGTATGCTTGAACAGCAACCTCATGAAGAGCACCCAGACCAACGTGGCGCCATTGTGAATATCGCGAGTCAACTCGGCATTGTGGCACGGCCGGCGGCGGGTATGATGAGCCACTTCTCTAGCTCGTGTCGCAGGATTACTCACACAATACTTTCGCTTTAGCTCCGTACTGCGCGTCCAAGGCCGCAATCATCAACATGACACGGTCAGATGCCATTGACTATTCGCAAGACAAGATCAGGGTCAACTGCGTCTGCCCTGGAGTCATCGCCACGCCGATGACGACAGCGTCAGAGGAGTTGGTACAGCGACTGAGGCCGGCAATAGATATTGCGCCGATGAAGCGCATGGGAACACCCGAGGAGGTGGCTAACGCGGTGTTGTTCTTGTGCTCAAGCCAAGCCAGCTTCGTCCAAGGCCACGCTCTGGTAGTCGACGGAGGCTACACCATCAACTGAGAAGTGATAATATCAACTCGAAACTCATTAAACACGACCAAGCCTGTGCTACTTCGTGGTAACACTTTCCGCAATCAGATCTGTGAAGTGTTGACAGGACTCTTTCTGTTTTGGTACTGCTGAGGCTCTAAATTGAACACAGAGGAAGCCGCTTAGCCGACAAAGCCGGCACACATTAGATTTCATACCAAAGTGTTAAGTTTGTTACGATTTGAATTCCTTTGTCTACATGCTACCCAGTCATCCTACCATTCACGACAAGATTCTCGGACTGCAGATAGGTCTGACCTTTGGAGTCTCTCCTCACGACCTGTATCGTTCGATGGGAGACACCCTGGTCATCCATTTGCAGACTGTCCGGTCTCATTTGAGATTCTGTCCACAGGTCTGTCACCCTCATCTCCCCAGGAGGCTGCACTAACGATGGTGAGGACACAGGCCGCCCATGTATATCCAATTTGATGTCGTGCTCGAGCTCAATTATTTTCCTTGCAGCCGCAACTAGGACGTCTGCTTCCCAGAGATTTTCCCGCGGGAGACCCAACACCGGCATAAGTCGTAAAAACTCCAGTCGTGTTTCTAGTTCACGACAAGATGAGACTAGAAAGAAAAGCATAGCGCCAAACCCAGCTTCGAAGATGAAGTGCGGATGTTTTGAAGTATTGAAACGTAAAGGGTCTGGGACCTCTGCTTCTAGCCAGAGGAGCCGCTTTAGAATCCTCCGGAAGTTGGTGATGTATCTGTCATAGCCGGCTTCGCTTGTATCGAATGCCATGTTGAGCCATATGCAGCAGCACTCATAACGAGTTAAGAGAAAGCATTGCAGCATCTTAGGTCGATCTGAGTCTGACTTGCTGTTCTGACAATTTTGAGTTGGCGCCTCCTTGGGTTTGATAGCCATGAAATCGTTGTGGAGCTTGTACCACTGGTCTAGAAGACTGTTGATAGCGGCCTGCTCAGAGAGAAGACTAGGAGGCGGTGTTCCTGTTTCATCAGGTTCAGGTGACTTTGAAGCGGCTCGTTGTGTGTTGCGCTGGGTGCGCATGAATTCTGCTGTTCGATTGAAGAGGACATCGAGCATCAGCTGCGCGTCTGAGAATGTCAAGAAGAATTGCGGCATGGGGCCCTCTAGGGCCCTGATGTCAGGGAAATCCGATTCTTCGTCGCCAAAGAAGAGAGCAAACTCGCTAAGCCGCCGGAATATTGGTAGGAGGTGCTCCATGGTCCACGAGAACATGTAGTCAGGAGAGATGCTTTTCAAGATCATGACACCATGCCTGCTGTGCTGCAGTGCTGCTTTTCTGTTGGCGCGCATGATCTCCACGCAGATAAAGAGAACGCAAACGAGCAAGATTATAGGCTGTTTTTCTTGAGAGTCCATGGCCCTCAACTCGTGAATAGCGGCATTGTAGTGGTGGAGGGCCAAATTTTGATTGCTGTGCCGTACAACGGCAGTAGCCTCAAAGGTGCCCTGAGCCTCTTCATAGAGACTGCTGATGGAAATGACGGCGTGTCTGACGGCCGGCTCGAAGTTGCTGAACTGCATGACGACGTGTGTCCAGAAATAGGGATCCACGGCTCCTGACATGACTGGTCCCGCTATCTCACAGAAGTACTGTAGAGCTCGACCCTCGGTGACCTTGGTGACTCCTGGGAAGACCTGGTTTGGCTGGTGTAGGGATATGGTTCCTTGACGAGCGGGTCTGTAACCATCGCAGCGTCTGCCTGTACTGGTGCAGCGATTGCATATTGGTTTAGCCTCGTCGCACTTGACTTTGCGGGCTCTAAAGACCGTTAATTAGGTGCTGATCCGATAGAGATATATGGACCTCGTAAGTGCGGCACAGCCTGAATAGCTGATAGCCTGACACGCTTAGTAGACTTACTTGCAGGTGATGCATCCAGTCCGAACTTTGGGGCTTCCTTTACGGACCATGTTTCTGTCTCGGAAGTATGCTCAAGTTGGCAAGCCTTAACCCCTCTGTTTCCTGACGCAGTAAGCCGCCAGGAGCAGCTTTGGGAAGGGTGTTGGGCTGTGCTTGTCCACTCGTCAGCTGGGAGAATTTGGCGACCGTTCGGCGGTGGAGATGGAATGAAGTGAATCATTCCGGAAGCGCTCACTCAGACGATAGCCGGGCGGAGAGCTATCTGTGCGACCAAACATATCCTACTTGCTGGGGTTCTTGTGGGGAGACAGGGATAGAAGCGAGCCGACCAATGTCAGTCTTGCGTTTGACCAATATTTGTATCTCTGACATTAGCGAGGCACAGCATGAGCCCTCGCCGCGGTGGCCGAGCGGCGAGGGTGACTTTGGTTACTACAGTAGTACGGATTGTGCCGTGGTGCGGGGAAGTGAAATTGAGAAGTTCTGGCGAGTATGCCAAGCCACTCACCCCTTTGTTGGGGAGAATTGAGCCGGAAGCATCCATCTCCAGAATTGCCTGACCGAGACTTGTATGTCAAATGCGGAACTGCGAGACAACCAGGCGGGCACGTGGCGGAGCCATGAGCCATGAATGAGTGAGAGAGAGAGAGTGTGTGTGTGGCATAGCTAATTGGCATTAAGTCATTGAGATTGAGACAAAGGGCGAGATGAAGTGAAAAATCCCCATGGCGTACTTCTATTGTATGCTAGATGCTTTCGCACTGTAGATATCAACCCGGTTGAGCCGTAGGCATCGAGCTGAAATGGCATGCCTCGAAACGGCCCTTTTGACCACTTCTAGTACGACCCTCAGACGGACAGCTTCACGCGCTTAAGATTTGGTGAAGTTGCGCCGTTCACCTCAGGCATTGTCCTGCCATTGACTTTGACGTTTGAGCCCGTTATCAGGGTCTCCGGAACAGACTCAGGAGCTTCGGTGGTGTTCGTGACGCTCTTCCAGTCAAAGTTGGTCTCCCACGCATGTGCAATGGTGAGAATCCTCTTTTCTTGCCATAGCCCTCCGACAATTTGCATGCCTACAGGAAGTAAAACCTGGGCGTCATCTTTAGCAGCGACGAAGCCCACGGGAATTGACAATGCTGGATGCCCGGTCACGTTGAAAACGGCGGTATTGGTGGTCAATCCTATGGTGGGTTCAAATGAACCTAACACTGACTCTCGAGACCCATGTCGCGGTGCCACGAAAGGAGTCGTTGGCATGATTATCGCATCGTACGTTTGAAACTTACTTTGGTAGGCGTCGCTAATCTGCCGACCGATGTTGACCGTTTTGCTGTAGAGACCCGGGAACTTGTCCGAAAGATACAAGCCGTTGATGAATGTGTTCTTTGTGGAGGGGAAGAGCTTTTGAAAGCTCGAGTCGATCCAGGGCAGCCGTGCCTTTTCAAACTCAGTCAGACCAAGACCTCTGTGTCCCGAAGCTCTCCCCAGAATCCCCGACGAGCCCGCAATACGTTGTTGTATTGTCCATATTGAAGGGCCTTCCAGATGAAGAGGGACAGATACGTCCTCGACGATTGCTCCCAAAGCCTCCAATTTGCGGGCGGCCGAAAGGACATGTTCTTTGACTTTGGGGTCAACAATCTCTTGATCAAAGCCCTCTCTCAAAAGGCCAATCTTGAATCCATCCAAACGACCGGAGCTCGCTGATAGAGCAGCAGAGAAGTTGTAGGAGCCATGAGCTGCAGCGCCAAGAGATTTGTCGTCGATGCCGTCGTATCCGGAGATCACATCAAGACACTGAGCAGCTTCTGTGACTGAACGGCAAATGGGCCCTGCATGGTCGTCGATGGCATCGCCACTTGTGACTCCCGTGAATGGCACTAGGCCGTGGGTAGGCTTCACACCGACGCAGCCGCAAAATGAAGCTGGAACACGGATACTACCGCCTTGATCTGTGCCCAATGCAATATCGATCTTTCCAGAACAAACAAGGGCGGCACCCCCAGAGGTGCTGCCGCCGGTGGAGTAGCCTTCCTTATAAGGGTTCTCGATCGTGCCCTGCGCGCTGGTGAAGGATGCCGTCGAGTTGCAAAAGTGCTCACATGTAGCAGTGCCTAGTATATCGGCTCCGGCATCCAGTACCCGTGTAACGACTGTCGCGTCTGTCGATGGCGTCCAAGGAGGGAAAGCATCACTGCCAAAGAATTGCGGAACGCCTGCTACGGCAATGCAATCCTTCAAGCATACAGTCTTGCCTTTCAGGCACACTGAAGAGGAATCAGAAGCTGACTTATCGCCCCTGATCAAGAATCGATGTGCCCACGCATGCCCAAACTCTTGTTCTTCTGCCGTAGGTGTATGTACATTCTCTCGAGGGTATCGTTTCGTGTCGGGGACCGGCTGGTAGTCTGGCAGGCTGTCGATCCTGGTTGCACAATCGTGAACTGCAGCAAGCAGTCTCTGGTAATCGGCCGACTCCTCGGCCTTGATTGTCAAACCGAGTGGCTCGAGTAGCTTTTCGACGTCGCCTTTCTGTACGGGATTATCCCTAGGGCATACTTGTTAGCATTTGAACCGTGCAGACTGGAATGAGTCCTTACGTGGAGATGTCTTTGAAGAAAACAGACATGTTGGGAGGCGGCAATCGTCGACGTTGTTCTGCGGGATCGTTGGTCACCGATGCGTTTCGATTGATTGTGGTAACGACTGATTAGCCAGCATGCTGTTCATAAAGACTCGAGAGTAACATCCATGCCGAAGCCGCGAGAAATTGTCGGGGACTCTTCCGCGGGCCATTGGGTCAATCTGTGGCGAAGGCGGGTTTCCGATGACAAACAGAATGAAGTCGACATTAACGAACGCGATGGCAATATCCGCAGAGTGTCCCCGCTACTCTGTGCCTCCAAGCCCCAGTATCCGTAGTCGAACCTACTGTGGTACGAGGTTTGTGGAGGGAGGGGCGTTGGGGTATTTCGAAGGATGAGTGATGAGAATTTGGAGACATAGTCTACCGACCCCAACTCCACCACCACGAGCGCTGGCATAGGTAATTCACTATCCGTAAAGCGGCCACAAGAGAGAAATTTGGGGTTAGATAGGAATAAGCTTTGAAACTTCATCGAAATGGATTGAGTTAATTGACTGGCTATATAGTAACTTAGATTACCGTCCGCTGTTGTGATAGTTGTGCTGACTGGACCGGGATCAGGCGTCTGCGATCTTATCTAAAATGCAGGAAATTCTACCCATGAGTGATGAGTGTTACCCAAACAATCTTCTCGTACCACGGATAGGCAATGACATTATCTCTATGGCGCCTCGCAAGATAAGATTCGATACTGCTAGCAATCTAACATACTAAGACGATGGAGTCTCCTCAGTCTGCTATGCGCACCACAAGCCTGCCTTTGAAACCGCTATCCTGATAAGCAGTGACAATAGTCGGGATCTCGTCAAACGACATCAGAGTGATGTGGGACCTGATGCTGACCCTCTCCACGGCCTCCATCATCCTTTCAGTGGATTCCCGACTCGCAACATAAGTTCCCCGAATCGTGAGCTCTCTAAAAACGATGACGCTAGAGTCGAACCTCCAATTCTCAGCAGGCAAGCCCAGAACTCCCATAACGCCTCCAATTCGTAGTAGTGTCAAAGCCCAACTGTTGGCTGACAGGGAGTCTGTACAGACAACAACTGCGGCTACTCCCTCACCGTTCGTAAAGTCCATGATCTGAGAAGTCGCATGCTCCGAGCCAGAGTCCACCACCAGTGCAGGCCTAAGATTATCGTTGAACATCTCAGTAGCGAGCTGCCTTCCTGCTGGTCGGCTATCAACAGCTATGGCGCGGAAACCCATGGCGCTGGCAAATTGTAAGCCGAGATGGCCCAGACCTCCGATGCCGACAATGGCCACCGTATCTCCTGTCTCGAGCTCACTTGTTGCCTTTTCTAGCGAGCCCCAAACTGTAGCCCCTGCACACATTAATGGCGCTGCTTGCTCGAAAGACAGAGATGGCGGTAAGCTGACGGTGGTCTCCGGATCTACGGTAAGATACTCGGCAAAAGCCCCATCATGATGGAAGCCGGCTGTTTCTCGCTTTTCGCAAAATCTTGGGTCCAGGCGTTGTTTCTTGCTAGTACGGAGTACCAAACCGCAGCCACTGCATTTTCCGCATGAGTTCTTGTAGTTGAGAGCACCTACTCTATCGCCGACCTTCCAACTCTCACTGCAGTCTTTGCCGACTTGAACCACGATGCCGGCAGGTTCATGAGATGCGATCATGCCCAAGGGCGAATTGAATTGTCCTTGTAGAACTTGTAGATCCGAATGGCAGAATCCGGCCGCATGAACTCTGATAAGTAGCTCATTAGTGCGAAGAGCCGGAGTTTCCCTCTCGACTAGCTCATATGGTTTGTTGTACTAGGGCTTGAATTAGCCTTCCCTCAAGTATCTTCGAGGTTATGGCATCATGAAACCAACTTCCTTTATCTGAGCTGCTCGCATCAGCGGGGGAATTACGGGATTTGCCATGATTTTCAAAGAACGGGAAAGAAAAATATAGGTCTGCCCAGGGCCGATGGCACAACCAGGGCGCTGTGACAGTGGCTGTTCTTGAGGTTGTCTCTGTCGGAAAATGGGACAACCGAGTCTCGAAGATAGCACGAGTTGAATGGGAACTTCGTGCAATTAAGGTTTCGTTCTGATTCTATTCTAGATGTACCTATCATATGGATGGCCGGGTTTCTGTAGGATTGAGGCTGGAAAGCTGTCGATGGCCGCTGGCCGTTATCATCTGACTCAAAGAGGGGGTCACATCAACTTGTCAAGTTGTTGGCGCAACTCATGCGCCTCCCACTTTGCCTCCAAATCCGTAGAATACCACCCCACCAAGCCACCAAGTAAACTCTAAGTCTCCAACGGGACTATGGGCCAAGAACCCGGCGACCGAATAGACCCCTCCACCCCTCCTGGACAATACCCCTCCTTTTTCGATACCATAGCTAGTACGAACTGAATACAAGTGATCGGTGAAATGGGTTGAGAGGAGTAGTCAAATCCCCGATGGTTTCCGTCCAATCATAGGTGTTACAATCAACAGCTAACCAGCCCCCCTTCTTCCAGGCTCTACCTTCAAATGAGATGAGCCCACACAAGCTACCCCGCGATAAGCGAGCTAAAGCATGCGAAGACATTGCAGAATCAATAGCATAATGAATCCCGATAAGATCATGAATACCCCTCAGTGACCGACTGAGCCACTGCTAGGTTTCACTGCTTAAAGGGAATCAGTTCGCTGCGAAGCAACCTCCTCTTCATCTCTTCCCGAACCCCGCACGAGTCTCCAGCAGCAGATTTCAGATCGTTTCACTCACCCGTCCCTCCCAAAGAACTGCGCAAGAATCCTATCACACATCACAATGGGCAAGAAGCGTGTTCTCGTCAGCTATGGCGTCGACGTGGACGCGGTCGCCGGCTGGCTAGGATCTTACGGAGGAGAAGACTCCTCTAACGATATCAGCAGAGGTGAGCTTTTCGTGAAAGCCGGGTCACTGTGGTTTACTTGAGCTCACGATCGAGATTTCCAGGTTATTTTGCCGGAACAATTGGTGTTCAGCGGGTGCTCAAATTCCTCGCCAAGTACGACATCAAGGCCACATGGTTCATCCCAGGACACAGCCTCGAGACCTTCCCCGAGGACATGGCCGCTGTTCGAGACGCCGGCCACGAGATTGGGCTTCATGGATATTCGCACGAGAACCCGACAGATATGACTATCGATCAACAAAGGGAAATCCTTGATAAGACATATCGCATGCTTACAGAATTTGCGGGCAAGCCTCCAAGAGGTAGCGTCGCGCCGTGGTGGGAAACAAGCAAGGAGGGGGCCCAGCTTCTGCTCGACTATGGTATTGAATACGACCACAGCATGAGCCATCATGATTGTCAACCATATTACCTACGAACTGGCGATGAATGGACCAAGATCGATTACAAGAAGAAGCCTAGCGAGTGGATGAAGCCC
Organism: Colletotrichum godetiae; assembly: GCF_030913485.1. Lineage (NCBI taxonomy): Eukaryota > Fungi > Ascomycota > Sordariomycetes > Glomerellales > Glomerellaceae > Colletotrichum > Colletotrichum godetiae. The sequence goes on from NW_026851266.1 coordinate 472,040, forward strand.
CTTGTGAGGGGACAAGAAACAGGGCTCGTAGAGATACCGGCCAACTGGTACCTTGACGATTTGCCGCCAATGATGTTCATCAAAGATGCACCCAATAGCCATGGATTCGTCAATGCCAGAGATGTGGAGGATATTTGGCGAGACCATTTTGACTACTTCTATCGCGAGTACGACGAGTTCATCTTTCCGCTAACAGTCCACCCGGACGTGTCCGGTCGTCCTCATGCATTACTTATGCACGAAAGACTTATTGAACACATGAAGTCGCATGAGGGGGTGGAGTTTGTTACGATGGAGCAGATTTGCGACGAGTTTAAGGCGAAGAAGGCGCCCGCGCAGGGAGCAGTGATGCCTGCGGAGCCTGGCGCCATGCTCAAGAAGGAAGTCATAGGAGCATAAATAGTTTACCTACTTATGTAATGGACATTATATCCGCATTCTCAACTGCTGCAACTTTTATAGGCATTCCACGTTAGTTGCCTCCGAGTTCGTATGCTTGCTTCACACCAGGGAACGAGGGTCCTTCTAGGCGAATTACACGTATTACTCCACCATTCCTCTTTACACAGGCGCTGACCATAACTTTTGAGACATAGCCAGAAAGTCCTGTCGAACATTTCTATAGACCTCGTTCTGTGTCTCACAATAAGACCTTTGGAGTAACTTCTCGTTGCGAAATCCGTTCGCATATATGCCTCCAAGGCTCCTGCATTTACCCCGCGTTTATCACTCACGACGCTCTCGTCGAGTCGTCATTGTGGACCTTTGTCTTTGGGGTATATCTGCCGGGCTTTCTTGACTCCAACTTCGGCACATGGGCTCGACAGCTGCTCCAAGTTGTCACTTATACCCCAACCTTATCGCAGCAACCTTGTTTTGACCCACTGACGCTCCACAAACGCACATCAACCCCTGAACGCGCTTTTGACTTTGGGTGTCGCCATGGGTCGGCGACCCACGATCTTGGAGCGGCATCTAAAGCTCGTCGCGGGGTTGGGCAGTCTCTCCTTTCGACAGCTATCTTGCGTCGGAACATCTTTGCCGCTAGGAGATAAGCCACGCCAGGCTCTCATATTCATCTCAATCGTCATAATCGATATCACCAAATGCTCCAACTTTAACCAACAGGAACGATCTTATATTGAGGTGATGTCCGCGGCTCATCCGTCACACTACGGGATCATCAGAAACCAACCATTCTAGTCGGCATCGGGATCATCATCAACAATCGGAACCGCCGCTGACATGTCTCAGACCAATTCTGAAAAGAGCGATGCCATCACACCGGCGCCGGCTCGAAGCAGCGGCAGCATTGATGCGGGAAAGCTGGAAAATGCCGAAGATGCCTTTGAGGTCTTCAAGCGCGGTGAAGGAACGGTCGATTTTCGTACCGTCGGCTGGATCCACGCCTCGGTCATCTTCTTGAAAGGTAAGATAGCTTTCTTCATTAGGCAAGTAGAGACGAAGCTAACAAGTTCAAGTAATTTTCGCAACCGGTGTTCTCACAATCCCTTCAGCCATGTTCGTGTTGGGTGCGCTGCCCGGTGCTATCAATGTCCTTGGCTGGCAATTTCTCAACACGTATTGCGCCATTATCCAGGGAAACTTCCGCAACGCCCATGCTGGATGCCATTCCATCGCTGATATGGCCAACGTTGTGGGTGGTGTTTGGCTGAAGGAAGTCGTCGGAGTCTTGTTCCTCGTCACTTACGCAATCGTCGGCGCGTCGGGCATTTTCGGCACTTCCGTTGCCTTTAATGCGCTCTCTAACCACGCCATTTGCACCAACTATTTCATGTTGGTCGCTACTGCCTGTGTCTTTATTCTTGCCAGTGCTCGAAAATTCGAAAAGATTGCATGGTTAACATGGGCTGGCTTCTTGTCAGTGTATATCGCCGTTTTCATTGTCGTGTAAGTATACTATATTTTAACCTACACCATAGCTCCTTGCGATTGTATCAGTCTTTCCGCTTGCGCTCCATAACCTTTGCAGATTTTGCTAATGTTCATCACAGCGTTGCGGTCACGCAAGTCGACAGGCCTGCCGCTGCACCAAAAACCGGCGATTTTGATCTCGGTTACCATGTTATCGGAAACCCCAATTTCGTAACCGCAATCACTAGTGTTGCCACAATCTTCTGCTCTGGTGCAGGAACATCGGCGTTCCTCCCCGTTATCTCGGAAATGAAGAAGCCCAAGGACTACAATAAGGCTGTGTATCTTTGCATGGGTATTGTCACAGCGTCCTACTTGACTTTCTCGCTTGTCGTCTACCGCTGGTGCGGTCAGTGGGTTGCCTCTCCTTCTCTGGGCAGCGCAGGAGAGACCGTCAAGAAAGTTTCATACGGTATCGGCTTGATCGGTTTGATGGTCAGCGCCTGCCTCTACATCCACGTCGCCGCCAAGTACTTGTTTGTCAGAATCCTACGCGATTCTGTTCATTTGCAAAAGAACTCGGTTGTTCACTGGTCTGTTTGGCTCGCGTGCACCCTCGGAATGTCGGTGGTCTCATTCCTCTTGGCGTCTGGCATTCCTATCTTTAACTACCTGTTGGCATTAGCAGGGAGCTTGACTTTTGCACCTCTGGCACTCGGTCTTCCTGGTTACCTATGGATCTTCGATCATCAGCATTACAGGCAGGGAAACTGGTGGCAAGCCATGGTCTACTGGCTGAACTGGCTCATGATTCTGCTAGCCGTTTTCTTGACCATCGGTGGTACGTATGGTGTCGTTCAAAACATCATTGATGCCTATGCCGACGGCTTGATTGGAGGTGCCTTCTCATGCGCGGACAATAGCGGCTCATCATGAGAGGTCGGTGAAACCGGGAAAAGCTATGAATGTTTGATACAGATGGAATGGAATGTTCTTATTCTGACAGATGTCATGTGACTTGATTGTCCCTCAGAGAATTTCGAAATAATTAGTTATCTGGAGCCAAAGTGACACAAATTGTTGGGACTTTCGTCCATTTTCGTTCCCTAATACCTACAACGAGGCTACTTACTGCCTAGAGATCTCAATGGAGATGGCGTAACAATTGCGAGTCAACCGTAGGAAATCTTCTTAGATGACAACATGACTTAAAATGGAATAAAAACGTCGCTCGATACTAATACTGACTAAACACAAAGTGACAGTATAATCACAACATAACAGTCATGCCTTGAGCATTTCTCCCAACACCAAGCCGTCCAAGTACAAAATGTTGGAGTTGCTTCTTCGCGATGGCGTCAACCACAGTGACTGCAGACTGCGTTGTGCCGTTGCCCGGACTCAGCGCATACACAAATTGTCCAGCAGCCTTCAGGTCAGTCAAACCAGGATCGCCATTGGAACTGAGATCGAGGATGCTTTTGATACTTGCATCGTTCAACGACATTTCGATCAATCTGTTGGTACCGACATCCGTGACGAATGCGCTGCCAGTGGCCGAAGAGACTGCAACCCAACATGTTGCTTTCTGACCGCCGACAACACCCATGCCCTTGACAGAAGCGGCATCTGACTTCGGGTCAACATATAAAATAGCCCCGCCGAAAGAGGCATCAGTGACAAAGAGGTTATTGCTCTTGGGAATTGTTGATGAACCAAACAAAACTGCAGTACCGTTGGGCGACGATTGCACCCTGTATTGTTGGACAGAACCCTTATTGCTGACCCTGTATGCACCGAGAAACCCTGTCTTGTTCTGAGACGGATCACCCTTGACTGTAGTGAACAGGGTGCCCTGGTCGTTGGAAAAGAAGACTTGGGATATGGTGTTGGTCGGTCCGGCGGGAGGAGTCGTCTGGCTAAGTTCTACGGGGCGAAGAGAATCCATAGATTCCAGTCCATCTTTGGAGAATGTAGCGCAAGAGACTCCCGATTGTGCCCCAGAGCAGCCGACGCAGACAACATTATGTTTCATTGATGCCGCTATCGTATTGGGAAACTGGCCAGGAACCGCAACTGGTTGGCCTATCATGGTGAGCTTCGTGGGATCTGATGGGTCGATGGAGAACATCGTAACCGTATTCGAACCAGCATTGACGGCAAATAGGTTCTGCAGGACTAAGATCAGCACCAGAGCTAACAATAAAAGTTATGGAGTTGGCGTTATTACGTTGCCTACAACAGCCAAAGCAGACTGAGATGCTAGCGCATCAGGAGCTGCTGGCTTGTTTGATGTGCCATCGAGGAAGTTCGAGCCGGATCCACCAGTTGGAAATACTGCTCCCTTTGAGAGCATGCCATTGTCGGATATCGGAATGGCAACAACAGAGTTAGCCTGATCGTTGGTGATGGTGTAAATAGCTTTTCCGGTTTGAGGCTTGGCTTTGCATCCCACCATCCTTCCCGAGACGATCGCAAAGGATGAAGCAAAACAAAGAGAGAGAATAATGTGTTGACGCATATCGGGAAGATGGTACTAATGGTGCGATGAGAAAGATGATGGGTCGTGGGTACTGAAAATGACTGATGGATGTATCAAGTAGAGTGTTCTATGCATGGAAATGGACGAGATGAGTAAATCTTTAGACAACTTTTGAAAGAAGGCCAAGGCGATGCTACATATATATATCGCAAATCCCTTTCCAGGTGTAGGCTATTCTATGTAGTCGCTCCCTCTTTGAATATTTGCGCGAGGTTATTGTGCATTTTTTCGAGAGCAACATGATGTTGTAATCCATCTTTCCTATTTAGGAAGAGTCGATGACAAAATCACAAACGCGTGCACCCAAATACCGATTAACGTCCCGAAACCCACATCGTGTAAGCGCTCGAAGGAGCAGTTACCAGGAATGCTGGCAAACACGTCTCCTCCTCATCTTCTCTCATTTCCAATACTCTCTTCTCATCCACTCGCTTCGGCCAATATCAGCGGATTCCACACCAGAGAAGAAAACCCGCAAGATCAAGTGGTTTGATTCCACATCGCTTGCGCCCACTGAATAAGGTTATCGAAACGCTACGCCCTCCCTGAAGCGCTCCTTTCGTCTGACATGCGGTAAGACCTAACCCGAAGAGGCAATTTTGATATCCTCATCGCGTCAGATGAAACGATGTGGACCATTTGATCGTCAGCCGAACATCCGAGACCACCCCAAGATCTGAAACTGCCATCTGAAATGAAGAATTATGGTGTGTAATCGCAGCTTGCACTCAGTTAATCTTGTATTTCAAGAACATCGAGAGCTTGCAGCCACTGCATAACACCAATCATCGACCGTGAAGGAAAGCAAAATCGAAGTGAAGTTTATTGTAACTCGGCTGTACCCGTTATCAATCTTTCGAAAGCCTTCAACATCGCTTCATCTTGTCCCCTTGGAATCAGTTCAGCATGAGCAGCAAGATATTCCGTATCTTCAACCCTGGAGGTTCGTCTTTGAGAGGCGGACAGAGATCTGCATGTCATGCAGCTGTCTGTGCATGACTGTGTCGTTGTTCGGGATCTAAATGCATCACAGAGGCCAAGAAAGACCCGGTCGAGAAGCGACGAGAACAACTTCGAAGTGCTCAACGGTATGGAAAAGCATCTCACTCAGCGCTGAGGCGTTTCACTGATTGCTTGTCTAGGTCGTACCGTGATCGCAAGGACAAGTACACCAGGTCGCTCGAACAAGAAGTTGAAAGAGCCCAGAATAGAGAAGCTCAACTTATGATTCGATGTGAGCAGCTGTACGCTGCTCTGGAATCATTGACAGAAATGCTTTCTCGCCATGAAATCGGGATCCCTGCTTCGTTCGGGGGCAACTCAATCAGTAAAAACGACATTGGAATGCACAACGCGATTCCACCTGGAACAGCTGAACCCTGGACTGAGATGGGAGCCGTCGATTATTCAACAGCTCCGGGCATAGAACCGAATGGCGTTCGAACTATTGCCAGAAGCTCATTCCAAGTAAAACCTCAAAGGGTGGCTGATGTTGTTGCCGATGACCACAAGCAGGCAGCAGACGCCCTGTCGCATCATCATTCCACCGAAAATGATAATTCAGGGATGCAATGGTTGAAGACTAACAGAGCAGTAGCCATGCCCGATTGTGACGACAATCGAATGTGCGAAGTTGACCTAATCGCAGCAGGTATGGAGTTTGTTCTAAGGTGCGACCACAACCATGCCATGATGCGTCGATCTCCTTTGACAATCCCGGCTTCATGAGTCGCAGACTTGCTGACTCCATTTGAAGGCTCGAAAGTCCTTGCCTTGAACATATTCATGGTGACCCCAAGAAGCCTGATGACTCAACGGGTCACGTTTTGACAGTCTCGGCCCAAACTCTCTCTCTCCAAACAGACCCAGCTCAACTGAACATAAAAGGTCCTGCTGGTCCTCCGTCATACCAAGGCGCACCCCGGGATATTCTAGAACGAATCTTGGCCCTCTCTCCGCATGTCTGCTTCGACGGGGAGATGACGCCAGCTCAAGCATGGGAGTACATTCGGAGCCAACCTCATTTTGGTGGCATTGAGCTGCGAAGATTATGGGCGCTTGTTGATCGTTTGATAGAGGGCATTAAATGTCATGGGTGAGTCAAGCGCTTCAAGAACGGACACTTTTTCAGACTGACAATGAACCAGTTTTGGTGCTGTGATTGAGACCCAGAGCTTTCAGACATTGGTATACGACGCTCTACTGCTCGGGATGCAGTTCTAGAAGAAGCTGTCTTGGGATTAACAACGGCAAGCACCAAAGCTCGCAACATGGCTACTGAGATTCGAGGATTGTGTTCAAATGCAACCGATAACGAAAAGGAAGACGACTAGGAGGATTTTCTTCAAGATTAAATGGATTAATCCCAAATTCTATAATGGTCAGGCTCCTAAACCATCATTCGCATCTATCTGGAGAAAGTCCCAGGTCGCCAAATCGCGAAAAAGGCTGGGCATCCCGTAGTCGAAGAAATCGTAAAAGGCCCTGTCAAAATGAGAGTAAGATAGCCCATCGACGACCCCAGTATCCGCCTGATTACCCGGATGATCATCATTATCTGCGGGACTTTGCGGTTGAGAACCCTCACTAGGTTGCACCAAACTCGATAAGGGCAGCACTGAGCTTCCAGTCGTGCTCTGAGTTGGTCGGTGTGGGGCATTAAAACTGCTGACTAGGTTAGTAGCGACGTTTGCGTGTTGACGTATGTTCTCGCAAGTGCATGAAGCGCCATCTGCTGTTCGAATGGGAGCAGCGCCAGGCCTGGTAAATTGCTGCAAACGTCTCACTACCCTGGCTACGCCCTTGGCACTGGTCCATGATTGACTGAGGATCATGAGACTGTTGTAACATGCTCCAAGATCTTTGTGCGCTATTTCTGGTGACCGTTCGCCATCCCTGAGAGCGCGATAGATTACCGTGGTAGACATTGACATAGCATAAGGTACAAGAGGAAGAGGCGGGAGATTCTCAGGGCCTTCGAGACAGACGATGCGTAGTATACTATCAGCGGAGGATAGGCGTCGCTGATACTGAACGCTCTCCGGCCCGCTATAGCGGCAGGAGAGCATCGCGGCGACGTGATACCAAATCTGCAAGTACACTAAGGAATTAGAGAAAGGCACAACCCACTTTTGCCTCCAAGGGCACTTACATCTGTGAGACCTCTGGAACCCATCCAGGCAAATATCAGTGGTAAGCTCAGAGAATGTCGGAAATGCATTACAGTCATCATCCGTTGTAGTCGAGCTAGCTTTGTAGACCCTAGTTGCCGATTTCATCAAATCCCCGAGAGAGAGAGATATGGCCATGAGCTGAGACCGGTAGTGATTCTTTCGGGGAGCGATACGTTCAATCCCAACGTCTGTATCATCTATCATGAACGGAGCAGCGCCCATGACGGGCTTGTTCAGCCGATCAAAACTTCGCAGTGTCCACCACAAGAAGTCGCAACGCTCTTGTTCGGAATTAACAGGAACCTTTACATGCAGGGATATTGCCCATGCTTCGGATATAGCCTGAGAAAGATAACCCGATGAGCGATCCAGTCCGCTCAGGCCGTCGTTGTGCAGATGCACCAAAGCTAAAATTTGAACCTTGGTGATTCGGTCGGGCTCAAGATCGGCCTTGATAGAAGCATCAAGGCCCTTGAGCAATCTAGACGCAAATTCTCTCTGATCCATGATCGTGTCATCCTCATGGATTCTAAGAAATGGAGCTGCTTGTCTGAATTTACAGGCAACGAGGGAGATTGCCCTGATGAGGAAGACTGATGCTTGCCCGTTGCTATAGTTCCGGAATATTACAGCTCCATCTACTACTGGAATGAGATCATCCAAGAGCATGTTGTAAATTGGGAGAAGAATATCTGTCGTCGACTTTGGTAATTCAAGAAAAGCCCCCTCGTCTTCAAGATACCGTCGTTGGTTGTCTGAAATCTCGAGTCTCCTCAACTTGCGGCGGTGACGATCGTACCAATTGCGCTGGCGAAGAGACGTTTCCTCGAGGGAAGAGGCGTCTTCAGGTGTATTTAAGTCATTTCCCAGGCGATGTGAGTGTACTAGACAAGTTCCGGCCTTTTCTGCAAGCCTGGCCCCTGTCGAATCCATGGAGAGATCTGCTAAGACGAATTCTGGGTTGTACAGGCTGACACGGCTCGGACTAGGACTCGAGTCGCGAGTATTAGATGCCTGGCCAACTGGGTCTGTGGTTGACCTATCGCCGCGTTGGCCTGCGTATGGTCTTTTGGTGGCACCACCATGATAACACCGCTTCTTTCGTGTGCGACAGCTTTGGCAAGGTGAACAACTTCCGTTAGTCGTGAGTGGTCTCAATCAGGAGGACATAGACATGAAGGGAGTTGACTTATCTTGGGATGAACGTTTGGCGTTCTGCTTCGCCGAGGCCTGCCAAACAATTTCCATGTTCGCCCTTTTTACCGATGGCTGGTCGGATGCTGACAGAAGACGTAAGGTAGGAACGGTCAAGTATTATGAGAAAGAAGGAAGACTTTTGAATGTTCATTCGTCATCTTGCACATCCACGTAGTTGTACAAATGATGAAATGCCTTTATTCCGAAAGTTCGGGTGATGTTGCGGAGAAGAGTTAAGTCTGGTGGAGTCGATGCGACCAGCTGTAATGATTCCTGACGGCTGGTTGTCTCCGCATGTGGATAGTCGTCATCTGGACCAATCAAAAACGTTGGGGAATTGCAATACCCATACGGAGTACCTCTGGAAGGTGTGAAGATGCGGGGAAATGGCCTAGTCGTTTTAAGTGTCTTCGGCAACCTACCCACCCGTTTTATATCGTGTCTTTTAGATTGAAATCATTATATCAAGTTGAGCGCGTATATGGGGCATATTATATATATTATATAGTTGAGTTATATACTATATTGTATGATTTCCCTTGAAAGTAGATCCCGTTGAGGTTGATCTTTTGCGCCTATAAAGCTGGAAAAAAACCACTATAAACCCCTATAAACCACTATATAAATAAAAACTTAAAATAACTCTCTTTAAAGTAAAAGAACCATAAATTAATTACGTAATTATGGCTATATAATAAATTAAAAATAGATTTTATATACAAATAAAATAAGCATTTGTAAATAAATGAAATAAATAACCGCTTATTAAATAATTGGATAATTATAAATAATATAAAATAAAAAATATATTTAAGATCGGGACTTATACATAATATAGATTTAAGCTAGGCTTAAAAATAGACTTTTTATAGTTTCTTTAATTATTAACTTTATATTAAATTCGTTAATTATTTTTAACTATTTTTATTAAAAACCTTTTAATAAAACTATTATTAATTATTAAAACTTCATTTTAAAACTTATAAAACGTAACTATTTTTTTAAAGTATTTAATAACTTTATTTATTATTGTTTAGTTATTATAGCCTAAACTTTTATAAACTTACCTTATTATAATTAGCTGGCCGTAATAAATAATTAGTATTAGGAGAGAATAACTAAATAGGCCGTTAGAATTAAAAGTCTCTAAGTCATAGAAACTAAGGATTTATATTTAACGGATAGAGTAATTGAATATAGATACTAGATCTCTAGACCATATAAAAAGATAACCGGACTCTAAACGGTACCTAATTAGACATACAAATCTCTCATTACTAAATAACCTTACCTCCCTATAACGATAAACATTTATAATAAAAGATCATCCAGAATATGTTAGATAGTCGCAGCTATCAAGTCAGCATCAGCTTATAGCACTTAGAGAAGGGAATTTGTATATAATATTATTAAATCTAGTTTCAATGATTATGGGCCTAAATCGCTCGTTATTCTCCAAATGTTGCTAAAAAATCAGATTCTATACTTCTATTCTACGATCTAGTGCTTGGGTTATTCTATTAGCCCGTGACTTTGATTCTCATATAGTATAACAAAGTAGCCTTATATCGATCACAATACTTTGATCTGTTATAGCGTTTCCACATATCCCATAGTATTCGTAGCGTACAAATTAAGGATAACTCTTAAGCAACGCCAATAACATGATTCCTATTTGCTCTCAATTATGTCAAAACTCTACGCACTCTGGAGGAAATAGGGATCAATTGCAGCGGGCTTAACAGCAGAGACAATGCTATCGGCAACACAAAGCTGCGTGCGATTGTTCCATGTTACATCAACAGCACGCTTCCAAGCAACCTCTGGCTGTGATAGTGACTCGATGGTATAAAATATTCGGCAGTTCGCGGGCTCCCAGAGAAATTGTAGTGGTACCTGGGCGTTAGATAAAGCAAAAGCGTTCTTTATGTTCAAGGCGCCGGCGGCTCTGGGGTTCATTGAGCGCTTGATAGCATAACCCTTAGCTAGCTCGCCAAGATCTCCGAACTCGAAATCGTTTCTTTGACTCTCGGGGACCAATCGTAGAGCAGACTTAACATCAATAGTTAAATCATTGAAAGACAAAAGCTGAGCACCTTCGACGCCTGCGATAGATTGCATAATGCCAGTCTGAGGGCGCCCACCCATCACAGTCGTCCTTACCCCTAATTGCTGAATTAGAAGATAGGAGAAGATTGTGCATGTAGATGCACAGGTACCGTCTGTAAGTAGGACAACATTTTCTGGAGAAAAGATGCTTGCAGGCGGGTTTGTCCTCGTTCCAGTTCCGGTCAAGTTGAAAAGAGGGTCTGGCTGATCCATAGGAATCTGCTGATAAGCGGAGAACGCATCGCCGTTCAGCGATACAGGGTGTAAAATTTGCTCCACGGATTTGAATTCTCGTTTATCAGGTGTAAAAACGCCCTTTGGTAGCAGATTGCTGAGTAAAGGGCTTCCGCGAAGGTTGCTCAAGGCCTCCTGTTCATCGAGGGTCTTGGGTGTAAAGTTCGCCGGAATCGCAGCAGCGAGCCGAGCCAAAGTAGTCACACTAGGCGGCAAGCGCAAATTATTTGCCTGGAATCGACTGACGTGAGGGAAGAGCTACGGCACAAATTAGCAGGGGCAAAACGCATGTTACATAGCGGTGGGAGTAGGGCTTGCGTACTTGGGCAAACAAGTCGAAACCAGCAAGAATAAAGCCACCTCCGTTGCCTGTGACGTCGATTACAAGTTTCGTTTTACCTGCCTTTTGACTAGCGGCCAAAAATTTCTCGACCGTTTGTTGAAAGTCGTTCAAGTACGCGAAACTGTCGACTGCTTCCGGTGGCGCAAAAGATGACACAGCAAGCACAGCAACGTCCATGTATCCAGAACCGTTCAAAAAATACCCCGATGTCAAGTTGATCCCGCTATCCCGAACTTGAGGAGTTGGGTAACCGTCTATTGGTGCGGTCAGCGGTGACACCACCCTTAGACTATTGGACCTGGATTGCCTTGTTTTGTTCCCTGCATCGGCTGGCGCGTTGGACAAAGGCAAGTCAGGATTGCAAAATCTGTTATAGTAATCTTCTCCATTCCTGATCCCAGTGAAGTTGACGCCTGGCCGAAGGATAGCAAAGCTTTCTTTAACACGCTGCTCGCCGTTTTCGTAAGCCAGATTGATTGTGTCGCCTTGATAGACGGGTGAGACAGATAGCACCAAAGAGTTTTGTTTGGTTGCGTACGACTTGAACTGGGAATTCCACTGAGAGTCTGGATCTTGAAGTCCACTGTACTTAAGATTCAAGTCTTCAATCAAGATCTTGGCATCCCTACCATTGATCTTGGCAATGGCGGACGCAGAAGTATTTTGTTGTAGTTGTCCTAAGACCAGTGAGTCAAGTGGTAGCCTGTAAGAGAGCCTAACGCACCTAAGTGATATAACCTAGGAATGTCGACGCCGTCCTGAGAGATTGAAACCACGTCATTCATCAGACTATTACGAAAGCTGAAGACTTTAAATACATCGCCTCGAAATACGAAGTGCCCATCATGAGCCGCCGATATCAACTCAAGGATATCTAGTTGGAAGTCGTACTCGCTGAGGTACCCACCGGCTCCAACCTTGGATCTGATCCTCTCAAGGCCGCTTTCAATATCGACTGCTGGAAGTTTGTATGAAGGTGGAGGACTTTTCAGCCAAGAAATGGTGCTTTGTAGTTTCACGTATGACCCAAGGCTGTTGATGAGGTCTATAGCGGGACCAGGCTTGTTAGGGACAGATCGTAAGCAATCGTATGCAAGTTTTGCTGGCACTTGAGGAGGACCTGAGCATCGTTCTTAGCTAGGATCCAAATGGATGGGTTAATGCGCCAATCCTCAATTTCTATTTCTCCTCAATTTTGTTTTCAGCCAAACCCTTTCGCGCTCAAATGATCGCTCAATCTAGCGGTGAGTAGGAGTTGTGTTGGGTTGGACGTACCGTTTGCTCTATGTTGTAGGAGAAACGTATTGACACTTGAACATGGGCTCTCCACAGGATCGGTGGTCGATAATGAAGACCTCTCGGCTTCTAGTAGTGCGGATGTGGCATTTTCGAAGGGGCTGGACGATTTTTGGGACCGAACTCCCGCCATGACCGTAACGGCGTGAATCCAGACCAACCAAACAGTGGTCATCATAGTGTAAATGGCCATGTCGAGGTTCATGCTGGAAATTATTCTCGTCTTGTGTGGTCGCCCGCATCGTTAGTATGTATATATAGGGAAATCAGGCAAAGGCAAGATCGTGTCAAGTCGAAAGTCATTGTACCTTATCGAGACGGAAGTTCCATAGAGACGCTTAAGTTTAAGTTTAAGTTTAAAGCCCGAAACCACGCACTCTCGCTGCAGCTTCCGAATCTGCCCATCCACTCGTCCGGAAAGTTTCTTCAATTCAATATGATCGTCTGAGACATTGCATTCATAGAATTTGAACTTTTAGATAGTTCGATCAAAACGTACGGTGTTACATATAAAGTCTAAATAACATAAAAGCCAGGATGATCTATTACACCTAACGTAGCGAACACGATGAATTGTAGTAGAGTGGGTAGGAGATGCCTACTGTACTAATGACATGCCGAATTACGACCTGATTTGCCTAGTACGGATCTTCGAGCGGTAGGTGTCATCCTGGCGGTGTTATGATATTTGGGCGTCTATGAATCTGGTCGTGATTCGCTTTTTATATCTAGCTATCGGTTCATTTTGCTAAATTAGGTCTTGAATTTACTTATTAGGACTCTTAACCTAAATAACACGTCGTTTAATATAGAATAATTTGGGCTTAAATCCTGATATATACGATTCTTTGATTTTAAACTATTTATACTCTTAATATTATTTTTTATTAGTTATATTAGACCTATTACGACCTAACGTATATAACTAACCCAGAGGCTAGCTACCGGGCCGTAGCGGCTATAATATATTATATATATATATAAAACTAGGATACGGTTACTCTTTATTACGGCACTAGGCATTAGTCCTTATATTATAGCTAGCTAGTCGTAATAAGTATATTTATAAAAGTTAAGGCTATAATATTAATAAATAATATATTATAGTTATAAATAGCTTCCCTAAAGCTATATCTATACATCGTAAAATAAATAAGGCTTTAGTAATTAATTATAGTCTTATTAAAAAGGTTCTTAATAAGGATAACTAAAAGCAATTATAAAATCTAATATTAAGTTAATTATTAAAAAAGCTATAAAAAGTCTATTTTTAAGCCTAGTTTAAGTTTATTTTATATATAAGTCCCGTATATTATCTAAATAGTTCTTTTATAGTTAAGTGTTACGACCTAACGTATATAACTAACCTAGAGGCTAGCTACCGGGCTATAGCGGCTATAATATAATATATATATATATAAAATAGGGACGCGGTTACTTCTTATAGGACGGAAGAATTATAGAATAAGTTATGTATTAATAAAATAAGGATTATATTAGACTATTTTAATCTAATATAATTTAGGGTCTAAATGATTATTCTAAATTAGAATAATCTATCACTACATAGGCGATAGTTATATATTAAAGCCGTTGCGGCCACCACTAGAGTTAAAAGTGGGGCCACGAAGAGGGGGGGTTAAAGTGTTACGACCTAACACGTATAGCGAAGCCAGGGTCCTGCCCTATAGGACCGCGGCGGCTACCATACTATATATATATAAGTACGGACTTAGGAGGACCCCCCTCAGAATAGAAGAACTATAGACAAGTCATATAACTACGATCATATAATAAAATAAAGAACGGACGCTCATAAATAAGTAGGATAGACGTTTATAAATAAATAGGACGGATATTTATAAATAAATAGGACGGTCGATTATTTAGTAAACGATTAAATAATTATAAATAGTATAAGATAAAGGATATATTTAAGATTAAGATTTATATATAATATAGACTTAAGCTAGGCTTAAAAATAGACTTTTATAGCTTCTTTAACTATTAACTTTATATTAGATTTTACGATCATTTTTAGCTATTTTTATTAAGAACCCTTTAATAAAATTACTATTAATTACTAAAGCTTTACCTTATAGCTTATAAAACATAACTTTCCCTAAAGTTATTTAATAACCTTATTTATTATTATTTAATCCTTACGGCCTAAACTTTTATAAACTTACCTTACTACGACTAGCTGGCCGTAATATAAAGCCGGTATATAAAGGAGGTATAAAGCTATAAAGATTCTTAATAATAAAATAGATAAAAATAGTATATAATTAAAGCTATAAACTAAATTATTATAGGAATCTAGTTGTTACGATTTCTCTAGGGAAATTCCACTGAGATTTCCCCGTGAATACGGAGAGAAATCTAGCGGTAAAACTCTTAAGATTTCACCGGGAATTCTCAGTAAAAAGGTATAAAAAGTTCTTGAGATTTCCCCGGGATTTCCCTAGCATATACGATTCTTCAGTTCTAAACCACTTGTGCTCCTAGCATAGTTTTTCATTGGTCGCATCGGAGCCTTGCACGGACCGTTTTTCCATGAAAAAGGTGCACTATATAAAAAGTGCTTTCCTTATATAAAAAGTGCTTTTTATATATAAAAAATGCCCTTCCTTTTTATATAGGTATACCACTAAAAAGTGCTTCCCTTATATAAAAAGTGTTTTTACTATATAAAAAGTGCTTTTATTATATGAAAGGTGTTCTTCCTTTATATATATATATATTATTAAAAAGTGCTTTCTCTATATTAAAAGTGCTTCTCCTATATTAAAGTAATTCCCCTATATAATAAGTGCTTCCCCTATATAAAAAGCGCTTTTACTATATAAAAAGTGCCCTTTTTAAAATTTATTATCGTTTTTTAGTTTGTATTTGTTGGTTAGGTCTTTATTAAAACTACTTTGTTGTCTTGAAGCTAAAATATAAATACTCTATTCTTTATTTTATTTTTAATTACTTTCCTCCCTTATTCTTATTTTCCTTATTTATCTTATTTATTATTTAAACCTTCCTTAATTATTTTTTTTTTTATTTTGCTTCGTGCTCTTTTTTATTATAATATACTTAACCTCTCCCCTTTATATATTACGTCTTTCTTATTTTTTAACCTTTTATTAACGACCTAAACCTTTTTATAGAGGAAGAGGATAACGACTTTACTCTTATCCTTAGGTTATAGAACTAGAAATCTTTTTAGTTAGAGTATTTTTTTTATTTTTATTTTTAGCGATAACGATATTTTGTTAGATCTATTGATCTTGCCGTTTAAGCGTATTCTTTTTAATAATTAATGCTAAGGCTAAATAAGGGCGATAACTTTATTTATTGCTAGGTTATTTTTATTAGGGATGTCTAGTTTAATTATATTTAGCGTATTTAATAGTAAGTTATAAAATATAAATACGGGAAAGTAGGCAATAGAAATATAATTATAATAAAAAGTTAATTACCTAGGGCGGTCCCTTAATTTTAAATATAGGTCGATAACCGTCCGATCTTAAATAAGAGCTATATATTCTTATAAAGATAAATAATCTCCTTAATATCTTATTCGCTAGTGTTAAGGCGACAAAAGGCCGTTATATTATTAATGAAAGCTTATTAGTTAGCAGCTAATTATTATAAACGGTAGGGACTTTCTTTAATAATTACCCCTCTTTAATTAAGAATATATATTATAATTATTCTTTAATTTCCCCGTAATATTATAAAGGAATTATCTTAATCTTATTATAGTGATATATTCTAAAAGATCACTATGTATATATAAGGTCAGATCCGCCGTTAATATAGTGATCCTACTATTGTAGTACGCTATAGTACTTATTTTAATAATAAAAGGTTTAAAACCTATTTGCTGCTGTTTAGACCCGAAACCGGTAGCGATATTAATTATTTAATAGGTTATAGTCTAGTAGTATATATTAAGAATTAATCTTTTTAAGAGCCGCTTTACCTTTATCGAAATGAAGTAATAAGAACTTTATAACTACTAGACGGTAATATTACTTAAAGAATATTATTTATAAATGTGATTTCTAACTTATAAAATACCACTATTAATACCGAGAATGACTAAGATAAGGAATAAGGACTTTATTATGACTATTTAACTATTAAATTAAAGGTAGGTATTAAGTAAAATAAGGACTATAAATCAATTAAAACTCCGGAGGGAGTAACTATTTTTAACCGTAACGAATTATTCGTTAAGAAGCTTGCTACCATTATTATAAACTTCCTATCTATATAGAAACTCACCGGTCTAATTAAGGTGAGGCCGGAAGAAGAAATAACGATATTATTAATTCCGAACTACTACAAATATAACGTCGGTTAATATATATTCCTGTAGGGCATTAACGATTAACGTTTTATTAATAATAAAATAGATGATATATATGCTAGAGGTTAAGCTAAATAGGTTGACTTTTTAATGCTGTTCGGTATACCCTTTTTTTATAGTATGGAGAATGGTAGACGGTAAATATAAGGGCCGTATGGTTGTAAATTTTAGAGTATTAAATAAGGTTACTATACCCGATGTATACCTACTGTTACTGTAATCGGAAGTTATCCGTAAGGTGCGTAGTAAAGCCTTTATAATTAAAATAGATGCCCGGATATTCTTTTATTAATTCCTGGTTAAAAAGGAGTATTAAGAACGATTAATTATGGTAAGCTATCGTGGTTAAGAAATGTCTATTATAGCCTTAATGGGATTTTATAATTCACTAGTATATGCTTAGCGATTTATTAATAAATTACTCCGTAATTATACCGAGTATGTATGGGTATTTATTGACGATATTGTTATTGTTTCCGATATGGAAGAAGAATATATTAAATATTTATGTATTATTTTTAACGTTTTTAAAGAAAGAGACGTTACTTTTTTGCTAGATAAGTCTTTCTTTAGATTTCCGTTTATAGAACTACTAGGTTTTAATATCGATGTATTTAAATTATGGAATACCGAGGACCGTGTTAGAGCTTTAAAACTTATCTACTTCTTAATAAACCTTTTAGTATTAGAAAAATAGATTAGCTTTATAGGATATCTCTGCTATTTTATACTATATTATGCTTTATAAATCGATGCTTTATAATGGCGAAAGACAAGCCTGTTGGTATAAGGTAGAAAAGAAGGAAAGGTTTAGGGAGTAGTACGGAAATATTTCTATAATACCGCTAATATTAACGGTACTTTATAAGAGAAAGCCGTATTTAAAGATATAAAAGCTGCGTTAATAAATTCGTTAGTTTTATTTTATTATGACCCGTACTGTATGCTCTTTATATAGCTAGATGCTTTATATGAAAGAGGCTACGGCGCTATGGCTTTTTATTTGTGTACCGGAACCGAGTGGGCACTAGGTATTCCTATATTGTAGATATCGGTTAAACTTATCCTCTACCTTAGTAAAGTTCTTAATTTTATAGAAAAGAAATACTGGCTAATAGAATTAGAAGTTGTATACTTTATATAGGTAATAAAAAAGACCTGTATAATGATATAATCTTCTAGGCAAAACCCTACCTTTATCCTAACGGACTATGTATTAACGGCCGGTATAATAATATAAATAACGCTCTAAATTATAGATAGTAAACAAGCTAACTTATAGTTAATTCTTGCAGCCGAATACTTGTCCGGTTTCTTGCTTAAATATATTTATATTCCTGGAATAAGTAATATTATTCTCGATATGCTCTTATAAATTCTATCTAGAAATGAAGAAACCGATTTAACTATTATAGGCGAACTTAATAATATTTAGTAAAATAAGCTTGTTTATTAGTCTATTAACGTTAATATTTCTCCTAATATGAGATGGCGAATTCGCTATAAATATAGGAATGTGCTAAATTGGAAATAATATAGGGATATATTATGAAGCGCGGACCTAGATTTTACTTTGCCGTTCGACCTTAATTAAGGCCTATTCTATTTCATTAAATATAGTAGTAAGAGAAAGCTATGTATTCCTAATAATATAATTGACGAACTTATCGCCGCTGCTTATAATAAAAACTAGTATTATAGAGATAAACGAGTATAGTATGAGTTATAAGATAAGTTTGTTATATCGAACTTGATATTTAAAATTAGAAAATATTGCCGCTACTGTCCCGTTTATGGCCTATTAGGAAAGGAGAGAGGAAAGCCGATAGGGGCCTTGTAACCTATTCTTATACCGGTAATTCCTTTTTATATAATTACTATAGACTTTGTTATAGGATTACCCGAGGTCTTAGTGGATAACTCCTTTTGGAAACTGTAAAACTTCCTGTTCTATGATTGCGTTTTTATAGTGACCGATAAGTTTTTTAAATTTATTATAATTATATTAGGTTATATTATGTACGTAGCTTTAGACTGGTCCGTTAGCCTTCTCTAAATATTATGACTTTATAATTAGGGAATCCTTAAAAATATTATTTTTAATAGAGATCTGAAGTTTCTCTCTAACTTTTAGTAAAATATATGGAAAGAACTTAATATATTATTAAAGTTCTTAATAGTATATTATTTATAAACTAACGGATAGTTAAAAAAAAAAATTTAAACTGTAAAATCCGCCCTCTAAGTATAGTATATGATTTTTCCGGATAAGAACTAGTTATATGGAATAATCTTTATGTAATTTAGCTTAAATAATAATTATTTGTCTATAATTAAGTGCGCTCTAAATGAAATACTATACGGCTTTAAAACTAATAACTTAATAAGTCTATTTATGATAATAAATAATAAGATTAAGCGTAATATGTTCTAGGAGGAAGTAAAACTTTCTATTGCGGAGGGGTAGATGTATATGAAAGACATGTTTAATAAGGGTTACCGATATATAATTTTTGCCCTTAGCGATTTTATATACTTACGTCTAGGTAAGAGATATAAGTTTCTGGGAAATCCGTTTAGAAAAGTCTCTTTATAATATATTAAGCTAATTAAAGTTTTAGAACGAGTCGGACTGTTAATATACTGCCTTGACCTATTACTAACTATAAATGTTTATTTAGTAATATTTATAGTATATTTTATTTTAGCCTAAGATCTATAGACCGATCTTTTTAACTATACTGCTCTTTTAATAATACCGGTAGATATAGACGACCTATGCTAAACGGAATGGAGGGATTAGTATAGTTATTATAAAGTCGAACGGATCTTAAATAAACGTACTTAAAGGCGTAGACCCGGATTAAGTAAGATTTAGTACTTTATTAAGTAGAAGGATTATTTATATTTCTATAATATATAGATGGACGTTAACGTTATGGAGTCGATTAAATTAGTAGAAGCTTTTAAGTAATAGCTAGTAAAGGCTATTAATAAGCGTGCATTAAATTACTTAGTTTGTATCCCTACTGTAATATAGCTTATAGCAAGAGAACTAGGTAAACTACTTATAATACCTTAAAGGCGGTACGGTAGGCCTCGTAAATAAAGGAGTATAGTCTATTTATACCGAGTAGAAAGGGTTTTACTTATTATATACCTTATTTTATTTTTTAGTATCCGTGATTTTACTACGAAATCATACTAAGCTTTATTTTATTAAAGGCATTTCTATGTTTTTAGTTAAGGTGTTCTATTTAGTCCTTAATATTATTAATAAATACCGCTCCCGTAACTACTGGTTTTATAAATACTGCTATATTGCTTATTAGAACGGACGTTAGCTGAACGATCTTACCTTTAATAGCTATTTCTAAGTAATTTGTATTTACGGTGGTGAAAAGTTATTAAACTCTAACCTTAAATTAGGTAAGAAGGTATATTAGACTCTTTTTTAGAATCCGGTATTTACGTATTGGCTACGAGATCTCGCTATTATTAAGGGGTATCTGCGCCTTTAGGAAAATACCTTTAAAACCATAATCTTTTAGAATTAAGTAACGTTTTTATAGACCATTAATAAGGAGGAAGCCTACAAGATCTTCCGCCTCAATGTATAGCCTCTTATCGCTCATTATAATATGCCGTTTAATAAAGGTTAGGCCTAGTGTCCTATATTTTGGACCCTTATGCTAATCCTAGGTAATGATTTTTATTAAGATATCTTTATAAACGTCGAAGATATAGCTAATATTTTTAAGTACGACTCTTAAACCTCTAATAATTCCGCTTACTCTAATAATAAATCTATAATTATGCCTGGCAGCTAGCCCCGTAATAACTAAAGATAATTTATTTAGATTTTTAATATGTATAAGATAAACCGCCTAGTTACCCCGGCGTTACGTATTAACTATACGTCTAGTATTATAAGTGCTACTAAGGAGCGTAAGATAGTTGGAAAAGCTTATAAAGGCTTAGAGTTTATTAAGGTTGCGTATAGCTTAGCCGAGGACTATATTTACGGTAATATGAAGAAAGAGGAGTTCTATAAGGCGATAACGACTACTTATACCTAGTACCTAAATATATATACTTACCTAAAGGAGGTATTTAATATATTTATTCTTAACTTTGCTATGAGTAGCTTAGAGATCGTACTGTGCCGAATCGACGATGTAGTTAATAAGACCCGTTTTTTAATTATTAATAAGCGTAGTATTATTAAGCTCTCTGATAATAATGAAGCTATTAAAACCCCGACTAAGGTACGCCGTATGCTATATAAGGATAAACTTACTATACATAACCCGTTCGTAGCCGCCCGCACTACTTTTATAAATACTTAGTTTAGTAAGACCCCCGCCTTTACTGTAGTATTTTAGGACCGTATTATGCACCTTACGAATAATTATATATTTTATAAGTATATATCTAAATAGCTCTTTACTAGCCTCCCTAACACTAGCCCGGTTAATATGATTAACTAGAGCCTTAGCCTTCACGTATTCGTCTATAAGGGAGAGGGAATTATTAATATTCTCTGTATAATCGCTGTTCTCTATATTATTATCGGTTTATTAGTGGCCGATGATAAACTTATAAATAGACTTCTTTTAAACTAGATTCTTTATAATCTAAAGATTTTAGTAAATACCGCTTATTTTATTAAGATGGACGTTAAAGCTTATAAGGGCTATACTATAGCTTATAAGACCGCCCTTATTAATATAATTAAGAATAGATTAGCTAAAGACTTTTGTCTTACTGCCGGTGCTGCCTATATGTATATATAGCGTTATAGCTAGTCCTAGCTTTTTAACTTGAACCTGGATAAGTTTGTTAAGTATATTAATAAAGAGGAACTTACTCTAGCTTACGTTAGCGCTCTACTTAATATTAATAATATCGATATGATTAACGATGCTGGATAAGCGGTGGTAATACCTAACCTATACCTCGGCTAAGAATATACGGAAGAACCATAGTAGTATGGCTAGTGCCATTTTTAATTATACTAAGTGGCCGGTAGATTAATAAATTAAGGTTTTTATTTAACTAAGTAACTATTTGTTCTGTTTGATCTCCTGTTTATATGTATAACTTCCTTATAATTTCAATATATTATAAGTAAATCATTTATAAAGTGTAACCAATATACTTCTGCTATCCTATAGATTTTACGGATAAAATGGTTTTCTTTAGCGAGGGGCATTTATTACGATTTCTTATAGATATTAGGGAGATTTCACCATGATTTCTCCGCCATTATGGTGAAAGACTTTACGGTGAAACCCGCGAGAATTCACTAGGAATTCTTGGCGAAAGGCTACTAAATATCACGGAGATTTTCCCGGGATTTCCCCGTGAAATCTCAAGGTATTTCTTGGAGATTTTACCGCGGAGGCATAGTGAAATCTTAGAAGGGACATCTCAATATTATTACTATTTCACCGCACATAAAGCGTAACAATCGAATCATACGTGCCCAATAATCAAGAAATACTCGGTATCGTATACGCACTCGCCTGTAGGATTGCGCACAACTCGAGAGCGAAACACGCACGCGCGCCTTGCACAACATGCGGCTGCGAATAGCCTCGCTAGAAACCCGAACCCCCACCACTTCGTGAAGGACAAGCACATGACCACCTCCGTAATCCAACCCAACAATAAACCACAAAGAGAAAGGAGACAAGGACTTCTTCCCTCTCCTGACGTCATATTCCGAAGGTAAGGCAAAACTAAAACGTGGCAAGGTAAAGTGAGGAAGGGTAAGGTGAGTAAGACACTAGTCGACGGGAGTAAGGTCACTCGACACCACCAAACCAAGGCAAAGATACAAGCAAGCCACCTGACACTGTCAGACGGTTCGGCTGCGCCCAAAACGTGAACTTACCGAGAAACCGAGACCGTCACGACACCGACATCACGTTGTCGCGCAAGATGCCAAACGGATCAGATAAATGAGTGCGGAATCGACGTTTTCGATGTGTGCACGCGGTTATTTTTTGTAGAAGTTCTTACTTTCGTTGTCTTTCATAAACACGCGTATCCCTGGAACATTAGTTATTTGAGGCCATGCGCCGGCTAGAGAGTCATATTTATCATGGAACAAGCGTGTCTGCAGACCGATACATATAAACGGGAGGACAGAGTGATCGCTTATAACTGGGTACGCGCGCGCGTGTTCGCACAAGCGAAGACGGTAATAGGTCAGGTAGCTGAGAAAACGGATTAGAACTCATGATACAGTTGTATGTACACTTGATGGACATATATACAGTGCCCGCCGTCCCCGGCCGCCCTGCATGCTAGTCCAAGCCTCTTCTACGATCCCTTGCCGCCAAGGCCCGCACGCGTGCGGCGTCGGGCTGCGGCTTCTGAATACGGCACGCTGATTCTTCGGGAGTCCTCCTACTGATACTACTACTGCTAATGCCCTTGGCGGGGCTGGCGTCACGACGGCGGTGGAGATGGGGTATCTTTGGTGAGGACGCGCGGAAAGATTGGGGTATCGAACGGAAAGGAGATTTGCTGTCAAGGTAAGACGCCGTCGTTGTCATTGTTGTTTCTGGTTTGGGTGTTGGTGTTTCTGAAGACTCCATCAAGTCGTCATAGAGGTCGAAGGGAAGCTGGGTTGTCGGGAACTCTTCTTCGCAGTCGTCTTCCTCAATGGCGCTGTCGATGTATTCACTAGGTTGCTCCTCCTCCACGGTAGATTCACGCGTCAAACGGTGCTCCTCTAAATCAGAGACCGACGTCGTCAGGGAATCGGGATCTTCAGACTGTGAGATGTCTTCTTCCTCATCGTCTTCATTGTCAAGACAATGGAGCCGTCTCCCTTCAAATCGGCCGGACTCGGATCCAGAGAAGGATAGCGTTCGCGCGGGCGTGAGGTTGTGGAGGTGGTAGCTGTGATCGTGATCATGGTCGATCGGGGACGATGCAGAGGTGTCGGACTGCATTGTCATGGAGCGCGGGGAAGGGGGGAGGTCCGTGGTAATGGCGGAGGAAGAGATAGAAGTCGAAATGTGAAAGGGTTCATGCGTCATAATGGGCTTGTCGTCATCATCATCGTGAAAGAAACAGGGACCGTCGTCGAGACTGCTGAGATTGGTGCTCGCCGTGCGAGAACTGCATCGATCACTAAAAGAAGTGCCGGTGGAGGATGCATAGTAGCCTTGCGCGCATGAATAGTCGTCGGGGAGGTAGCTTGAGAAAAGTCGCACCAGGGAGTCGAGAGAGCGTGTTCGGAAGAGCTGCAGGGCGTACGACCACTGCGCCGTACCGACGAGCTTGGGGTTCGCAATGATCTCGACAGCAGCAAGATCAAGAGACGCGTTGAGCTCTTTCAAGCGCTGTTCCTTGCGGTCGGCCATGAGACGGTGGAACTCGTCGGCGGTGTCGGCGACGTGGGAGATCTCGCAGACGTCATTGTGAAAGGCGTCGGGGTCCTGGATGCTAGAAGGAATGGTGTTGTATTGGTCTTGCAGTTTGGTGGAGAGATCGTCTCTCTTCATCCCAAACTTCCAGAAAGGCCAAGCACAACCCGGTTCGTCCATATTAGGGCGAGACCGTACTGAAGAAGGTAGTTGACGACGACGACGAGTAGTTGTCGAGTCGTGGTAGGAGGTGTCGTAATGGAGAGAAGGTAGTTTTAGGTGGTTCGGAGGAATAGGGTGAAGGGCGGCTGGCGAGGCCCGTGGCTTCGGTTTGCTCGATGGTAAAAACGGTGGGTTTTAAGTGACGACATGAAGAACATTTAGATGCAACTGCAGAGGGTATCCATTGTGAATGTTTAGGTGTCCGTGAGGAGCAAGTGGTGAAGATTGGGGTTGTTGATGGGCTCGTTGGTGATGAGGATGGACGGTTTCAGGGCGTGGAGACACCGAGGAGCGCGAGAATGAGTTGGTCGGGGGGGTGCCCGGACGCAATGTGCGTGAAGCCAGAGTCGGACGAACTTCATGCCGATTCAAAACATCGCCAAAAGTCACGTGCAGTCGGAGAGAATTGCAAAGATGACGGGAAAGTGCAAGGGACCCGAAGACGCTAGTGCCACGCTAGACACCCCTAGCGCCAACAGGAGGCCCTGCAGGTAACGCCATATCCCTGTTGTGCCCGACGAAATCGGCACACGAGGGCAGGGCTGGCCTGGCATTCTCAGACTCCGCCACTCTAGCGAACCAATAGGAAAAGGATGAAGGATGCAGGGTGGCATGGTGCTCTCAGTCCTGGCCAATGAGGGAGCTTACTAAGGCTGCAAGCGTCAGAGCGGATCCACTCACGCAAGCCACGAGACGACATTTTTAACTTGGTTGGCCCGGGCGCAGGCAGTGAACTGCAGCCAGGCTCTGCTCTCACTCACACTTCCTCTCCGTCTGGCTCGGAGTATGAGTGTCCAGTTGGTGTTGGGCTCTCACGCTCTCTCTCAAGATTTCCCTCTTGGTGGCGACACAAGTCGAGGAAGAACGATGGGAAAAGGAAGAAGAGATGCATGGCCGGGGACGACGAGAGGCGGCGACACAAATCCAATAGGATGGTTCAGTCATCAACATTCGCTTCCACAGCCAATCACCTAGTGACTCCTGGTTGTTGGCCGTTCTCACTCATTCGAGGCACATTTCGACTCACCAAGATTCATCGAAATCCACTCGGTTGGCAGAATCATCGCCTTATCCCGACTTGCGATCTCCGACACTCTCATGGCTAGTAGCCAGTCTTCACTGTTCAATCAGTCTGACACATCAGTCTGAATCTCCCGACAAACTGCTTTCTCATAAGAAACCTCTTTCGTCGGCACCTGTCCCAGTCACGAACGGCCCGCTGCCTCTGTTTCTCCAGTTTCCATCTCATTCCCCTCGACGCGTGAATACGGAACGTCAAGTGACTTTGTCCCGTTCATTATCATTGCGTCAGGTTGTGGTCAACTGTCAGAGGCCTGGCGGGCACTGCAAGACCTGCAGACTCCCCGGCGTGCGCCGTTCGGACCGTTGAATAAGAGGCGCTGTTGTGGCTGGGTGAGGGTCAACGTTCTGGTTTGGCTTGATGAGCGATTGAAGTGCTGAAGACTCTCGCACGAAGAGGCAATGTCACTTTTCCACATCACATCCGCCCATAGGATACTTTTGACCCTCAGTCGACCAGGGCTGACGCCGTGTCAGATCTCAAGTGAGAACGATCTCCCCTCTGGGCCTCCAGCGCCATGCTCGGTTGGAAGCCCTGCAGTCCGGTTAGCCCATCATTTCAGTCAATTTTCCTCTTCCCCTCACCTCTTAGGCTCTTCTCCAAGACCAAAGTCAACCGGCCCCAGGCACCGGTCTCGTTCCACAGGGCTCGATGACTCTTTAAACCTAGGGATATGCGCGCGTTCCAAACTCATCTTCCATGCTCAGTGCGTATGTTTCGGCCCTCGTTGCGGCCACACTCAAAGATATCGCTGAGTGTGCTTGACACTGAGTGAATCTCACTCGAACACTCAAGTTGCTGCTAGAGCAGCGTAATCTTACAGTAGTATCTTTGCCCTGCTGGTCGGCCGATAAACTACTTGAGGCTGAGACTCCATCAGCAGGCCCTCCCATAAGGTCCCAAGGTCCCTCCCCCCGTCAGTTCAAGTCAGCTCAACCCCGTTCACTCCCCGTTTCTCCCGTTCCCCACCGTCGCCTGCTTTCCAGTTGACATTTGGCTCATCTGTTCATCTGTTCATCTGACGTCTAGTCCTGTCCGTCTGCCCTTCTCCAACACTCCAACAGAACAGCTTGTTGGCAGTGCTCAGGAGGCTCATTAATGCCGTGCTGTTCCTGCATCTGTACCTGGCAGAGATACTGTCTCTCTCTTCCTGTTCCTTTTCCCTTTTCCTCATTCATAAATCACGCCTCGGCCAACCTACAGACCGCTGCGGTCTGAACCTTGCTCATCGCAAAAGATCTAACCACGCTCACCCTGCCGCGCGCCATCTCACACTCACTCAACTCGCCTGTCTGGCTGGCCATACCAGGATAGACGACATCTAACCTCACACCAAACTTACGTGTCCAGGCCAACCCATCCCGGCCGGGACTCACTCACCTTATTGCCACTGCGACAACGACGACTCACCTCCTCACATACGACCCGCCATCCGGAGTGCCTGGCGTCGTCTCTGAGTCTATCTCCCCGTAAGGTATCCGTAGCTGCCGGCCGTCGTCAGTCGAACCGCGCATGGGCCACGGTAGGCTAGGCAACATCGTCATCCCTTCCCTCGCTTGATGGGAGACCGCCGGGTCCGCGGCTCCGAGGAGCCGTCGGAAGAAAAGACGGAACCATTCTCTCAATCTGAAATCGATGCCCGCATGAGAAACATCCGCGTAGAGGAACCCTTTGACCTCATCTCGGCCGACCCCGTACCGCTCGATAAGCTGCGTGTCGAGGAGCATCACCACAAACAGGGCATCCGCATCCTCGTCAGACCCCTCACTCGGAGCCGCTCGGTGAGCCCAGGCAACTACAACTGCCAGTGGCTTGCCCTCCGCGCAGAGGTTGCGTCAGAGCAGGAACCACAGCACAAGGTCCTCGCCGTCTCTCAGACGTCTCGGGACATCAAGTTCTCTGTGCGCATCCCGCCGGAGCGATTGAATGACAACACGCCCCGCCCGCCGTTGTGGTGCGAGCTCTACTATGATCCGACGAGCGATAACCAAATTCTGCTGAACAGATCCGAGGTACCAATCTCATTAACGAGGATATCTGACGGTCCCGGTTCTTGCGCCAGCTGGGGGGTCAACCCGGGAGCCCCCAAGGCGCTGTCACCAGGCACATGGAGGATAAACGTCCGCGATGTTGAAGTCCTCGACTTTAGGATCTTGGAGAAGCGGCCCGCTTACTTCAGACATGCCGATTCGGACCTCAAAGACGAACTACCCTCAAGCTCAAATCCAGATGCCCTCAACGCCTCCGGCAAGCGGTCATTCACCGCCGACGATGGTGAGCCACGGTCCGAGAAGAAGGCGCGCACAACGGAGGAGGCCGGCATGGTGAAGAAGGAAAAGGAAGACGGCGTCATCATGTTCCTCAGACCACAAGCACAACCACTGGTCTTTCCCCTGCCGACAGAAGCCAAGGGCAGAGAGCTTGTAGCGACAAACGGCCACGCCCTGCTCGACATGCAAAAGGAGGAGACGGTCGTCATTCCCGGCGGTTGCGAGATCGACGAGTACACAGTCTCCAAGCGCGACCAAATCGCCTCCACTACCCTCTCCTCCGTCTTCACAGCCGAGCACTCCAACGTCCCAGACGGCATCGTCACCGTCAAAGTCCTAAAGACCCGCACGGCCAACGCAAACGCCAACACCGTGACCAAGCCACAGGACAACAACGAGCGCAACGTGATCCGGCAGGCCGACATGTGGCTCCGCGAGTACCAGTCCCAAGACGACCTTAACCACGAGTCCATCGTCAAACTCTACGGCGGCGACGCCCGCTACCTCTCCCTGTACATGGAGCACGTCGACGCAAAGGACCTCAGCGCCAAGGGCGTCTGGCGCTCCCACGTAGACCACAGCTTCCTCGGCGACCGCGCCGACGCCTTCGCCATCGCGCGCGACATCAGCGGCGCCCTACACTACCTACACAGCAAGAACCTCGTCCACAACGACATCAAGCCCGCCAACATCCTCTACTCGCCCTCTCGCGGCGCCGTGCTCTGCGACTTTGGCCTGTCGACGCACACCAGCGGGCCCGTGACGACTGGCGGCACGCCGTACTACATCCCGCCCGAGTTCATCGGCAAGAAGCTGCGCGGCCCGCCGTCGGACGTCTGGGCGCTCGGCGTGACGATGCTCTACGTCCTCGGCAAGATCTCCTTCCCGGACGCCCGCTCGCGGAAGCAGCCCAAGCAGACTGCGCTGTACTGGATGATTGCAGACGTGAATCGGCCCGCGCCGAGCCCGCAGCAGAGGGCCCCTGGCCAGCCTTGTCCTGCTGTGGATCTCATGTACAGATGGCTGAGCGAGGTTGCGGTGGCGAGGGAGAAGCTGTACCCGCGCGACAAGCTTGAGCGACTTGTTTCCGATATGTTGATACCCGCGCCGACCCAGCGAATCACAATGGCTCGCGTCGTGAGAGAGCTTTACGTGATGGAGCAGCAAGCTCTTGCGAAGAGGTGATTGGTTCCGCTCAACACTTACTTTTCTTATGTTTCGGCATGGATTTAATCTGGATTATACGTTGTCGTTTTGGTCGAGATAGACGTCACTGCCCCGGTAGTACGCGCATGAAGTTGCATGATGTTTGCGAGAGATACCACTTATGTTGAGAAAGTAGCATGCATGGTTTTGAGTAAGTGCTTTTTGTGGATTTGGGGATTCACACCGGCCTCGTTCAGTAACATTGACGCAGTTCAGGTCGCATTGCATTTGGTCAAATTGGTTCGCATCTCATATACACACATCCATATACCTGAGCATAGCATTTTTCTTTCAGGATTTTCCTTTTCATTATCATGTCGGTCATCCGGAGGATGAACTGGTATCAAGCATTCATGTACATTAGAAGCACAAACGCATTTCTCATGCTGTCCCCCCTTCACCGTGATGTATGTCTGATGAAGACATTAGCCTTACCTGGCCGTCTCCTCCTCCACGGCCGGTGCAAAGGTTTACAGGCCCATGCCGAAGACGAATGCCATGCTGAGTCCGACGACAGATGAGAGAGCGAGCATGTGAGCTCCGCTGCCTGCCGCGCCGCTGGAACCGCTGCCGGAGGTGGAATTGCCGGTGCTGTTCCCGCTGGTGCCATTGGTCCCGTTGGCGCTCTGCTCCTGGATGGTCTGAACCGTCACGCCCTCAGTCTTGCACTGATCCGAGGGAAGTGTGGTGGCGTTCGAGGTGAAGCGGATATCGGCGCACTGCCCACCAGGTTAGCATCCTGGTATCTACAGAAGTACTCCACACGAGATGATGGCAGGGTACTAAGACATACGTTGTAGAGACCAGACCCAGACTCGCCGACAGTCACGACCTGGATACTTCCCCTCTGACCGTCCTTTGCGGGCGTCGGCAGCGCAAGTTTCTCGACGCAGAGGGTGCCTGAGCCGGTGGCGTTCCAGAACTCAGGGGTAAGGGTGATGTTGTGCGTTGTTACGTTGCCGCCGGACTCGATGCCGAGGTTGATGAAGACGTAGGTCCAGTCGTGGTGCAAGTCAAGCTCGATAGAGCCGCCGTCGAGGGGCCAGTCTGTGACGTTGCCTCTGCCGTAGGGGACGCCGGCACCTGGTGAGGAAGTCAGCTCATGTCACTTCGAGCCCTCGAGCGATGGAAAGTGAGGTTCAGGTGGGGACAGGTTGGAAAGGGAAAGACGGTCGTACATGGGTAGGTCCACTGCGAGTAGCCCGTCAGGTTCGTTCCGCTGAGAGTATCAGCGCGCCATGACGGGTAGGCGAGGCCAAAGTGAGCAGACGCAAAGTTGGCGGCGCCGAGGGCGAGGAGGAGGGTCTTGGGGGCCATGATTGTAGGTCGTGTGAGATCGACAGAGCTCGCAACTTTGTACAGCGGGTCAGGTGAAGGGATGGACGACTGGGAGGTACTGCCAAGAAGATGAAGAGGAGGAGGGTTGATGTGACTGAGAAACTTCTGCGAGGTAAGCATTTTTATAAACACATCAACCTCCCCCGCGTGCAATACCTGCAGCGTACCTTAATGGGTAGCTTATCCTTTCCTTTGGGATGTCACGTAGGCAGGGATCTGAGCTGTAAGCATCGTGGCAGGTAAACTAAGGCAGGCCAATTCCAGCGCGAAGGAAACTCCCTCACACGCCACAATGTGAACAAAAACGGCTTAGACTCTTGGTGAACTTCGGCGATGCCCTGCGCTGCTGCCCTATGGGAATCAGCTGGCTGGCGGGTATACGGTAAAATCACATTAGCATCCCGTTGCTTTACCAGGTCTCGTGGTGACAAGAGGTGGAAATCATAGGGAATTCGGAGTGAAAGACCGAGGGCGAGCAGTTCCGCAACAGGAAAGTAGACCAATGGAGGGCACCAATTGAGCAAGTTTATTTCCACTCGGGCAAGATTCCTGGGCCTAGCAAGAATCTGGCTGGTCTTTGGGTGAGACCTGTAAGAAGCAGACGGCAGCTTGAGTGTTTTCTTCGTGGAAACAGCCGTCTGGCTGACTTGAAGTTGGGCGAGAGGCTCAAGACGGGAATGGTCCCCTTGTTTGGGCGGCGAATCAGAGTTGGTGGAGGGGCGGAGGCGGGGATGGCGGGCGCTAGCGCGGATGCAAGTATCTTGCTCAATCTCACGCACTCTCCCCCGGTTATGGCTCCCGAATGGGCTTTCAGTGCTGGGGAGATGGCATGCGCGGATTGGTTCAAGTCAATGAAGATCAGCGGTGATTGTGGCGGGTGATATGAGCTGAATTATTTGTTGTCGAGACAATCTGCCGGTCGAGGGCGGTCTGTCAACTGTTAGAGAGTGGACTTGTGGCTCAAGTCAGATGTCACGTGTGCATGAGTTGCTAACGACTCTCGATTGCTTGGTCTTAAGACCTTGTGAAGATATTGATGAAGCTGTCATGGCAGAGGAAAGAGCTGAAGGCGCTCGACGATCATGTAGATGCGTTTGACATGTTGAGTTTGAACTGACGACAAAGGCGTCTCAAGAACAAAAACGATTAAACCACCACAAAATTCGAAACAGCAACACCACGCGCTTTCCTTTGATGTACAAGCGTACTCCGACGTGAGAACTGGCTTTGAGAACAAGTCCATGGTATCTATTATTCATCACATCACCGAAGGCAAGTAAATCTCACGGACTTGACCATCGGACATTTCTCCATAGTCCAAGTTCGCCCACAGCTACACCCAGAGACATCAACTTGGCACTATGGCTTGTGTGTTATAAAATTGAAGTCATCATATATCTACTAGAAGACGCATATGCGATGATTGATAGTACCTAGAATACAAGACCTGTCTTTTCCCTACAACTTGGGGAGCTGGTTGAGAGACCACAAACCAGTCTCATCCGTATACTGCTCCCCGCCAACAAACCCTCCAGAAACAGGTCCTCTACCAGCCTGCCAGAACGGAATCGTGACAAAGATATCCTTACTCGTAATATTCGCCACAAAGACACCTGCATCCCCCAAATCCCACCGCATAATCATTCCAGCAGGCGCCGGCGTCCCAGGCACAAGCGGCCAAATCTGCCCCTCGCCCCATCCCAGCGTATTATTCGCGCGATCGACACATCTCGAAGCAATCACGTGGCCGTCCTCGTAGGTGGCAAGGTACTCCGAGCTGATCTCGGTGCCGTCCTGCGCGTGCGAGTGCCACCAGACGACGGCATAGGGGCCCAGGCGGGCATGGCCCCAGAAGGCTGCCTGGATTGCTTCCTGGAAGGGGCGGTCGACCCAGGTCTTGTCGTGGTAGCCGTAGCCGGAGAAGGACATGGATGTGTCACCGAGCTTGAGGTCGACTGTTGCTTCAGCGTCGGGGAGAGCGTTGGCCCAGGCTACGCCTTCGACGTTTTTCTCGTTTACGCCGGCTGCGTCGGTGCCGCAGGTATAGTGGGGGGCGACGGTCTGCAACAACCAACTCGTCAGTCTCTGGGCATATATCCACGGGGTAGAGATGTACTCACGTTGCCTCTCAAGATGAGACTTCCATAGATGCCGGTCTCGGGCGAGTTGATGGTGACGTTATACACCGGCCTCGGCTGCAACAAGCTTGAGCCGGACCAGCTGACCTCGCTGCCGCCGAAAAAGTCTACGCGCATGCTCTTGTCCGCCCTCTCGGTGACGTTGGCCATTTCGGAGTTGACTCCGTAGCTAAAGGCCGTGCCATTGGCAAAGGATCCGAACAGGGATAGGTGGTACTGCGTGGTGCCTACATCCGCGCCGTTGTCGGTCGGTCTCTGGATCTCAAAGTTGAAAACGATGGTCTCGTTGGTCGAAGGGTTCATCGCATCAAAGTACCAGCTGTGGATACCAGTGTCAGCTCCATGTACGGCAGCAGGGGGGCAAGCTGCATGTAGGGTCTGATGACATACGAGTCAAAGGTAGTTGCGTTCGGGCCGGGGTCGATCTTGAGGAAGTCTGCTTCACCGAGGGCTTCCGTGGTGAACTGGACCTTGGTCGTGCCATTGTAGTAACCCTTGCCGAGTTGAATGACTCGATCTCCGGCGTTCGTCTCAGCAGCGTAGCTGTATGTCGAGATGGCTGCTGCTGCGAGCAGACGAGCTTTTATATGCTTCATGACGGGGGTGCGGTTGATAACGGAACGAGTCGATGTAGGAGCCCTTGAGACAAACAAGTGTTTCGAAGATCACTACATGTTAGCTTATAAATAGGAGAGCAAACCCCCATCGACCAAAACTCTGCGAAGCTAAGAAAAGGAGAAACTCGGTTCCAAGACCTCTCGCTACAACCCCACAGCCAACACTGCCGCATTGCCTCAATAGAGACTGACGAGTGCTAAGCTGATCCAGCTTGCCTGACATCGCATCGCGGACATAACAAGCCGATACGTCCGGAAGGCGCATCAAAAAATGCTCATATGTCCCTCGATCTCCACGGCTTCACGGAATGTTAGTGTACGGATAGGATTGGAGCGCAGGTGGACTACGGCATCAGTGTCGGTCTCGGTTCTCCGCCAAATTAGAGTTGCGGCTCGGTATCGGTTTCGACGGTGGTGTTCGCTTGAGGGGTATTGCAGTTCCTCATTTCCCGTATGTCATGCTCTCTCGAAAGGAGCTCGAAGGACCCCGAGCACCGGTGGTTCTCGATTGCCGAATAGAAGAACATCATTACGTGAGAAGTCGGCGACTGGTCTGTCGGTCTCGGTCGTACCGCATGCTCTGGATCCGGCGCCAGAGCGGTTCTCGAAGGCTCCGGCTCCAGCTCCAGTCCGGGCACCGCTCCGAAACTTCCCCACCCCTCGGCATGGACGTCATCACCGACTTTGATGCCCCAACCGCCAATATCAGAGGTAGGGACGCCTTTGACGAAACAAAGTTTGGTCCGTCCCCGCTGCCGAGTCTATCTCGACTTCAGTCGTAGACTCCCCACCACACCGCCATCTATGCTCCCAAAACTGGCGTTTTGCGAGCGCGAAGATAGAAAATCACGATCTATCGAGTGCACTGCGGCCATCATGATGCGCGAAATCGCTGAGAAAGTTATGAGCTGAGTAAGCCCAATTAGCGTCGATGGTTTAGTGGTAAAATTCTCCGTTGCCATCCAGCAGCGTCGGGGAGTCGGGGGTTCGATTCCCCGTCGACGCATTCTTTTGCAAGACAGCACGATTTCCTCTGGTACCCGCCGTAACTTTTGCTTCTACCGGGCTGGGTGATTGATATTGGGTGACCGTTGTTGACGCGCATTGCCCAACTTGTTTGTATTCTTGATGCTCAATCGGCGCCGGCGCCTTCCAGTCTCTTGCGAGGGCTATCCGCTCATGGAACTCAACAATGCCAGAATCAGTGTCGCATCGGCCCGAATGAAGCTGATCTAATCATCTTGTTTCGCCGGAACGGGATGATTGGTTTCTTGGATAGGGCCAGTCTTGGCGGTCGAGTAAGATCTGGGCAGACTTCAGGAACGTCTAAAGAAAGCGCTGAAATACGGGCGAGCGCAATATCGTATCAACTCGTTGCGCTGCGCCGCGGTGACACTCGCGAACGTGTACGAGCTATGATGTCGTCGGCGTGAATGAATGGCATCGTGGGATCAGACGTAGCCTTGAGAATGTGACGATGCTAACGATGCAATCTTTGCGCCAAAACCACGGCAGTCAAAGCAAATATATCTTGACCGATTGACTCAACGTAAGGCGACCAATAATGGTTCATCAATTGAGACCAAATGAAGGGTCACCGAAGATGTTGCATCATATGTGCCCAGATTTCAGTGTTGAGAAATGGGCAACGGCGCGATTGGCATGAAATGGACGGGGAAAGTTGCGGCGGCCTCAAGTCACTCGGTACCTTTTTTCGCGCCATGTGGGCCACTCCTCAAGCGAGCGAGCCAATGGATCCACCACAAGAAATCCGCCCATCGTTCAGCCCCGTCCTGGCCGCATGGGTACATTGATGCTGACCAGTGCGATGCTGAACCAAAGTTCTTTTCTTTTAGCAGCACGATATCGCTGTGAAATGGTTGACATCTTTATTTAAGATATTATATCAAGAGATTATGAATTGCCTCAAGTTTCAAGCATAGATCCAGCTCACATGTGAAGCATATTGCGCGGCGTTGAATGGTGCTGTAGTAACATTTAATGGGCATTACATGTCTCGCAGATTGACTATCCCTGCTTGCGATCGGCGCACGGACCACTGAGGCCAAAATCACTGCGCCTTGGGAAACCGGCACAGGCAACCACTCAGAAGAAGCGGGCCTGAGTCACTGAACAGTTCAAATCCCCAGGCATCCCTCGCGCATTTCGACTGGCAGACCTCTCTTTCATCCTCACCCGCTCCGAATACCTTCAATCTCTACCTACCTCTTCTTACCTTACCCTACCACATCATTGCTGATCGCATCTAACTCGTTGATTGACACAAGCTTTGAAGCTTCATTCATGCCAAGCCACGCCAAGAGTCAAGAGATGACGCTCTAGTTGAATCAACGATTCACCCCGCAGCCAATATGGCTTCCTACGCAGATCCACTGGTCCCAGACCGCTGGGACTCACATGACTTCGACGGCGATCCTGATCGCTACCTATGCCTTTACGACATATCAGACGAATTTGACTGGGAAGCTTTGACGACTCCTGATCCTCGGGTCACGACTTCGGTCGATACGGGAGATGCCATTGCTTTCGAGCTGGGAATGCCTAACTTCACCCCGGTCGAGTTCGAGAAGATGGACTCCCCTTTTGATGGAGGCAGCTCCGACGATGGAGGATATCCACCACCACCACTGTTGACGTCGACAAGACGCCGACGCCCACCTGTGCTGTCGTTACTTCGCAAGGTTAGTTAACGACTGAATACAAAAAGCTCTTCTCTCTCAAGACGAGAGGCTAACACACAAACCTAGTCCCACCTTGCATCGATTTCTCTTGATGATTGCAATAGGCGCAGAACTGCTTGTTGTTCCCTCAGTGTCCGGGAGAAATTGGCGAGAGCACAGCTTTCGGGCCTTGCACTGATGGAGGATATTTGCCTTGTTGACTTCCTCAACCCAGTCCCGGAGTCCCCAGACGATGCACTGATGGCACCCCTGGACATCCCGGAAACATGCCGACAGGTCTCCATTTGGAAGCCCGACGGCTCGATGCAGTCGTTGTTTGTTGCTGTCTAATATGGTGAAGATGACGTTGGTTATTCGCACCGGTAAGCTCGCTGACGGCGCCTCCACGATCTCTGTCGCCGCTTGCCTCTAACGCTTACCCCTAGGTTGGCCAAGGACCTGAGTACGTCGTAAAACTTCTCGATCGGCCATCTGAACTTGATAGCGCCCGTCCACAAGAATTCACACAAACGCAACCATTCGTAAACCAAATAGCTCAGCAAATCGCCGAGTCAATCACCCTTTATCAAAACGACCCTTATTACCAGCAACCTACAACTCCTAACACGGAGTTTTACGACCTGTCTGCTGCAACGATCAACGTTGGCAGACTTCCAAGCGAGAACACTACACACCACCCCGGGTTCCCCCCCTCAGTCGCAGTTATGGCGGTCACTACCACAGGCTGGCCCTACGGGGCCCAGCCGGTACGTGCTGCACCCGATGCAATGAACGACAACACGTATCAAAACTCGCCTTTCTCCGAGCTCTTCGAAGCTCCGGACGAGGGCGACGATTGGGCCATGCTCATGCAGCAGGACATGCTCGCTACTGGCGACTACAACATGACCACCTTCGACCTATCCACCATGGAAGCCACTTACCAAAACACCCATTCTCCTCAGGACATCTTCAACGACCTCACCGTTCAGTACGATGTCGCGCAGAGTCTAGGCCCCGACTTCTTCAACTTCAACGGCCCTCTGCCCGACCTCTCTACCTCAGGCTACCTTTCCGCTGACCAGATCTCCTCTTACATGGGCAGCACGAATACCTCCCCCTTCGAGCCTGTCCTCGACTTCTTCCCCGAAACCGACCCATACTCCATGTTCCCGGCAAGCACCGACGGCTCGCCCCTCGACACAACTATCTCCTCCCCCGGATCAGACAACGCAAGCGCCCCTTCCAGCTTCTCCCATCCCTTTAGCTGCACTATTGATGGTTGTACAAAGACCTTCGCCAAGGAGGCCCAGGTGAAGCAGCACCAGCGTGTTCACCGCAAATCTCTCGTCTGCACCATCTGCCGCGCCGAGCGCCGTCACGAGCACAAGTTCGCTCAAGTGCGGGACCTCGAGCGGCACATGCAGGCGCGCCACAAGGATGTCGCGGAAAAGAACAACGTGCGCTCCGAGATCCGCCAGTGCCCGCACCAGGGGTGCGATCACGAGGGGAGACGAGACAATGTGTCGAGGCACCACAAGAGTAAGCACGGTAAGGAACTCAAGTGGAAGAGGGGTGTTCCTCACGTGGTGGGTTGAGTTCTCTTCTCAACCAGGTTTGATGTTCTCATTCCCAAAACAAATGTGACACGAGCGTTGTGAGTTCTTGGCGTTATCTATTCCCTTTTGCATTTTGTTTCCTATCTGTTCGGTCTGGGATCTCGGTAGTCTAGCATTGCATTTAGACAGAAATAAGTCCTTAAAACATAACTTGCTGGTGCTATCGCAAACGTGATGAGGAGGCGGAGAGAACTGCTCCCTTGGTCGTAAGCACGTGCACCGGCTGCTTAAAGACCGGGGCCGAACATGTCCGTACCAATTACCCGGAATATCTCCACAAATCCCGACCGTCTCGACTGACTTGCCCCAAAGCATCTCCGTTGGTTAGACCAACGCCAAAGCAATCTGCGCCATTTCCATTTGTTTGATGGCCGGGGCGCTAGAAAGGTTTGACGTAGTGTTGGGCGTCCACAAGTTGCCCCCTTCGTGTGGTGTAGTGAAAAAGATTTGAGTACCAGAATTACCAGTGATGATCCACTGTACATCATCACGAATTTCCCCGTGCAAAACTTGAGATGATGTGAATCAGTACTCAGCGAGCAATATGCTCTCACCCAACCCCCCTACCTCGCTCGCTTCAAACCTAACCATCGAGTACTCCCTTGTTCAATGAATACTAGGCCTCGATTCTGGTCGCCCACAACTCTCATTCATCCATTATTGCAACCTACCCGCAGGAGGCCTCAGACACGAATTGACTGTGCCGCAGAAAGGGGGTTGGTCTATTGCGACCTGACCGTTCCAACGCAAGAGACGTATCAACCAACAAAACCAACAAAAACCCTTCGACCAAATGCCGGACCAACCGGAACTGATTCCATCCTATCAATGACTCTGTAGATTGACGTGATAGATGTAAGAATCCTTGCCAGCTGAGTTCAAGGTTGGCAGATGTTCTGCAAGTTACGCGCCGAGCGTTCTCCCTGGTTTCCATGATTGCACTTTTCCACGAAATCTTGACTTGGTCGTTTTCATTTTCCCACCATTTTCGACAGTTCTAACTATTGCACTCATTTCACTCTGTTTTCTCTGTTTCACTCGTGTTCCTTATCTGGGCCTTTTCGTCTATGTCACTATTTTCCTCGACTGAGCGAACTTCCAAGTTTTCAGGGTGGTACTTTCGCACGATTCTGCGATTCGGTCGTTTTCATTTTCCAACACTTCTAATCGTTTTAAGTAATGCTCCCATCTCACTCTTTTCGTTTTGTTTCTCTCGTTTCACTCCTTGTGAATATTGCGTCTATTTTACTCATTTTCATTATTTCTGTCATTTTATGTTGCTCGATCATTGCGCACATTCTCTATTCTGCTTACTGCTCAGACTCCAACACCGCCCATTCCGTTTGTTCAAGTCTGCCGTTTCTCTTTCCTTTTACCATTCTATCTTCTTTGATCATCCCATTTTTCAACCATCCCGCCAAGTTCAAATCATTATCACTAAGTTCGTTCAGTTTGGCCCTATCAATAATTCCAATTCGATGATTTCATGTTCTTGTCGCTCTTCAGCTCTTCCATCTTTTCCAGGCTTTCTATTCTTTTCGACCGGTTCATCCTCTTCTACCCTTCTACCTTCAGGCTTTCGGCTCTGCAACCCCTTCCACCCTTCTGCCTGATTTGAAGCAAGTTAGTTAGGCATACTCAAGAACTTGAGTCACATGCCCCACACCCTTGTTGCCCTTCTATGTATATAATGGGACAGCCCCTCCCCTCCATTTCGTCGAGAAGGGAGATAGCTGTCGGTAGTCCTAATGACTAATTCCTTACTCTCAGCTTATGTTTGATAGCCTTAAGCGACTTCTCTACTCAAGCCTTTTGCTTCCTATCACGGAGTGAAATCATCACTTGTGACCATGGCGCCTTCCATCAGCCCCTCATCCATTCCATTCATCTCTGCCCTGCGAAAGAAGCTTGGATATGGAGACTCTCGCTCGGAACATTGCCAATCAATATTATTCTATGACAGCGTCCGGACCTTCCGCAAGACCTTTGTGAGCAGTCAAGGGCACGAGAGCAGTGCAGTGCACGATTGGAAGTCTTCAGAGAATCAGCGTGCTCTGGATGAGATGGTCCAAGCATATCTCGACCGTGACGGCAATGGACCTCGACTTTGGCCGGACGAATCTGTCCAGAACTGGGTCAACAAGCTCAAGTATTCCGTTCATGAGACCAAGTCAGGAACAACAGCCATACTTAAGAATCAAGAAAGCACCCAGCTGACAGAAATATAGGATCAAGCGAATCCTGAAGCAGCTCTTTTGGCGAATGAACCTCCAGCAACACCAATACCTCAAGTACAAAAAGAGCAAGGAGAAAACGGACAAAACCGACACACGCACACTCGATGGAAGAGGTCTCAGCCACGAGGATCCGATCGATGTAGATGAGTTTGAGAAACCACTTGCGAACTCCAATGCGGCTGAAACGCCGGGCACCTCAAGGTGAGTGATCGACATCCCGCACGTATCAAGAGACATCGCCTTACACTTGATGCCACAGCTCTACCAAGACCGATAAGCCACCTGCTTCTCCGAAGGTTATTGAGCCGTATGGAATCGGCCCTAACTCGGATGAGGTTCAAGAACTAATGCGATTGGCAAGAGCATTCCACCCAGGCTCCGATCAAGCACCAGAGGGCTACGACCAACAAGCCGAGAACACATCCGTAAGCTAGATACGTCGTACAAGGTTGCCAACTAGAGTGACTCTAACATGCTTGAGTTGAATTATCATACCTTTGCCGCCATGTCCTCGGCTGGCCCCAACGAAGACCGTCAATTCGCGCCCTACGCCGAGATGAACCCTTCCGAACCTCCAGCCAAGCGCCAAAAGGTTGACAACATCGAGTCTTCCGATCAGAAATCAAAGGAGAAGCGAGATAAGACTCCTACCGATATCCGAACAAGCCGTGTCTCACCACGCAAGCGTAAGATACCTCAACGGGATGGATTCGCAACAGCCGAACAACTCTCTGCTATAGATGACAACTACCCTTCAGAGATTGACAACGCCGCCATTTCATCTGAAGCCCACCTGGAAGCTTCTGGCGGCTCTTTCACTGGTGCCCGAGGGGGACCAGATGTCCGCGCACGTGTGGATAGTGTGGAGGATTTCGCTGATGAAACCATCGTTCAACAGAACACCGAAATTGAGATGCATTCACCTCGGCCAGACGAGGATGTCAACAGCCCCGAAGCATCAGCGCCAGTCGACCCCTCGCGTCAAGCGACTCCCGGTGTCGACCGTAAGAAGGCAGTCTCCTCCTTGGCAGACATGAGACGCTCAGAGACCATGGCTCCGGAGCCAGTTGAAAGTTTCAACCTACCCCA
Source organism: Colletotrichum godetiae (assembly GCF_030913485.1). Lineage (NCBI taxonomy): Eukaryota > Fungi > Ascomycota > Sordariomycetes > Glomerellales > Glomerellaceae > Colletotrichum > Colletotrichum godetiae. Next base: position 513,058 of record NW_026851266.1, read on the forward strand.
GACGGCATCGTTGCGTCAAGCGCGGGTCAAATTCGTGTACCGCATAATCACCCGCTACCCAAGCCGCCGAAGCTGCATTTGGAAGCCTAAAGGAAGCTTCCGCACCAAGACGCTGGCCGAGCTAGAAGATGAGCTCCCCCTGCAGTTCGAGCGCTCTAAGCTCCAGCATCTCCTTCTTCGAATGGAAGCTCGAGACACTCACGCAGAGCAGATGATCCTTTGTGGAAGAGAAGACGAGTTCGATGCTCTCAAGCGTCATCTCGCAGACTTTATTCGAGATTGCATTGCAGAATCGATCCCCGGGGAAGAAGTTTCTGTCTTTATTGATATTGAGCCGTTGTCAACTTCGGATTCGACAGAGAAATCTTCGGAAGTAGAGCATATTGCGTTTGAATGGTGACGAATCTTGATTTGACCTAGAGTTTGTTGCGTTGCAATTTCTGATTTTCTTTGATTGCCGACTTTTGATGAACGACGAAGCTTCAAGAACATGATAGCGCTGGAGATGATGGTGGGTACCGCATGAGTGGGAAGTAACCAAATTGCAAACTCTTCAGATACTGTTCCTTGAACAACCTGCTAGCACAATGACACAGAAAGACTGAAGAGTCTCAATTTTAAGCCCCAAAACAACCGCATCCACGTGGCTTTAATGTTCGATTGATAGGTACTTACTGACCAAGGAGGAAAACGCTGGAAATCGGACATTTTCAAATACCACGGGCCAACAGCCCCCATTACCGCTACTTACAGGGGGCCTTCGACTGCGATGTATGGTGGGGTTTTCTCGGCTTTACAAGCAAAAGATCGACCTTGACGGAATCTGGCTTTCCAATGAAATCGCACGATATGGTACACAGTTGGATGTATTCATGTATGGCAGTGTAGACATCAGTCAAGTTGAGCTTCCACAGATAAATCCATGTCGAAGTCATGTCAAAGCGCAAACATCATGTCAAAATTGCGTTATGGTAGTACTTGGGGCCCTAATAGGGGCTGCAGGGCTCGACCCAGGACACATGAGGCTTCGCTCTAGCGCCAGCTCCAGGCGCTCCCCAGCGACCTACAGCTGAGTCAAGCCACGAACTAGTTCATCTCTAGTGCTCTCCATAACACGATCGACCTTGTCCGCGCTATAAAACGCCTCGTTATAGCACACACTAAAGGTGAGCTTTCCCCGGAAAGTCCACAGATACATCTGGAAATCGCCAGTCATCATGGTGGAGCTCACCCAAAAGTTGGAAACCCCCCAAGCTCCATACTGGCGTTGAAGATAGTCGTCAACAACTCCCATGCTGGACAACGACGGCGTACTGCTGGGTGGCACACCGCCACTTTCGAGGATCTGCCGAGACATGGCCATGTAAGGGGTCAGGTACCCAAAATCGTTATCGGCGAAAGCGAAAGGCGCTTTATACTGCTTGTGCAGAGATTGGCTGAGAGCATCAAAAGTTCTGTCCTTGCTGAGGTCCGCTGCGAGAGGCAAGGCGGTCTGGAGTGACCCGATTGAGTGTTTCTGTGGAATGAAAGAGGATGGGAAATGGCGACGGAGATCAATGGTGGTGAACGAGACGTAGGATGAACCGTCCTCGCCACTAGCTGACTGCAGTTTCTGCAAATAGTGATGTTAGCATGGAGCGGCTATTCACAATTGGGTGTTAAAATGAAACTTACCTGGGTTGTCAAAGCAAGCGCAGCGTGCCATGCTGAAGTGACACTGACCCCCTTTTCCTTGCACGCATTGATGATAGTTGAGGTTGTCTTCTCGTCCACCTCAAGATCTCTGTGGACTGGTCTTTGCGGGATGGTTGTAAAGTCGACACCAGGGAGCCTGATCGGCTTCTCTTGCTGCAAAACCCGCTGAAAGATGGACTGCGCATCGGCAAAATTCTTCCCTGAGGGCGAAGCTGGGACTCCCAGCCAGTCATCGTACGGCTTCGAAAGATTTGGTGCTCCGGACGTCTCGTGTTGTGCCTGAGAGTTGTCGCCCGGTAGAGCAGCCAGTGTAGTAAACAGGGCATGGTACAGATACAACATTCCTCGCCCGTCGATCAGAGTGTGAGGTGACTGGAGTAGAAGCTGGTTGGTATCCCGAATGTAATGGAGTGTGATGTGGAACTGGCTCTTGAACGCAGAGAAGAGTTCGTCGGCGGTTGTTCCATCATGAACTCGAAAGCTCTTCTGTAGCCACTCGTCTGTAATAGCATTTTCGCGAGCCACAATCTCCCGCGAAACTGGATCCACGACGGCGCCAACGCATGGGAAGTCCTTCGCTACAGCCTTCCAGGCTTTTTTGAGAGAGCCTTCCTTGTCGATGCTATCATCTTGGGCTTGGATAGTCACACTGCAGCCGATCATCCAGTGGACAGGATAACCTTCGGGAGACGCCAAACTCTGATAGAAAGACTCCATAGAGCCCAATTGACGATACCAGGCACCATCTTTGTTGCTCCACGGGTAGTTTGTGCCGGAAGCTGGTATGGGCTGAATGGGCTTTTCCGATGAACCGTTTGTGGAAGCCGGCTTGGTAGCCTCGGCGGTTCCTGTTGCCATTTTCGCGAAAAGTCTAGGATTGAATTTTTCCGGAGGTGTGAAGTGAAGACAGTGACGCGAGTAACAGTTGTGAATTCACATGGGCCTGGCTGCTAGATGATGATACTACTGCTGTTGAACATGGGAACACTGAGGGACGGGCATGTGAACATGATGGAGTTGGTTATATGATACGACGAGGCCTAGGCAACTCCAGAGGTGCTGCAAGCTGATAGTTAGCCCTATGCAATTGGGCTTATCATTGGTGCGAAATGTACCGAATGTACATGACCGAACTGCAAAGGCACCGAATAGGGCTGAAGGGAGCCGAAGCTGACAGGCCTTGGCGGTCCACCCGCAGGAGACTTATAAGTGGGAGCTAGATCACTCGGAAGGATGAGTCTCGATTTACGTCACGGAAAGTCACCTATCGGAATTGGAAGATCTATTTCATGTTTTCAGGAGAGGTGCTGCTGTTGCGCAATCGTGTCACCTAGGTTGAAGAGGACAGCTGCTGTACATGGTCTTAACGTATCTGCGGTGACAATTGAAGCTCTAGAGAGCCCTCCGCCAATCACGTTAGTAAACTAAACGTTAAATATCGTAAAGGCTACTTACTACCTGTGACAAAGGCAGAGAGACATCCGTACTCAGGGAGCCATTGTCACATGTTCTTAGGGAAAGACAAATCTAGAGAATCAAATCGAGACAGTGAACTAGTAATATACTTCAATTGTTATGTGTTTGATACATGTATCATCCTTACAACTATAGAAATGTCTTCAGGCACTTCCCACCCTCACCACAAGCTTCTGTCCTCGGACTTGGCCCGACTTCAACATTTCCAGACCTTGAATCACTCCTTGCCAACCGCCGGGCAATTCGCGGGCTGGGTGACACTTCAGACGTCCCTCGTCCACTAAGATCTGGACCTCGAGCGCCCACCTCGCTCCCAGGTCAAATTTGGACTGGTCCGCATCGCGGTGGTACACTCCATCAAGCTTCACCTCATGGCCCATGACCACGTATGTCATGGGCATATCCATCTTGACTGCCTTTCTTGTCCTCCACTCATCGGGGGCATGTTCGAGGGATGCATACCTCGCGCCAGCGCGACCCAGAGCGGTGAAGCAGCATTTTACCGATTCTGGCGTGGTGATGCAGTCGATGGCTGCTCGAATGGTACCCTTTGTCGCCTCGCGGATTGTCTCTCCGCACGTCGGCGAGGAGTAGGGTGTTGTAGAAGCTGCTCCATACTTCTTCACGAGAGCCGCGGAGGCCGGAGAGCAGGTTACAATGGGGTCGTAGCCAGCACTGCAAAGCTATGTTAGACCATTCGCTTTAACCAGGGCTCGAAATGGTTCCAGTCGCACGTACCTCGATAGCAATTGGCAAGCCATGGTACCAGTGGCTGTAGCACCACCATATACCAGAACAGGCACGCGAGTCCCGTCAGACCGTAACGGAGCAGGTTTTGACGGAGTGCCTGTTAAGAGAAGCGAATCCTCCATAGCTAATGCTACAGTCGCCCATCCCACTCCTCCAAGCGCTGCGCCCTCGAGGTCACTCCACGAGTCTGGCACCCGCACAAGAAGACGCCTATCTTGGATGAGGTACTCAGCAAACGCTCCAGAATCCGGGTTACCAGGATTTGAGCCGTGCATGGGGCCGCAGACCCGCATCCCTACGCACGTGCCGTCGACTTCAGGGCCAGCAGCGACAATGGTTCCCATGAAGTCACATCCCATGATGGCATTGGGCACGGGATGATAGTCTGGCATCTTGTAATCAGTCGGGTTCAGCGCGACAGCCGAAACCCTGACGACGACATCGTGGGCTTCTCTGATTTGCGGCATAGGTCGGTCTCGCGAGACCAGCGGTGGGCCCCCGCCATTTGGTGATTGAGTAAGGGCTGTGATTGTCGTTCCTTTGGCCATTTTTGCGACTTTGCTGTTGAAGTTCACCACCTAATGGCATTCAAAAACCGTCGTCCCCAGGTTGCCCTCTTTTATTGCGATGGTCTGGTGAGTGCACCGTGGAACCTTGTGTTCAGCATTCAATGCAGGGTCCCTTGACAGGCTTCCAGATATCGCCAAAGATGATGCGTCAGATGTTCGAAGGATCGAGCCTGCATGTCATTCCTTGTTCGGATACAAGTAGGTAAGCCTCCGAATAATCCTCCGACTCCGGGCTCCGAACCGAAGTGGGTCCGGCGGACAGGCACGGCCCCCAGCGCTTACAAGTTCCCGAAGCTGGGTCCGAGTCCGCCTGAGAAAGATGTCAAACTCCACTCCTCATGCGAACCAGACTCGGCTCAATCCATCCGGTAAGCGGACTGAAGTTTTTGGAACCCCTCGGCGGGAGGCTCGTAAGACGACAGTTCACGTCAGGCGAGGGCCCTGCATGATGTATCACGAAGGATTACCAGACCATCCTGTTCTGGGCCCCCAGGATCTTAGTCTGGTCCAGGCTTGTAAGTCATCCCATTTGTGACGTTGTTAACTCGCTGCGCGTTGCCCCCACATCCCACCAAGCCACAACTTCTGAACTGCCTCAAGTAGTCCAGTTATTATATCTCACGCAACGGGCAGAATCTGAAGAGGTGCTGTTGCATTTTCAGTTTTCCAAGCCTTCGTCATTGTTACGACAGAGGAGAATCCAGAACTCTAAGCAATCATGGCCTCTTCGATTCCCTTAGCGGGGTTGCCTACGACTTTGTCCAGCAACTTGACCGACTTTGCTGGCAACGTCGTTAGCGTCATCAGTCCATACATTCCGGATGCCATCAAGTCAAACCTGAACACTCTTGCATCCTCGAAGCTGACTCAGGAAATGGCCAAGAGCTGGAATTGGGCAGCATATTCTTCTTTGCTGATCGCAAGCATCTATGTTTTCGATTGGGGAGCGAAGTCGCGTCGCGACAAGAGGCTTCGCGATTTTGGCTCCCCGCCCCCTTTGGTTCCCTTCAAGGCCCCTTTTGGTTGGTACTCACACCTATAGAGACGTTGCACAATACTCACAAGTTGTGCCGCAGGAATTGACTTGGCTGTGTATTCTTTGTACCGATTTTTCAAGTTCACCTTCTTCGAGCTCGTCAATAGCTGGCTTGAGGCCGTGCCTGGCCGAACAGTTGAGATGCGCATGTTTGGCACAGGTCTCATCTTCACCGATGAGCCTGCCAACATCAAGGCGATCATGTCCACAGAGGTACGCTTAGCGTTTTGTTTAAGCCACATCAAAATATCATTGAAGATTTCTGATCTATGAGCGACAACTAATACCGTGAAAAAGTGGTCCAGCTTCGGAAGAGGCGAAGTCACTAAGCGTATCTGGGGAGACATGCTGGGAGAAACGCAGATCTTCGTTGGTGAGTCGTCACGAGCTAATCAAAAACTTCTTACTGATGTACAACAGTGGACGGAGAAGACTGGCACAACAGCAAAGAGCGCATCAAGGGCCATGTAAGTACTACAATCGTGCTCTGGCATCATGCGGGCATATCAAGACTCTATTATTGACAACGTAAATCCCATACCTAGGTCATGAAGATGCGCTCGGATGATCTTGAGATCACCGAAAAGCATGCCTTGCAACTCTTCAAGCGCTTCAACGTGGGAAAGCCAATCGAGGTCTACGATGTCGCCGACCGTTACCAACTCGATGTCGTCTCTGAGGTGTTTTTCGGCGAGTCGGCTGAGTCCCTCACTGGACACCATCCTTTCAGGGACCCAATGGAGACTCTCCACCCTATCAACACGGCACGCATGTTGTTCGGAAAGAACGCCTACTACGTCAAGGACAAGTACCTGGCCCCCAAGGCTCTCAAGGAATTGAATGGCTACACCTCGGGCATTGTCGAACGCGCGTATGCGAGAGACTTGTCAAAGAAGTCAGCCGAAAATTACAACATGTTGGACGATCTTGTGAGCCAGAAGAAGAGTGTTAAGGTAAGCAGGCATCATTGAGGGACGAAAAGTATCATTCTAACTAAAGCTACAGGATATCAAAGACTCCATGATGACCATCATGCTTGGCGGAAAGGTATGTCAAGCCAGTGAGACACTGTGAAACCCCCGAGTTCTGACTGAGTATCCCAGGACCCCTCGGCAATCCTCATTGCATGGGCTATCTTCCTCATGGGGAAGTATCCCAACGTCATGAAGAAGATGCAAGCCGAGGTTGAGCGAGTGTAAGCATTCTGTTACCCATCGACAGCGACAGCGAGGTATACTCATGCTTTGTTAGATCCGGCGACAAGCCACCTTCAGCATCTGATCTTAAAGAGATGACGTACATCCGACATGTCATCAATGAGACTTTCCGATTGTATCACCCTCGTAAGTGACAGGTAGTCGAAGCATTGAATGCTCAGCAGCTAATTTTGACCAGTTGGTATGAATGTCAGAATGGCTCTGAAAGACGCTACATTGCCGATCGGGGGAGGAAAGAGCGGCAGAGACCCTGTCGCAGTTCCCAAGGATACAACCATCAGTAAGTGGCACTGACGAAACAACATGAATCATTGGGCGAAACTGTTGCTAACAGACCATCAAAGTTTACTCCCTGGGTGGTCTACAACGCCGGAAAGACATCTACGGTGAGGATGCGCTCGAGTTCCGACCCGAGCGCTGGGAAGGAGCTAACATCAATCGCTGGCACTTCATTCCGTACAACCAGTAAGCCCTCATAGTCCCTTGGAACGACGAATTGAAAACACGACGAAGCTAACCTGAACGCCTTCCAGTGGTCCTCGCCACTGCCTCGGTCAGAAGTTTGGACAACAGCAGATGGAGTACGTCCTGGCAAGAATTTGCCAAGAATACCAGGAGATCCGGATTCCTCCGGGACAGCCCGAACAGCAGATTCGCATTGAACTGAACTTGAAGATGGCGCATCCATGTATGTGTGAGTTTGTCAAGAAGAGCAAAGGCAACTAGAACATTTTGCTACATTGGGTCCGTTCGGATAGACTATTTAGATCGCGATCTATCCCTGAAAAGAATTCGATACTCGTGTGTGGACACGCAAGATCCCATCAGACATGTTACAATTGTTCCAGATAGCCCGTAGAAAGATTGGGTGACATGCAAAATCCTTCAAAACGTTAGATCAGAATCTCAGGAGAGACTTACTTGAACTCCCGGATCGCTCTTGCTCATGATGAGGGTGAGAAATTTGGTCCAGCAGACTTCATCTAAAGGCTCTTGATAATGCGCTTGATAGAAGACTACCTTCTCTATCTTATTTTTGCGAACGTCCTCTTTCTGATTCCTAAAGTATCCAGGTATATTGGGGTATTGGGTTTTATTGAAGGATTGCAAAAGTATGTGTATTTAGTGATAGCTGCCAACATTGCTGTTTCTATAGATAAGGCAATAAAATATCAGAATCCTCAATGGACGGCGTTCCAACTATCCGGAGGCGAGAGGAACACGGCTTCGACTTTCACCCATCTTGACGGTCCACTTGCCAGCCCACTCTTCCCTGACACTTACACTCATCTCAACATCCTTCGTGGGAGGCGAGAGCGTGGCAAGGTCTGCGTGATTCAATGCTGGGTTCTTGTCCCAAATTCCACTCGTAGGCGATATATCGGCCCTTATGGCAAGCAGGGCAGCTATGATGAGAATCTCGGTTGCGGCAAACTGTCTCGCCGGGCAGAGATACGGCGCAGCACCCCACGGGACAAAGCCGCTGGCGGTAGATAAATCTCGCTCGCCTCCTTTCTTGGGGATGAACCGATAGGGATCGAATTGCAAAGCTGTCGGACCCCAAATGCCAGTTTCGCTGTGAATGACGTTTCCGGGTACCTGGAGGTAATTGCCTTCTTTCAAGAGATACTTGTCATCCAGAAGCGTGTCGGCCAAGACTTTGCGGAAACTGGGATTGACGTGACGAGTTCTCTGCGTCTCTTGAAACACCGAGAGGAGGAGCGGACACCGAGACTTGAGTGCGGCGACGTCAAGTACGAATTCTCCGTCTTCCAGCTTGGCAACTGCATGTTTTGTGAGTTCTCCCCTCACCTCTTCCAGAATTTCGGGACGGGAGAAGAGTTCCCACAAGGTCCAGTACAGAGTTGGTGCTGAGTTGCTGAAGGAGGCAATGGTGAAGATGGCGGCCTGCTTGGCCTTGTCCGTATTAGATATGCCAGCCTCTCCCAGAACACGCTGGTGCTCCTTCATCAGGTGCGAACTTTCTGGGGGAAGCTTCTTGCAGTACTTGATGTATGACTGAAAAACCTTCTCTCGTGCCGCATATCCCTTCTTTGTAACATCAAGCCAGCCGACCAAATGAGCAGTAAGATATGTCATCCATTTCCTGTGCAATCTGGTTAGCATGGCAATGCAGTTGAAATCCCGAAAGAAACTGGGACCTACCAGTAAGAACTCTCGATTTCTTGGTCGAGAAAAGGGTGCTTCTCTCCATAGACGGCACAACTTGTTGCTTGGACGACAACATGTCTAGCCCAAGACAATAATGGCAACTCACCCCTGGATGAAAGCAAGTTATCGATGTCGACCAAAACTCTTTTGCCCATTCTCAAACTCAGTTCGTCAAGATGGCGACCTGGAGCCAAGCTCATCTTCACCGACTGACTCAAATCATCGGGCAGACTGCCTCCAAAGATCTCATAAGCCGCATCTGAAGCATCGCCGTACTTTCTTGCAACGAGCTGGAGAAAAGGTCGGAACGATAGAGCTCTTGATTGTTTCTGGATGAAGGGTAAAAGCCGGCTGGAAGCGCTGATGTACACCTTGAACTTAAAACATCCCAGGGTGTAGATCTCGGCTTCGGTAGAATTGCTGCCGAAGATTTGGGTCATTAGATGCAATTGAAATTTGCCTCACAACTCAAAGTGAGTTAACGCACCTCGTCTTTCTGTAGTAGGTTGGCCCTTGGCTCATCAGTCCCAGGACATGTCCGATGAGGGGGAACCTCGAACGTATCCGAATCGGCTCATTGGGATCATCTCCGGCATTGTAAAAGAAATCTGCGGCATAGGCCAGCAGAATCAAGCCAGTGAGTCCATACAGAATTTCGCGAAGCATTGTGCTAGTATCAATGCCAACGACTCTTCCCTGGGCTCAGGAGGCTCGTGGCTTTGTGCCGTTGGAAAACCCTTGTGGATGTCTTTAGGTCCGACAGTTGTCGGAACTTATGACGACTGCTTAGATATGTGGGTGCACACGTAGCCATTTGGAGAATTCCTTGTATTCTAGATTGTATGAAAGAACGAAACTTATCCCGAGTGTGGATCGAAGGATGTTAAGCCCCACGTTCATCCAGGGTTCCAATTCCTCCACCGGTGGGGCGATCGTCTGATTCAAACACGCCCTCTCGGTGCCTTTGTGTAAAGTGGCCGAACAATTGCTTACCCGTATGTCCGTTTCAGGTCGAGAAAACGCTGACTGTGTCCGGGGTATTGCTGACTGCATGGGACGAGCTATGTTTTTGGGGCTGAGCGCTTACCATGAATCAAAGATGTACGAGTGAGGTAGTCAACCAAAAACTTTGTGTAGCTCTGTGGATGCACGGCATCACAACCGGTACACGCGGCCCGTACCACTCCCCGCATACCAATCCTCAGCGGGCCTGTCCGGGACGCTAATCATTTATTCACTTTACGAAAAAGTACAAGAAATTGGACAGATCTGGCCATGCCCCCCCGGCTGCTGGGCTTAACCAGGCAAAGGACTGCTCCGGTAGGGGAAACTTCCCACAATTAACTCCTTCGCCGGCTGGATGGTATTAGCGCCAAGACTAAGCAACCGAGTCTCGAGGAAACCCACATCGGATGCGACCCGTTGCCAAGGACAGCCCTCACTGCATCTTCCAAGCAGTTGCCTAGAGCTCTAGTCGGTGAGATTGAAAAGAGAGGGGGTTTTCACGGATAATAAGCCGTTATTGTCTTGGTGTAATTGGACATGCTACGCGAGTGGCGGGAGACCTAGGGACACTAGTCAGTTGTCGATGGAACCCCACGAATAACGCATTCCTACAACCAGGAATCTAGTGGATAAGGAACCTGTAAGATGTCTGCATTGCTTCCCTTGAACAGCATGTCTTGATCACTTTCCAAAGCTGTCAAGTTTGAGACATTTACAGAGTTTCAACTTGCATGAGCGAGAGCCCTCGACGCCCAAGTAGTCTACCGAGAAGCAAGAAAGTGGGCTGAAAGGCGAAGAACATACGTTTGAACGGATTAGGAAAGCGTAGGATTCAGTGGTTGCGCATTGGAATGTCACATTCTTTCGTCTGAAAGTTGTTCAAAAACACGACTAAAAGATTCTTTGAGGCTCCGAACGTCTTGGCTCCAGCCCCGAACGACTTCAAATACACCGAAAGAGACTGATGCGCGGAGCGACAAACCCCTGATCATTTCGCACGGACGATTAATCGGAACAACCTCCCGGCACTATGAACAACCAGACAGCGAAGAGATATGCTTGCGACCGGTGCCGGGAGCAGAAGCTCAAATGTCCCCGAAGCCAGCCGGATAGTGGCACCTGCGAGCGCTGTCTCCGTCTAGGTGCGATGTGTGTCACTAGCATCGGCCGGCCACTGGGACGGCCTCCAATACACGCGAACCACCGTGGCCAGGTAGAGAACAGTCGATCGCTGTACGGTGCCAGAAATGGTCGTCCCTCGACGCATCGTGGTGTGCGTGTCACAATGGGTACGGATCCTGCGACGACAGCACAGAGCCAACCGCCAGATCCAGGCCCCTCCCAGTTCTTCACCAGCAACAGGGCACTGGATCACGTCACTACCGCCTCGGCCATGTGGTTAGATGCGTCGAACTTCCCGACTGCGATGTCAACGTCCGACGAGCCCACCATCCCCTCGTCAAGAGCACACTCACACGTCTTCTCCGACTTGAGTGTCCCCGATCTCGACTTTGGAGACTTAAACGAAATGGCCGAACACTTGCACAGGGATCTCCACGAGCCAATGACGGATACCGAAGACAAGCTTTCCGGTCGAAGCGGGATCGCCACGCCTAGCACATCGAACGCCGGCGAGACGGGGGTCCATGTGGTAGGACTCCTTGGCAGCATTTTTCATCAATTGGCGGAGCTCAAAGATGAACCATGGGAGTCCTGGAATCCACATCTCGCAAAGGATGCCTTTCAACGTGGGAAAGATACAGGGTCACCGGCAGGACGAGACCTTGACATTTGGAATCGTGTTCTAAACGTAACGATGCGATTCGCAACTGTTCTGGAGACAGTGACCCCAGGACCACCGCCGGCACTCTCTTTGACTTTGATGCTGCTGTCAACGTACGTCCAGCTTGGTGAACTCTTTGAGATTGTGTTCAACCGCATGAGCGGGTGTCTGCGCGAAGGATCTGGATCGGGTTCATCGACTGTGGGTTCGGCTCAGCTATTAGCGCAGCCGACAAGCATACAGCTCATGATGATGACTCAAGTCTTCGAGTACCAGATGCATACGGTGGAGCGGCTCATGGGTCTTCCTGCAGAGTTTCGAATCTGGGACCAACGAGATGGCGCGAACGAGGATGAGGTTGGGATTCTTGGTCGCATGGAGACTTCTGAAATCGTTCGGGGCGTTATGAGACAAACGAGGGAGACTTTCCAGACCATTAGACAGGCTAGTAACCGAATTAGAGGCTCTAGTACGTAGACGACAGGGGCAACGGCGTGGTATTAGAATACCACGACTTCGGAATCATAGTTACTTTGCTGTTATAATCCTTGCACGGACCTTGTGATTGAAGCCATAGTAAATCCGTGAAAGTAGTAAGAGAGTAGGTCTCTCATATACACAAGTCTCCATAGAAACAGGGGAACTTCTGGATAGGAGCGACAGCCCTCATCACGAAGCATCACCGTATTCATCGCGCCGGTTCCTACTTCTAAGCATTTTTCAACTGATTCAATATAAGTATCTAGAAACATAGAGTAACGGAGTGCATGTTTCAAAGCTAAAGCTTAACTAGTCGTTACATACATGTATTGGACGTCTGCACAAGACTTGGCACATGCAACGTCTCTGATCACACCTCTCTCTCGAATGGAGTGATGCGAACGTGCACCTTTGGCTTTTGCCATACTATGTAAAGCCGCAGATCCCGGTCCCAATCCATCTCACTCTTGTTTAAGAGTTCCCACTGGAATTTCCAGCAAAGCTTCGCAAACATGATGCGAAGCACCAAATAGGCCATAGCCTGGCCGAGGCAGTTACGAGATCCGGCACTAAAAGGCCTAAAAGCAGCTCGGTCATCGTCATCAAAGGTACGGTCATGCTCTGCGTGGTCTTTGGGGAGCCATCGCTGAGGCTTGAATTCGTACGGCTTGTTGAAGTACTTCTCTGAGTGCGTTGTGGCATATGCGCAAGACGAAACGACGACCTGAGTCTGAGATTAGTTTGATGTGCCCACGAAAAGAACGAGAAGACAATGATGTCGGATGAGTAGCTGGAGAGTAGACTGTATAACTTACGCCCTTCGCTACGTAGTTCCCATCAACGGTATGGCCAGGACTGATTCTTGGGAGCCCGTAGGGGACGTTTGTGTGAAGTCGAATGACCTCCTCAATAGTTGCATTCAGCCAAGGCAGATCCTGAAGTTTATCCTCAGTGATATCTTCATATGACTTGAAGGTTGCCCTCAATTCCGTCTGCAGCTTGTCCATGATTTCATCGTTCGTTGTCAAGAAACATATGCCAGCTGTCAAAACGCTCGAGGATTCGTAATGATCAAGAATTAAATGGCCGGCTTGAGACACGAGAAATCCATTGGGCGGAAGCGCCTCCTCGTTTTTCAGAAACTGTGCCATGTAGTCCAGGTCCTTACGGTCGTGTCGCTCCTCCACACGGGTTCGAATGAGCTTCTTGCTCGTCGAGTGAGCTCTGAAGTAGCTGAACGCAACCTTTGGCGGCAAGAAGACATATGACAGCGGGTAGAGCAGGGGGAAGCGGCGCATGACGTTGCGGAATGTGGCCCAGTGACCGATGCGCAGCAGTGACTCTAAGATAGGGTGGTTTTGGCCTATTCGGCGTCCATATTAGCCGTCATGTCATAGCAAATGACTCGAAAGAGCTCTTAAGTACAATAGACGCGGCTTAACGTACCAGATTGAATGTTTCTGAAATTGTGGCCGAGAGTGATCGAGCCACCAAGATCGCAAGTAGCTCTCTCAAACCATGGAGCAATGTCAACCCCCTCTTCAGTGGCAGGTGAGTTCTCAAGCACTTCCACAAACTCGTCTACGTCGGCATGAATGATGGGTTCATACTGCTTCAATGAACGGGGACTGAATGCAGGGGCCAGCTGCTTGCGGGCAGCTCGATGCTTGTCGATGTCTCTCTCCGAAGCCAAGCCTTCATACTTGTCTCCAGTGTCAAGCATGTCCGACTTGACGAAGCCAGGTCGTCCATTGATGCTGCTGGTGTAGATATCTTGAACTTTGCATTAGAGAATTCAGCATCAACATGTGTTTCCAGAAGACGTACCTGTGTAAGCTTTCGGGGTAATGAAGACCAGCTCGTTGGGAGCAATTCTAACAACATCGCCTACTCATATCAGAAGGCCAATTCGTCACTAGGAAGTGAATTGGGCTAACCATATTCTTTGAAGGCCCGTTGCATCGCCCATGGGTAGCGGCCAGATAGCCTAAGGAGCACAAGGTCAGTCTTAGCGCTTTCCTTCAATGCATTCTGTCCATCTAGTCTCATCGACTTACCATTGGTATCCATACCAGACATTGGAAACTGCAGCAATCTTGGGTCCGGGATATTTGGCCAGAGGATGAAAACAAACCAAGTAGATGGTTCGAATCACGCTATAGGCGATAATCTAGGCACTGTTAGGCACTCTGCAATTTGCGCATCTCTTCAATCAGATACGAGGGGTCACTTACGCAACCAACAGCAATCGTGGCGTTATCTCGAGTTGCCCAACCCGTACCAGAAAACTCGAGATTCAGCATGTTGGCGGCAGTCAGATTGATGCCCCAATTTGAAAATTTGGCCCAGCAACCCAATTCCAAGTTTAACAGAATGCTGCTACTACATGTAAGACCTCATATTATCATCACGGGTTAGAAAGGGAAGAAAGCCTTAGACCGAACAATCGCGCGGTTATCAAGCATACTTAGTGCATACCAGGCCACAGCGTGCGTGCACGGCGACAGATAGCGATAATCCGGCCTCTGACGCCACATCTGCAGGCAAAGTCACCGACTCGGCGATCGGATTCTTTCACACAGATTTACGCACTACTCTCCTCATCATCCAAAAGCATAAGGTAGTCGTCTGGACCCTGTCCGAAGGATTGTTTCTGAAGAATGACTCTGGCCAATCGGCTCCCCCCCACAATGTACTCGTAAGTTCCTAATCAAGCCGTTCGGAGGGCTTTCTCACACCTTCGGAGGCATAAGACGTGATCCTGCCGAGCTGATCCTGCCGAGTCCACTTGCTCCAGGCGTGGGGGTGTAAGACCGGCCCTGGCCGCGGATTCGGAGTCCACTAAGACAAAGCTGCAGGGACCAGTTTGCATCCAGAGCCTGGGCTCTATGGTGGCAGGTGACAGGGATCGAAATCCAACAATTATCTGTTCGATATTTGCCTCAAGTTCTGGATTGACGTCGGGTAAGCGATATGTGGCCGAGGTTAAGAGCTGAAGCTTGAATTATCGCGATCCAAATCCACTCATTGATCAAATAGTGCCTTTGGAAAGCGTCAACTTGAGTCGTAGTTTTCGTTCCTCTTCTTTGAATGATAATCAGGGTTCGTGAACCGCCTATTGAGCCTATCACATTGTACAATATCAACAACTAGCTACGATTGTCACCGAGGGCATCTTCTAATCAATTATATCGCCCGTCAAAGTTGTTTCTCTGAGCACGTCGAGCTCCTCAGCATGGCTGCCCCAAACATGGCCTCCCAAGGGAACGAGCCCATTGCGATTGTCGGAAGCGGCTGCAGGTTTCCAGGAGGCGCCAACTCGCCTTCCAAGTTATGGGATCTGCTGCGAGAACCTCGCGACGTGCTCTGCGAGATTCCGCCTAGTCGATTTGATGTTCGTGGATTTCATCACACGGACTCTCAATTCCCCGGTCACACCAACGTCAAGCACTCTTACCTTCTTCAAGAAGATGTTGCCAAGTTCGATGCCCAGTTCTTCAATATTACAGCGCCAGAAGCGATAGCAATGGACCCACAACAGCGTCTTCTTCTAGAGACGGTTTACGAGGGTTTAGAAGGCGCTGGCTTGACCATCGAAGGCCTCAAAGGCTCCAACACCGGTGTATATGTCGGTGTTATGTACGTCGACTACGAATCCCTGCAATTTCGAGACCTGCAGCATGTCCCAACGTACCTTGCAATTGGTGAGAACTGAAAGCCATGACGCGAAGAAAATGTTCCTAACAACCGTAGGTACCGCTCGGAGTATTGTTTCTAACAGAATATCATACTTCTTCGACTGGCATGGACCCTCACTGACGGTCGACACCGCCTGCTCCTCCAGTCTGGTCGCGGTGCACCAAGCCGTCCAGGCTCTGCGATCGGGAGAGGTCCGCGTCGCGCTAGCTGCCGGAAGCAACCTTCTACTCGGCCCAGAGCCATACATCCACGAGAGCAAGCTGAAAATGCTGTCACCCGATGGCCGTTCTCGCATGTGGGACCAGGGCGCTAACGGCTACGCACGCGGCGACGGCGTAGCCGCAGTTGTGCTCAAGACGCTGAGTGCCGCACTGGCTGACGGAGATCATATCGAAGCTATTATTCGCGAGACTGGTGTCAACCAAGACGGTCGCAGTCGCGGCATCACGATGCCCAGTGCAGCGGCGCAGGCGTCGCTTATCCGCGCTACGTACGCCAAGGCAGGACTCAACCCTGAATCCGATACTGATCGGTGCCAATATTTCGAAGCCCACGGTACGGGGACGCCGGCGGGTGATCCGGTTGAGGCCGAGGCCGTGCACACCGCGTTTTTCGGCAACCGAGATCCCGCCGCGGATCGTCTCCTCGTCGGTTCGATCAAGACCATCATCGGCCATACGGAAAGCACCGCCGGTCTGGCCGGTATTCTTAAAGTCGTGCAAGCCATGAAGCACGGCTACATCCCACCAAATATGCTGCTAGAGAACCTCAACCCGAACGTGTTGCCTTTCTACGGCAACTTGAAGATCCCCCAGGAGCTTACTCCTTGGCCACAGGTTGCGCCGGGTCAAAGCCGGCGAGCTAGCGTGAACAGCTTCGGGTTCGGCGGGACAAACGCGCACATCATCCTTGAGAGCTATGAAGCGTCTAGTTTTGAGGAAGATAAGGACGCCCAAAGTGTCGCACCTTTTCTTTTCTCCGCGCAGTCTAAGTCGTCACTCTTGTCCAGTCTCTCTGCCCACGCCCAGTACTTGGAGCAGCATCCCGACACTGATCCTTCAGATCTTTCCTGGACTCTACGGTCACGTCGCTCTCGCCTTCCGCTGAGACTGGCACTACCAGCTTCAACCATTGAGGTACTTCAGACCAACCTGAAGGGCATTATTGGCAACAGCAACTTCCAGCTGGAATCCAAGGCTGCCGGCACCAGCACCAAGGAAGCTCGCCTTTTGGGCGTCTTCACAGGCCAAGGCGCACAGTGGGCTCGCATGGGCGCAGAGCTCGTCGAGAGCTCCCACTATGCGGCCGGCTTGCTAGCCGCCATGGACGAAGCCTTGGCTCAACTGCCAGAAGCAGACAGACCATCCTGGACTTTGAGAGAACAACTACTTGCCAATGCAAAGACTAGCCAAATTGGCAGCGCTGTAGTTGCTCAGCCTCTGTGTACCGCTGTGCAGGTCATTCTTGTCGAGCTGCTTCGGCAATGTGGCATCAACTTCGCCGCGGTGGTTGGACACTCTTCAGGCGAGATTGGAGCCGCTTTCGCTGCAGGGGCGCTCTCTGCTATTGACGCCATTCGCATTGCATACTATCGTGGTCTCCACTCTCGTTTGGCTGAAGGCCCAGAGGGTATTCAAGGTGCTATGCTTGCAGTCGGAACAACTTTAGACGATGCCGAGTCTATCTGCAACGACGACTACTTCTTGGGCAGAGTCAAGGTTGCGGCATGTAACTCTGCCTCTAGCATTACCATCTCAGGCGATGAAGACGCGATTGAGGAGATGATTGACATTTTCGAGGACGAGAGCAAGTTTGTCCGACGTCTGCGGGTGGACAAGGCTTACCACTCACATCACATGGTCCCTTGTTCACAGCCGTATCTGGAGTCCATGAAGCCTTTTGCTATTCAGATGAAGCAATCCGACTCAAGCTGCACTTGGGTCTCCAGTGTCAACTTGGATTGGTCTCTGGGTGCGTCAAACAGTCTTGATGCCTCATACTGGGTGGATAACCTCCTGTCGCCAGTGCTCTTTATGCAAGCTGTCGAGAAAGCCATGCAACTTGGTCCCTTCGACGCCGCAATCGAGGTTGGTCCCCACCCTGCTCTCAAGGGTCCCGTTCTTGATACGCTCCGAGAGCAAAAGCTCGAGATTCCGTACACAGGACTACTCCAGCGCAACACCAACGCAGTCCAGAGCGTCTCCTTCGCAATCGGGTATGTGTGGACGCATGTGGACAACCTCATTATCGACTTCGATCGCTACGAATCTGCCCTCAGTGGCTCAAAGGAGCACCGCTTCCTCTCCGACTTACCCACGTACCAGTGGAACCATTCTCAAAGGTATTGGCATGAGTCCAACCTTTCACGGAACTTACGCACAAGAAGTCAACCCGTTCATCAGCTTCTCGGAGACTTGCAGCCCCAGAGCTCAGCACACCAGGTCACATGGAAAGCGATTTTACGTCCCCATGATCTTCCTTGGGTTCACCATCACAGAATCCAAGGCCAGACTGTCTTCCCCGCGGCTGCATATGCGGCCACAGCGTTTGAAACAATTCCTTTCCTCGCTGAGGAGGCTTCCGTTGAGCTCATGGAGATCAAAGACCTCGTCATTCACCAGGCTTTGATATTCGGAAACGACGAGCAAGAGTCTGGCATTGAGGTTCGGTCGATGGTCAGCAATATTAACCGGAATGACCCCTCTTCTATCACAGCCCATTTCACGTATGAGGCATGCATCGGATCGCAAAAGGACTTCCAGCTAGTCGCTAGTTGCGACGTTTCCGTCTCCCTTGGCGAGGCGTCTCGTGACATGCTCCCCGCGACTGCCAGGATTGAGCCTTACATGGTCGACGTCGACACCGAGTTGGCGTACTCTTCTCTCAACGATGTCGGCTATGGATACACGGGTCCTTTCAAAGCTCTGTCTGGCTTGAAGAGGAAGCTTGGCAAGGCGTCTGGTTCCCTCGCCTTGACAACCCCCGAGTCCAATGCCAAGGTTCTCATCATCCATCCAGCGGTGTTGGATGCAGCCTTTCACTCTATTATCTTGACTTTTAGCTACCCTGAAGATGGCAGACTCTGGAGTCTCCATTTACCGACTCGCATCGACAAGATCAGAATCAACCCTTCTCTGTGCGGGCGTCACTGGTCAGACATTGTCGAAGTCCCATTTGTCGCATCCATGTCCGATGAAGAGGAGTCCAGAGACACCTCCGGATTTCAGGGCGATGTCGATATTCACGACAAAGAGGGAGAGTTCACTGCTGTTCAAGTGGAAGGACTCCATGTTGTACCCTTCACCCCCGCTTCCCCAGCCGATGACCAACAGCAGTTCTATGCCACGCAATGGGTTCACTCAGAGCCTAACGCTGATATTCCTGGCACTTACGATGCCTCGGTTCAAGACAAGGATATGGCAGTCATTTTGGAGCGTGGCAGCTACTTCTATCTCCGCCAGCTGGAAAACCAGATTCCAGAGGGCCACCTTGGGCGATCTGACCCGTACAATGCCGCCTACCTGTCTTTCGCTTCTCGTACCCACAAGCTCGTCCAGCAAGGGAAGCATCGCTACGCAAAGAAGGAATGGCTCAATGACACACTGGAAGACATCCTAGCCCTTTCCAAGCCGTTCTCCGATCAACCTGAGATCAAGGCTATGCATATCGTCGGAGAGCAGATGCCACGGGCTATACTGGGGGAGACAACCATGCTCGAGCACTTGATGAATAACGGGTTGTTGGCCGACTACTACGCTCAGGCCCGAAGCATCACCCGAGGTACCGAGATCTTGGCTGAGACTGTCGTGCAAATTCTACAACGGCATCCCGAGAGCAAGATTCTGGAAGTCGGCGCCGGCACCGGACAGGCGACCCGAGAGATTTTCAAGCGGGTCGATGACAATTTCTCAACCTACACGTTCACCGATGTCTCGGCGGCATTCTTCGACAAGGCCGAAGCGGAGTTTGAGGCATTTGAGGATCGCATGGTTTACAGCGTTCTGGACCTTGAGCGGGATATGAAGACTCAGGGCTTCGAAGAGCATTCGTATGACATCGTCGTAGCCTCCTTCGTCCTACACGCCACGAAGAGCATTGAGCAGACTGTGCGTCGCGTGCGATCGCTTCTGAAGCCAGGTGGCTACCTCATTCTCTACGAGGTTACGAATATCGATATCATCCGCGGCACTGCCCTTTTTGGATGTCTTCCGGGATGGTGGCAAGGCGTTGAGGAAGGCAGAACCCTGGGTGCGTGCGTTTCCGAGTCCAAGTGGGATGCCATCCTGCGCAAGACTGGGTTCTCCGGAGTCGATACCATGACACCCGTCAAGGACGCTATGTCTCTTCCCAACTCCGTCATGGTGTCGCAAGCGGTAGATGACTGGGTCGAGTTCATTCGAGAGCCCCTCTTGGCATCTCCTTCGCTGTTTGTTGGACAGTCTATCATCAAGCATCTCTTCATTATTGGAGGGGCCACTTTGAAAGTCTCTCGCTTGGTACAAGATATCCGAAAGCTGATCCATGCTTTCTGCGACGATATCACAGCGGTTGAATCTCTGGAGAGACTCGGTGATGTTGAGATCGACTCGAACGCCACTGTCCTTGTTCTAGAGGATCTCGACCACCCCGTCTTCAAAGACATCACTGCGACACGATGGGCTGGTCTAAAACATCTCTTCGGATCCGAGAAGTCTATTGCGTGGATCACGCAGGATCGCATGGTCGAAAATCCATTCGGCAACATGGGCGTCGGCTTCGCACGATCAGCCCTATGGGAGATCCCGGAGATCCGATACCAGTTCATCGACTTCCAGGATGCGCATCGCATTGACGCGAGGGCGTTGGTTGAGTCCGTCCTGCGCTTCCAGATGTCTGGCTCCGTCCAAGACCAGAGTCAGGGCAAGTCCCTTTGGTCTGTGGAGTCGGAGATCATCATCGACTCAGACGGATGCCAGTTGGTTCCAAGAATGAGACCCGTTAGCACCGCCAATGAACGCTACAACTCGGCGCGCAGAACCATCGTCAAGGATGCCCAGACTCTAGACTCGCAAATCGCGATTGAGAATGTGGATGATCGGTACACCCTTGTCCAGCGGTCTCCTTCAGCTGGTGAACGTTCCAATAGCGGCGCCGTCACCTTGAAGTTGACGCATTCCAGCTTGCAGGCCATCAAGACTGATGTTGGCGATGCATTCTTGGTACTAGGAAGCTGCGCAAAGACTGGCACTCAGTACGTTGGCCTCTCTGAATCTGTTGCATCTGTCGTCAGTATTTCGAAAGACAGTCTCGTCACTTGTTCTGTTGCCCCTGAGTCTGCGGCGGTGTTTTTGTCAGATGTTGCTGCGCACCTCCTGATGCCAGGACTTATGGCCGCTCTCGGCAAAGGCGACACTCTCTTGGCCCACAATGCTCCCGAAGCGGTGGTAAAGCTACTTGGTAGCCGTACCAAGGGTGCTGACATCAACCTGGTCTGCACTTCATCGTCAAAAGAGATTGCGAAGCATACTGATGCTGTCTATATCGGACGTTACATGCGCCAATCTGAGATCAAGACCCTTCTCCCCACCAATATCTCTCGATACATCGATTTCGCGACAAATGATGGTCTATCATCAGTGGCTTCTTGCTTGCAAGCCAGTGTTCCTATTGTCAATGCGTCTTCCTTATTCGCTACGACTGCAAAGATGGGCCGAGCTTCTGCCGACAATATCAATGAGCTTCTGGCAAATGCAACGACTGAAGTACTTTCAGCTCTTGTGAAATGCACGCAAGATGACGCAGCAGTCAGCTTGATTGGTGTACAAGATCTCCAGATGGTTAAGGAAGCTCCTAGAGCCCTTACTATTGTCGGCTGGGACGTCTCTTTGGTTTCCATCACTGTCCAGCCCGCATCGGCTCAGTTCAAGGCAGACCGGACTTATTGGCTGGTCGGACTCTCTGGAGATCTCGGAATCTCTATCGCAGACTGGATGATCCGAAATGGCGCCAAGCACCTAGTCATCACCAGCCGCAATCCCAAGGTCGATGAGAGGTGGCTTAAGACCACGGAAGCCAGAGGTGCAGTGGTTCGCGTTGTAGCATGGTAAGCCAATCACCAGATTGTGTCGGAAACTTTGAACTAACATGAATTGTGTAGCGATCTCACCGACTACGATGCCCTTGCGCAGGCACACCACGAGATTTCCAGCACACTGCCCCCAATCGCCGGTGTTTACCAAGGCGCCATGGTTCTGCTCGACATGGCACTCCGCGATATGGGGCTCGAAGACTTCAGCCGGGTTCTCCGCCCCAAGGTCGAGGGTAGTCTGAATCTAGACCGCGTCTTGGGAGATGAGCCACTGGACTTCTTCATCTTCTTCTCTTCCGTCGCCACTGTTGCAGGTAATCCCGGCCAGGCAGGTTACACGACAGCCAACCTCTTCATGAGCGGCATGGCACAGCAAAGACGCAAGCGTGGTTTGCCCGCGTCAGTCGTGGAGTTGGGCTTGATCATGGGCACGGGCTACATCACCCGCGAAAAGGGCAACGTCCTGACCCGGCCCTCGTTTGAACGAGGTCTCTTGACCATCTCTGAGTACGACGTTCATCAGACACTAGCAGAGGCCATTCAGTATGGCCACCCTGAGTCGGGTGCCGAGTGGCAGATTTCGATCGGGCTGAGACGCATGCCTGCAAATGCACCGAACCGGCCGCAGTGGTATAGTTATCCTCAATTCGCGTGTCTCACAGAGAGGGCCGCAGTTGAAGACACGAGCGCGACTAATACCCAGGCTGGTCCGTCTATCAAGGACCGATTGGCCACTGCAACTACAAGAGATGATGTAGAGAAGATCATCACTGGTGAGTTTATGACTGCTTTTTCTCTCCCTTTCCCGCCAACTCAACGACTAACACAACAATAGGATCATTCATAGCCGAGATGCGCAAGATGCTCCATCTTAGCGATGACTACGCCATCACGCCTGCTGTCCGTACTGACGAGCTCGGACTTGACTCTCTCGTTGCTGTCAGAATCCGGTCCTGGTTCCTCAACAACTTCCAAGTCAACATTCCCGCACTACGAATTCTCAAGGGTGAAGCCCTTCAAGGTCTCATCGACCACGCCGTGGGAGAGATCCCGGAAGAGCTGGCACCGAAGCTGTTCTCCTCCTCGCAGTCCGAGGACACCTCGCCATCCTCGGAAGAGTCATCCCAAAAGTCTGGAACCCCGCCTTCAACGGCTCCCGAGACAGAGAATTCTTCCATCGTTAATGGCGATCTCGAAACCAAGGAGGAGAAAGAGGCAAGGCCTCAGGAAGTCCAGTTGGAAAGGTTCGGGCGCTTGTCTTACACCCAGTCAGTATTCTTGTTCGTACACGAGCTCTTGCCTGACAAGACCACTCTGAACAACACAGTTATGCTTCATCTTAGCGGAGAAGTGCGCATTCCCGATCTCTCCCGCGCTGTTCGAGCACTGGGAGAACGCCACGAGTCGTTGCGTAGCTGCATCTGCGAACGCGACGGCCAGCCCAGTCAAGGAGTCATGAGGACACCTTCCTTCACCCTTGAGCACAAGAGGATCTACACCAAGAATGAACTTTTCGACGAGTACGCTGCGCTCCGAGGCCATGTTTTCGACCTGAGTCAAGGCCAGGCCAGCCGGACAATCCTTCTCTCATACTCGCCACGGGATCACTACCTTCTGATGAGCTCCCACCACATCTTCTTCGATCGAGCCAGCAACGACGCTGTCATGAGTGACCTAGAGCGGATTTACAACGGATATCCCCACGACCCGAACCCTCTCCAGTACCTTGACTACTCCGACGACCAGCAAAGACAGTACTCATCTGGGGAATGGGACGAAGCCATAAAGTTTTGGCGCAACGAGTTCACCACCATCCCTGACCCCCTATCCCTCCACCGCAGCCAAATTTCCGATCGACAGCCCCTCGAGCGCTACGCATCCCGCATCCCAGACTTCCGCATCGACAAGCAGCTCTCGGCGAAGATCCGCCAAGTTGCGAGGAAGCACCGCGCCACACCGTTCCATTTCCACCTCGCCGCCTTCAAAGTCCTCCTCCACCGCTTTCTCGGCACCACCGACGTGTGCATCGGTATCGCAGACAGCTGCCGACGAGACGATCACATGCGCACCGGAATCGGCCCATTCCTAAATATGCTGCCCCTGCGCATGGCCGCCAACGCGGAGCAGCCCTTCCTAAGCGCCCTCGACGAGGCACGGGAGAAGAGCTTCGCCGTCCTCGCCAACTCGATCCCACTCGAGGTTATCTTGAATGAGCTCCGCGTCTCACGTCAGGCTACGCATACACCCCTGGCACAAGCATTTATGAACTACGCCGAGAACGACCTCGAAGACGGCCAGACGTTCCTCGGGTGCCGGATGACGATGATGAAGCAGGAGATGGCTGAACTTCCTTATGACATCACCTTCACCGTGATCAACAACACCACCGGCGACACCCGTATTCTCTTAAATTTGCAGGAGTCTTTGTACACGGACTCTGATGCGCAGATCTTACAGCACGGGTATGAAGATATTCTCCGCGAGTTCGCCAACGCACCGGATCAGGCAGTTGGTAGCACGTGGCACTTTAGACCTGCTGTTCTGCAGAAGGCTCTTACACTGGGACGCGGTACGTTCAACAACAAAGGGCATCTTGGTCCTGCTCAAGGTTACTAACATCCCTACAGGCCCGGCTTTCAACTCTTCTTGGCCCGAGACCCTCGTTCATCGATTCGACAGCTTCTTCCCAACTGTCGTGGAGAGAGTCGCGGTTACCGATGACGCTGGTGGCTCGATTACCTATACACAGCTCTCTACCAAGATGAACACAATTGCATCGGAACTCATTCGCCAAGGTGTGCAACCCGGCTCTAGAGTCGCTGTCCTTCAGCAACCATCAATTTGTTGGATTCCTTCTCTTCTAGCGATCCTCAGGATTGGCGCGGTCTATGTCCCACTGGATGTCAATACTCCAGTCGCAAGACTGTCTCTGATCGTACGCGACTGCCAACCCTCGTCAATCCTCGTTCACGAATTGACTTTGGACGACGCAACCAGACTGGAGATCGAGCAAGGCACTTCTCTAGTCAACGTATCAGACTTCAAAGAGTCGAATGAGAATTCGGTTTTCAACCTCGCCCAACCGGATGCACCGGCTATCATCCTTTACACCAGCGGCTCAACGGGAACCCCGAAGGGAGTCATTTTACGCCATAGCAGCTTAAAGCATGAGTTCGATCACTGCGCCGCCACATATGAGTTGAAACAAGACGATGTGGTTCTCCAGCAGAGCGCCTGGAGCTTCGACTTATCCGTGACGCAAATCTTTCTGGCTCTCGGGGTGGGAGCCCAGTTGCACACGGTATCCCACACCATGCGCGCAGACTCGCACGCGATGACCGAGCTTATCAAGAATCGCGGTGTGACAGCTACCTATGCTACACCGACTGAGTACAAGAGTTGGCTGAGGCGTGAAGACCAACCTGCATTGCGATCCTCAGCCTGGCGCTTGGCTCTCGTTGCCGGTGAAGCCGTCACTGAGCCGCTTCTCCATCTCTTCCGCGAGGTGGACCGCGAAGGTCTCCGTCTCTTCAATGTGTACGGTCCCACAGAGACAACATGTGGATCTACCAAGATGGAGCTATCGTACGGTGTACCTGGATTCTACCAAGGGTCCATACCCGTCGGTTTGGCATCCGCAAACGAGCGGTTCTACATCTTGGACCCCAGCCAGAACCTCCAGCCGGTTGGGCAGGCGGGTGAGATAACCATCGGCGGTGTCGGTGTTGCTATGGGCTACTTGAATTTGGACGAGCGGGCTCGAGCATCCTTCTTGCCGGACGTCTTTGCAACCGAGGAAGATTTGAAGCGCGGATGGACAACCATGTACCGAACAGGCGACGTCGGATTCCTGCAGCCCAACGGGACACTCGTTCTGAAGGGTCGCATTGGAGACGACACAGAGGTCAAGCTCAACGGTGTGCGCATTGATCTCAAAGACGTGGAGAAGACCATCCTGCAAGCTTCTCGCGGCCTTCTCGCCGATGCTGTGGCCTCTCTTCGCAGTACATCTGACGGATCTGTCAAGTTCATGGTTGTCTACGTTGTCTTCTCGGCCGAGAGCCTGGGCGAGAATAAGAGCAAGTTCCTCAGAACACTTCTCGCAGAATTACCATTGGCGCGAAACATGTGTCCATCTGCCCTCATCCCGATCGATTCTCTTCCCCGAACTGTGGCTGGCAAGGTCGACAGACGCGGTATCGCTTCTCTTCCGATATCGCAAGGCCTTTTCCACCGCGCTGAGCATGAGACGGATGGCATCAGAGGGAATACAAGGCTATCCACGGCTGAGAAGACACTCAAGAGGTACTGGGAAGCCGTGATTCCCGAGGAGTTGACTGGACTCCACGAAATCGAAGCCGATTCGGACTTCTTTGTAATCGGAGGTAACTCGCTTCTCCTGATTGAGCTTCAGGGTCGGATTCGCGCAGATCTCGGCATCTTTATCGCCTTGCCTAAGCTTTTCCAAGCTACCACCCTTAGGTCGATGGCTCGACTTCTTCCCGGCATGGACGACCTCCAGCCGGAGCTGGACGCTCAGATCGACTGGTCAAGCGAAACGGCTCTGCTTCCAGAGGATGTTACCCCCGTGGATGATAGAGCGAATTCAGTTGCGAAGCCCCCTCGCACTGTCGTCTTGACGGGAGCCACGGGCTTCCTCGGCCAGTACCTTGCCAGATCCCTCGTGGAGAATGAAAACATCGAGAAGGTCATCTGCATAGCCGTCAGGAACGCCAAGGACCAGACCCGCCAAGATTTACTTTCTGACCTGGGACCCAAGGCAGAGTTCTACGAAGGTGATCTGAGCTCGGCTCGTCTCGGTCTCACTGAAGCAGCAGCCCTCCGTGTATTCCAATCCGCCGATGCGGTGATCCACAACGGCGCCGACGTGTCGCATCTCAAGAGCTACACTTCCCTTCGCGCATCCAACCTCGGAGCGACGCAAGAGCTCGTCCGACTGTGCAGTCCCCGGCAAATACCGCTACACTACTTGTCCACCACAGGTGTCGCCATGTACACCCCCTTCGAGGAGCTCAGTGAGGTGTCGGTACGCGAGCACACGCCTCCAGTAGATGGCCAACACGGCTACATCGCATCCAAGTGGGCCAGTGAGGTATACCTTGAGAATGTTCACGCGGAATCCGGCCTACCGGTGCACATTCACCGCCCATCGAGCATCATCCGCCCCGAATCTGACAGGACCGGCGAGAACCCGGCTGCAGATGTCCTGCAAAACATGCTCGACTACTCACGGCGGGTACGCGCAGTGCCAGCGGCGCCCGGTCTTAGAGGCTTCGTCGACTTGGTGAAGCCCGAGACGGTCACACGTGAGGTGGTGGGGGCCGTCATGTCTAGGTCTCAGGGGGATGGGGTTGTGTACGTTCACGAGTCCGGTGACTTGGAGCTGGATGTGAGGCAAATAAAAGAGTACTTGGAGACTGAAACCGGGGGAACTGTTGAGGCGTTGGTTTTGGACGACTGGATTGATCGCGCGGAAGAAATTGGGCTGTCGCCTGCCATGGCGGCCGTGTTCCGGAGTTCGCTAGGGTCTGGCGAGCCGATGAATCTGCCCAAGTTGCTGCGGCGATGATTGCATCTATGAAGTAAGGTTAACTCGGAGTTCAAGTTGTGTTTTGTATTGGAGTGGGGCAGGGTAATCAGTGCTATATGTTATCACGGACGACTGATCGGGCCGAAGGAGATAGTCAGACAGCTCTGATTAGGGAAGGATTCAAGGTAGAAAGGACCAATCAGATTTAGATAATAGCGTACTTTTTACTCTAATATACGGACGTACCTTTTTAGGTCGAACTAGAGCCTCTCTCATATATTTACTTTAAAATGTAATAATATAAGACGATCGGGGAAGTTTATTTCTCGATTGACCTATAATTACGATTAATTAGGACGACCCTCCTTTAATTAGGTCTTTTTTGGTCTGATCGAGGGAGTATCTTATGTTGTTTTAGTAGGTTGTGGTGTTTTCCCCTTTAAGTACCGCACCGCTGAAGTCCCCCTTCACCCTACACACTTTCAGTATTTTCATCTTTCATCGGTATTGAGTCTTGCGCTTTAGAATAGAGATCTTAAATGTTTCAAATAGCCAAGCCTTCTCTCTCACTCTGCGTACCTATGCTGTCTTTGCAACTCTCCACAGTCCACAAAACATTTCTCTCTTAGGCCAGGAGGTTTGATTTTGGTTTCACCCAGTACATGGCCTCCCCTGCTTTAGCTATCGACCACATGTACCTTCTCGGGTCACTTTGAGATGAATGCCACGTCATCTTAATCTGTCAACAGCGCTGATCGTCTATTCTGTTAACTATGTCGAGGTCTTCCTAGTTCTTCTCTCCCTTACAGACCCATGCGAGGATGGTGTCCTATATCCCTCAACGCTGTGGGAGGACATATTCGACGCTGTGAATCCTTTTTCTTGCGCCACCGGCTGGGCGACTGAAACCTCTTCATCCTCTGATCTATCATCCTTCGCAACGCCCAAGAAGACAAACTTGTAAGCGCTGCGCAACAAGCAATATAGCCAGAACAAGTTTAGTGCCTGCAGCAAAGCCAAAAGCCCAAAGGTGATGAAGTTGGACAACGCACATTTGTACTGCTCGGTATCCCAGTTCAGCTCATACGGTCCAACGGTACTAAATTCGGATCCAGGCAACGCAGAGTAGAGAATCCTCAAGTTGATGTAGTGCCGGAGGTAAATCCACACTGCAATACACACACCAAACGACACGCCCTGAAGCTTGTTGTCGAGATAGTTCAGCGACTTCGAAACCGCGAGGAAGAAATCGCTAATGTCGTGGGTGATATACACCGCAATTCCCATGTACGCAAAGTGGAAACGGTAACTCAGCGCAACGAGCGCAACCGTGACAACATGGTGCGCGACAAGCTCATGGAAATCCTTGCGTCTCTGCTCCAAGCCCAGCGCCATCACCACTACCTGTTGCGCCCAGAACGCTGCCTGTAGGAGGTAGTAGCACTTGAAGCTAGCGTCGTGCGTGCGGTGTGGAAAGGCCTCGTACATCCCGTGGGTGTCGAAATACCACACTGGCGTACGGCTCATGACGTGCAGGCCCCAGGGTCCGATAATGGTCACGTAGAGCGCCGTGTACATGTTCTCCGCAAAGCGTGCTCGCTTGGCACGCGACTTGATGCCCCATGCGCGAGCGAGAGGTGTCAGGAGTTCGTGCATACAGACTTCGCGGGTGAAAGTGAGGAATATTGTGTAGAATGCAACGAAGGCGATGTCCCATGGTCCTTTTCCATATTGCCTCGTCTCGGCATTGCCATTGTCGAGCTTGTAGGAGGGGAAAATGAAGTGGTGCGTTGGGTTGGAGTCGGTCGGGTTGACGGCGTAGACGGAAAGGATCGCGATCGTGAGGAACAAGGGCAGTGTCCAGGTCCGACGGCGCATGAGAGCGAAGACCTTTGTCTTCTTGCGCTTAGAGTAGCTCTTTGTGTGGCGGTTAGTCAACATTTGAGGCGGGACTTGAGCGCCTGGCTGGAGCTCCATGTAGTTTGCGCCCATGTCGAAACAGATCGCTGCGTTTCGAACTCGACGGGTGGATGTGAGTTCGTATTATTGTCGTCGGAATCGATTTTTCATGCCGGTGGCCGCTTCGCTCCAAAGTATGGCTTTCGGACAGGTTATCGAGGAAGATAATGGACTGTGACAGCTGGAGGCAGATCTCTCTTCAGATCACTACGGCTGACATCCATAAAGGACGAAGCAGGAAACAAATGCAAGACTCAAAATCTTGAGGGGATGGAATAGCTAGAGCGGACGCACAGGATGTCCCGTCGCAATTTGAAAGCTGTCCGTGTTGGGATAGGTCGATGCAGGGGCTGCTGTTGACCAGCGTGGTGTGACACACACTTAATCAAATGCAGGTGTAAGCAGAAGTCTAGAAGAGGAAGACTGTCTTGTTGGCCCCGTTCAAAGACGGAGACGGGGGCCTCAAGGAAACAATTTTCGGGTGTAATTAGTACAGTGCGACTTCGACATGCTGTTATTTGAGCTCCGCGAGCACTCAGAAAACTGCGCCTGAGTTGTGAACTCCCAGATTGTTGGCAGGCTTCTCGGCCAGACCCAGTGGGCAGGCGTTTGCCCATGTCTCAGCAGCCTCCAGCCGTAATACTAGGACCCACGTTTCCAACGGTGGCTGCCCTTCGCCATCCCCGCCAGACCTTGGCGAAGAATGGTACTGCGGTAGGAGGCTGAGCCTTGAGGAGTGGAAAAGGGGGAGGCGGTCGAGCTGGAGCATCGGGACGCGGTATGAATTTTGAACCCTCCGATTCGGAGGGTTTATGTCGTCATATTGCTCCGAACGGAGCGGGTCTCGCCCGATCGTAATCTGTGAGGGGGCCGGAGCAGCACACCGCCTTCAGCAAATGTTCCTGATGGTGAAGCCATTATTATAGAACAACTCAATCACGGTCGCTCTGGCCTGTAGTATCTCACATCGCCGCCTTTTGTGGTGGAGAAATATTTGAAATTGAGATTTGGAACGGAAGCCCGCGACTCTTAACATAGTTCCTCGACTTCCTTGCTCTGGTCGCATGGAAGCCATCGGTATTGGAGTAGGGTCTAGCAAGTGATATGTCATGAAGTGAAGAATTCAAGTTTATTGTATGTCTGAGTCTTGGCCAGCCGAGTGAAGCGCATCATCGCCACAATCCTCAATCAATCTGCTTCTCGCAGCCAATTCTGTTGAGCAGTTCTTTCCGGCCGCTGTGCGTCCTGACGCCGCTCACCCTCGAGCTCGAAGACTCCTTCCGGCTAGGTGACCTTTCCCACGCCTTCAAGTCGATAGACTCCACGCCAACGTTCTCCTCAATGACCTCAATCTCCTCAAACTCAATCTTCTCCTCTTCCTCCTCCTCCTCATCGACATCGCTTCTGACATCTTCGGCGGGAGCCCCCTTGAGCACTCTCACCGAGACCCGAATAATGAAGAATGACCACGCGCAGATGACGACCTCGAGCGCGAGGAGAAAGGTCAAGAAGCCGTATCGAATGCCATCGGTGAAGCACACCGTCCCCGCGGGGTCCTTGAAGGGCTCGAGGAGGTGGGACCAGCCCTCGGTCGGCGCATCAAATGGGCCTTCGATGTCGCCTGGGGCGCCTCGGAAGCATGGCTGTTTGAGTGATCGGGGGAGGTCATAGTAGACGCTCCAGCAGGTCATCAGGTAGAACACATGGCGCGTCCAGATCCAGACCAGGAGGAAAACGCCAAAGATTACGTCGCAGAGGGTCGTAAAGCCGATATACTTCAGGCACTTGGCCAGCTGTCGTGACTGTTAGCAGGAAGCTTGGCGCTGATTGTTGATATAAGGAAGACCCACTGGGAAGATCAACTCAATGACGTCCATTAAGACCAGAATAAGATGGCCGACGCGGGTCTGGTGATACGCGTAGCATGCCGCGATGAGGGATATGGTGATGGCGTGGTGCACGATCATCTCCCAGTAATCCTTCCGCCGCGCCTCAATGTTCACCGAGATGACCTGCTGGACCCAGTACGCCCATTGCACCATGACATATCCCTTCATCAAACCGTCGAGTTCCCGCTGGGGCCAGTTGTTCCAGAGCTCTTTCATGTTGAGGTAGTATGGCGCCTTGCAGTAGAGGTACTAGGGACTCGCTGGTTAGTTCGACAACGTGCCTACGAGGTGAGAATGCGAATCCACTGTACCATTCCCACTGGCCAGAGAACACTGTAATACGCCAGCATCGAGCCCTGTTCCGAGAACCTGGCGACATCTTTCTTCTTTGATATGCCCCAGTGCCGGCCAAGGGGCTCAAGAACGTGGCGCATCAGCGCAGCGCGGATGCCGATAAGGAGAACGACGCAGAATGCGACGAAGCAGAGGTCGTCGTGGCCGGCGCCATACTGTCCAGTGTTCGAGTTGTAATATGAGAGCTTGATGAACTTGGATGTATACGGACGCGCCGCGGGGACGCAGACGTGTGTGAGGAGTAGAGGGGCAGTGGTTTGGAAAGCGAGGCCTGTTCAAATTGAACACCTCTGGTCAGCAATTGCTCTTAGGATGAATGGGTGTGATGCATGGCATCACTAGAGGTGGTCATCATCCCTCCACCCCCTCCGCGACGTACTTGTCTGGTTGTCAAAGAGCCATTGGACAAGCTCTTTCCTTCTGCTTTTGTCAATGGCCTTGAGCTTTTGTGAGTGAGCAGGCCTGGGCGCTCTAGATGCGACCGGTGAAGCGCGCTTCGTATGCGCGATCTCGGTGATGGGTTCGCTCATGGTCCTTGTCACTCGTAAGACGCAGTCGGCAGCTCAGCTCAGCTCAGCTTCCACGATCAGATACCGAGGCGAAAAGGAGTCAAACAGTGTGTTTCTCGAACGGAAATTTGTGTGACAAAACTGTTGAGAGAAAGTGTCCGTAAGCGCGAGTCGCTTAAGAAAGTAACAGTGTTTTCCTGCAGCACCCTCTCCCCCCAACAGGGCGAGACCAAAGCTGCCAGCTGAGCAGGTTGGACCCTTCCTTTGCGCCTCACAGGGGGCGGTGAGACAAGGCGGCGGGAATGCAGGGATGTCCATATCTGGGCGGGCGGGATCTTGGAACTGGCGGCCGTTAAGATCTCTGGTATTTTCCAACTTTCAAGTTTGTTTGCCCTAGCGCGTCTTCGTCTTGAAGCCGTTTGTGGAACAATAGGGCTGAACTCTAAAGGCTCCCCGTCAGGCTTAATGCCAAGTATCAGTAGCAGACTGCAGGTAATCACGGCGACCTTTGTGATAGACTTCCACTCCTCAATGACATTCTCTGTCGACAATTTGGAAAACAAAGGTACAGGGCATGCAAGACTCAGGGGAAATGAACATCAGGCCATCCCCGCACCAATCAGGATAGGCTGACAAGGGTGCTTGTCATCGTGCTATTGCCCCAGGCCCGCAGATTGCTTTCGCTGGTGGATCCTGAGGCTTAGCTATCCGTAGGCCCGCGGGAACCCGAGCCAACAGGGTGGGAAAGTCGCGACGAAATACGGATAATCATTCTGTCTCTGAGAACGGGAAGCGTCCCGATATATTGAACTTAGGATGCCCACATAGCTTTCACTACTCCCCAACGGCCAGGGAGGCGAATAATTTCATATATCGGTAGCACGAGTGAGGCATAGCACGCCGCTGCTTCAAGTTTGGAGAGTGAACGCGTTCGCCAAAGTCAGCAGGCATTGACATTAAGGAAGTATCTCGTACGCGAGCAGCAAATTCTTATTCCAGAGGATTACATCACAAGCAAGTTGAGTTGCACTCTGCGTTCAATGCCCCTCCGGTTGTGGAAGTTCTATCGTCCGAGAGCTCCGAGAGCACCAAGCCGGGCAATACCAGGTAGCGCACGGAGCCGTGGACCACCTTCCGCGTTGAAAAGAGTTTGATTCGCTGTGTGTAGCGGGTCTTCGGGGACCCACACCTCCGGGGACCGATCAGCTTCACCGGCCGGGCAGAAACGGCTTACCCGGGATTGACGCCGCGCTGCTGTCACGGTTATGGTACAAGCAGGCAGTAGAACAAAGAACGGAGCAGGATGATTCAATCGGCTTGTGGTTGGTATCATTCGACTATTGGGCGTGCACAGATCGGCCAGATCATGTACCATCTGCCATCTGCTGGTGAATAAGCCCCCTCGGGGTCTAGCGGGGAATCGGCGACAGCAATATGCGGCGTTCAATGCTCGCCGAAACAACCCGGAATCACCCGCCGAGTCATCGCTTGCTTTGCGTGAGACTGTTTTCTTCATGATGTTCTCCCTCATCGTTCCACCTTGTCACTCGCATGTTTCTCTGATTTTTCGGTGCAACTGTGCGACTCCGTCACATTCGCAATGGCTGCTGCTATGTCTCCTATTCTTCCGGCCCAAGCCAACATCCAGAGGCCGGAGGGCTTGGATCTCTATGCTCGATTCGCTCTTGCAGGTGCGCTTGGATGCGCTATAACTCATGCTGTCTTCACGCCTGTCGACGTGTACGTCGTGTCATCACCACATTTTCCAATCCACCGCACATACTGACCTATGAGACCACAGCGTCAAGACAAAGATCCAGCTCGACCCAGTTACCTACAATCGTGGCATGATCGCAGGGTTCCGTCAACTAATCCATAAAGAAGGGGCCGGCGCTCTGCTAACAGGATTGGGTCCCACGTTCACCGGCTACTTCATCCAAGGAGGTGTCAAGTTTGGTCTTTATGAACTTTTCAAGAAACAGTCAATTGAGATCATTGGACTCGAGAAAGCGAGACGGAATCGTACGGCGGTATACTCCGTCTCGGCAGCCTGTGCTGAGTGTTGCTCCGCTGTCACCCTTTGTCCCGCGGAAGCTACACGTATCCGCCTCGTATCCGCGCCTGGCTTTGCCAACGGGTTGATAGGTGGGTTTAGTAAGATTCTCAAGCATGAGGGTATTGGGGCACTATACTCCGGATTCGGGCCTATTTTGTTCAAACAGTAGGTCCAGCTCCACTGCTTGAGTCTTGAGCTTAGTTGGGCAGGAACACTACTTGCGAGACTGCAGCTTGTGCTGACGCGATCAAAGGGTTCCATATACCGTAACAAAGTTTGTCTCTTTCGAAAAGATTTCCGAGTTTTTCTTTTCTCGCCTCGATAACTCCAGGTCCGGAACCACCCAGCTTATGATCAATATGGGGTCCGGACTCATATCAGGCTGCGCCGCTGCCGTCATCTCGCAGCCCGCCGACACGATGCTCTCCAGAATCAACAAGACAAAAGCGGTGCCTTGCGAAAGTACCGCGTTCCGTCTTTACAAAATCGCGGGCGAGCTCGGATTCCGCGGTTCCTTTGCCGGGCTGCCGGCGCGCCTATTCATGATTGGTGGGCTCACCGCTGGTCAATTTGCCATCTATGGCAGTATCAAAAGCGCTCTTGGTATGGTATCATGTCTTCCCTCCGTGACTGAGCTAATGACACACGCCTAGGTGCCACCAATGGCGTTAAAATCTCGAAGTGATTTAAACAATAACCTACTTATCGGCTGCTGAACACCATACGGAATCTCACCTAGGTTGAACCTGAGAGCAGGCGGACAGCATATCACCGGATGTTGTTGTTACTCAGGGAAGTCGGGTTACTTCATCAATTCATGTCGAACAATTCCGTGCTTCGTATGAAAGCGGCTGCTTTTTCTGGACCATGAGCTCCAATTGAAGTTTCATAAACAGCAGGACACCTATGAACTCCTTTGACATCTTCAGAATATATTGAGCTCTACTCGTTGTGTAATTTGTTTTGCAAAGTGCAGATACCGTGCAGAGGGTCTATATTTAGATATTTGCGTATTAGGTGCTTGGTTCAATGGTTCCTTCATCTAGTCACACAAAAGTACAATCCAGCTACAGCTCTATCTAGGTCAGCGAGATGCCACGTCAGTCATGCAGGTTTTGCAAATTTTCTTTATTATCAAATTCCCTTGAGAAAACTCAACAGAACCCCCGGCTTGCAGGTCTGCATCAAATTGCTGCTACAGACATGTCAAATAGTCGAGAGTACACCATTGGTTGGATTTGCGCCACCACCACCGAGTTCATCGCCGCCCAGGCGTTCCTGGACGAGAAACCTGAGCCTCCCGAAATGCTTTCTCACAACGAAATCAACACGTACGCTCTAAAAAGAATAGGGAAGTACAATGTGGTCAGGGTTATCTTGCTAAAGGTCTCATATGGAACTACTTCCGCTGCCGTGGCTGCGCG
Source organism: Colletotrichum godetiae (assembly GCF_030913485.1). Taxonomy (NCBI): domain Eukaryota; kingdom Fungi; phylum Ascomycota; class Sordariomycetes; order Glomerellales; family Glomerellaceae; genus Colletotrichum; species Colletotrichum godetiae. Next base: position 548,749 of record NW_026851266.1, read on the forward strand.
AGACATGGTACACAGTTTTCCGAATATCCGTATTGGCTTGATGGTGGGCTTTGGCGGAGGTGCACCCGGTCGAAAACACGATATTCCACTAGGCGATGTTTTGGTTGGCTGTCCTAGTGACGGAGAGGGCGGTATCATTCGATATGATTACGGGAAGACGATCCAGAACCAAACTTTTACGGAGACAGGTCACCTGAACCAGCCACCTGAGTCACCGTTAACAGCTATGGGGGCCCTCGAGGCTGCGTATGCTGGAGATGGCCACCGACTCAATGATTACATGAATCCGACGTCATCCACCCGTAAATATCATCAACGTGGTTCCGATCAACCAAAATCCAGCGACTTGTCGGATTATTTCTTGACTATGATAAAGAAGCATCCCTCAAAGGTTTTCATTCTGATTGATGCTCTAGATGAATGCACCGAGAGGAAGGAAAATCTAGTGTGGATGAGAGACTTCGGATCTTTTCCCGGTCTTGCCCACATGAAGCCTCTCGTCACTGGCCAGCCTGAAGTGGAGTTCCAACAGCGAATCTCTCGGGTGGTTGGGCCAGAAAATTGCATGTCTTTGCATCTGAAATCCGTCGATGCCGACATTCGATCATACGTCGACGCCCAGTTACGGGTCAGGGAGGGATTCAAGAGATGGGCCTCAGCCCCCAAAGTCCTTCAAACGATTAGCGAGAAGGTCGGAGAAAAGGCCGACGTCATGTAAGTTGTACCTTAGCCAAAATCAGAAAGGAGAAATCTACACTCCTTCTACAGTTTCTCCTCCATTCCGATGAACCTCTCTCTTTGAAAGACACTGTCGAAACGCTTGCTATTTGGGGGCGAGAATTCAACCCAGAGTACAGGTTGCCACACCCAATGGAGATCCCTCTATTTTGGCCTAATCTCGTGTCAACTGTAACAAGTTGCCCTTTTCCTGCGGGAGATATTGTTATCGTCGTGGTTCAGTTGGCCCACTTCTCTGTGAAAGAGTAATTACTTGGTTGTCAATGAATGGAATTTACTTTGCTCAATGCGAGCATCAGCATAACGCACAATCTTCCAGTGGTTCTTATGAGGTATTCAGAGATTCGGTCTCAGAGAGCTAAACCTGATATTCATGTTGCCGGTCTAGCTGCGAGAGGTTGAACGAGATTCGCCCAACTGGCAGAAGCTGCGAACGACATCCCCAGGCAGCGGCCGACTTCCTTCAAGATGAAGACTATCGTCGGGTTTGGGAGTCTGAAACCGTTGCAAACAAGTTCATTGTCGGAACCAACGCTAAAATGACCGCAAATGGCCACATCAAAGTCCTTCGCAGCTTCGCCCTATCGTGCGTATGCGGGTACGGGCTCCAAGAGACTGCGAAAGTTCTGATGTCTCGAGGAGTCTGTCAAGAAACACCAGTCGAAAGTAATACAGCTCTATCAGCCTGTGTCTTATCTGGACTCCATGACGTCGCCAGGCTGCTTCTGGACATAGTAGTAGATATCAATGCCGTGTCTGAGAAGTGTAACCCTCTGGAAGTTACCACATCATAAGGTGATAATCAGATGGTAATATTCCTCCTCGACCGTGGAGCAAATGCCAAGACGCATGTCAATAGTTCACTACACCTTTGCTCCGGACTTCTGACCCGGACATTGCACGTACGCCTTTAGAACAGGGAGCAGATCCTAACTTGACCGGCAGGCCGGCCCACAATGCAAGCTGGTCGCCATGGTTGTCAGCCCCGTTGAACTACGCTTCAAGGATTGGAAACTTAGAAATGACAAAGGTGCTCTTGGATTATGGGGCAGACGTCAACGGACATGGAACGACACAGTACGACGCCATTTTTGAAGCAGCCACTGAAGGTCACGAGGAAGTCATGCGCATTGTCTCAGAAGCCAGAGCAAATTTTGGCCCGCGCTTGTTCGATCACGGAAGTCAGCCTCCGGGCGAAGAAAGACAAGTACGGTCCATCTACTACTGCGGATTCACGCAACTGTTGACATGCAAACCGGGACTGGGAGCGCGCTTATGGTAGCGGCGAAAACTGAACACAATCCAGTTATAAGGCTCCTGCTAGAATATGGTGCTGACTATCAAGCTGCGCAAATCATCGCATTGGCACCGGACCAGTTCATTTGGTCTGCAGATTACGACGATAGAGTGCACGAAGAGCGGCGACGGTATCTTGATGACTTGGTTAATAAACTAAGAATCGGCGACGATCCTCCTGCCGTTGCTTCTATTTGTGGCTAGACAAAGATAGTGCAGCTGTTCTTGGAACAGAGGAAGTCCTCAAAAAGGCCAAGCGAATACTGGTCTCGAGTGTTGGCGACTACCGTTGGCTGGGACGATTACTCCATCACTGGAATGCTTGTGGAAGCTGGGGCGGATGTCGACGCACCAGTAGTGATTTACGGCTCCCTACTCAACCATGCACTGGCACAACGCCGTCTCCAAGTTGTTAAACTCCTTTGGCAATATGGTGCGGATACCACCATACCATGCACCATAGAGTTCTAGGGTAGGACTGAGAGGATGGACGCCGTTGAGTTTGCCCGGCATTTGGACTTGCACGAAATAGCAAACCTGATCTCAAAAGTACCGCCTACGAGAGCCTGCAGAAAAAGAGGGGCGGAGGATGATTTGTGAGGAGAGGAAGCAGCAATTCATAATGGAATATGACATACTATTTTAGTGCAGGCGGTTCGAGGAGTTCGCCTCATTTTCGAGGCGCTCAGAGTATTTCTAGGCATAGTAACGCCTTTCTTGAATTGCTTGACTTGATCCTTTGTCAGGTCATAGTGCAAACAAATGGAATCAAACACTCCTGTATCAGATAAATGATAGTCTTATTGGTGGCGTGGCGGGTCTCATGGACGTTGTGGCAAGGTATGATTACACCGTCACAGTTTTAACGCTGCTTCTCTTTGCGGGGAGATATGTTGCCAACTAGCAACCGCGTATTACAATTATCTCAGAGCTGCCCTTAAATCCAGAAAGATCCAAAACTCCAAGCGTCACAGCGCCGCGCTCCGAATCTCTCCGGCTCTCGTATTCCCAAAATATTCCCAAAGTCCGTCAAATCATGATCTAATAATACAATACATCGTCGCGAAGAATTGTCTCGTGACTCAGTTGATGCCCAACATGGAAGACGTTCTCCTGTCACCAGGCTTCTCCTGAAGCTGTCTCCGGTACGAATCAAGCTCCATTGTCGCCCACACAAGCGCGATCTTGCCCTTGTCGTAGCGATACATACAGTGCTGGTGGAACTTAACGCTCTTCCCGTTAGGCTTCGCGTCCGCAAACTCCTGCACAGGCGTCCCCGAAATCTGTAATCTCACAGCAACCTGCTGCGTCTCCTCGTCAACGAGCAACTCCTGGATATTAAACCACAATCCCGAAATCGCCTCCTGGCTGTACTGCATGCTGCGCGCGTAATCCTGCACTGAGAGAACGCGGTTGTTGTGTCGCAGCTCCTTCTTGCAGTAGCGCGGGAACTCCTTGACCATACTACGACGATTGATGCTCGCGACATACTTGCGGTACGTTGCCGCCAGATCGATGGGCTCTGCAGGGAGACTGCGCATGAAGAAGCGTGGCGTGGTTGCAGCCTCGGGTGTCTGCAGACGGATGCCATCGTTATCCTGCAGCGTGAGCATACGAGAGATCTTGCCCCTGTCATCGAACCACACGAAGCACTGCTCGTCAAATTCGTACGTTGTGCCGACGGGGTCGACGTCCATCATCGCTTCGGCAAGCGTGACGCGATTGATGTATCGCACAGCCACGGCCTGGGCCTTTTTATCAACGAGGAGGGTGTCGATTTTGATCTTGAAGTTTGCAAGGCCTTCGACGCGCGAGCGAAGGCGCTCGACGTGCTCTTCGCGTGTTTGGGCGCGATTGTTGCGCTCCAGAGTGTCGGCGAGATGGTTGCCGATGACGTCGAATTTGCGGTTGTTGAGGCAGTCGAGGTACTCGCGCAGACGGGCGCCAATGTCGACCTGGATACCCTTGCCGTCGCCGTTCCATCTCTTGGAGAAGGGGCTCCTGCTCTTGCGAATGGGTATGCTGGTGGTGTTGCTGGGGGCATCATCTTTGACTTCTGGGACCTCGGGAGGCTTGAGCTCGGGGGACTCGGGAGGGGTAAGAAGGGTCTCGTGAGGGAAGCACGGCGCCCCGTACTCGTCCATCGTGACGGTATTCATCTTCATCATGATATCTTTCGATGAGGGTGTGGTAAGGGTTTGGTAATCTGTTTAATCGACTGTGACGAGAGCATGTGTTGCCTCGAGAGGGTGAGCTTTCGTCGCGATGTAGATGGGTTTGATGGGATGATGGGAATGTGGAAACAGGGTAGCACTCGGGGACGGGAGGAATCGAGCTTCTAGGCGTGAATTGTACTTGTAGGAGGTGAGCTTGAGTTGTCGATCTATGCAGATCACGGATGGGAATCAGGCCAGACCACGGAGGCTGGACGTAATTAGGGGGGATTAGGTAAGGTACTTTCAATGCGATTGGGCTCTGAAAACGATCGAACGACGGGAAATGCGGGAGCTCAGAACAAAACAGCAGTGGACGTGACCGGGCCGGGGGTGGTGTGACTGAGCAGAGACATGAGTGAGAGTGGCACAGAGAGTGAGGGAGAGACGAGTGAGAGAAAAAAGGGCACGATGAAGATCTCAAGATTTGCGCCACGCCTCTCGCGTGAATGACGTACAAATCCCCGCAATTCCTGACATCACCCGCATCCCTGTGGCGGCCAGCCGAACATCTCATCCCTCACCATCCCAGAACATCCCGGGACCATCCCTAACCATATGCGGGACGCGCGGACATAATCCAAACAGCCACCGCACCGCGCTAGTACGCCGGATTATATGCTGGAAATAGCCCATGAGCCAGTCGCCAGGAGGGAAACCTCCGCTACATTCCCATCCGGCGAGCTAGGCTACTCCAGGTGGCTTGGGTGGCTTTCCCGGGGCAACTGGGGGAAGAGGGGGGAATGATGGTCGAGACTCTCGGATCATCCCCCAGGCTCAGAATGACATAGGTTGTGTGATAGTATACGTAGTCTCCTATTGAAGTGAACCCTCAACAAAAACCTGGAAATCAGTTGAATCAAGCCCGCCGCCGAATCATGTCCAGACCACCATCACGTCCCGTCAGCGACCAACCATCAGACGGATGAACGGTCCCTGCGGCGGGAAGTGGAACCCTCCATCAACTTAAACCATACCAAAACCACCCCGGTCCTCGCCTTCCGAGATACCGGGATCCCAGCATCTCCCTCGCAAGCTTTTCAGCAGTTGAACGGGGCCGGCCCCGGGTTAGTGTAGCTCGTCGGCGTGGGCCAGTACGGCTGGAACAAGATCCCCGGGTCCGTAGATTTGTACGCCCCCGGGAACGACACGAGGCCCGATGGGCTGGTGCTCCCGCCCCCGGACACAGAAACCTGCGCGCAGGCGAGGTAGAACTGCGCTCCGCCCTCTGTCGCGGCGCCATGGAGCGCCAGGTGCTCGACGCGAACGAGGTACTCGCCGGACGGGATGCACGCTGGGATCTTGGTGGAGAGTATTTGGGTGTCTGTGACGTTATTCACCGTTAGCTTTTGCTTGTCCAACTCATGAGAAACCCCCACGAGCCCACAAAATACTGAATCAGCCCTATGCAAAGGGAATCTGTTGCGGACTCGCGATTCACACACTCTCCACAAAAGTAAGAGGGCCCCTTTTCTTTTGAAACCCGCAGAAAGCTTTTTAGTCTCTGCATTTCTCCTCTTTTCTTCCCTGTTTCCTCCATGTCCAGCCTTTTTTTCAACGCTCTCTAAGTCCCTTCTCCGTCATATTGTTCTGGAGACCAGCGAAAAGATGGCAGAAAATTGGAAACAACTCACTGGTAGAAGCCCACTCCAGCCCAGTGCTCGTAATTGTCGGCCTCTCGTGGTAGATCTTGAACCACATCGCCCCGCTGCCGTCCCACGTCGCCGCTGTTTGGCCGGTCGGCACTTTGGCCATGTAGAAGCTCGCCGGTCCCGGGTGTCCCACGACTCCATTAGCCGCGAATCCAATGGTCGAGCCCGCCGAGACCGGCAACGTCGTGACCATGCCGCGGTCTGCGGTATCTGCCTCGTAGCAGCGGATCTGCGTCGACGACACACCGTCGGCCGGGCCGTTGGTGTAGAAATTGAGCGTCTTGCGCACGTGTTGCCATTCGGGGTAGGTTGTACCACCGTAGACGAGGCGACCAAAGGTGTCTATGGTCAAAGAGGTTAGGTTTATTTTGTATTCCGCCCGCAGTGCTGGCTTTGTGATCATTGTGGAATACACGTTTGTGTAATTGACAAGCAAGCTTACAGTGGGCTTCGGCCGAGGCAGCTGCCAAAGCGAGGAGAGCGGTTGACGAGAACCTCATTTTGCTGCAGTGATAATGGCTTAAGTAGGAAAGTATAACTTTGGAAGTACTATCTCAAAAAGCTTGGGTTCCTGGATTTTATTCATTCTGATGAACCTCAGCTGGCCGATCCATTCTTAAGTAAAGTTATCATCGGTGGACGACTTCCCTCTCATTACACTAGCTGCTCAACATCTGCGGAGGGCCGGTTCCCTCTCAGCATTAACGAAAGTTTTGAAGGAACTTCCAAGAGCTCTGTAATATCAAGACAGTCTTTCCGGTTGCCGGCGAAAATGCTGTGGCCATCTTCCACGAATCTCTGCTGTCTCCCGAGCTGAAACCGGAGTGAAGCCTCCGAGAGAAGGTCACAGCACGATCCTTGTGCTACATCACGTCGCTACCCGCCAAGACCCAGTGCACTGCCATACGCCCAATGAGTCCGGGGTAGACAGATTAAAGTAATTAATCAAGACTGGAACTGGCGTCCATCCACCTTTTTCTTTTGTTGGCCTCCGGTCTAGACTTTCTTTCTTCCTTCAATCAGTGCACTCTTCGAGCCGGTCCTCTACTGTTCCTCTGGGTAGGTACCTCGCCAAACTTCAAGGCTATTGAAACGCGAGCGTAGAAACTCTTGAGGATATGATTCGGTTCATAGTCTGCTAAGTTAGGACTGGTGGCAACATGCAACGTGAGCTTGAATCATGCGAGCAATTGTGCCTTACTTTTGGTTCCCTTCACCTCAAGAGCTAGCCACTCCGTGAGTCCGCGTTGTATATCCACAGACGACATACTTGTACTTACAGCATCGAGTATTCGCTTATGCTTATGTTGCGAAGGGCGGGCGGATGTCACGGTATCTGGTGGCACGAATTCACCTCAACAGCAGTCTTGAGCTCCACCCATACTATAGGTTGATAACCCACAACTGCGAGATCCTTTCCAAATTCTGGAAAATAGTCACACATTTGACAATGGGACTGCTGAATGAATGGATTGTTTATTGGCACTGATATACCCAAACCTCCTGTTTGACAAAGCATCCCACATCTTCCACTCCAACCAGTGTCTATCCCAGACAATCCAGAGTTTGGATGGTATCAGCCCATCCCAAATCTAAAATGGCTCAGCAGCTGAAGCTGTTCCTGATGCGACAGATCTCGTCGCAGTTGATGTTGTCGGCATAGGGGCCGTTGCAATCGCACTCGTTGGCTGGCAGAACGTTGCAGCAGCAGTCCTAAATCACGAATTAACTTTGTATCTATGCCAACTGTCTTACAGCAAATTTCTGTTGCAGAATGACTTGGGATCACCTTTGCAGCCACGCCGCTGATGATAGCGAAGGCAGTGAAGAAGATAGTGAACTTCATTTTGAACGGTTAACTATAGTTATGGTGATTGTGTTGCTGGTGATTGGATCGATGGCGCAGTTGGCTAAGATGATGTGAAATGATTGTGGTGGTTGAGAAGGTCTTTCAAGTAGTTCTTGCTAGAGGAAAGAGTTGAGTTATATGCATTTCAAAGAGAGATTTTGTCAATTCGTATTGGTCAATCTTACTTGCTTAGTATTTGGACGAAGACTCAAGTCAAATTGTCAATTGTAGCAACTAAAATGGGACTAGCCTACAGCACGAGTCGCGCTGTGAATATCCTTGAACGTGTTACATGGCAAACCCTTGGCCACATAGATTGAACTGAGCGTGAATAATAATCAACTTTTAGGCATTACTTATCAGTCCTCGTGAACCTCCGGGCTGTAAGGTTCCATGAAGTGTAATTGGAACTCGCGTCCTGACTCAGTTTCTGCCAGAAATTCATTCTAGCCATTCTAGCTGTTGCTATGTCCACAAAAGCCGTTGGTAATTTGTTTTAAGCATTGGTCCGTCGGGTGAACAAGAGAATGTCGAAATAATCATCCCGATGTCAACTTGGCAAAACTCTATTGGTGAGTCGCGACACGACGGTTCCCATTGAGCCTGACGGCTAAATCTGGACGTGTATTCGTCCGGTTTCACTCCGTCCGTTCTGCCAGCAAAGCAGACAACCCTCACTTTGTACTTTGAGACGCACGACTTATAATAAGCTAAGATTATTCAAATCATCACGCCTTGAGATGAAAGCCGCAAATACCAATCTCAATTTACTATCCATTTGGCAATCACGTCGAACCTTTCGTGTCCTTGCTTTGTCAGGATCCATCCGCAGTCGGGCATAGTCTCTGAGCCTCAATGCATGGCAAGTTTTTTGGCTCTAACAGCATCTCTGCATCTTACCTAGCACATGGCCACAAGATCACGGTCGGCAAGTTTAGCTATATACCCATGAGGTGGTGAATACAGAGGGGAGCAGGAGGCACATATCAATTAACACAATAAGCCGAAATGTCAGGTCGAGAGAAACTCGAAATTTCCGTTGCTTCAGTAAGTTTACTAGCCCGTAGTCACCAAAACAGGTCTTCAGTAATTAGGACATCTAACTTACGTAGTAATCAATCAGTGTTCTTACCTCAGAGCCTTTCTCCAATGGTGGCACGTCGTCCACCTACAACTTGCATGTACCTTTATGCCAACAGTGGCCTTGCCAATCGCGTGGAGTGAACTCTGGTCGACAAAAAACTTACTCGTCTTGACGTTGAGTTATGGATGAATTAGGTCTGCGTATTCATGCGAATCTATTTGTAGGTTCGATGAGTATGATTGGATACTTGTTACAGTACACTATGTGAGACCAACAGTTATTGTTCACTAATAGAATAAGGTAGACCAATTGAGTCGGAGTGGAATCATCCCCTGCGCGTCGAACCTTGTGCTTGCAACATCTCAGCGTACGTTGCTTATCTGATATCAACCAACAGTGAAAAGACTAGGCGGTCGCTTCTAAGCCTGCTTCAACATTTTAGGGCTGCTACAAACGTATCAATGATCATATTTGTTTGAATCAGCCTCCCCAATCATATCACAACGCGGCAGAAGCTATTGCGTATTGCTACACGGACTGGAGGAGGCTTTAAATTGATTCTCACAGTCTAGCCTAATGGGAAGCTTCAATCAAGTGGTGTGTATTTGGCCCATTTCCGCAAGCGCTACTAGCATTTTGTGGTACAGTTGCGTCCTTCAATGTACAATGTTCCGTCCTCTGTAACCAACGACCCATTACGTGAACTGTGTCCCCATGTAGGATATATCCTCGTCTATATGCTCATTCTTGCTGCTCTTCTTTCCCTTCCTATGACCAGTCTTGTTCTTCTTTGTCGTCTTCGAATTAGATCTGGATGGCGACCCGGAGCGGGCGGTCATGCTCGACGTTTCGTCGTCGACCGGGGAAGGGGCGGGGCTTATAAGTTCACAATTAGTATGGTATGTCAGACCAGGTAGCTACCAGAGACAAAAGCTCACGCGGGTTGGCTATTCTTGCGTGAAGATCCCATAACTAAAAGATGGCTTTGTAGCTCAGATGGCTCAATAGATGAAATGGTCAGGTTAAAAGGAGCACAGCAGTCTTGTAAATGATACGAGATCTGCACAGTTGGACAATCTGTAGAAGAAACGATCACTCAAGCCGAGCGAAGACAAAAGGTATGGATAACGATCATAAAGACCGATGAGAATTGGGGGAAACGAACAATATATTTATCGTTCTGGGAGCCTCTAGGCTCTCAAGCCAACAACCGTCAGGTCTGCCTACATTCAAACCTGGACAGCGCCGCCCTACCAAGATTCGTCCTTTAACTCGCAGGCAAACGAAGAAAGGGACCATAAATGCAGCAATACCAGGAACATCCAGCCTAGATCTGCGCAGAGGAGCTAAGTTTCACGAGCTCAAGGTCGACTCACTCTCCACTTTTCCTGTCAAGATCGAACGCCATTGGTCGCTCACCTTTTGTCGATGGTGTTACTGGAACATCGTGGCCAGGCCAAAGGATCACCACGAAGTAGGTGCCCAGGACCTTTGGATTACAGTCGTTATGAAGTAACAGCGAGTAAGTACCAGCATTTAGGAACGCTGCCATCCTACTGGATGTTCACCTTTTGTTCACGACAGTCGTTGTAGGAAGCAGCTTCCGCCCAGGTCCTGTAGGGACGGACCGCGCTAGTCTCGGTTTGCAAGATGGATGGATCAGCCGGTTTAGAGAATACAGGGGTTGACATTTCTCATTGGTTAGTGACCTTTTGTTCTGTCCGGCTATTCGCTGGTGAGGTCTAACAAGACGGGGCGTCGGTAGACTGAGAAAGGGACAGCGTGACAGCTAAGCATACGACACTGACAGAGCCCCTTGGAAGCGCAACTGCCAGCCAACATGAGTGGGTTTCTGTCGCTGTCGCTACCCAGACTGATTGGTCTGTCTCCTTTTGTAGAGCCTTTAATTGGATTTGTCTTGGAACTTCCAGAGGCTTGGCCACAACAGCTGTGCGAGTGAAGCGGAATTCCTAGGCTCCCGATTGGCGAGTTGCCTTTTGTGAGTTACACAACACGCAGTGTGGTAGGCACCCGTTGCCTTATCCCTCGAGGCAACCACTACGAGTCGATTCAATAAACCCATAGGTTTTCATTTCTTCGAGGCACTTTATCTCATCTCTTCATTCATATGCCCATCGATACTGGTTCTTCCGCCGTCGTCTTTCTTCTTCGTTCCCTGAATTCATCAATTGCCCCCCCCCCCCCCCCCCCCCCAAGCATGTTCTTGCATCCATCTTGAGTTGTTCCAACCGCAATCGAGACTGGATTCATTTCAGATAATAACAAGCATCACTGTTGCCTCAATTATTCTTAGCAGTGATGAACACCCCGAGAACCTTTCACCTGCCCTCCCAGGCCACGTTTCATGACATCCCTTACGATCAACGATGGGAGCCCCTCAAGAAAATCATCATCGAGGCCTTTTTGGGGGGTGCTTCAAGTCGCCCTCCCACATTCCCAAAACTTTCCGAGTTCATGAAGAAGCACCATGGCTTCGATGCATCGTAGGTCAATCTTTGCCCCGAGAATGGCCTCTGTACAACCTTGTCATCTAACGTACGCCACAAACAGACCCGCCCAGTATCGCTATCGCCTCGGCCAGTGGGACATCAGAAAAAATACAAGAAGGAAGAGAAGACAGCTGTCATCACAGCTATAGGGAAACGCAATCGACCGGGGGGGAGAGTCTCAGACGTGGAGATTCGACAAGGAGATTTCATGAAGCCTGTGGACAGCAAACAGGTGAAGCGATTCATCAATGATACAATTCGTCACCACTCTGCTCCGCCATTGACGCCTGGCATGTAAGCTAGCACCTTTCACCATAATCTTAACAGATCAGGGTATAACATGACTATAGAATATCGCAATGGAACCTCCCATACGCAGCCTACCGAGCTTCCCTCGCGACGCAGGACAATCATGCTTCTCCATTCAGCTACAACCCACCAACCCCGCAGTACCTTCACGTCAATAGCCCCGACACATCAGCTGGCCGGGGCGAAATATCAGACATCATCACTCCGACTTCTGCTTTGATTCAGAGGAAGACCTTGTTAGACCGGTCCAGCCTGCTTCTACAGGGCCGCAGGGAAGAGTTGTTGAGCGGGTGCAACAGCAATGATAGAAGGTAGCGATATCATTAATATCCTCAATATGATTTGGATGCTAACCGCCTTCAAGAACCATCTCTGACTGGCTTCATGACTACTGGATGTACTGCTTCATGACAGCCAAGTTCTGGGGGGTTGGCCCCCAAGAATGGACAGCGGGACTGATCTCAGAGGTCACCATTGGCTTAGGCGTCACTGAGACACCTGACGCCGTTCATTCGATGTCGCCTTTCGCAAGCGTCTCTAATTCATTACCACAGGAAACCCCCCTAACCGAGAACCCACGACCGACAGATCTCTGTCGTTGGGTAATCCACCACGAAGACACGGTAGATTTTGACGATGACTCCACACCACCTTTGCCACCCATGGAGCAAGCTACCTTTGAGTTGGGGGATCAATCGTCTTGGACCGAATGGCCTACCTCTCAAACGGCTCGGTCCTACCAGAGTACCATCCAGGAAGCCTTAACATCAAGCCGATTCAGCGCCATTGCACCAAATGAAGTGCCGATCAGCAACGAGGTTGTTGCGGAGGTCATATCTAAATCACTCAAGCAAATTGCTTTAGATTCATGGGCATTTGCGATCATGACTGGCAATGTGGACCTTCTCACGAAGCTTCGGCACGAAGCTGGGTCCAGACCCGACCTTGATTTCGCAGAGATCCACCCATATCATCTCGCAGCATCATACGTCGACGGAGGTAATATCTGCTGCCTCGTTCTCTGCTGCCTTACCAAGGCCCTGGACGGGACGTATCCGATCGCATTGAAAAACCTTGACTCCAATGGACATACTGTTCTAGATGCTCTCATGATTTCGATTCTGCGTTCCCACACGGACTGTCCACCTGTCAACGTGAGCACAAGCTTTGTTGATTGTACTCGTTTCCCGGGTGAAGAGAAGGATATTTGCGGCAGATGGGATGCTGATTCGCCAGCAATACGACACCTTTATAGGTCTGGACAACCTCAGGTCCCCACACATTGGAAGCATGCCTTTTGTCACAGTTCTGTGCAGGCTATATGCCACAACATGATTGCGATCTTCCTACCACCATCGGCGCCGGACATCAACGCTTACAGCGGTCTGTTCCGACGGCGTTGTACCAGCTGTGGGCTCGAGATGAAGCTGGGCTCGTTGCATACTCTTGTTGCCGTTGCATTTCATTTGGCAGAGAACGGCAAGAATGGTGAAACGCTATTTGGAGCAATGGCTTGTCTAGTTTGCCTTTTGGCACTAGGAGCTGATGCTGCCCAAGTAGCGGATCTATCAGTGCTTGACATGTTCTCGTCTCCAGGTGAGGGAAGTTGTTATCATCGACCCATGACCGCGATGGAGTTGGCAGAAGAGGTCCCACAAGAAATCAAAGATGATTGGAGACCATCTTGTAAGATCGGCTGGAGGTGCCTCGTGCTGATTCTTCGTCACGCAACGCCATCATCGCAAGGAGACAGCCCTTTCATAAAGTTCAGCAAACGAGTCAGCACCTGTCAGGATTTTGAACGTAGCGAGACTAGGGAGAACGAGAACCCGAACGACGACGAGGACCACGTTTTGTATGTTGACTGTCTCTTCGAGGAGTTTCACGAAAGCTTTGGCACCCCCATCAACCCTAATCTGGGCACTCTCTGGGCGGCGATCCAAACAGAGGTACACTCATACCGCAAGGTCACTAATCTCGATCCCAACATCTCTGACCACTTTCAGGTATCTTCTCTCTTGAAATGGCTGGAAGAGGAGACTGACGACTTTGAGACTCCACTGCTCAGAGAAGATATGATGCAGAGGCATACACCATGTGGATAGTTTTCCGGAATTCACGGTATGGTGGGGGTCATGGCACCCGACATGTGTTCGAGGTATTTCATGAACATGGATATCTGGTCGCGGGCCTCCTTTGTGGAGGAAATGGTTCCTCTGGGTTGTGAAAGTGGATTCTGACGTTTCAAATCATAAAGAGACTGAGAACCTCTATGTAAACCATTCGGGTGTGAAAATGGTTGGACGCTATACCAAAACATCACCATAGATCTTGTTGCCCAGGGAGTACATTATAAAGGGGGCACCAGGCTACTAATCGTTAACCTTCCCCTATGTTGCATCGCTCGGAAGAGATACTATTTTCAAATTCTGATTAATTGAGTTGAACAAAAACATTCAGCCGCTATCATTTGATTATTCTTCTCTGTGCCATACTTCATAAAATGGTCAAAATTGTGTCGTGCTAACTGACATAAATATCTTGAAGAATAGATGCTGTTGAAAGCTCTCCATCATATGCACCCTGGAGTCCTGACGGCGACTCGTCATGCACTGAATCAACACCGTGGTCTTTTAGTTGATACACATGTCAGCATGGCAAGCTATCGACTGGGATGGAATGAAACACCATGCATTGTTCTGCGTCTATGATGTAGGGACTAAGGCGGAGTTGGATGAAGTCGACCGGCCCTCTGAAGTAGGTGGAATGGCAGCTTGTGCGGCCAAGAGCGCCTTTCAGACCTAGCTTTCTCACGAACGCTGATAATCCAAAACTTCCGAACCGGGGGCCATCAAGAGAATTGAAGTATGGATTTCGGAAACCTCGCAGTGGGAATGAAGTCAGAACACTCCAAATGAGAGTTTAATTAGCAACAGCTTAGAATCTCTTCCTCGCTCAGCGGTCTCCTCGCGTATAGACGGTAATTGTTCGACCTCATCTGTCGTAACAGAAGCATTAGAAATTTTCATCGTTACCCTTGTGCAAAAATTAGGTCGCCGTAGGCTTTCCTGACACATACATGCAGTTGATAGTCATTTCCAAATTGATCTTTCAAGAGTTTCTGGAGCTTCCTCTTGCTGATAAATCGTCCGGCTATTTCTTGTTGCCCATAACTACGGCTATATGCTGATGAAGAAGTCGCCGTTGAAGAAAAGCCAGTGCTCTGTCTAGTAGATGGTTGAGAGTGGCTGAAATTGTCGTTACGAGGATAAGTTGGCTTTGGGGAGGACGAAAATAAGGCGGTGAGGTAGTTCATCATTGGAGCGATTGTAGATAGTCGATTCGAGGAGTCACCGTAACAGAGTCTTATTTGATGTGCTCGGAAGTATGGCTTGGTCACTGAGAAAAACATGACGAGGATGCTTCACGGGATTTAAAACGACTGTAGGACCTCTTGAAGTAATACCAGCTCGACTCCCCCACCTACACGTATCAGACTGTCACTAAGGTATGTTTCACTGAGCGAGTAATTTTGTCTTGCAAGGGAGAAGAAAGACCTCTCATAACTCGTTTTGCTTCTCCTCCATCATGGGTAGATGCCGAGCATCCCATCAAATTACATGTTAACGATTCCGGCATCTGTTGCATTCTTACTGAATTGCTGCATTGCACCACCCTTGTTGTTCGGTATACCGGGCTTGTTAGGAGGTAGTTGAGTGCATGGTCTGCCGGTGCGGGGCATTGCTGATCAACGGTGGCATCATTCTGTATGTCTGGCTGTATATTTACTATCAGGCAGAAACACGGCTTGGATGGTAGTGGTGTGGTGCAGCAGGCTGAGGGGTTGGCGATTAATTATGGTGTGGATGTTCCACATAAGCATGCGGCATGTCCGTACTCCCACATTTTCCCAATCTTATCGTAGACCAACCAGAATCTCGTTATCATTCTTCGGACAAATGAATGATGAGCGTGCTGCTTACAGCCGCCAATTCCGGGGCCTGCCTCGAGCTTTGCGTCACGTTTCTCACGTCTGAATCTGCATATTGGCAAGAAGGTGTGTCCGTCAGCTGCGCATGGCGGTGGCTATGACAATGCTGCGCTAGAACAGGCAGCAAAGGACTGCCGAGTCCCGCGGTATTTTCAGAACTCGAGAATCAAAAACAAGCCTATGTCCAACTCTTTCGTAGATCATGACCACTACTTTGATCTACACTTCCCAACCCCATCCAATCCCGAATGAGCCGGTACTGTGTCTTCGACTTCATGAATACACCAAACTAGTTCCTCGCGGCATAACCTATCATGGAGCTTTCCTCAGGACTTGAACAGGTGGGTTGCTATCTCACTGCATGCGTTGGACGGTTTTTTAGACGTTGCACTACGACAAAGAGGCATGCGCGCTGCAGCCACAGCAAATAATCCACCTCCGTGCTTCGTGCGTATAGCGCTGCCTGTTACGGGTTAAAAGCAACCATTCTGCACTTGTCCGATTTTCACATTACTACTGGCCGCTAAGAAATACCTTACAGATCTCCATAACGAGTCCGGTCCTCGAGAATCGAGCTGGATCACTGCCTCGATCATTCGATGTCGGCGCCGCTAGGGATGTTATCGCCTGCATCCTCTTACGTGCTTCACGCCAAGATCTCAACAACAAACGCAATCGGTTCGTTCCACGCGGCAGCTTGATGTCTCAGTTCAACTACGAAAATGTCTCAAGCTTTCTAAGGACATTTATTTCTTCTGATGAGACTAAAGTTGCCGATGTTGCACATTTTGTTACTCCCAACGAGCAAGAACAATGCCTCTGTGACGATGCTCTATGTACAGGACTAAGAATAATCTTTGCAACATTATTCTTACTCGGTAAACAGGAAGTAATATTGAAAATTTACCAATCGCCGGTTCATATTTGCGATGGAGCTTGGCCATGTAGCGATCCGACCTCGCCAACCTACTTTTCTCGGGCTGCTGAGGCTCTTCGAGAAGTCCTGCAAGCCCTAAACGCACATGACGAGGAACTATTCCACCAACTGCAATGGCATATGAGATCTCCGTACTTTAGTAAATCGGACCCAAATACTAACAAGCAGGCTTACCATACATTGCATGATGAAATCACATTGCCGTGGTCAGAGATCAACATGCAGCGGGAGATACTTGATGGCCAAGTTTCGTTCGTGCAAAAGATGAAGATTCACGGAGATCATCACGATTTATTAGATGCATGTTAGCAGGTCAGCCAATCACCACTCAAGCCACATTACTAATGACTTCTCGTTTCTCAGCAAGACGAACCACTGGCAGAATACTTCGCTTTGAAGATCATCGACAAGGGGCACACGATCAAGGCCGCCAAAATTTCATTCAGGGATGAGATTGCTGCCAACCAAAGAACAACCCATCCCCGCATAACACCGCTGCTTTCTGCTTTCACACACCGAAATCGATTTTATCTCTTGTTCCCTTGGGCTGACGGTGGCAGTCTCTTTGACCTATGGGAAGATCATGACTTATATCATGATTCTACTGAGCATTATCCGCCTTGGTACTCGGTCCAATGGATGATAGACCAATGCTACTACATAGCCGACGCCTTAGCCACGGTACATGGCTATGATTCCCGAGAAGGGGGGCATTCTTCCGAGGCGCAGCTTCATCTCGATATCAAGCCAGAGAATGTCGTCTGCTTCCGAAAGTCCCAGGGCGGCAAGGTCTCATACGATTTGAAGCTGACGGACTTTGGTCTATCTAAGCCTTTTGATCGGGGCTCTTCGATTCGTCCGAAGCAGAAGGCCGAGACAAAGACATACCGGCCGCCCGAAAGAGACCTTAAGGGATCCACAGTGGATGAGCCGTTCGACATATGGTGCTTGGGATGCCTGTTTCTCGACTTCATCACCTGGGCAATAGAGGGGTGGGGCGGAGTCGAGAGCTTCCGCGAAAGCCGCCTTCTAGAGACAGACGAGGTCGATGTCGACCCAGAGTTTCCCCCGGTACTGGAAGATACATTCTTCAAAAAGAGGGTGCATCGAGGGGTATGGTGGTGGCGGCCAAGAAGAGTTCCTCGGACGATTGTCGCAGATCTGAAGCCCTCGGTTATTTCGGTGAGTGCTTCAACATCAAATGACCCACGATTCTGCCCAATTTTGTGATGCTGATGGAAATTTGGTGTCAGCAATTCCAACATCTCCGCAACCATGCACGATGCACAAAGGACTTGGAAAGATTTCTTACTCTCGTCCAGTCAAGAATGCTGCTCATCGACGGCAGTACGCGAGCAGCCTCGAATGAGGTTCGAGATATCTTGCAGGCATGGAAGCAGAGCTTCAAAGAGTAAAGTAGGGAGTCGAGACTCGGAGCGTCCATCCGACTGGCGCGTTCATGGACGAATGGACCAAGTTCTTCCCTGGTGGTTCCGAGATGCCTGCAAATGCAATGTGGAAGACCGGATGCTGCAGCACCCCAACCTTGGATATGCGAGATATGGCAGAGACGTGGCACTCAAGGATTGGAAACCCCCGCTTCACTCTTGAACGCGGTAAGTGTGAGGGGATAGTATGTAGAACGCGCTGCATGCCTGTTTCTCTTAAAAGATGGTCAATGTGGACATTTGTATCGCCAGGCTTCCTTGGGGTCGACCAGGGACAAATCACTTGTATTTCAGTTCCACGAACGTCTACTAGTATCTAGCTGCTGGTGCATACTGAGAGGAGGCGCCATGCATGCGCCCCACTCGTCGATGATATGACCAATAGGGCGTCTGAACCCAGTATCATCATGTCATCCCCAAACTGATGGGCAAAGCGCTCAATATCCATTTCCAGCACTGCAAGTGTCAACATTAACTTTACTCTTCTTCTTCTTCTTCGTCGTCATGCTCCTCTTTGGCCTTCTTGAGATCAACATGAACTTTCTCCATTTCCTCCTAGTTACGGGTTAGACGGTAATGCGACCTGAGTAAAATTCAATGCAAGAAATATCTGGACTCACCGGGGTCAACTTGCGAGGAAGCTGAACCTCGACGCAGTCAACCTTTGTTGCCTAAACCAGTGATCAGTAAATTGTCTAAAGCGGGGAACTGGTGAACTCGGCATCGTCTTACCTTCATCTTGATTGTGTTCTTGGGAAACTTGAAGCTCAAAAGCGTTTGCTGCAAAACCTTCGTGTCTGCATATCGATCGATTATTTTGTCGGTCGCGACAAACTTGCCGGTGTTATCCATTTTGTCTCGCTTGCCGAAACCCGGGATGTAGCTCTTGAGCCTTGATGCCCAAGATCGGATATTGGTGTCATCCATGTAAAGCAACGACGGGCTATTCAGAATACAAATACAAGTTTCCAGGCTGGAGAATCTGTTGTCTAGTGAAGGCCTCGCGAGTTATACCAAGAGGGTGCACACTTCAAATTCTCGCACTTTGGTCTATGTCAGCAGAGCCGTGTGCTCTCCAGGCTCCAGCGAGGCAAAGTGCAATTGTTTGTTTTGCGAACCATTGAAGTTGACTTCGGTGTCAGCCAGATGGATGAGTGGCTGAGTTTCCGAAGCATCTTTACAGGCGCACGCATACATGGGGCCATAGCCGGGCAAAGGGCTTATCATCACATGTCCTTTCACCGGTGGGAGCAAAAGGGTGTTGGGCCGTCGGGCAGGGTTGCAAACGACTTCTATCCCACGTCCATTGCACCAGATAAGCTGCACTAAAACAGCAGGCTGCGTGCCAAGGCATAATTGAGAGTCGGCATATTATCTGTCACTACATAGACTCTCATTGTCGGTGTTACTGTTCTTGCAGTAGTGCAGCTAAGAACAGCCCATCGAGTAGCGTGCAAGAGCTGCAGCGGAAATGTCACCCTGATTGAGTTGGTTGAGCAGGTAATCTGCAGTCATCATGGCGCAGGTATGGTAGAACGCAATTCTGGGCTTTCAATCCACGAAGAGTCCAAGGCGGGGTCAAGGGAATTCCGTTGCACAAGCCCGGACAGCTGGGTATCCCTACGACACACACTGACGAGTCATTTGATGCACGCCAGAATTCTTGACCGACAATACGTGTGGTTTTTTCACGTATAAGCTATAGTAAACGCCCAACTGTAAGACTCTGCCTGATAGATTCAGATGCTGAGGTCGCGAGTCACTCGTTTCCACGATGGAGTGGATAACTCAAAGACTAGACTTTCTCAAAAGCGACCTGGGATCGCTTGAATTTTCTTCTGAAGGATCTTTCAAAATACGGACTGTGATTTTGCGAAAGGCTGACAAACGCGTGAGTTCCCAGCTCGTTTCTTCCGCCCGGCCCAAGTCAAGCTAACCGCGTCTGAAAGCCGAATGTCTTGGACTTCACAACAGAAGATGCATTTCTCCAATGGCTAGAATCGGTAAGTCAACAACCAATCTTGGATTTCACTCGGGTTGGCCTGCTCAATTCACATATTGTAGGAGAAGTCACCGCTTGAGTTGCCGGGTTTGGTGCTTGTGATGCATCATAGGCCGAACACGACCGACCCGCGAGGTGCTAGGTCACTGCCATACGAAGAGAGTACTTTCAAAAAAGTGGCTCAAAAGCTTTATCAGCACCGTTCACTGTCTCTTCTATTCAAGAGAGCCTCAACAGCCCTCGTCACTCACAAACCTGTGGCGTGGGAGGGCGGTCTCACACCCTTAGCATCTACAGGTGAGAAGTCTAGAAGAACCCAGTCCTTGTCATTGAGCGCTTTTCATTTTTCTTGTTCATCGGATACTTGTCATTGTGAATTCCAGAGGCGATCTAACGAGAAGCGCAGTTTACAATTGCAAGTCTGATACCGAAAACCCACCGGTCTTGAATAGTCCAAACGATGTTGCATTATCAGTGACTTCGTTTCCAACTCGTGGCACAGCATACGCAGTCATGTACGGCTGTACACAACCCGTCCTTGACTTGACTGTCAAGTGCCTGAAAAATACTGGAGGACAGGCCTTGCATCCTCTTATCATGCCAGTAATATTCGCAGAACTAGAACGCAAACGTCTGTTGGATTTGCTTGACATGGAGAAAACATCGCTCGAACAACGCATCTTGGAATTGGAATCCAAACTTCGAGGTGAAGACCAGAATTCTATCTCCGAGAAGGCGGATTCTGAGCCCGTATTGCGAACGAGAGATTGTGAGTCGACCAAACTATGGATAGATGTCAGTAAACTCCAAAATGGGCTCCATAGTCTCAGGATTCAGCTACAGAACATGGTCGAACACTCTGAAAACCTAGCTGCAACGTATTATAAGCCTCCTTCCGAAGACAGCGGTGAGATTGATGAACACCTCGAAGTGCGAAGAGCAGGAGCCAAGATTCAGATGAGATTACGCGAGATCATTGATGAGTTGGGAAGCAAGATCCGAAGCTGCGAAAGTCTCCTTGGCGGCATGTCACTAGCTGCACAAATGGTGAGCATAGATAAAACTCTCACATTGACCAGCGGATTCCGTGACTAACGCTGATGGCTAGGAATCAAACTACTACACGAGACGAGACGCCAAAGTATCCATCATCATTGCAAATGCTACGAAGAGAGATGGCAGCCAGATGAGAAGCATCTCACTGCTAGGAATGATCTTTCTGCCTGGAACATTTCTTGCCGTAAGTTTGTGCATTCCTGTGATGTGTGTGAGCAGTCATTTCAGAATAAGCAAGCTGACTGGATGCACCGCAAGTCGCTTTTCTCAATGTCTTTCTTCAATTGGACCCCCCCAGATGGCAATCAAATCATCTCCCCATGGATTGCCCTCTATGGTGTCCTTGTAATCGTGATCACACTCATCACTGTCTGGAGTATGAGAAAGTGGATGGAAGCAGAAGAGAAGAAAGCTAGAGACCAGATGGCGAGGGAGGTCAACAGCGATAGCGACTCTATTGTGTGAGTTGGGGGTGTGCAGTGTTGCGGGCTTCGGAGATTTCAAGGCGTCAAGAATGACTGCAGTGCGGTGCGGATTGAATGCGAATGCTTGAAACAACGATGGCGATTGCTGTGGAGGGCCTGGATTGACGGGCATTCTGTCCCAGGATAGTCCGCGATGTGACCTTTAGAATTCGAGTAAAAATGGATGACCATCCTTTCGAACTCCATGAAAGCATCAGCCCATATCACAACAGGAACCGTATGAAAGAGGTGCATGTCCGGATATGCTCGTTGAAGTCATTTCCGGCCCGCAATAAATCGGAACATGCCTTCCTCCGCAAGGGTGGCTATCGGTGACATAGACGTATGATATGGTGCGTCTATTGGTATGAAGTTCGAGGCTGTTGGCATGTTTTCGCTTGGCTTGCATCTGCATCTGCAGTCAGCACATCACGGACTAGGCTAAGGATTAAGCAGACCTAATATGAGGCTTTCTCGTCATGGCCAAGGGAGGTCGCAGGAGCATTTAGGAGCGGGCATGTTAAAGAGCAAAACCATCGCAATGTTTCCTGAATTGATGGGGGCGATTCTTAGTGATTGGTCATATAACCAGCGGCCCATTTCCACATGAGCCCACGCAAGCTGGGGAACATCTTTAGAATCGCTTTGCACTACACAGGACAACATGGAGTGGCCCCACCAGGAATGGAGGTTCCGCAAAAGCGACATAGAGTTTGTGAGGTCGATTGGAATCTCACCGGTTACAGTAGGATCCTGTCGAGTCCAGACTGTGCGGTTGCAAGAGCAGCCTGTGGATGTAAGCGGACAATGCCTTTCTCGAAGAACACAATAAATCAACTGACTTCAGACTATTGAGCCCCAATTTAGATTTGAGCATATTGAACAAGCTACGGAATATGAATTCGTCAACTGGTTAGAATCGGTAGGTCCCCCTCTAGGGGCGCGTACTTTGAGCATGCTTTTCGACCGTATCGAGATTCTGAAATGTTATGAGCAGGTTGAGCCATTATCGGAGCGCTTGGAACATCCGGGGTTGCTTGTAGTGATCCACCTGAGGCCCGACACAGGTACTGAGATAGGGGAAAGCATGGGTTTGCCATATTCAGAAGAAACCTTCTCTAAAGTAGTCGAACGACTTTACCAACATCGGTCTCTGATGTTTGCCCTTGGCAGGAGATCTACTGCCAAGTTCAACACCCGATCGGCGATATGATACTCAGATGAATTTAAGACATCAGCAATCGGTATGTTTTTCTGCTGCGTGGCTCTCGTTTCTGGTGGTGCCGACCAACCTTGGTCTATGACCTCTACATGTAGCCAAAGATATGAAACTTGGCGCTCCAGTCAATAAGTACCTGACTCACAGACCCATCTAGTCTACAATTGCAAGTCCGATACAGCGTCTCCAAGGAAGTTCGACGATGCAACTCTTTCTTTGACAAACTTTCCGAATCAGCGCATGACCTACGCTGCGATGTATGGGTGCACACCATCGACCGCTGGAAAACTCACGGCATGGCTTAAAATGTTCAGAGGGCAGGCTTCATATCCATTGCTAATGCCTTTGATATTTGCAGAGTTTGAACGCAAAAGTCACTTCAATGTTCTCGACCGAGAGCGAACGAGCTCTAGACAGCTAGTATTGAACACATTTGCAGCAACGTCAGAAGTCGAAAACTTTGGTCCTATGACTCGGAGCGGAATGCTGAAATCGACCAACTTGTGGCATCAAATCAGTGCTCTCAAGATTGGATTGGAATGCTTTCACGATCAAATTGTAAAGATGATCGAGCACTCCGAGGTTCTTGCAAGGAGCACCTTCAGTCATTCTAAGGAAGATAGTGAGAGTATCGAGCGCTATACTACAGAGCAGCACGACACAGGTGAAAGGATCAAGAGAAGATTGTCAGAGATACTCGCCGAGTACAACATCCGAGTGAAAGAATGCAATAGCGCGCTCGGAGGCATGGAACTGGCCTCCCAAAAGGCATGTCCACAATATATAGAAGTGCCTGGTAGGAGCGTTAACACCAAGTTTTCAAGACAGATGACTAACTATTCAAGTGACACTTTTAGGAATCGAGTTTCAATACCAGGAGAGATTCAAAAAAATCCATTTCCATTGCTCGCGCCATGAAGAGAGATGGTGGTCAAATGAAGACTATTTTGCATCTTGGAATGGTCTTTCTCCCGGGGACTTTTCTAGCTATACGTCGCTATGAACAAGACTCGTCTTTCCTTTTAATGGCTATGAGGGGACCACCGGCAAATGATAGCTAATACGTGACTAGAGCATATTCTCAATGTCTTTCTTCAGCTGGACCCCGTCCGACAGCAACCAGATGACTTCACCTTGGTTGGCCATGTATTTCATACTTCCTGTCATCATTACAGCGCTTACTGTTTGGAGAATGCGGAGGTGGATGAGACAAGACGATAAAAGAGCGACAAAAATGTTTATGCAGGAAATCGACGAGACTGAGTCCCAGATGGTTTAAGTAATCGGCTGATGAAGGGCAGCAAATGAGGCCTGTAGTACTTGCAAAGGGATTTCTTGTTCGTTAGGTCGGGGCAAATTAATTAGGGGAGTGAGAAACATGTCGAGAAACCTTGATATCGAAACATGCCACAAGAACGGTATCGTTAATGCGGGCAGCATTGATCACGCCGAGGTACTAGGTCTCTCGTTATGGCCGATTCAGCACTTTCAGGACCAGCTGCAGCAACTCAAGGCAAGCTATCCCGCAATTGCTTTTGAAATGACTACTTCAGCTTGGCGATCGATTTCAAGCTTCTACTGTGTGAAAATAATGGTAAAGTGAGTTGTAGTGTCAACCCGAGCGTTACTTCGAATGCAGGAGGTTGACTCTCCGCTAGCAGCATTGTCGACGTCCCGCCTCATATGCAAATCCTCCCCCGCATCACCCCGCCCCCGCGCTTTCATCTACTAGGTACCAGGGGCGGGGGGGAGGGGGGAAAAGAGGAATTGGCCGGTTTTCTGCGGTTTAAGGCAGAGAAGACCGGTCAAGTTCTCTTCGCTCTACGTGGGCACCAACAGATCTCCTTCTCCATGATTCGTGCGAATTCGACCCGGTCGAACGGCAACGATGTACTCCGTAACTCCGATGATGGCCCCAAGAAATGCTGCGCGAGAATTCAGCGCGACTGAGAAAATACGACGCTGATGTCGAGGAGACTCGGCCGGGAATAGCCCGATTTGACGATGCTAGGAAACTATTCAACCCTCGGGCGCCGTCGCGCTTTACCGGTGGGAGGTAGCCCTGGGGTTCTCACTATTTTTCAGCTGATGTTCTGAGCCAATCCTGTTATCCATCACTCTTCCACCCCTCAGTCACTGGACCCCTTGTTCTCAGCTCAAAGGAACTGTCGCACATTGTTTGAACATGCGCCGTACCTGGGCTGTTGGCGTGCTTTGCACTCTACTTGCTTCAGCCTCCGGGATCTATGCGCAAGAGACTACAGACGCCGCGGGACGCAAGACATGCATTGTCAAGGCTAGCGGAATCAACACCACCGACGACGCGCCTGCTATACTCGAGGCGTTCACGCAGTGCGGCCGGCGCGGCAAGGTCGTGTTCGAACCAACGACGTACTATGTCAACTCCGCTTTGAATGTTACTTGGCTGGACGATGTCGAGATTGATCTTCAGGGAACTCTGCTGGTACGTTACTGTTCCACGGCAGGCTTATCGCTCACCATCCCGATCTTGGTGTAATCTGAGTGTTGTGCCAAGCCAAACAATACCAAGACTTTCTTTTGATGGCGATCAGCTAATGTGAGACTGCCGTTTATAGTGGAGTACAAACATCACGTACTGGCTTGCCAACTCGCTGGACGTCGGGTATCAGAATCAGTCCACTGCCTTTATCCTCGGCGGCAATAATGTCCGTCTCAACGGTTATGGGCAAGGCACTTTCGATGGCAACGGCGACTACTGGTATGAATGGATCAGACAGCAGGCAAACACTTCGAATTACCCTGGCCGTCCACATGCTCTCACTCTCAACGGGTTGCGGAACTCTGTTGTAAAGGGAGTAAACTTCCTGAGAAGTCAGATGTGGTAAGTACATGTTTTAGTGAAAACGTAAAGCTAAACATCACTGACTTGAGCAGGACTCTGTCCATAATCTACTCCCACAACGTCGTCCTCGATAGCATCTTAGTTAACAACACTGGCAACCGGTTCCAAAGCTGTAAGGCCAATACCCTTTGCTGTGGACCCTGTCATGGGTAGAAGCATGAGCCTTTCTGACCTCACTTAGCGAACACGGACGGTGCTGACACGATCCGCTCCTCCGGCATAAAGTTCAACAATTGGACTGTCTATAGTGGCGACGATAGCATCTCTCTCAAAGCAAACAGCACTGATGTCAGCATTACGAACTCCAAGTTCTACAATGGGTTGGGCATTGCTCTCGGCAGTATCGGACAATACAATGACCAGTTCGAGACCATCGAAAGACTGAAAGTCGAGAATTGCTTCTTTGACAACACGTTGCATGCAGTTGGTCCCCTTCGCCCTTCTCTTCTGATATCATAAACCTTGTTAGTGCTAACGACGTCATCAGGTCTACTTCAAAACTTGGACAGACGACCAAAACGGCTACCCTCCTAATGGCGGCGGCGGCGGGCTTGGATGTAAGTCCGAAACAGCGAACATGTAGCATTCTCTGAAGGCCTCCTACTCACCGCCATCTTTTTAGTTGCATCGGATATGACTTTTAAGAACCTGACCGTTCAAGGTATGCGCGGCGCTGCGTTCGCAATCTCTCAGTGCACCCGCTTTCGCGGCGCTCCCGGGGTGGGCAACTGCACCAACTCGCAGTTTCAAATTCGCGATATCACCCTCGACGGCATGGTAGGCACGACCAAGTCATCCCGCGTCGCCAGTCTCCAATGTAGCGCTGTTGCACCTTGCACTAACATCGGTCTCTTCGACGTCGACCTGGAGCTTGCCAACGGGACTGCTGCCACTTCATACCTTTGTGGGAACGCCGTGAACCCCCAGGGCTTTGACTGTACTGGGACTCCTTGCGTGGGAGGAAGTGCAACGGGTGAATGCTGAGCGAAGAAGTCTGGGCCTCAATCATCATAAAGTGAGTGAGGGCAGAAGATATTCTGATCGATGGGCGTTAGGCTAGGAGTGCTGTTCCGGCGGTTCCGGAGGAGCCGAGGTTGAGTGCCAAAGCCTTGCGCATCAACAGCCCACACGAATGATTCCTCCGGGCACAGAAATGCAAAACCTTTGCTCGATTAGGTGCTTTATCTTCCATCAGCATCCAGAATTCTCGTGCTTATGTCCTTGACCTCGCAGGCTTGGTAACGTCCGAATGCGAGACGATTCATTGAGCAATTGATTTGTTCTGATGGTGCCTCTGTTTGTCGACAACTATCCACTTCTACGTCCGAGTTTCCCGATGCGTTGTCGGTACGTGTTCCTCATTCAGCGAGATAATGGGACTCTCTCGCAGTGTCGGTGAAGCTCTATGTCAAGTCGTTTGGTGACCACTCTATGCCCAAATAAAATGACTCGCGAAAGTCCGTGGCATCTCGGCCCGTAACTATCGCGAGCTTTGATCAGCTCACTGATCCTCGCCAAGCAGATGCTCCCGTGTTGTGGTCTGGAATCAGAGTTTCAATTTACAAAGCTTGGCACATTGCGTACGTCGAAATAAGCGCATCGCAACCCACAACTGCCCGAAACTCTGACTCAAGCGTCTGCCCACAGTTAAAGTGGACGTTTGGACCGTTTGGCTCCTCGACACAGGGGACCTGGGCCAGTGAAAGGACGCCCATGCCTGCGGAACGCGGAGCTGTGAACCTAGAATCGTAGGGCTGCTTGTTCAGCAAAGGTAATTCAAGGCTCATGGAAGTACGCAATCTCATCAGACTAGATGTTGACGCTAGGCAAGTTGTGGTTTATGAAGCTGGATCCCACATCCCGCAAGGTCCTGTCTTGACGCTTGTAGATGAACTCGTATTGCAAGAGTCAAGGACTAAGTTAGAGGAAACGGGGAGGGGTTCTTCGAGCTAGAGCAATTGAGAGATTTGTTCTCGAGTCGTCGGTCCATGCCGCGGCGAGGTCAAGGTATCCCTTCACTTTCTTTGGGATACCCAGCCAAGGAACCTGGGCGCACATATTGCAATCATTATATGGCTTATTTGAACCCTCCGAAAGCGTTCTAGTAGTGCACGTGTGTCGTGTAGACGGTAGAAATATCGTATCGTTACATTCCCGATCTTGCTTATCACGTAAGAACGGGCGTCCGAGTTGTCTCCCCTTTCACCTTCTTACTTCCCTTTTGACCAACACGACCGGACGAAATACGTCTGGTTTGAAGGCTGCCGATCAATGGAAAAAGGAGATTTCCATCAATGAGTTGCAGGCTCCACAGCATCCATCGCATCCAGAAGGGGGCTTGGCGCGGTGCCAAGACACGGGATATGTTCAGTGTTGTTTCTTCGTGGGCAAGTTGAGCCAATCTGCTCTCGAAGACTCTCAACGGTACGGTGAGACTTGGCAAGGGGTTGCAGTGCCAAGAGCCTCAAATGGCCTTAGTGTCGACGCGCTTTGCTTGACTCGAAGCTCTTGGCATCGTCCGTCCAATTTCCATTATTATTTTTTCCATCGCAAATGCCCCTCTTCTGGAGTTCTGGGCGCACCTTTGTTCAATCCTGTGACACTTGACGGAGAAAAGCCCCGGATTCATACTGCAGTACCGGAGCACGTTCTATGATCTACCGAGACAAATGCCCGCCCCAGTTGTCAGTGTCGCGGTTCACCAGTAACGCTGACCCCGGCTTCATGTCTGCGGGATTAGTCACGGTAGTCGAAGTGATGTGCGTTCCTTTTTCCCTATACGCCAGTGGCCCTGCATGTGCGCAAGTAAGCTACTGTTTAGGCTTAAATTTCCAGCTGCAGGTTGGGGATATTCTGCTCGCCTCTTTGATCCGAATGTCACTCCAACCGCGATAATATCAGATAACCTCAGATAACCGTCAGGATTCTACTCGCCCACCTGCCGCTTCTGATAGTGTCTTCCACACACTGGGAAGCGTTTCCTCATGGGGAACGCTGCCGGCTTGCACCACCATTTCGGCCCCTCCCTTTGAGCGATGCGTCGCGTTGCATGATGCTCTTCCTTCTCGAATCCATCTCTAGAACCGTACTCAAAAGCGAGTAGCACAGAAATGTACCCCGGTCTTGACCCTCTTGGTACCCATACGTTGGTATTGGATCAGGCGTGGGGCTCGGGGCATCCATCGGAAGGGCCTAGATGCCCAAGTTGGAGAATCAAGCCCCCGGGGCGCCATCTCTCTGCATCCACATTCTCAACCACCGACTTCCCAGAGAAGAGACGACCATCGCCTACTTTTCCTAGCCAGGAAGTAGCTCTTCCATTCTCCACCCCCGATGAGACTCACACGCAAAAGGGGGCTGTGCTTGAAGACATCCCCCTAACCTTCCCGTATTGAGTAGATTATCTGCCAAGTCCTACCAGGCCAGCAAGTACGTACGAGATGTGCTCTCATTGGCTTCACCAAGCTGTTTGCCCTCGGCGTCCGCAAGCCACGAGGACGGCCACTACAGACCACTATCGCCCCCAACAGGCCCCAAGGCTCAGGGTGTCCCAAGACGTCGAAGAGACAACAGATGGAGTTAGGCACGGCCGTAGTGCCTCCACATGGCACATACAATAGACTATCTGGGGCCTTTGACTACCGGGACTAGGTTGACGGCTTTCATGCCACAACGTGCCAATTGGTGGGTTATGGGCATCGGTACATGAGAAGCATGGATGCTTGGGCGAGCAGCGCGGCCGCCACCCACGTACTCGGGCGAGGATCCATTGACGGCGTACCAGAGTTGATTGCTTTTGTGGTATACCGGTGCCAACGTCTGATATTTCCACCAAGGAGATTCTTGAGCACTTGGCTCTCATGATTGTAGGTGGAGATATCGGACGGTTGCTAGTGAGTTGGTGTTGTACGGTCTGGACTTTTACGATCAATGTGAAACTCCTTTTCCGCGATGGAATCTTGGAATGCCTCCTGGTTGAAATTGTCATGATGTTAAGGATCTGACTCTGAACAACATAAATACTCTCGGAAGATCCTCACAGTTCGTCTCGCCCTTTTCTCTTCACCACGCTCACTCAGGACACCATCCAACAGCCTCTCTCAGTCTCTCAAGCCCAGCTTCTCTCAGCAAAGCCAACCTCATCTCTCAAAATGCAGACTAAGGTTTTCGTCTCCGCCCTCCTGGCTGGCATGGCCACCGCCCAGACCCTCAACATTCCCACTCGCAGCGGTTCCATCGTCTCCCTCTCCGCTCCCTCCACGATCTCGGGTTCCAAGGACTTTGCCAACAAGGAGTTCGACCGTGGCCGTGCCTGCGACACCGACGCCGACACTGGCAGTGACTCCGCCGTCTTCATTCTCGAGAACGGCGCCACCCTGAGCAACGTCATCATTGGCGCCAACCAGCTCGAGGGTGTCCACTGCAAGGGTGCCTGCACTCTGAAGAACGTCTGGTTCCGTGACGTCTGCGAGGGTACGTTCACCCCTATCTTCTCTCCTGAACCCTCCAAGACTTGCCTACTAACCCCCTTTCACAGATGCCATCTCCGCTCTCGGCACCGGTGACGTCCTCATCCAGGGCGGTGGCGCCCAGAACGCCGTCGACAAGGTCGTCCAGCACAACGGTCGCGGCACCGTCACCATCGACGGCTTCACCGTCGTCACCGCCGGCAAGCTCTACCGCGGCTGCGGTGACTGCACCAACAACGGAGGCCCCCGCAACGTCATCGTCAAGAACGTCAAGGCTAAGGGCGTCAAGGAGCTCGTCGGCATCAACTCCAACTACGGCGACGTCGCCACCATCTCCAGCACTTGCGGCTCCAGCGTCTCCAAGGTCTGCCAGGAGTACAAGGGCGTCTCCAAGGGCAGCGGCGAGAGCTCAAAGG
Organism: Colletotrichum godetiae; assembly: GCF_030913485.1. Taxonomy (NCBI): domain Eukaryota; kingdom Fungi; phylum Ascomycota; class Sordariomycetes; order Glomerellales; family Glomerellaceae; genus Colletotrichum; species Colletotrichum godetiae. Next base: position 579,286 of record NW_026851266.1, read on the forward strand.
TCAGCACCACCGCCAACTGCAAGGGCCAGACTTCTTTGTCTGCTTGCTAAGCGGGTTGTTGATGCTTTCCCGTCCTTTCATGTTTAAGCGTGGAGTTTCAGGGACAATATCCCATTGAGCGTGTATTTGCTTCTTTATTCCGACTCACTAGACACTAGTCTTTGTGACAGGACAATTTCTCTGTACATAGTAGCTCGGCCTCATCAGCCAATACATATTGCTGCACTGACAAGCTTCCCTATGATCTGTGCCCTTCTCTGCCTCACTCAGCTTACCCTTGGCTTAATCCTGATTAAGGTACCATTAATCTCAAGGCTCTAGTTGGATGGTATCTTATGATCGAATCTCTCACGCGGCCCATTTTCCTCTTTCTAAATGCTCTCGTGCCCTCTCTTCCAGAGGACTCGTGACCGGAGAAACCCCGCTTGTCATCACCTCCCATCATCTCCCATCATCTCACAGTCCATGAAGCCAAGTCCAACTGATTGAACAGAATCTTGCTCCAGGAGTAGGTCTTTTCCGACATCCTCTTCATCTCCTATTACGAATGAGCACAGGAGTTTAGAATGACTGCGGTCAACAAAGGTATTGGGCACATCCAAGCCCGGTTGAGGTTGGTCATCCCAAACAACACCAATTTGGGCCCGTCAAGCTCGGCAATCGCCTCAGCAGCTTCGATCTGGACAGTCGCTGATTCATTATCGAATTTAGTGTGTAAGATTTTGGCCAAGACCCGAGAGCCCGTTGGTGTCCACCAGCGAGCCCTCCGTACCCGTAGTAAGACCGGCGCGGGGAGCGAGTCCCGCGCGTCCTGCCTTCTTCCCACCCCGCAAGGGATCCATATTCATGCCTGTATCTCCTTTTGCATACCGTCTTCCATATTACGTCCAATCAGAGACAAAAACGTACACTTCCAGGTTTCGGGCAATGCTTCTCCGTCTTCTATTTCTGCTCCTGTTCAATTCTACATTATTTTTGGCGGCATGAGGATTACGACATGCTATCAAAGATGATTGCCCGGGCATTCTGAATTGTCCTGTTCCTGTAGACGGTTCTTTCACGTGACAAACCATCGAGGTTAACCAACTCCAGCAATAGTCCCAGCCGGGGAACGTGGCGGGACATGTTTCTCCCGGTTTCCTCCTGAACATCGGTGGTAACGGAGAAAACTAAAGTTTCTCCAGCCATTGGGACACCAAAGCATGTCATCATGTGTCATAATCACAGTTATTCTCTACCCGATGATTCCCAGGCTTATTCGATGTCCTACGTACAGCCAGCCATATAGGAGGTTGTGAACAACCTCTCAGTCTCCACGACAAGCCTGATGCCGAACATCAGTCAGCAAGCTCACAAGGTCAAGCGGCTTATACTTACCCCAAAGGAAGACCGGATTTCTTTAAGATACCCTCTTCCGACAACATGGTTCCAGTCTGCAAGGTTCCGCGAGCGGCTAGCGGCATCCGCCAGGTTGTTCGCAACTATGCGTGAGATCCATCGTTGTTCCTGAAAACACAACCACAAACTTCAACTTCAACCCTGGGATGGCTAATACATTTGTGGAGCTTCTCGTGGCTCACTTTGTAGAAGTTCAAAGCAATCATTCTTCTGTTTTCTGGAAGCTCTCTGCCTCCAGGTTTTCGCCCAGGTGAGGAACAAACGGTATTTCGGCTTTCAGAGTCGGGGGGTTCCAAGGTCTGAGCCATTAAAAGTACATGTACCATTATTTTACGTTTAGCTTGTAAGATAATGCAATCTATGCAGGTTCAATTATGAGTTCAAGTATTCGTCCCTTCGTTGGCATACCGGTTGGGCGAGTCATACGAACGACTAAAGCATTAATATCCCATCGAGTGTGGGGTAACGTCAACATGTATTTCTCTGATTGTCTCCGATATTCGAATTATCTGAGAAATTGTATATGTTGACCGGATATGGCAAGAGGTTAGCGCGGAATATTGAGGAAAAGTCCGTGACTTGTTATTGCCCTTAGGTAAAAGTACGTCTTGAGATACTGCCATTATCTCGTACTCGACGGGATATGTACGGTAGTGGTGATCAAGTCCAGTCCCCGTCCATTTGAATCCAGCTTTGACATACTTTGGAGCAGTTTGGGACGAGGCTATCTCCGTAAGGACGGGTTCACCTTGATGGTGAACTTCACCTTGAGCTGCCCCACATCACCACGGCAACATGTCACTCCCCGGCGTAAGGTACGCATCGAAGCCCTTGATCGTGAGCGATTCTTGGAGTACCGGGAAGGCGAAGTCTCTGCCGTGTCCCAAACCCTTTTGCTTTTTCGCGGTGCTTGGCTGAACGGGGAAAAGATATATAATCTCGTCCTCCCCCCCTTTGGAAGCAGTTGGCCTCCCCAGTCTGCGTCTCTACTCTACAGTCTACACACCACTTTTCATCCACTCTGACTATACGCCTACACGATCCTGAACCCCAAGCATTTTCGTCTCATCACTTTCGGATCAAGTTACTACTGTTTATCAGTGTACTTGTCTCTTCCTACTACATCTTCTTTTATTCATTCTTCTACGATGTCTACCTCCATTCAGTCTGCTACAAACACTACAATGGCTGCACAGCAGATTGTCAAGAAGATGTCTGGCGTCGATGTGACCTTTGGTCCTGGCCTGGAGATCAACAGCGTTGTCATTCCTCCCACCAAGCTCGCTGACTGGAATGCCTATCTTGAAAAAAGCTACAACGAAAGCCAATATGTCTCGTTCACGAGTGCAAACATGGTCAAGCTCTTTTGGTATACCGCAACTTCATCGGCCTCTCTCAGCTTCCGTGATGCTACAAAGTGTCAAGAGATCGTGCGCTACTTCAACGACGGGAAAGCTGAAGCTTGTGGCAAATACGTTACAGCACAAGTCTTGCCTGGACAACGGGGCCCATACGTCCAGCTCAGCATGCTTCCACTCAAGGTTACCAAATTGGACATCACTCGTGGTCTCCCAGCGTTACTCCATCCCAGTCACATCTCTATCACTCCTAACGCCAAGCTCGAGCCCGCATCCCAGCTCCAAGCCATCAACAACCTGGTCTCCTCTTATGGCCCCATCGCGTGGAACGGCGAAATCAGAGACAACGAGGCGCTCAATGAAGTCCATTTCCAGTTCCTCAACGAATCCGACGCAAGACGGGCAGTCGAAAAGCTTAACAACACGATCCAGAGGGCTGCTGGTATCAAGCAGCTCTACGCGATCGTCATCCTCTCCCTGGACTACGTCATTCCAGCTCAGTGGGCCAAGGCACTGGAAGATGGAGAGATTCTTCCCCGCGGACAGGCCATCTATACAGCCAACAAAGAGAAGGCATGCCTCCGATTCGAATCCGTCGACAAGAACTCCATCCTCTCTAACAGAAAGGACATGGATGAGATCCTTGGCCATTTCATGGAGCCATACGGAGATAACAGCAAATCTCTCGACTTCGCGGACCCCTGGCGCAAAGACTGCAGCGATCAAGAGTGTGCCATCTGCTTTTGCCCTCCAGAGCATCCGATTCAGACCAGCTGCGGACACGTTTACTGCACAACCTGCTACGAGCACACAGTCAGTTCCAACGCAAAGGACGCCAGCTAGAACGGAATTAAATGCTTCGGCAACAACGGACAATGCGGCAAGCCTTTGACCATCCGCGAGCTCGTCTCCAACCTAGGGACTCTCGGCGTTGACCAGCTCATCGACAATACTCTGAGCTCTTACTTGCAAGCCAACTCCGCAACGTATCACTGTTGTCCCACGCCCCATTGCGAACGCATCTATGAGGTCACTCCCGCGGCAGCCGACAACAAGGGCACCATCCAGCGCTGCATGGGCTGCTTTGAGATCCTCTGCACATCGTGTCACGTTCAGCACAATCATAAAGTCACGTGTGATAAGGCTGAGGATCACGCCAACGGAGAAGTCTTAAAATCTCTCGGTATCAAGCCATGCCCCAGGTGCAAAATTCCCATCGACCGATACATAGGTTGCAATCACGTGGCATGCACTTGCGGCGCACACGTCTGCTGGTATTGCATGGAGGTATTCGACAACGATGCCGACTGCTACGCACATATGGCTGCCGCTCACAGGAACTACTACGCTGGACAGCCTCAGTATGCGGACTTGGATGGACTGGTGGACGAGCACTGATGGATAGCAGCTTGTGTCTGCAGATCAGGATTGGGTTGGGGAGGTTTGGGCTTCATTTCATTGATTGGGTATCACTACTACTACTACTACTACTGAGAGCTATCGGCGCTTGCATGGTTTGATTGTTTTGGAGTACGGGAGCGATTGATCGCATGCCTCAGCTTGATGCAAGACACAATATGTCTAGACTTATTGACGACCGGTCATAAAATGACTAGGCGTATCACTGTCAGTCATAAAATGACTCGACCTACTTAACTACTACCCCATAGAGAAATTGAAATGAAGCCTTCTTTACCCCAAATAAGTTCTATCTGTGACATGCAAACGGTGATAGCCTGTTCCTCTGCAGTGAATATCCCTCGCAAACATACAATCTCCACAAAGTGACCTCCAAGCTTCATCAAAGACTCGTAGGATGACTAGAGTCAGCCGAATCTCTCGTTAACGGATGCAGTCGTTTCCGAGGAAACACCTTGGAATCTGCCAAGTGCTTGGCTTGGTACCTACGGCTGGCTCCCATGTTTCTTCAGCCTCGCATGACAAACATCCTGTTGTCCAAGAACCCGGTAGACGACGGACTCGTCGGGTGATTGACCAGTGAAAAGGTAAAGTTCCGTCCGAGTATCTTGTGAAAGGGTAAGGCACCCCAATGAAACTCCTGTCTGAGCATCTCGACCCTCGCCCTCGCCGCAGCACCAACCCGAACCGCTCTCGCAGCCCCGACTACCTCCCCCGTCCCCACATCCTCTTCCCCTATCGTTATCAAACTGATACCTCCTCGAAACCCACAAAGTCCTCGACCTAGGTAACGGTGTCAAAGTCCTTCGCGCCGAAATCGCCTCCCCCAACGACGCCCACCGCGCCAAGCGTGCTCTACAGTTAAACAAACGCGCTCTGAACTACAGTGACGCCTCCACGCGGTACCACCATGCAGGGTACTTTGTCCTTGGGCCGTGCTGGCTTTCTGGATCGGGACCGCCACAGGGATCGAATTGCTACTATCTGTGGATGTGGTATGAGATCTCTATTTTTGGGGCTAATTCTGACGATACTGGGAGGACTGATGGGGAAGATATTGGAGATCATGTGTTTGAAGTCTCCGTGCATGGAGGATATGTTGGCTAATTTGGATGAACAGTCGTAAGAGATACCTTAGTATCAACAAATTCCAGTGGAATGGTCTTGTCGGCTCTGAAGGTATAGCGACCTGCGTGTGGGCTGGGTACTCGAACGACAAGAGAGTTATCTCCACGAACTGGGCCATCCGGCACACCGGAGATTGTCATTCATGGAACTCTGTCAGACAATTTCGCTGTCATACCATGGATATGAAGACGAGGTGTTTTGCATAAGCGAGGATTCTTTCAACAATCGTCGTCGTTCTCGGACCATGTGTTCAAGTTGAGACAGCAAGGATAAGGTGACATCATGTCATATTCAATAGTCTCGAGATACACAACGAATACTCTCTACTCAGTCCACGCTTAGTGAAAATGACGAGAAGATAGCCCGTCCGAGGCTTTGACAAATAGACGCCTCGAATATCGATAAGAGCTCGTGTTTAAAGCGGGACATCCTCACAGTGCGCTGTCTCTGAGCCGGGGTAGCTCCCTCACCCGGCCCCCTTTTCACCCGAAGCTTGTGGCACAGCTCACGATGGCCTGATCAACCCGAACACCGAGACACCAATGCCTTTCACTCATCATGCGATATCCAAACAAAGAAATAAATTCCAAGGCACTCATTACCTCTCCATCAAGTGTAAATAATCCCCCCATCCACGATTTGCGTCTGCCCCGTCACATGATCACTATCCGGCCCCGCCAAAAAGCTCACCAACTTGGCCACGTCCTCCGGCACGCTCGTCCTCTTCTGCGCAATCAACTCGCTCGTGTACTTCTTAATCGTGTCGCCCTTCTTCGCGCCCGTCTTCTCGCCTAGCTTCTCGTCAATCAAGTCCCACATGGCCGTGCCGACGATACCCGGAGCGTAGGCGTTGACGGTGATATTGTGCTCGGCGTATTCCATGGCCGAGGCCTGCGTGAGGCCGCGGACGGCCCATTTGGAGGCGGAGTAGTGTGAGAGGAGGGCGAATGGTTTGAAGCCTACTATGGAGGAGCACTGGGGTGCAATGTCAGTTAAATGGGATTGATGAAGGAGCGGGGGATGAGATAGCTTACGCCAATGATTTTCCCTGGAGTTTCAGGCTTGCAATTGCCCTGCTTGATGAGTTGTTTCGCGGCAGCCTGGTAGCAGTTTTGCACGCCAAAGACGTTGACGCGGAACATGTTTTCGAATTCCTCCTCTGTGATGTCGAGAAGTGGCTTTACCTGGGCAATGCCAGCGTTCGCGATCCTTTCTCGTGTTAGCAACCATTTGCTCTACATTTCAACAAAGACAACACCTCTTATCCCGTAGCGGATTCCCCTCTAGAAGGCGAGACGAGGTAGACAACAGAATGGCTTACATGGTATTCAACGGCCCTAACTCGCCAACAGTCTTGTCAATCATGGCCTGCACCTCACCCAGCTTCCTCACGTCGGCGGTAGCGACGACGGAGCGACGGCCGAGATCGCGGATCTGCTTCGCGACTTCATGGGAACCTGCCTCGTTGGCGGCGATGTCGTTTATACAGACGTCGTAGCCGTCGCGGGCGATGCGGAGGGCGATGGCGCGACCTATGCCCCGCGAGGAGCCTGTCACGATGGCGACCCGGCTGTTGATGTGTGTTTGTCAGAGATTGACTATCATGTTGGAGCAATTGGCGAATCAAGTATACGGGTGAGTGTATCCGGCATAGTCAAGGTATCATTGTGCGTGAGATGACGGACCTAGCTTGAGCCGCAGCTCTGGTTGCTCCTGCGAGTCCGCTCATGTCTACTTTATGGATTGATGGGTGCTTGAATACGTTGAAGACTCAGATTCGATGAGATAATGGCCGAATGAAACCACAAAACGATGCAATTCAAGCTCAATGAAAGTGTCTTCTCCCTCCCTTAAGAACAAATGACCGAGAGCCATTGACCCCGACGTCAAACGAGCAAGACCCCGCAGCAAACAGCTCACAACGCGGGGTCAAGGAGACCGAGAAAGCTCCTCACACGTACTCCAAAGTCTCCAACGAAGCCGGAAATCCTGTAAAGATCCCTACGTCCGGAGCGAGAAGGATTGCCCAAGCCAAGCACTAACACACGCGGAAAGGCGGAAACGGCAGTGTCACAGTCTCAACCTGGTGGAATTGGTACTGTCTTGACTGTCTTGACAGTGGATTTGTACATACGTCGGCGGGGCACACACAGCTCGCCTCTGCAGGGCTGCAGGTAGCTCCCCCGGACACCGAAGCTCATCAGATTTCGTAGCTTACCTAACACGACTCATTGTGGATCCAAAGACCCGTGACCCGGCACTGCGAAAAGCGGGCCCATGTCTTGGGAAAAGGATCTCCGAGCCGGCCGTCCCCGATTTGTCATGCACTCCATGTTTTCCGCCCCGAGCCATCAGCTCCCAGCTCAGGTCCCTGGCCAAGTGGTGACTCTGACATTTTTATTTTCTTAGGTGAGCAGTGCTAGAGACCACCCCAACAGCTCCAGCGCGGGCGTGGCGACGACGGGATCCGACGGTTTGAAATCTGGCTGACGCAGGTGGCAGTGTACCTTGCTCTTATCTACACTTTTAGAATTGAATCCAAACCTCACCTTCCACTTCCATTCAACCCTCACGTTATAGAGTCATCAAATCTTTGGAATCATCACTGTTCAGATTGCATAAAAGACGTCCGAAACATCCCATCTACTCACCTTCCCATTACAACCAGCCCAGTGCACCCAAAACCACCACCCCTCGCACTACCGCCCAAAAATCACGATTACCCCCAAACGCAAACCCCACCAAAAGCTCCAGCAGCTGCCCCTCCTCACCCTCGCCGCCCTCGGCCTATTTCTCATCCTCCTTCTCTTCACCGTCGCAACCTCCCTCCCACAACACCACCACCAAACAATGATCTCGTCCCTCCTCACCCGCCTAACCCGCCCCTTCACCACAACAACAAGCATGTCCCTCACACCCCCCGCCCCGACCCCTCTCCCGGAAGGCGCCCAAAAAGCCACCATCGCAGCAGGCTGCTTCTGGGGCGTAGAACACCTCTACCGCAAAACCTTCGCCAACAAGGGCCTACTCGACGCCCGCGTCGGCTACATCGGCGGCGACCTCACCAACCCGACCTATCGCGCCGTCTGCGGCGGCGACACAGGCCACGCCGAGGCTCTGCAGGTCGTCTTCCGCCCAGAGGAAGTGAGCTATCGCCAGCTCCTCGAGTTTTTCTACAGGATGCACGACCCGACGACGATGAATCGCCAGGGACCGGATACGGGGCCGCAATACCGCAGCGCCATCTTTTATCATGATGAAGAGCAGGAGAAGGTTGCGAAGGAGGTGACGAGGTTGGCGAACGAGCAGTGGTATAAGGGGGGGATTAAGACGCAGGTTGCGCCGGCGGGGGTGTGGTGGGATGCGGAGGCGTACCATCAGGCGTATTTGGATAAGAATCCGAGTGGGTATGAGTGTCCTAGTCACTTTCTAAGGACGTTTCCCCCGCTTGAGGGATGACTCCGTGACGGTGGCGAGGACGGGCACGAGGACGGAAGGGGGGATAAGTGGGTGAAGAGGACGAGTAGGATGTAACGATATGGATGGTTTCCTTTTCAACTTTGGGACATTATAATGATGGATGGGATGTGTCGGGGTGGTATGGGGTTCTCCTACCACGCATGTACCTGCCCCGAGGCAATGAATAGCGCTCAACCGCTTTGGTTTTTGAAACAATGTGCCACAATGATTGTGATCTTGTGATATCTGGCTTCATGACAGAGTGGTGGCTACACAGTCAGGCTCAGAGGTCAGTAGGAGTTGCAACGTCTAATTCAACCAAAGTGGTGACGTGCTTCCCCATACAAATGCGTCGACAATCCTTATTTTCTAAGCACAGCAGTGTGGTGACACATGTAGTTGACCGAATTCATGGTTTTTATTTATTCAGGTATTGTACAACATAAAAAAACCAACTCCGAGCCCGTGGGCGTCTCCAGAGTCGTATCATGAGAGGGGTTCTCGAGCCTCTATTTTCAGCCCGCCGTAGGGTATATACACCGTCCCACTGGCGGGATCCCATTATCTTATCCTCCACAAATGCCATTCTTCACCTCAACTGGCCTACTTCCTGCGGTTCTGCTGCATCATCAAAATCTGCACCATGCGCACAAAGATGTTGATAAAGTCAAGCTCCAGCGCAATGCTCTCGTTGACAGCATCCTTGCGAATGACACCGCGCTCAGCAAGACGAGCGTGGTGCAGAATCTTCTGGACATCGTAAAGGGTGAAGCCGCCAAAGACGGCAAGACCTCCGTACAGGGAAATACTCTCGGTCAGGGCGAGGGTACGGACGGCGGTGACGGGGAGCAGCATGGGCGCGAAGCTGGAGGCGACGACGACACCGAGGCCGGCGAGAAGGGGACCGCCAATGTAAAGGTACTTGTCCTGCTTGGCGGTGGCACCGACGATGGAGAGGGAGCCCATCATGGCGACGGTGTAGAGACCTGCGCGGGCGAGGAGGGCGCCGGGAACCATTGTGAGGAGGGGAGCGATCATGGCGGCCTGGGTTGCGTTGAAGGCGGCCCACATGGCGTACTTGGGGATGTAGCTATTGATGATTTAGTTTTTTGTCGCATTTCGAGGACATGTGAGACAGCTTTCAACTTACTTATCAGGAGAGATGGCACGGGTACCGTACATGGTACCGAAGCTGAGAGCCAGACCACCGATACCCACGACCCAAGGGTTCGTCACCATCAACCGGTAAACGAATCCCGACTGAATCATCTGGCGTGCGCTGAGGGCAATAATACCCACGCCCAAACCAGTGTGGAGGAAGGTGTCATTGAGGTACTCGCGCTCGTAGACAGGCATGCCGCCGTCATCGCGGGTCTCACGGTTGAAGACGACGTTGATGGCGACGAGAGTACCGCCAAAGATGGCGCCGCCGACCAACAGCTTGCGGAGGGGGCTCGCCTGGCCCTGGACGCCGGGTGCGGCCTGCTGCATATAGGTTCTTGAGGAGCCGCGGAGGAGGGCATTGCGGGCTGCGGTCGCGACGGAGGCGGTCGGCCTTGACTTTGACGAAGCCTGGTGGAAGGCTCTGGTTGCTGTCGTGCGGAAAGGTTGGGAAAGTTGCGGGAGACGCTGCGCCAGGCGCGCGGGCCCTTGGCGGAGTGTGATGCTGAATGACATCGTTTGTCGTGTCGATTCGTGTGCGAATATGTGGTGTGGGTGTGTTTGCGATGCGAAGGGAGAAACAATGAAGATGTGGTCGTTGACGAGGTTTAAAGGCCTGCGTAGAGGAGTTCGCGGGAGGCAATGACGAATGACGTTCCCGATTCTGGCGGACTCTCGGGGCCGGAATTTGCCTGAGGTGCTTTCCTTCCGGGTGGGTTTGGCTGAGGCAGCTGCTTAGCTAACTTTTGTTGCGGTCATGTGAGTGGCTGGAGAGAAGCTGGTGGAAATTCCCGTACCTTCTCTGCGCTGCCGTTCGCCTTAACGCCGATCCACCCGGGCGGACATTGGAGTTTGGCAGCCAGCTGGCGCCATATGTGCATGAGCTTCTCTCCAGCTGGCGACGGCAACACTTCCTATTCCCTCGGCTTCTCCTCCGATCATCAATGCCAGCTGAAGCTCTCTCGTCTGCCGGCCTGGTCCGCTGTTGTTGGTCGCATGCCTCCTTGGCATCCAGAATTAGCAACTCGAGGAGTCAGACAGGAGGGTGCATCCGCTGTCACACAAAGTCAGGACTGTCAATAAACCTCCGTATTCCCGAATCACTACCGGTAGAGTTGCTCGCCAGCAAAGCAAGCAGCTATAGCGCGACGATGCTTAAGAGATGACTGAGTTTTCATCCTCTCATCACAAAAGCATTGAGAAACACTCATCCTCTCTCATCCTATTCTCATGCCCCATCCTCACCAACATCCCAGCATCCGTACCTAAACGTAAATTTTTTACCGTCTTGAGACTCGAAAGCCCCAAGAAAGCTAGCAAAATAGCCTCCATCTACCATGCAGTAGCCTCCTTTTACCCCGCTGTGCCTGGCCAATCTCTCAACACCACCTGAATCACCACCGTTACATGGGCGCATGTCTCTCCCGTCTAAGGATCTTAGGATACCGGCTTAATTAGGTACTAGAAAACACAGACCGCCCCAAGCCACCCATCATTCGAATTAGCCAAACTCACTGACCGTACCACCGTAAAACATCAATAAGGACTGGCCTTGATGAGTGACAACTCCAACGGTTAACCGGCAGAAATTCCAAGCCCAGACAATCCAGCCATGGCCAGCCACATGCCGCAGTTGCCGTCAAATCCCTCCCACCAAGACGTAAAACCTACTTGGCGCAATCACCTCTACTCGCGCCGCGAACCCTTCATCCGAAGCCTACTCGGTCTCTTTCGCGACCTCATTGCATGTCCGTACTCATTTCGGGAAGTCTGCATGCCTGTATGTCTTACTTCGCTACTTCGGACGAGTCACGATGTCTGGCAGGATTGTGCCGAATGGCGCAATGTTTTGGCCCGTTGAAAGAGCTGTTCTCACTCAGGGTCATGGATGACGGGCCTCAGTTCAGCAATTGACTTCCCTTCAGTACAACACCATGTCTATTTGACTAATCACGCCGACGGAATATCAACATCATCTCACCGCAGCAACTCCAAAACATCTAACTGTGTAGGATCATTTTACAGTCCTCCTTTCCCATGGTTCCGCCAACAACGGAATCATCATGTAATCCCACGACCTGTTTGTTCCGGGTTCCTCACCTCTCGACTCTGTTTCTCCGATAAACCGTAACAATTCAGACTCATTGCACGTCTTGAACTACATTTGAGACACCTGATCACCCCCTCGGTTCCTCAATCCCGTACGGGAGCCCGGGTACGGGAAGTGGGACGGGGGTTTGGGGGAGGGGACACTGGGCAGACGAGGGGACCTCCACTGAATGTAGGAACCGGGATGTCAGAGGCAAAAGAAAGACACATGAACTAACCGTGACGTCCAACGTGGGCAGCAAAACTCGTCGGCTCTTACCGTTGTAAGTAACTGTGTCGCATCAAGAGGGACATACAGAGGGCAGCAAAGAAATATCAGAAACCCAAGGGCCTTTTCACTGACTCGAAATCTCAACACACAAAGTCCCTTTGATGATTTGAGAAAAAGAAACCAGTCTACCAGTCGGACAACCACTAAACTAAACCAAAGAAACAGGCGCGTTCCTGGAAGGCTGGAACGAGGCACCGACCGCTGATGTGATGATCTACAATAAGCACCATCCCCAGAAAGCTTTAACCCAGCTAAAGCCAAACGCGGACCGCCACCCCGAAAGCGAAGACTACCTTAAATAAATCATAAGCAACCACGCAACCATGAAATGCTCTACTTTCCAATCAGGATGTGATGCATATGCAGACTGAACTGCACAGCGGATCCAGGACCCCAATGCCAGCAGCTCAGGAACACTCCTGGACAGGCAACGAAAACCTGCCAAACCAACATCGGCGGCTAGGTGCATACATCGCCCCCATCAAAGGAACAATAATAAAAAATACGTGTAAAATCATGCATGAATCTTGGGGTCGCGATCGCAAGCATTAGCGCGCTGCCCCTTCCCCCTTCTCCCCCCTTAAGCTACTGGTCCTTACTGGCACCATTCCAAGTCTTAGTATAGACTCCGTTTGCTTAATGAATCTCGTCCACTTCTCTCCTCTTGTGTCTCCCCATCTTCCCGCCAACCTTCCGCGCACGGGTGTTCCAGCGTCAAACAAACGATGAAGGGGGGGGCTTGCCTAACTGCCTACCTATCCGTGGCAGCGCCGCACGCTCGTACCAGGTGTCGTCTCGTGTCTCTCCCTCTTCCCACTTCCTACACAATAACAAAGTCCTCCCACTCTTCTTGATCTCGTATGACGATGCGCGATGCTGAGTGTCGAAGACTCGCCAACAAGACTGCTGCTTCGGATGTTTGCAACATCCCTCGTCCGCCCCTCCCATCCCCTCCTCTCCGTGCTCCCCATCCTCCACCGCCCCCCGCCCCCAACTCCGAGGTTCCAACTTCCAACACGCGCACACGAAGCTGAGCGTGCTGGAAGCTCTCGGATCCTTGTCTTCTTTCACTAGTATTATTCTATACTGCGACCCTACGATCCTATGACCTTGTAACACCCCCCATCTCCATTGATTGTCCTTTCGCGCCGGGTACTACCTAACAAGCGTGCATAGTCATTGGTAATAACCAAAACCAACGGCCAACTTCCCGATTCGGGTGCGCGGTAGTGTTGGAACTTTGGGCAAAGCAACTAACAATCCAATACTCTCAAGCCTCATTACGAGAAATCCTTGGAAAGTGATGCTACGAGTCCTTGACAGTCAGGGGGTTACTTTTCTTTCTCGTTACTTAATAGTCTATAATCCCTCCCCCCCCTCTCACGAACCATCTCTCTCGCTCTCGACTCCCCTACCACAAAAGAAACCGTCTCATCCGTCCCTAGCCTCTTTCCACCAAGCCACCTGCGTCGGTTCACTCAAAACGCCCTTTTTCCCTCTCTCTTCCACTATCCTTTGTGTAACGGATTCGCGCCAAACTTGCGTCCCGTTTCAGTTTCACGCTTCGGTGTGGCTTGTCCTTTACTTGACAATTACCTCTAGTCGTTCCGCCCAACCCGCCTCGTGATTCAAATTCAACAAACGCTCGCGTCTGCGCTAAGACTACTCGCCTCGGCCTTATTTCCTCGTCGCCGCCGAATTCTCACTTTTGGCTTATAAAGTACGACGGTTCCCCGACTCGTACACACGCATGATCGAGAATCCGTAGTGCTGTTTTTCTGTCATCCGTTCTTTCACGAGGGATAAGTTTGTCAGAGCTTGGCGAAGAATTCAGGATTTGCGAGCAAAGCCACTCATTCACTCAACTCATTCGTCTTCTTCTTCCAACTTGTCAGCTCCTACTTTCATCCCCACCAACCGCCAAAAATGAGATTCTCCGCCGCCCTCTCCGTCGCGATCCTCGCCTCAACAGCTTGCGCCGCACCAGTCGACACGGAACAACACCCCCTGAAATTCCCTTCAGTTGTCTCAAAAGCCCCCACTGTCGCGGCTGGCACAGCAGCGCCTCCAGCAGCCACATCGGATCCCAGCAGCAGCGGCAGCAGCAGCAACACATCGCCGGCGTCCAACATCATCGCATCCGCTTGGAAACAAATCTTTGGCGACAAGGAAGGTGAAGAAGATCCGAACCTCGGGAGGGCGTGCTTTTGCGCCAATGGTTCGATTTGCTGCAATACCTCGGAAGGCCTCGACTGCACACAGGGCTTGTGCGGGTTGTAAGAGGGAAAGCAACCGGAAATCCCAGATGAGGCGAGCGTCGGGATGGTGACACTCCACTCGCCCCGTCCCCGGAAGGCAAGAGCACCCGCTATGCCCCGATTACAAACCGGGGCGGATCCCGTATCACGACCCACCTCTCACCGATCCGGAGCGCTACATGCCCGGACGAGTCGGTCGTAATGTCACCCTGCTCGAAAACAAGATCTGGGAAATACGAGATACGAGATGCGAAATCCTCGCTTCTTCGACGTCCACCGGAACTCTCGGCTCCCGACTCGAGTACAGGCGGCCTATGCAGCGAAGATCTTCGCCGCACGACGAAGGACGACACCTCGGGCCGAATCGAGACCACCCTCGATGCCAACGACGGCTGCATAATACAAAAGCCTACGAGGATAAGCTCCCAAGCTTATTCGTAGCCGATCCCATCACGGTTCCAGTCATCGACAGCACCAAACTCCTTGCGGGCGTCGGGAATGTAGTCCCTACAAGCGCTGCGGCCTGTGCGTGTGCCGTGAGTACTGGGTTCCAAACCACCTCTTATGTAGAGGAGTAGACCGAATGCTGGGCCCCTTGTCCATGGGATGCAAGGCAGCGCATAATGGAGTAGAGCCTCTCTACCGTACGATTGCGTGATGGAGACGGTCCGCCGGGAGACCGCCCGAGAGGTCTAGTGGTCGAAATTTCCCAAGTGAAGCTGGGCCAACAGTATCAACCGGCAGGATGCCGCGGCTGTTCAACGTTTGGTGTTTACCGGAAGAGCAAAAAAGAACGAGGCTGTCACACCATACCTTAATTAGTAATACCACTTTGGCTTTTCCAGCCGCTCCAAGTCGAGTCTTTCAGACTACCTTACTGTGCCAACAAAGCAGAATAGTCTCCGGGAAATCGATGTCTGTTATGGTCGCCTGATGGTGACAGCGTATCATTCGCCTTGAGCTTGCCCTTGTGGATAGTCTTGTGCTACGTCTGATAGGAGTATCAGCCAGCCAGCCCATGTGTAGCCTGGCTGCCCGGGCAGTCAGCATCTGAGTAGTCGCAGCAGAGCCAGTTTCCTGGTCCCTAGTCATTCAGCCTGCTAAAGCTTGCTATCGTGATGGCCGAAGTAGGGTACAGCGACTGAAGCTAGAATTATTCTCGAATGGTCTTCACTTCAAGCCAGTCAACCAATGGCCGGGATCATGAAGGGATCCGAACTCTAGGCCTTGGGCCTGGTTCGAGAGGCGGACCAGAGCCGTGCATTGTTTCAAGACGATCACAGGTGCCCGGAAAGGCCCTTTTGTCGGTTGGGGTGGGCTCGGGCCACGAAGCAGGGACCATTGAACGAATCGTGGGATCTTGAAAGCAAGGGACATGCAACCGTATCGCTCTTAGGATGCCATATTCATGTGGGAGCAAACACGTGAAGATGCGACACAGTTTCTCCCTCCGTTGGCTCTTGGTCGAAGCTTGCTCTGTAGACAACTTGGCTCAGGTGTAGCGTTGGACACTAGATGGCCCCGAATCTTGAAGCTGGTCGATCTCCCACGAGGTAAATGTCGAGGTCCTGGAAGCCCCTAAACCATAAGGAACCCAGCTATTAATAGTGCTTGGTACGTTATAGGAAACAAGAGCGATGCAATGTGTGTAGAGCAGCGCGACCCTGGCTACTTGGACAAAGAATAAGCCTGGGGAAAATGCCCTGAACACCGTGCGACGTGATGAAGCAATCGTTGACAAGTAGAAGCACGTGGTATGCAAGATGTCGGGTTTGTCAAGACGCTGAAGGTTGCAAAGGCTGGGCCACGCGTGCGCAGCATCTGCAATGGTCTGCAGCTCATCGGACTGCGGACCCTAGCTAGCGACCGAGGAGTGTGGCCAGTCATGTCAGTCATGGTGTAGGGCGTATACACGAAAAGTTAACCGGACATTCATGCGGGCCTTGACCTGCAGTTTGAGGCTATACTTACCTGTCATCGTGGAGATTGTCGCTGATGATCTTTAGTCAGACAGTCCTAGTCCCATGGGCCCGAAGCATAGGAAAAAAGGCGTTTCAGGATACAGAAGTCTAAGCAATGGCTCTCTGTAGGTCAGCGGGACCGGAGATCGGGAAGCGAGCCGACGATTGGGATGGGAAAGTAGCACGAGGCGAATTACTCGCGGGTTCAAGTTCATCCTCTTCTTTGTTGCGTGGCCCTTGACGCCGCGTGGATGGTGTGCGCCGAAAGTTGGGCCGAAAAAGAAGTTGGGGACGTCGGGACGAATCAAAGCCTGGAAAATGTCTTCTTGCATCGGGCACCGAAGCAACGATGCAGTGAAACACAGGCAACATTGCAGAACAATATCACTGAGTTGGAGACGGGACGATGGAGTTGAGGTTGGATATGTGTGCCCATCATGGACCATCCATGAAGAGGGATAAAAAGTTTATTCGAGAAGAATGCTATTGCATGCATCTGTCTAGTATCCAGGTGGGGAGCAGTGAGCAAGACGCGGAGACGTTGTTGGAAGAAGAAGAAACATGCCGAGAATAAGAAAGAAATGACGGGAAGATGGGCAGATGGACCCCTCAATGTTGCATGTCACCATGTGTATTCGTAGATAACCCCATGGTTCTCCCGCAGCAGGTGCAGATCTGGCGGGGTGAGAAAACATAGGAAGCAGGGAAGGAGGATCCACTTCGTGAATGAGACAAGATGTGAAGGTACAACCATAGGTGTACTTTCCGTACTTTCCCAAGTTATTTCGTGCCTGCCTTGACTTGCCTCGAAGCCTGAGGCTCTTTCCATGTCTAATTTCCATTGAGAGCCTGTGTTAAAGCAGGCGCAGAGGAATTTGTCGAGGAAGGCACCTTCGAGCTACCTTCCCGTCTCAGGGGAAACAGCTTAGGCACCATCGAGTAAAATAGTGAGGCGACCAGCCAACTGCCGTCAGGCACAGATCTCAGGCACCTCCAACAACTTTCCAACAACCTCTCAGATTGGAGTCAACCTCCATGACAATTACCGGCCGGGCCAGAAATGCATCTCGAGTCACTCTTCCACCCTCCACGCGCCCTGGATTGATGCTGGATCGTTTGACAAACTTTCGCAGCTGGGCAGACACGATAAACATACCGCAAGTACCCGAGACCAGAGCTTATGTCTGGCGCGCGCGGCGCGAAATCCCCCCGTCCATCGCCCTCCACTAATCCAACCTTGGCAGGCTTCTAGCCGTCTTCCATGAGTCTTCCACGCATCGATCCCCTTCCGTTGGAAGACGCCTTGACCACCATCCCCCCGAGCTTCCTGGCCGTCACCCATCGCCGACATGGTTGACCGGGTGCATCCTCTCCTCCAGCCGCTGTGGACTGCTACCCCTCCGAAGACCGTTGCGTGCACCGTGCGCGCCATTTCGGGTCCGATGAGCCAGGGGTCCCGGGCTGCAAGTTTGAGACACGCGGTGAGATGGCGGTCCACACACACTCGCCTTTCTGTCCTAGTCTGAACCGACTTGGGGATAGCGACGAGATCAAGTTGTGTCCAAGACTCTAGCAGTCCCAGGTCAACTACTGGAAGTGGAGGATGGACCTACTACGAAACGGACGGCGGCCGTATGCCTTTCGGTCGATTTCGCTCCTCGCTGCTGCGGTCTGCACGCGCCTCGCCTTCATCTTTTTCATTTTGTGCCTTGCGACAAAAGTCCCCGACCATGGCACTCTACTCGGCCCCGCTCCATCTTCACGCACCAGCTGTTCACGCCGTTGCCTTCGCAGCCTTTGCCGTCCTCGTCCTACGGTCATTCTTGTCTCCATCTCCGATTCGCAAGCTCACTTTGCACTACTCTCCGTGCAAGTCAGAGAAAGAATCACTGGCCTCTCTTCTCGACTCGACACTAGTGCACATGCTGCTCATCTGTTTGTTGAGTTTGCCTTGAGGCTTATGGAGCAAGGATGCGACATGCTTTGACAAACCGAGTGGTTGGGCTGCCGTGTCCGTGTGAGCTTCTGGAATGTCTCTCTGACCGCCTCACATCGCATCAGATTGAAAGCCTGGGAATCGAGTTCCAGAGCAAGAGGGTGCGATGGGAAGCAGATGAACCTGTGGACATGAAGTCTAAGGTGATGCATGCGACTGCCGCTAGCCCGAGGGGGGGAGTGCGTGTGGCAGAGGCAGAGGCAGAGGTAAAAAAAAAAAAAAGCAAATGCAAGAGAGAGAGAAGCCAGGCCTACCGAGGATAGAAGCCGGCATGGAAACGACGCCAGAAGCCTGAGAGAACAAAGGAATCCCAAAGCCGGGCCGGCGGCTGGCCGTTTGATTTCTGTCAAATTTTGATTTATTGTTCTGGTCATGCCGCCGTACTCCTCTGGCCGATCTAGCGACGCCCCCTTCGGAAGAAACCAAGACCATTGAGCGGCTGCCCTGGATTTGTATCCAAGGGGGCTAAGCAAGGTGCGTGCATCCGTTGCTCGCGCCACGCTACGCTACTCTATTCCAATGCCTCAACGTCACACCGGTGACCGGAGCAGTGCGCAGATTCAGGTAGGTAGGTAGTACCATGTTGCTATCGCCATTGGAGCCAGCCCTAGCTAGGTAGCCTCATTTCTCGCTTTCGCGTCAGCCGACACTGACGCTGCCTGCCGGCTTATAATTGCTTGCAGCGATTTCAGTTGGTAGTGCTCCCCTTATTCTTGGCCAAGAGGTGTTTGGTAGTTATGGCTCGAGTTGTGGTTGGTGGTCACGGTTAGTCGGTCTGTCTCCCAGTGTCTCTTGATTGTCTGCCCTTTGCTGACATCATCATCAAATAACTTAGCACGTTGTCAGCCAATTGTTGTGTTGGCAGAGAAGCGTCACGACGGAGCATCCCGTATGTCTCTGTCTTCTGACTGTTTGCTTCCTCTGCTCAGGGCAAGACAAGGCACCGTAGGCGAAGGTCGCGAAAGCTGCAGTTTGTCTGTCGCACATCCAGGCTCCTCCCCCTTTACTTTAGCTTTGGCTCTCCTCCACTGCTGACGAGGTACCCAGGTCTTTACAGTACGCCTAGGGAAACTGTAAAGTATGGTGCCCTACGCAGAGATATGGTAATGACTACGTAGGTATGTCGACACACACAACAGCTTGGCTGTGCCCGGGGCGGAGGGAACACAAGGAGCTTGGGACACGCCCAGGCACAGCAAGCTCCCGCTGTTTGTACCAGTGTTTTCCCTCTGACTTTTGACGATAGAGCCGAAGCTGATGGCTAGATGACCATTTTGTCGTTGGACTCTTCGACTACCCTCGCCATCACTGCAACTATGATCGTATCGATGATCGTACGGGCACAGGTGCCTCACCTCTAGCCTGCCGCGGCCGCCGCGGCCACACGACTACGTCCCCTTGAGCGCAGGCTGTTTAAGCTTTGGGGTCAGGTTGCGGCCTTGTCTCGTCACCCTGCCAGTGACATACTGTGTACCCCTGAATTGACTGGCCCAAGGGTCCGTGTGCAGTAGATCGGTACCTGATGAGTACAAACTTCGTGTCCCGAACCCCACCCTCCGAGCGTCATTGTGCGAGTGCTGGCACGCCGCAGTGCTGGCGATGGTAAAAAAGCTGTGTGTGCGGATACCAAGTGCCTGGTGTCTGAAGAGGGAGGTGGTGGCGGTGACCCTTGGAACTGCCATGGCTATGCTTGACGAGATAAGTTATCTTCCAGCCTGCTTGTAGCTTGAACCAAATAGATTCCCCAATCGCCAGCAGTGGTATGTATTGTGAGCATGTGCCTTGGTGACTTTAACATGGCAGAAGGGAGAGTTGGAAGACGTGGACTCCTTGCTGAAAGAGACATGCTAGGTTGGGGAAGAGACGAAGGTATCTAGCCCGTCTCGTCTGGCTGTCCTGTCCGTGTTTGACCTTCCGGAACTCTCTCTGGTGTGTGCGAGTGTGTCCTCCCTGCTAGATCCTTGCGGCGCATCTGCACCAGCTCCCGCATCTGCGCATCTGCACATGTCCACCGCACAGTCGCTAACTTTTGGCTGTTGGTTGACGCAGTTTGGGTCGCTCTGGCACTCGCGCTCAGGTTGCGAGAAACGGAGAGGACGCAACGCAGCATCGTCCACCTTTGTCTTTCTACGTCTTACAGGTTGCCATCCTTTACTTACTACCTTAACTCATAAGTACCAAGTCATGTAATTGTATA